>NC_141695.1:428135995-428735995 GCF_964263255.1 Lissotriton vulgaris | reverse complement strand
GTGGATGACAGGTTGGAGAGTATGAGAATCTTATACTGGGAGATACAATGACATAAATATTCTTGGCGACGGAGGGCTCTGTGAGAAGCTGGTACTGATTTAAACAAGCATTTGCAATGTAACAGGTCTCACATTTGTGAAAGTTTAAGCTATTAGAATTGTAAATGACAATGCCTTTTATTCATCTTTTTTAAAAACCAAAACATATATAAAAGGCATTGTCATTTACAATGCTGTTAGCGCAAACTCGTGTAAATGCATACCTATTGTATTGCAAATGCTTGTTTCACTTGATTGCAGGTTTGCGAGGCTACTAGATTGCTATGACACTAGGTTAAACAGATAAGCTATTCATCGAATAGAGTAATGACTCCCCCTTCCCCCCAACCCCCATAGCCCTTTCCAGCATGTTATCTGGCATTGTGACTGCGATGCCAAATAGAAGGACCAGGTGCTTTTCGTTTGCCGGTACCGAATTACTGAGCACTCAGCTAAAATCACCTGCTTAAAGAAGAACTCCTTGTGCAAACGAAAGATACTGGAGTCTCAGCTGCTGGTTAGGCAGCAGGCACCCTCTTCGTTTATAAAGTCTATGCACCCAACATGGCGGCTGGGGATGGAGATACGAGGTTGCCATTAAGGATCACCGCCATCACAAGTGGAGGCTGTTATTCCTGAGAGACCATGAAGGTGAGACTGGACTACAACCCGACTGGAGAGAACAGAGTAAGCCGCCGAAGAGGACGAGTATGAACAGCGGCGTCACAGTCTGTGTGCGCCTACTATGTAACCAACCAACTGGAAGCTGAGGGGAAAAAGAAAGGGCGTGGCAGGTATTATTAAAAAAAATACATCTAGCGGCATGCCGTGCTGCTGTTAAATAGAAAATAAATACACAGCTGTAGAGCGGGGAGGGAGAGTTTAAAAAAGATGATGATTGTGCGCTGTGTTTTGCCCCATTGTATAAGTGAAAGCGCGCATAGCTCGCTGCAACTTAACAAAAAAAAAAGCAGCCACCAATACTGAAGCTGGCGTACCACCAGTGTTCTTTAGATAAACTGAGCAAAGAGTTCTCTGAAGGGCTAATACAAGCTAAACAGTTAAGGACACTGTAAAAGGTGCAGTCCTGATGAGAGGTTACAAATGCAGACAAGGCGTTACTAAGGAGGGACTAACAAGCTTGTTAGCGAATCAGAAGCAACCATTTACAAAGGACAGCAACAACAGCCTATTGTAAAGATAGGCAGAGAGTGGGCGGAGCTTCAAGTCCATACCGGAGTACCCCATGTCTCGCGGCAGCTCATTCGCTGCCCAGGCTACACCTAAAAACAGTACGGGTCTACAGAGTGAGGAACTGGCAGGTCTAGGTAATTTAAGAGTTAGCACTTGTGGGTATTGTGAGGAGTTGACGCTGATAGAATGTGGGGAAGTGGCAGTGTTGGTGTGTGTAAAGTACTAGCACGCTTCTCAGGCATCAAATTAATTCTGTAAAATAGGAAACTCAGCTAATCGGTCACCTGCTGACATGCAGAGGGGCCTTTGGTAACTTTGGAACTAGGAATTCAGAGACTTAATACCGGCTTCCCCAGTTTATTACAATGTTTGATCCTGGACAAGCCCTTTCAGCCCCCTGCACCATTATATGTTTGTATTAAGAGTGCTTAGAAATTAGACATTTCCCTGCCTTAGGAGCTATGTAAAATTGGCATTTGCCTTCATTGGGCGGTATCAACGGTGTGAATCAATAATATGTACTAAGTGATGGCAACTGAAGCAACGAAAATAAGAGGCTTGCGTGCCCTGGTTTTGTAATGTCGGTAGTGACATTTTACAGACTATGGAAGAGATGGGAAGGGTGGAACTTGCTAGGGACAGCTTGAACACAAGACTGAAAGCTGTGATAAGAAGATTAATAATAATTATTATACTTTTATAGGGCACGCACTCATGCATGTGATGTGTAGGTGCTGAGAACACGTGTTACCACCCAACTCAATGATACTCGTTTTATCAACCTCATTTGGATGCAAGGGTGAGTAGACCCATCAGGATATTCACCTATGGTCTTAAGGTTACACACACACATACATCTAAGAACGCTGCATTAGACCACTGAACTATATTACCAGTTGAAAAGGATTCTGGTAGCAAGAATTGTCATTTTGGTCATGGGAAAAATGTCTTTTGCAGGAGGCCAACCGAGATGATGTTACTGTTTTACAGCTTGTTTAAAAGAACAGACTGATTTGACTGAATGGGTAGTGGGGAGCGGGCTCATGCTATATTTTTTAATAGCCAGAATCTAATCACTGACCCGATGTGAATTCTATCTTTCTGTTGGACGTACTACCCTAGACCGGGGAAGCGAGACAGGAGACACGAGAAAGATGAGACACTTTTGGAGCTGTCTTTTTGGCTGTTGGGAGCAAGGTTAGTGTCTGTGGGTATGAGGGGACATGAACCGGTCGATTGGAAACTTTATGAAGGTCTGCTAGGAGCTATATGAGAGTCTGTATGGAGCTGCATCATGGTTCATGAGCTACAGGAGGATCCGTAGGATGGTTATGAGTGCCAGTTATCAGCCGTTTTGGATGTAATTTATTTACAGATGTTTTATTCTGTTGCTAGGTATGAGGGTTAGGCAGGAGTCACGGAGTGCCACATAGGAACTAGTTGAAGAGATTTTTGTATATTTTTCTGAGCAGGCATTATCCTGCCTGCCCCAGTGATTGCTCCTGACTCCCATTACCTGCCTCTGTGATCGCGCTCCGACATCGCCTGCATTTCCAAAGCGCCTCGAAGCTAACATAGCGCCTGGTATCGTTTGTTTGTATTTACATTTATTGCATATTGCGCTGCATTGCCTTGTTTATTTATTGTCTTCATTGTGGTCGTGTAACTTTGCCCCAGTTTCGTTTTCCGTCCGTCCATTTTGTTGTTTGGTCACTCGTGGACTGTGTCTCCTCCCCGCTCCCCGCCTCCCAGCTGCCCCTCCCACCCACTGGTAGAGTAGCTCGATCCTCCCTACACTCCTCTGTGACCAGCTGGACTAGTTCCATAGCGGTCGCTCGTCCACGCTCCCCGCCTCGATCCCCTGGCTGACTGCTCCCCTCCTCCTGCTGAATTTGGTCGCATTGCCCACTGCCTGCCCCAGTGATTGCTCCTGACTCCCATTACCTGCCTCTGTGATCGTGCTCCGACATCGCCTGCATTTCCAAAGCGCCTCGAAGCTAGCATAGCGCCTGGTATCGTTTGTTTGTATTTACATTTATTGCATATTGCGCTGCATTGCCTTGTTTATTTATTGTCTTCATTGTGGTCGTGTAACTTTGCCCCAGTTTCGTTTTCCGTCCGTCCATTTTGTTGTTTGGTCACTCGTTGACCGTGCCTCCTCCCCGCTCCCCTCCTCCCAGCTGACCCTCCCACGCTCCGCCCCCCCCCTCCACTCCCCATTTCAGCCAGATGGATTTACGCGCAGCGTCCACGCGCAGCGGTCGCGCCGAACGTAAGCCCGTCTACGCCCGCCCGCGCCTGGACCGCGCCCAGCGCCAGACCCCCTGGTCCCCGCACCACCCACCCCTCCCGCATTACATACGATGCCACTACCCTCTTAACACTTAACCCCGGCCGACTCCCTAACTGCGTCCAAGCCGCACCGGGACACACCCATGGACCTTTCACTTGCCACTCCTGCAAATTCGACTGCATCAAGACTCACACCAAATCAACAAACACCAAACAGAGATCCGATACCAACCACCTAAATGCATCCTTCTTAACACCCGCTCGGTTCACAAACACGCCATCGACCTTTGGAATCTACTCGACACCATTTCTCCGGACGTCGCCTTCCTAACAGAAACCTGGATGAATGCCTCATCAGCTCCAGACATCGCCATAGCCATCCCGGAAGGCTACAAGATCATCCGAAAGGACCACATCAACCAAACAGGAGGAGACATCGCCATCGTCCATAAGAACTCCATCCGCGTCTTAACCAGCTCAGACGACAACCTCACTATCGCCGAACACCTTCACTTCCAGATCCACACCGACCCTAAGACCACACTCAGAGGCACCCTCCTCTACAGGCCACCAGGACCCCGCAATCAATTCAGCGTAGACATCACTGACTTCATCACCCCACACGCCCTCCCCTCCGAGGACTACATTCTACTGGGAGACATCAATTTCCACCTGGAAAAGAGCAACAACAGTAACACTTCCACCCTTCTGGACAATCTAGCTAATCTCGGACTCAAACAACTTGTTAACACCCCCACCCACTACGCAGGACACACACTCGACCCTATATTCACTTCCAGCAAGCATATTTCCTTCAAGCACACCACAACTCTCCATTGGACGGACCACAGTTGCATCCACTTCATCTACAATAAGAACACGATTCACAACCACCCTCTACCAACCCTGCGAAGAAACTGGAACAAAACCACCATCGACCAAATCTCCACATCGCTTCTGCAAAACCCTCCTCCATATTCGTCGAACCCTAACCAAGCAGCCAGCAACCTCACACAATGGTTAACCCACAGCGCCGACACACTAGCACCCTCGAAAAAACATCAAATCAAGCAAGGCAGCAAGAACGCCCCCTGGTTCAACGATGACCTTAAGAAATCCAAGAAGCTATGTCGCTCCATTGAGAAAACATGGAAAAAAGACCCAAACACCTCCACCCAAGCCGCCATCAAAAATGCCACCAGCAAACACCACCAACTTATCCGAACAACCAAGAAATCAGCACTCAAAGACCGACTAGACAACAACGCCCACAACAGCAAGGAATTATTCAACATCGTCAAAGAATTCACCAACCCCATCGCCAGCTCCAACGACATCACCCCCTCTCAATCCCTCTGCGACTCCCTCGCCTCATTCTTCCATGACAAAATCACCGACATTCATAGCAGCTTTGACAACCAACCCGTAAACCTGTCCAACCAACTCACCTCCGAACCTGTACCCCTTCCGAATAACCTTCTCAACTGGGACCCTATCACCACTGAAGACACCATCCGCCTGATGAACTCCATCCACTCAGGATCCCCTACTGACCCATGCCCCCACCACATCTTCAACAAAGCTAACTCCATCATCGCACCCCATCTCCGAGACGTCATCAACTGCTCCCTCAACTCCGCTACATTCCCAGAAAGCTGGAAACACGCCGAACTCAGCGCCCTTCTGAAGAAATCTGAAGAAACCCACAGCAGACCCGACCGAACTCAAAAACTACCGCCCCATCTCGCTCCTCCCATTCCCTGCCAAAGTCATTGAGAAAGCCGTCAACAGTCAGCTCACCGCCTTCCTCGAAACCAACAAATCCCTCGACTCTTCACAGTCTGGATTTCGAGCCAAACACAGCACCGAAACCGCCCTCATCGCAGCAACAGACGACATTCGAACACTACTGGACAACGGAGACACAGTCGCCCTCATCCTCCTTGACCTCTCTGCAGCCTTCGACACAGTCTGTCATAGCACCCTCATACAAAGCCTCAACAACACCGGAATTCAAGGAAAAGCACTGGACTGGATCATCTCGTTCCTCGCCGGAAGAACTCAGAGAGTCCGCCTCCCACCTTTTAAGTCAGAGGCCACCAAAGTCATCTGCGGCGTCCCACAAGGTTCTTCTCTTAGCCCTACCCTCTTCAACGTATACATGAGCCCCCTCGCAACCATCGCACGTCAACACAACCTCAACATCATCTCCTACGCTGATGACACTCAACTTATCCTCTCACTCACCAAAGACCCAAACACTGCCAAAACCAACCTACATGAAGGAATGAAAGAAGTAGCCGAGTGGATGAAGCTCAGCTGTCTTAAACTGAACTCGGACAAAACGGAAGTCCTCATCTTAGGTACATCCCCTTCCGCCTGGGACGACTCTTGGTGGCCAGCGGCCCTAGGAAACGCACCCATACCGACGGACCACGCACGGAACCTGGGCATCACCCTGGACTCCTCACTCTCGATGATCAGACAAGTCAACGCCGTTTCATCATCTTGCTTCAACCTCCTACGCATGCTCAAAAAAACATTTCGCTGGATCCCCACCGAAACAAGAAAAACGGTCACCCACGCACTGGTCAATAGCCGTCTGGACTACGGAAACACCCTGTACGCCGGTACCACCGCAAAACTTCAGAAAAAACTTCAACGCATCCAAAACGCTTCAGCCAGACTTATACTAGACATCCCCCGTACAGACCACATTTCCGGTCACCTGAAAGACCTTCACTGGCTCCCCGTCAACAAGAGGATTGCGTTCCGTCTCCTCACCCACGCACACAAAGCCCTCTACGAACTTGGACCGGACTGTCTCAACACGCGCCTTTCCTTTTACACCCCCACCCGCCAGCTACGTTCGTCCAACCAAGCCCTCGCCGCTGTTCCGCGTATCCACAAAGCCACCATGGGAGGAAGATCCTTCTCCTACTTAGCGGCCAAAACCTGGAATTCCCTTCCCATCCACCTCCGCCTTACTCATAACCACCTAGCATTCAGAAAACAGCTCAAAACCTGGATATTCGATAAATAAACCTCCCCCCCTTCCTCAAGCGCCTTGAGACCCTCTGGGTATGTAGTGCGCTATATACATTTTGACTTGACTTGACTTGATGAGATATGGATGTACGGTTGCGTTAAAAGCGTGTTTAGGAAGCATGACTTGCTTGTTTATTTGTTGCCAAGTCTGTTTGGATCCCTTTAAGACCCCTTGCTTTTCTGTGTATTCCTTTGTGTAACTTATGTTGAGGTTTGTTAGATTTGGGGGTCTCTAGTTGATACAGGTGGGTACTTGTGACAAATAGGGACCCTTGCCTCTAGTCAGGGTAAGGGGGTACACTCCTAAAATAACCACGAGCAGACAGGCTTATCTCAGAGGCAGTGTACAAAGCATTTGTGAACACATACAGTAATCAAGTGACAGCACTACAGATGGACACCACACAGGTTTTATATTAAAAATAACTATTCTTTATATTAATTTAACACAAGACCAGAAACGACAAAAATCCACAATACAATACTTAAATTTGTAGGTTTAGCTTAGTTCTCTTTAGTCCTTAAAATGCGACACTATGAGTCAATGTACCTTACGATGCGTCATGCTTCCACAACGAAAAGTGTTGCAGAGATGGAAATGCAGCAAAGATCCGGTGCAAAGAAATAAAGACGAAAAGTTCTTCCTGATGCGGCACGCTTCTCTGATGTTGCAAGAAGTCACGGCTCTATGCGTCAGCTGCAGCGGCTACACCCTTGTTCAGTGATGCGACGACAGCGACTTTGGCGGTGACACTCTTCTCTGACGATGCGAGACACTTCCGCTTGATGCGACAACTTCAGCGGCGACACCCTTGTTCAGTGATGCGACGACAGCAGCTCCGACAGCGGCACGCTTTTCCGTGGATGCGAGGCACTTTTCTTGATTCAGTGCAGGGCGACAGCTACAGGGGCGACATTCACGATGCAACAGCAGCAGCTGCAACGGCGACACGCTTCTTCCTCGTTGCGAGCCGCTTCTCTTGATGCGGTGAAATGCGTCTGCTACAGCAGCGACATCCACGGTGCGACGGCAGCGTCTGCGACGGCGACACGCTTCTTCGGGGTTGTGGACGTTTCTTGAGATGCAGTGCAATGAGTCAACTACAGCGGCGACACCCTTGTACAGAGATGCGATGGCAGCTGCTGCGACACGCTTCTCCCTCTTGAGTCGCGCTTCCAGCTCCTTGCGACAAGCAGTCCCTCAGAAGGCCCAAAACAGCAGCAGGCACTTACAAAGAACTCTTGGGGAGCTTGGGGTTGAAGTCTGTTGTCCCTGAGACTTCAGCAGGAGGCAAGCTCTTCTCTCATACCCTTGGAGATCCTTCACAAGTTGAATAAAGTGCCCACAAAGTCCTTTCTCCTTTCTATGGCAGTCAGGCAACTGACTGCCAAAGGCCAATCCCTCAAGCAGCACTTCAACTCTCCTCAGTTTCTTCAGGTTCCTCTTTCCTCAGCAAAGGTTTCTTCTTGTTGTCCAAAAGTGATCTAAATTGTTGGGATCAGGGTCCCAATACTTATACTCCAAAATCCTTTGTCCTCTGAGGGCAGAGGGGTCTCTGCCCAGTCTAAACCAGTTCTGGAGCACTCTGTTGACATGACTCCTTCCTTCCTTGCACAGTGCAGGGTAGAACTATCAGACGCCCCACAGGAGGTGGAGCCAGCATTGTGGAGGGAAGGCACAGCCCTATTTAGGTCCCAGGTGCAACTCCTCCCTCCCATCTAGATGCAGATCTCTCTATTCACCACTGGGCTGACTCACCCTGTCTCCTGGAATCCCCCAGCCCCTGTCACTCAAACTCCAGACAAGGAATACACAACCTAGCAGAGGCAGGCTTGGATAGTTAGATACCTACTTTCTAAAAGTGTTTTTTTCAAACACAGAATGTCAAAATCAACTTCACTAAAAGATGTATTTCATCATTCTGAGTTCAGGCATACTAAACTCGAACTTCTACCATGTTCCCTGAGTTAGTTAGGATATAACATGTACAAATCTAACTGCCCATTCTGGCCTATGGAGTACAGGTAGCCTTGCAATAGTGAAAAACGAAAATGGCTGTAATTCACTATTGGGACATGCCACGGCTTTTTGATACTGACCTGGTGACCCTTTTGTTCCTGGACCGGTGAACCTGCATTTTATCCCTGTTTCGTTCCTCTTTGTGTGGCAAGGTGCTTCCGCTCCCGCTCACCCCCCGCCGCTGCGCTTTCACATCAATAGCGCGGCCGCCGAGTGGGGGAGAGCCACTGGGCACACTGGACTACAAGCCCCATAGATCCTGGAGGCCGGAAGCTGAGCACCGCATTAATGCGCCAGGAGGCGCACAAATAGCCTCGTCACTCCCCGCGTCGCGGGAGCGCGCGGGAGTGCCCGGGGCTAAGCCCGGGCAAAGGGTGGGCCGTCTGTGGCCGTCCGGGGACGGAGGAGGACGGGACGGGCCGACCCCCCTAACATCCACGTAATTACATCGGACCTTACATATTGACTATCCATAAAGGTACTGTGGACTTGGGGTCGATTCACTGTGCTTAAATTGTTGGCCTCTAAACTGTTCCTGTTTTATTCCCTTGGGCCTAGAAAGGTGTGCTAAATTCTACTCTAATGCCTGGAAAGGGAGACACAAATCCACCCAGTGTGTCTCGCCCAATGACAAGGCAACAGATGGCTGTAGCGCAACCACTCCCTAGCTTAACGGCCATCGATAAAATGTTACAAAAGACCATTGGGGTGGTTGTGTCCGCTATAGAGAACACGGAGAGGCGGCTGTCAATTACACCAGCCGTTCCCCCGCAGGACTTTTCTATAGTTACTGCAAATCCCCCTGATTCTAGTTTCTTCTTGACATCATCATTTGTGGAACTACCTTGTGCACAGGCTGTTGTCAATGTTGATTCTAGCCCTTTGGCTCCCACACGCCCTGCTATAAGTATGGCGGGAATAAAACATAATTCGGGTCCCACTAAAAGAAGAATTAGATATCAGAGGAAAAAATCTGTAAAGAGCACGCGACCACGAGGGGTGGCACTGGTCTCAACCAGCCCTCTGCCCCCCCCTCGTGGGAGCTCCTCTCTGGGCTACCCACCTATTGCTTGACTTTCAGGCACAAATTGAAAAGATCATTGGCACCCACATTAGACCTATTGTCTCTAAGTTGGATAGACTAGTTACCGCACTAAACAATACAGGGCTGGGCAAAGCTAGGCCTGTCCTCCCACTGGGAAAAAGTAATAATGGAGTGGGTGCTAGTGAAGCTGAGAGTCCATTGTCTCCTAAAGACATACATCCCCTTACTGGGTCTGAAGGAAAACTTGCCGTTAGGCAATCTGCTGACAATGGAAGTCACTCAGCACAATTAAGGGATAGACAAGCTAGTAATAATAGCCCCACTGATAACCCACATTCAGTAGTAGGTCTAAGTTCCGGCAAGGCCCCATCCCTGCTTTATGGTGCGAAAAAGGCTGAGGTCAGGAATACTGTAGTGTGTGGGGAAGGTGTTTGGGGGAAGGGTGTTCCAGCTAGGCACCAGTCTGTTAGTAATAGATTCCCAAGCAGAGACCATCAGATGCATATTCCCTCTATTGACCTGCCCCCAGAATCTTTGCCATATGTTGCGGTCCTTGCTGGCGTCCCCCCCTTAGTTCAGGAAAAAATTGAGAGCCAAAGTGATCTCAAGAATAAATGTATCCAATGGCTCAACTCCCATAGGCCCTCCCCTCCCAATGCTTCAGGTGAGATTGTGAGTGTAAGAAGAGTGGAATGGATTGGTTCTGGCCCCAAAACCCTGGCGGGCGACTGCGTGGTTATCAATTTTAGGCAACCCCGTGCAGTACAGCACATTTGCAACGGGTTGCCCGTCTGGTCAAACACTCAAATCTTTCCCTGTGATCTATCCTTTTTCTATCCCACTACCCAAACTAGATCTAAACAGAGTACAAGATTCCATCATTACAGGCCCAAAAATAATCTGGAGAAACCTCTTGGGGGAGGGCTCTATCCGCTTACTCCCCCTTTTCCCTTATTTCCCCAATGTAATTGGTTTAGCCCTTTGGAACTGGTGGATTGACGCCCTGAAATGTTAAGTCTCTCATTTGTACATGGTAGTAATATGGGTATGATCTCAAATTCTATCCAGGGTGACGTTCACTCACTACTACAACTGGGGATATCGTTCAATCTAGAGAAGTCTTAAGCAGCGATACAGAGGGAAATGTGCACGAGACCAATGTTATTCCCGAGTCTAACGTGCTCTTGGAAGACACAACAGCAAAGAAAGAGTCAGTAGATGCGCAAATAAAGATCCTGTCCTGGAATGTTGCGGAGATTAAAAATAAGCTACGCATCCCTGAGTGGGGTGCCGTTATGGCATCGCACAATATCTGTTTAATCCAGGAAACCTGGGCACTTGAAGTTAGTACAATGCCGGGTTTCGCCACTTTTGATATTTTGGCGACAACCGGAGGCAAAGGTAGGCCATCTGGTGGGCTCTCAATCTGGGTGGGTACCCATCTGGGCATTAGGGCTGTACAAATTCCAACTAACTCGCCCGATGTCCAGAGTGTACTACTTACCCCCCAAAGTATGCCACAGGTAGCCCTAATAAATGTATACTCAAGGCCAGTTAAACGGGGGCTCGAGTCTGAGGCAATTGATGTATTGAAAAACTTAATCCAGCAAATTGACCCCTCCATCGTTTTAGTGCTGGGTGGAGACTTCAATTGCCAGTTTAAGCCTCTGATGAGCCCAGATTTGGGGGATCTAGACGAAGTAGATCAGCTTTGGCACATTCCTGACCTGCAGATTTCCCAGGTCAAGGTATGGACCCCTCTTGTTTTCAAATACACTCATTTGCGCAAATGACATCTCTGAGAGCATGCAACGGGAGGGTGGAATCTGATAGACCGGGGAGAGAGACGTTCAACAGACCGGTCCAAACTTCTGTCATTGACTACATATTTATTGAAGCTAGGCACTGGGATAGGGTGGTTGATTTCAGGGTGCACGCAAGGCATGATAGTAATCATAATGCCCTTGTCTTATTATTGTTATTGTTACTTTAGTTTGTATAGCGCCAACTCACCAACAGGTCTCAAGACGCTTTCAGACCAAAAAAACACAACAATTCCCATCTGGAAAAGGAATAGGATACCCTATGATTAAAAGAGGCCAAGGGCTTCCCTGAATAAAATTGTTTTCAACTGCTTTCTAAACTGTAGAAGATTGGCCTCTTTACGAAGCATGTCTGGCAGCTTGTTCCACAGCTGTGGAACTAGTGTGGAAAAGGATCTTCCGCCCTTTGTTGCCAGTTTGAAGCGAGGGCAAACCAACAGCTGAGCATCCGAAGATCTAAGCGATCGTTTAGGATTATAAGGCATCAAACGATCCTTTATGTAGACCGGTGCTTGTCCATATATTGCCTTATGTGCTACACACAAGCTCTTAAACTCCACCCTCTGCTTCACGGGGAGCCAGTGAAGCCTAAGCAATAGGGGTGAGTCATGAGCTCTTCTGGGGAGCTTAAAGATTAAACGTGCCGCATCGTTCATGACAACCTGCAGTCTCTTGATCAGACTATTTGGCAGGCCTAAATAAAGGACATTGCCATAATCCAATCGTGATATAATTGTGTTTGAAACTACCGTGTGCAGCATCGATTGAGAGAGAAGAGGAACTAGCTTACGTAATTGCCTGATTAGACCAGTGCATACGCCAACTACCGTAGAAATCTGGGCAGACATTGACAGATCGCTGTCAATTTTTATGCCAAGGCTTTTTACATTTGCTACTGGTGTTGGAGTAGGACCAAGTTCTTGCGGCCAATACAGATCACCCCAAGGTGATGTACCAGTGGATACCACCAAGACCTCCGTCTTTTCGGGATTAATTTTCAGTAGGTTGACCGTCATCCAACTAACTGTGTATCTAAGAACTTCTAACACATGCGCCTGAGCCATAGTAGAGTTCTCAATGCTAAAAAGCAGCTGAGTGTCGTCGGCGTAATTAAACACTTGACAACCCATGTGCACTAAAGACTCAATCAGAGGTTGTAGGTAAAGATTAAAAAGTAGTGGCGATAGTGCTGAGCCCTGCGGGACTCTACACTCCACCATACCTACATCAGAGAGATCATCTCCCTGTTGAATCCTCTGTTGCCTCCCCGTTAGGAAGGATTCTAGCCACTTATAAGCTGCGCCCCTTATTCCCGAGCTGGCCACTCTTTTCAGGAGCAGGTCATGGCTGACAGTATCAAACGCTGCTGACAGATCTAAAAGTATCAGGGTGCTTGGTTTCCTACTGTCAGCCATGCCTCTAAGCTCGTCCAGCACCGAGAGCATCACTAACTCGGTGCTATGGTGTTCCACGAAAGCCTGCCTGACGCCCATGAAGGAGGTTGTGAGACTCCAAAAAAGAAGAAAGGTCTTGTAGCACGTGTTGTTCTATAATTTTTGATATAAATGGTAATTGGGAGATAGGTCGATAATTTTTCAGATTAGTTGAATCTGCTCCCGTTTTTTTTATCAAAGGTCTAGTAGTAGTAAAATCTTTATTCGGTTTAATTTTTACAAAGAGAACCATAAAAGTATACAGACATTTCATAAAATTTGACATTACAGATTAAGATTCAGTTTAATAAAATATCAAAGGTCTAACCCGAGCCTCCTTAAGACTAGGTGGAAGATATCCCTTCAACAATGACATATTGAGAAAGGAGACAATATAATTTCCCAGAATGGGGCGAGCCGCCCGGAAGACCCTAGGGGGACAGGGGTCAGCTGGCGAACCTGATTTAATGCTATTCATCAATTGTTCAAGCTTTGTAGAGTTAATTTCAGGAAAGCTTGAAATGATACAGTCCTGAGGAGCTTCCGTATTCTGCAATGGGATAAATCCACTTACTGTATTATTTTTAATCTCAGAGAGAATAGTTTGCACTTTCTCTGAGAAATACTGTTGGAAGGTGTTACTGTCAATCTTTGTATCAGCTTTGACCGGTATCTTTGTCAATTCTCTCAAGATGTTAAACGTTTCCTTCTGAACATTTTGCGCCTGCTTTATACGCGTGTCAAAGTATTTTGCTTTAACTGTCAGAATCAATTTCTTATAGGTGTTTAATTTGACTTTATAATGTTCACAATCAGTTTCCTCCTTAGTCTTCCTCCAATTCCTTTCCACACGACGAAGCTCTTTCTTATGTTCTCTCAAGAGAGAGGTGAACCACGGCGCACCTTTCCCCAGCCCTTTAGCTTTTTGTAGCCTCTCTGGGTCAATTTGATCGATCGCCTGAACTAAATTTTGAGTTAAATTCATATAATCCTGATCTAGATTGCCGCTAAGGGGATTAATACAATATGGAAGAGTGCCTGTCAAGGTTTGCAAGTCAACCTTTTTCCATTGGCGAACTTTCTTCATTTCTGGGGCTTTGGTTATGGAATTTCCATTAATGGGAATAACATAATTAATCAGGTAGTGGTCCGACCAAACGCAGGGTAGGATGTCTTGAATCGTCACTTCAGAATTCGAGGCCCAGACAAGGTCAAGCGTGTGTCCCCTGTTAAGTGTGGGACCGTCTACCAGTTGCTTCAGGCCAATTAAGGAAATAGAGATCTCCAATTGTCGAGATATGGAATCTTTAGGCGTTTTTCCCCAGTGTAGATTAAAATCACCGGTTACCACTACCTTTTGGTATCTATTGCAGATATCTGATAAAATAGGGGCGAAGAGATCATTAAATGTTATAGTAGTGTTAGGGGGCCGATAGATTGTAAGAAGCGCAAAACATGAGTTGTTAAAAATCACCTTTATTCCAAGTAGGTCTGCCAGATCAACCGATTCCGCAATAAGATTTTCAACTCTCAAATACTTTTTAAATAAAATTGCAACTCCTCCGCCACGTGAGCTATTAGCCCGATTATGCCAAACCGCATCATACTCTTCCGGAAGGGCTGCTATGATGTCCGGTACTGAATTACCATCTAACCACGTTTCAGTTAGGGTTAGGATATCTATATTTCCCTCTTGCAGAAGGGTAAATATTTCCAGGTGGTGCTTATGGAGAGATCGTGTATTCAAACTCCCAACCTTCAATACAAGATGATCTAAATTGGAACTTGCTTTGATGGGTTTCAAAATATGCATATCTTTTAGCGTGCTGATAATATTTGGACTCAACCTCACCTTATTAGAGTGTAAACCATGAAGAGTTTCCGATGAATACGTGATACTACAACCAGGAGGCCTGGCCCCAGGGCCCGTTCGTGCACGGACGGGCACAGACGGGCTGGACTCTGGCGTGACTCCGGCGTGCTCCCGCTGCGCGCGGACGCTGCGCGCTGCCATGACCGTTTTAAATACCTTGCAGTATTCACGCCGCCTAGCACGCTGCCCTGAGTGGCGCTGCTGTGAAGAAGTTACCCCCAAGATGGCGCTGCCTAATACAAATCGAGGGAAGAAGGACCCGCGAAATGCGGTGATTTAACTATTATTGTGCAAGTGAATGGTGCTAAAAACAGGGTCAAACTAACATAGCACTTAAATAAAATACAAAAACGGGTTAGTTTAAAATTATTCTGAATTCAAGGCTGGTGATTAGAAATGCGCTGCTGATCTAAGCGCTCTGCTAGAATTATGGGTCTTGCCTGGTCAGAGGTCCGGTTCCCAGTTCCAGCCCACTTAAATACCTTGCAGTATTCACGCCGCCTAGCACGCTGCCCTGAGTGGCGCTGCTGTGAAGAAGTTACCTCCAAGATGGCGCTGCCTAATACAAATCGAGGGAAGAAGGACCCGCGAAATGCGGTGATTTAACTATTATTGTGCAAGTGAATGGCGCTAAAAACAGGGTCAAACTAACATAGCACTTAAAATACAAAAACGGGTTAGTTTAAAATTATTCTGAATTCAAGGCTGGTGATTAGAAATGCGCTGCTGATCTAAGCGCTGCGCTAGAATTATGGGTCTTGCCTGGTCAGAGGTCCGGTCCCCAGTTCCAGCCCACTTAAATACCTTGCAGTATTCACGCCGCCTAGCACGCTGCCCTGAGTGGCGCTGCTGTGAAGAAGTTACACCCCAAGATGGCGCTGCCTAATACAAATCGAGGGAAGAAGGACCCGCGAAATGCGGTGATTTAACTATTATTGTGCAAGTGAATGGCGCTAAAAACAGGGTCAAACTAACATAGCACTTAAATAAAATACAAAAACGGGTTAGTTTAAAATTATTCTGAATTCAAGGCTGGTGATTAGAAATGCGCTGCTGATCTAAGCGCTGTGCTAGAATTATGGGTCTTGCCTGGTCACTTAAAGCTGGGAGTTTTGGTCTGATAAATTCACCGCCTCTTCAAACAAATGTTCCCCAACCCCTAATAATAACCAACTCTAGGCGAAGGGTAAAATGGCCCCACTTTCAGGACTCCCCAATAAAACTTGCTGAACTATACGGGATTGTATCCCATTTATTTCTGATATGGGGAGCCCGGGCTCCAGGGGAAGGGCTGCCGATATTCATAACCAGATGGCCGTCAAGCTAAGGGATGTTTTTTGTCCTGTGGGCGGTGTAAACGTACCTCGGACCAATGTACACCCATGGTATAATGCCTTCTGTCGAAAGGCAAAAACCGCCCTGCTGCTTGCACTTAAAACAAAGGACACAGGAGCTATTAGGGGAAAACGCCTATGCTACAAAAAGGCAATTAATGAGGCTAAAAAGGAATGGGTGATTAAGTTGTGGGAAGACCTTGGAAGTGCGCTAAGTGGTCGGGACCCTAAAAAATTCTGGACCATTGTTGCAACAGGCTTAAATGGCTTTAGCCCGCGCCTTCCCCAAATATTGCCCCTATAGTGTGGGAGTTGTACTTTGGAGCACTCTATGGTTCCGCTACAGTCTGTCAAACTACCGAATCCCAGCAAAACCTAGGGATACTAGGGGTAGCGGATGGTGAAAATGGGGAAATAGTGTCAGCCCCGCCCCCCACTCAGGGACCCATTGGTAGCAGGGAGGGAGCTACGCCTCTCACACTGTGATATCATCACGCTAAATGAGGTTGAGGTGGCAATTGGAAAATTACTTCCCTACAAGGCCCCCGGTCTCGATAAACTACCTGGAGACTTGTTCCGTACCCAGCCAAAAATCTGGGCTCCCTACCTAGTTGTTCTATTTAATGAGATACTGTTGGGGGCAGAACTGTCAGCAACCTGGCTGGGGGCCGAGATTGTGCCCATCTTAAAAAAAGGCTGCCCACTTACCCCTTCAAACTATAGACCAATAAGTCTAATAGATACATCGCAGAAGTTAATGGGAATGATCATTCTTGATAGGCTCCTCCAGTGGATAGAGGAAAATTAAATCCTGACCCCATTCCAGGCCGGCTTCAGGGCTGGCACTTCCACCTTAGACCAAATATTTCGCCTGCAGGTCCTTTATTGGAAAACAACATATGTGGAGGGTGGCAGCCTCTACCTTGTTTTTGTGGACCTGCGGGCTGCATTTGATTTGGTTCCTCGAATCAAACTATGGAAGGTGCTGTCAGATCTGGGACTCCCGCCCTATCTATTGGCTATATTATCCAGGCTCCATACAGACAACTATGCCCAGGTTAGGTGTGGGAGGTATGGTGATCTCACAGAGCGCTTTCCTGTTCAGAAAGGAGTGCGCCAAGGGTGCGTACTGGCCCCCACGCTATTCAGCCTTTACATCAATTGTCTTGTCGACCATTTGAATGGCGTGATGGACAATGACGCCCCAAAACTGGTGACTGGGAGAGTGCTAGCTCTGATGTTTGCAGACGACACTCTGTTGTTGTCGAAAACGTCATCTGGCAATCAGAGAACGCTTGATGGATTTGTGGCGTTTTGTGCTTTGCGGGGATTGGAAATAAACCTGGGGAAAACCAAGTTCATGATTTTTAATCCCCCAAAGCGGGCACGCCCAAATCCGGTCCTAAATGGGATCCCCCTGGAGAGGGTCTAGACCTTTGTATATTTAGGAATTACCCTTACGGAGAACCTTGACTGGAATATTCAAACTACCAAGTCGGCGCTTAAGCTATCTCAGGTCGCAGGGGGCATTAGCAAAGTGCTCAAGGGGTCAGCCTTCAAACCGGTATCTCTGGCTCTGGAAATATACCGTCTCCAGGCTAGAACAGTGGCAGTTTATGGTGCCGAACTCTGGGGCCACAAACAGGCATCAAATCTTAGTATGGTGGAACAAAGGTTTGTTAGGAATTTAGTTGAATTACCACCAAGCACACCACTGATTCCCCTTAGAAGTGACCTTGCCAATAGAGGAGATCATAAGCGCACGTCCCAATGTATACTGGAAGAGGTTGTGGTCAGCATTGGAATTGGCGTCTTATAGAGCAGAATTTGTTGAGGTGTGGACCTCCCTTAAAAACAAAAAGATCCCATGGCTTCTACATATTAGGACTGTTAGCACCCGGATAGGTTATCCGCAACTCCGGGAAACACACGAGATGTCATGTCCTGGGATATCGAAAAAAGAACTCCAAACTCAGATCCGTATGGAGAACTTCCTTGCATTACAGAGGTCTGCAACTTTGGGTAGGCTATCGTCAGAGTTCCTCCTTGTTAAAGTAGAACCTAAATTTGAGGAATTCATGGACGTAATACTACCTCAGCTTGCGAAAAAGCTCTATCTCCAGCTAAGGCATGGTACCCTACCGATTAGGTCTTTTACATCCAAATGGTCAAAGTCAAGCAAAGAAGCTTGCCCGGCATGTGATTATAAAAACGAAAATGGTACATGTAATCTTTTTCTGTTCTGCATATTCACTAATTAGAAGATGTTGGTTGATACCAATATGCAGGAACCTTAAGCTTCGACATGTCACCCAGGCGTGCCGGATTTTGTTTTACGATACCCATCCCCCCCATTGTGTTTGCCGTATCTCAATACCTATTCGGTATGTGGCGCAGAAGACAACGTTTTGTAACTTCTTTGTAAAATTCATGGCATCTTTTATTGTTACTCTTTGATAACTCAACTGTTTAATTCTTTTTTAACAACAAATGATCTGTTTACTATTTATTGTTTTAATACGTGCTGCTTGTATGAATTTTATTTGCACTTTTATGGTCTTTGACCGAAATAAAGTTATCAAATGCAAATACATGCCACACACACCAGGGCATGTCATACCTTATACTTACAATGCACCCTACCCTTGGGCCTACCATAGGGGTGTCTGATATGAAGAAAAGGGAAGGTTTAGGGACTGGCAAGTGGGTGCACTTGCCCAGTCAGCGTGGCAGTACCAGACTGCACACAGGCTCTGCAATGGCAGATGTGAGACACAATTTACAAGGCTGCTTCTGTGGGTGGCACAACCAGTGCTGCAAGCCCACCAGCAGCATTTGGTTTATAAGCCCTGGGCACACTCAGTGCACTGTCCTAGGGTCTCACAAGTAAACCAAACCAGCCAATCATGGAATCCCTAATCCATACATCAATTTACAATAGGGAGAGCATATGCACTTTAGCACTGATCGGCAGTGGTAAAGTGCCCAGAGTCATAAAACAGCCAACAACAGGTCAAACAAAATATAGGAGGAAGGCAAAAAGTTCAGGGATGGCCCAAAAAGGGCCAAGTCCAGCCAGGTTAAATGAACCTTATGTTTAAGGAAACTAACAAATCAAGTGTTAAATGCATCCATCACAAGAGATCAAGCATATGCAGCAGGGGAGGGAAGACAGGAGGGGAGACGGAATATCATACTGTATAGTAACTTCAGTGCCACTTACAGACGTGCAAATTACATTAATGTCATTATAATTACAATCATACATTATCACGTAGTTATCCATTTATTTTATTATTACTTTTGGAACTACCCTTTTGCAACAGGTTACACGTCAAATCCTCCACCCAGTCCAGGTTTCCTCATTGTGTTCTGTCACTGTAGTTTACATTGATCATTTAAAAAGACACCTAGGCAAATTACTTTTAGATGAAATAGCACAACTTGAAAGCTAGTTGAAACACCTTGGATAAAGAACTTGAAGTGAAATGTATATCCAATAAACATATGCATTATTGAACAGGCACGAGCAGTCATATAGCCTTCAACTGGGTTCATGGAACATTCACCACGTCCATGTCCTGATTTTTCAACCAAAAGTGCCATGCGGCTACTTGTTTTTTAACTTTTCCCCTGTAAATATGGGCGTGCAACGTAAGTATCAGCACGCTAGATTTGTTGGGTGAAAAAAAAGCAGAAATGGCTTAAAATCACTCTGATGACAGAGAACCAGATGATGGGTAAACCATCACTGCATTCACAAGCCGTTTTTTACCAGCTTTCACAGAGGGACTTTCTCCTGCTATACTTTCTTTCTGTACCCGTAGCTGCTTGGTAAACAGAGAGGCGAAAAGGAGTCCATTGTCCTGTGAGGATGCCAGTAGCACTCTGCCATGCTCAGTTTCTCCTCGATATAGAAGACCAGTGTGGCGTGTCCCAATCCATGTAATTTGAATCGGATCAGGGGTGGGAGGACCTTGTTGTACACCAGGGTAAATTTCCCACATTCAAAAATTACTGCAGTAGAGATTGTTTGCACGCCTACCTTTATTGTTTTTTGTAAACCTTTTTATCGGATTTTACAGTTATCGTACAGGTTATATAACAGTTGATAGTGTTTATCATTGCACGACATTCATTGTCAACATTTTCATAATGGATAACTGCGTGTTTAATGAGGGGGATGCTGCTCTTCGTATATGGGGCAGGCCTAGATGCATGCCTGTTTGGGGATGTCGGGAGGCCTTATGGAATAACCATTCCCGGGAGCGATTGTTGGACCTATGTTGTCTAAGTGTGACGGTTGTACAACAAACTAGGGAGACAGAACTCGGTGAGATGGGGGCAGGGGAAAGGGGCATAGCTCCTCGTAGGTCCATAATCAGCGAGCGGTGATTTCCCATCAGCACATGTGGGGTGATCTACACATGGCGGTCGAGGGGTTGGCCTAGTTCAGGGGTGGCCTTGTGAGGGTCGAGGTGCATTTGGACCTGGCTCGTCTGGGAGGCCTGCAGAGTCTCCCCAGGGGTGCCCTGTGTTTGTACAAATTTATGGAGGAGCATTGACCATTCCATTGATATGGGGTTTCGTCACACACCGCCTGCCTCTTCCTGTGTGATGATGTCCTCCTCAGCCGCGCCCCACTTCTTACAGCACCCGCCATGCGGCTATTGGGGGCCCACCCCCTGTCAGCGCCAATGCATTGCGATGCTTCGCTTTGCGAAGAGTATAGCTAGTAATGCAAATCGTGTCTCTACCTTTCTCTGCTTGCGTCGCTTAAAGATGCCTAGGGCACATACCTCCCACGTGGTGAGTCCCAACAGGCCTGTGACCGTCTGCAGTGTAGTGTGCACTGTTGTCTACAGGGCTTGTAGTGTGGGGCAGGTCCAGAACATGTGGATGAATGGGCTTTCAGGGGTGTGGTAGCGGGGACAGTCAGACTGTGTTGCTGGGAAGAAGCGCTTAAGCTGTGCCGGCGTGAGGTATGCATGGTGTAGTATGTTAAATTGGATGTTTTTGAACCTTTGATTGCAAGACACTTTTTTGTGGTGTTCTAGTGCTGTGAGCCATTCTTTGTCGTGGAGAGCCCGGCCAAATTCCTCCTCCTATTGGAGTCGTAGTCGTGTTAGGGGTGTACGTGTAAGTTCCATGATGGATTTATAGATCCATGTGATGAGGTGTTTCCCAGTCCCCATGTTTAGGAATGTTTGCAATACCGGGTGTGTCTTGGGTGCTCCGCCCGTGAGGTCCCACGTCTTTCTGCAGTCAGAAACCAAACTGGCCGGCAGGAAGCCCACTCTCTTCAGACAACCCCTCAAACGACATCAGCCATGAACAGGGCTTCAAACTCGGTGAGGGCGTGCTCTGCCAACTCTTACAGTTCACCCATGGTGTAGTACCCTTTCCCCTTGGGGAAGGCCGCTAGCGGCAATAATGGGGAGTATATGGGTGTCGCCTTTGATAGACAGTGGATTCGTAGGGTGCAGGATCTGGCCACTTTGACCAATAGGGGGTGTGCCGAGTTGGGCTTGGTCCCCGGGAGGAGCATCCAGGTCAGTTCCGGAATTGACACAGTTTCTGTTTGTGTTTCCGTTTTCCCCAGGTTTCGGCCATCACGACAGCCATTGCAGCTGTGCTGCAAGGAAGTAGGCCGTGAAGGACGGGCCTCCCAGCCCCCCCATCTCATGGCAGCTGCAGTGTTGTCAGGGCTACTCGATGGCGGCCCTTCCCCCAGATCAGCGAGGTCGGTAAGGAGTCTAGCTCTTGAAAAAAGGAGCGTGGGGGGATAACCGGGACATTGGCAAAATAGTAGAGGAGCCGGTGCACCATGATAATTTTGGATAGAATGACCATTCCAATCAGGGGCAGTGTATGCCAGAAGTTGACTTGGCTTTTGAGCCCTCGGAGGGCCCGATATTGGTTGCCCTCCAGGAGGTCCTGAGGTGTATGATAGAGTTTAATTCCCAGGTATCTTGGGGCATCTCCCATCCAGGACACTGTGGCGTCCCAGTGAGGTACATCCAGGTGCAGAGGGTAGATGGAGGATTTGGCCCAGTTTACCTTTAATCCTGCAACTTTCTCAGAGTCAGCGAGCGCGGTCCAAAGAGTGGTGAGGTCTGCCACAATGTCCCTGACATATATCAGGAGGTTATCTGCGTACAGGGACACACTCTGTGTACGGCCCTCCAGCAGTATACCCCAGAGCGCGCCCTCCTCCCTCAGTCGCATCGCCAGAGGTTCCATTGCGATGGCAAATATTATGGATGACAGGGGACATCCCTGGGGTGTTCCACGCATGACCAAAATGAGTGATGAGATTGTATTGTATTGTATTGTAAGGGACATTTATAAAGCGCGCTGACACCATGGGTTTCCTGGCGCTGGCAGACTGCTGGGGGGGGGGGGGACTGGGAGGAATTAGCCAGATTGAGGGAAGAGCCAAGTTTTTAGGGATTTACGGAAGAGGGTGAGGGAATTGGAGGTTTTGAGAGAGATGGGGAAAGAATTCCAAAGTTTGGGGGCCAGAAATGCAAATCTCCGGCCTCCAGATCTGCAGAGTTTGACAGGGGGAATGAGTAAGAGGTGCAGATGAGAAGATCTCAGGTTCCGAGAGGGGCTATAAGTCCTGATGAGAGATTTCAAAAAGACAGGACAGGAACCAGATAAGGATTTAAAGGTGAGGCAGCCGATCTTAAAGGCTGCCCTCGAGGTAACGGGGAGCCAATGCAGTTTATGAAGGAGGGGTTTGGCGGATTGCCATTTCGGACTCCCAAAGGCCAATCTCGCCGCTTGATTCTGAACGAATTGCAGTCTGCAAAGAGATGTTTTGGGCAGACCATGATAGATAGCATTCGAAAAATCTAAGCGGGAGAGGACGAGGGCCATGATTACTTGCAGGAGAGCTTCAGGGGTGAGGAGATAAGCCACCTTCCTGATCCTGCGCAGCTGGAACATGCAGGAGGAGACAACTGTCCCCACCTGAGGCCCGAGGGAGAGACCGGAGTCAATAGTGATCCCAAGGCTTTTTACCGAGGCCACAGGGGTGGGGGGGAGGCCAAGTTCTGCCGGCCAAAAATGCGGACCCCAGTGGGTAGAGCTCCTACCCGGGAGGAGAAGCTCCGTCTTTCCGGGATTCAGCTTAAGCTGATTTTGGCACATCCACGATAGAATGTGGGACATAACTGCCTGAAAGTTGGGAATAGCAGAGGGGGAATCAAGAGGGAAAATGAGTTGCAGGTCGTCCGCGTAATTGAAAACGGTGACGTCCCACTGCCTCAAGGAAAAAAGAAGGGGTCGAAGATAAAGATTGAAAAGAAGGGGGGATAGAGAGGAGCCCTGAGGGACCCCACAGGGCAAGTGCTCCCGAGGAGCTCTGAAAGTGCCCAGGCTGAGGGTCTGAGACCGCCCGGTCAGGAAGGATTTGACCCATGCCAACGCCAGGCCCTGGATGCCAGCTTGCTCGACACGGTGGAGAAGGATGTTGTGGTCCACCGTGTCGAAGGCAGCCGACAGATCTAATAAAACCAGGGCCTGGGGGGTACCCTTGTCGGCACCGTCTCTCAAGGCATCCATCACAGCCAAGATGACAGTCTCCGTAGAGTGGCCGGGTCTGAAGCCGGCCTGGTTGGTCTCAAGAAAGGTGGAGTTCTCAATAAACTGTGAGAGGCAGGTGGTGACATGGGCTTCCAAAATTTTGGAGAAAAAAGGCAGAAGAGAGATAGGGCGGTAATTCGCCGGGACGGCCTGTCTATTCTAACCCGCGTTGTAAGCCCAGTGTAGAGTAACCAGATGTATGCTATGAGTTGGGGACCCAATCCCACCTGCTGCAGAACCTCGCATAAATACTGCCATGCAAGAGGCTTTCTAAAGATCCAGCACAAGGCACGCCGTATGTGGGATTCTGCCCCGCACACTGTCCTGGATCTGGAACCAATCCGCATTGGTCGGGGTGTACGAGACGAGGGAGAACCTCCATGATTCTGTCTGCTAAGATCTTCCAGAGTATTTTACAATCCGCTGTCAAGGAGGGTGATAGGGCGGTACGAAATCCGGAGCAGGGGATCCAGGTAAGGTTTAGGAAACATTACTAGTATGGATTCCCACATAGACTTGGGAAGCCGCCGCACCTTTAACACTGCTTTAAAGACTGTGTCTAGCAGTGGGACTAGGTGTCGGAAGAAGGTGGCGTAAAGTTCTATGTGGAAGCCGTTGTGGCCGGGGGCCTTGTTTTTGGCTAGGTGGTGGATGGCATGTTTAATCTCCGTCACCATAAGTGGTTCGTCCAGAGACGCCCTGTCTTCTTCTGGTAGCTGTGTTATGGCATCAGTGTCTAGCATTGTACGGATGAATTCCCCCCTCTCCTGGGTCGGTTCCCTGTATAGTGTGGTGTAATAGTCATGGAAGGCCGACAAGATGTCTGCTTGTGTTTACAGGATCTCGCCGGCGGTGTCTCTAATGCTGGTAATCGGTTGTGTCTGTGTGTCTTGTCTTATGAGCCAGGCCAGTAAGGTGCCGGGGCGATTTCCTTCATTGTGGGTTCTAGTGGCATATGCGCGAAAATGATATCTCCCCAGTTCTGCGCACGCTTCGGCATATTTAGTCTTGCCTTAGATTGACGTGCTACTTGTTGTTCTGCTGCCTGCACTGCCCTCTCTAGTGTTTGCCGCACCCCCGTAATTTGCTGAATACTCCCTGTAAGACCACTTTGAAGTCGTCCCATTCAAGTGTTCTGGATTGTGTGGTGCCCGTATTCTCCACAAAGTAGTATTGGATGGTTTCCCATTGCTCATGCTAGAACACTGGGTCAGTTAGGCAGTCTCTGGAGAATGGCAACGTGGGGACCGGGGGTGTAGGTGGGCGCCACTGGAGGGTCATGACGTGGGGGTCGTGGTCCGATAGTCGGAGTGTCGGAGGAAGGTGAGAATCGTCCATGTGCACATGAAGTGGTCTAAGTTGACTCGCAGGTTATGAGGGATAGAGTGGAAGGAGTAGAGCTTAGTTTTCGGGTGTGCATGGCGCCAAGCGTCCGTTAATGACCAATGAGAAGCCCAAGCTTGGAATCGGCCTGTTTGTATGCGGACTTGAGATTCTTTGGCGGGGGGTGAGCTCTATCTAGCGTAAGATCTAGGGAACAGTTGTAATCCCCTCCTAATATCCACAGGGAGGGTGTGAATTGCGCCATGGTACTCGTCAGGGTCTCTCAGAATGTTGCCTGGTCTGTGTTAGGGGCGTATATGCTGCCTATAAGTATGGGTTGGCCATTCTAGTGACCCTTCTATTAATGCATATCTCCCCTCAGGATCTACCTTCCTGCCAGTCTCCAGAAAGGGGACTCCCGGCCGGATCCAGATCAAGACTCCCCGTGCATATGCAGAATGTGTTGTGGCGCTAAATGTGCCCCACCATTTCTTCTGGAGTTTGCCCAGTTCCCCTTTTGTGAGGTGTGTCTCTTGCAGTAAAATGACCTGTGCTTGCTGGCTATTGACATATGCATAGATAGCATAGCGCTTCCTAGCTGGATGTATACCCCTGGCGTTTAGAGTGAGAAGTGTGAGATCTGTCATCGGGGTCATGGCGGCTGGTGTGTCACGCTGTTGTGATGAGGGGTCCCGGGAATTACGGATCCACCCCTCTGTTTTGAGTAGTTTCTACCTGATGGGTGATGTGGACCTATGAGGGAGCGCCCCCGCCCTTCGTGATTGGGGAGGGGGGAGGTCGTGGTACAGGGGGAAGGTGAAGGAGAACTATGTGGGGTCTGGAACCCAATACAGGGGATCTGCGGCAACGAGCAGCACATCCAAGCAGGTACTACCAGGTTCCCAGTAACTATATGAACAGGGGGGGGGGGGGGCATTCCGGGTTGCGCGCGTCTCCGAGGCTCTCCAGCGAGGGGCCCCTAGTGCATAGTGTCAGGTACATCGGTGGGGCGACGTGCGCTGAAGCGTGTGGGGTCGCATAGGGACGCAGGGCGCAGTGCATGGTGCGGTGTTGCAAGGTGTGGTTAAGTGCTACAATCCGTACAACGATCGTCTTTGCGGGAGCTTTAGATGAGAATGTCCGCAGTCTGCAGTGTGACCTTTGGTAGGGTTCCATAGTTCTCGCCAGAGTCACTGGAGTCGTTCCCGTCTTCTTCCGGCGTGAAGATGCCTACCTTTATCGATTGGTTGTTGCATTGCATATATGAGGTTCACGGTTCAAGGCGCTGCATTTATTGTGTACAATGGGTTAGAAGCTTAAATAGGTAAGCTTACGTGCCTCTAGATTTACTTTTTTTGTCATACTTTGAGAATTGGCCAATATTTAGGCAAATATGATGATTTCTTTTCCAGTTACCCCCTATTTTATTCAGTCACTATTGCCTGTCTGATGTGATAAGCCCTATTGCATATTTTGGCTTGTAAGTTTGCTTACATGCCCATTTGGGTGCTAGGCATCTTGACCCTTTAGCAGAGTTCACACCCACATGTGCATGCTTAAGTGATTTCATTCCTGGTCTGTATATCTAGGGCGCAAGAGTCTTCTCCACTTATTTTTAGTTGGTTGGATCATTTGGTATTAGGGTAGCATTACCACCACTAGCGCAGGCTGTCTGTGTGAATCCCACGAGTACACCTAGAATGACTTGATATCTGTGCCAATCTTACATTAGTTGAGGATGGCATGTTAGGTGCATGGTTGCTTGTTATGCCGTGGTGAAATTCACATTCCATGGCCTCCTTGTCGCCTACGATGGGTGTAAATGTTCATGCAAGTGCCTCGAAGAGGCCTGTGCTGTGCAGGATATGAAGCATAAACTTAGCGAATACATTATGGCCACTGACAAATAGTCTACGTGCTACAATTCTGAGAGTGAATAACTCGGATTACATCGTCTAGTTAATGTTTTACAAATTGTATCCTGAGAGTTCTCTGAGAAATGGGGACTTAGTGCATGATTCAGCACCACCGCATTTTTCCACCAATTCCCACCCGCATATTTCGCCAGATTGTAGATGATTCTAGGGATTTCTTTACTCCTTGCAATTCCTGGTTAAGCCAGATGTCATGTTTCTGGCCGAAATGTGAATCGCGCAGACCACTTAAGGAGGGGCTAACAAGATTCCAACAGCCTTCTGACTCGAGGACAGCACAGCTCTATCTTTCTGCCTCAGTGCAATTTTGTTTAGGTACACCATACATACATACATAGCATATAAAAATAGGACATCATATAATGTAAAGTGGAAGATAATGCCCTTTGCTATAAATGCACCTGCAGACCTGCCAACTCACGTGGTGCCATCCTGTGTTAAAGGATATTTACTTCTTTCACAGTTACTCGACGAGGAGCCGATATTACATTGTGGCAGGGAGGACAGCTGGAAACCCTTACATAGGGCGGGTTCCCACCTGCCTGTGGAGGCTATGAACGTCCTCTAAGGTGTGTAAAAAAAACTAAGGGCGTGCTGGGGGGAGGGTGGATAGAGTGATGGGAGGGCAGCCACTGCAAGCCCTTGGGTTTTTGGGGGATGGGGAAAATGTGTGGCAGGAGGGGACATTAAGCAGCAGGTTGTTCTCAACTCAAGGCCCCGCCGCTCCTCACATAGTGAATTTGTTTTAAGTTGGTAGGCTTGTAACCAGTGATGGTTCCCTTATCACTTTTATCTGCCAGCCATCCTTGCCATTTCTAATGCTGACCAACTGCACCTCTATGTCACAATTTTGAGTCTCTAGTCTTAACTTAATATATGGTTCTTCACTGTGGATTTCTTCTGAGTTCAAGAAAAGTAATATTAACTCGACATGATCCTTTTCTCCGTATGTCATCACCTCCCACATATAAACACGAGACTCTCATCCAGATGTACGACTGGCCAGCACTCTGTTTGCACTGTATCTAAATTGCTGATCATTTTTTGCAGTGTGCCAGATGTATTAATCCAGTACAACACGAGGATATTCACAAGGATTTGCAGAAACCCTGCATCACAAATATTCATGAGACAGTATTCCCTCTGCGATTACGTACAACCAGCTGCAGAGCAGCAATGGATGCCTCCAAGAGACAGCAGGCCTCTGGTGGTTGCTCTTTCCATCCTGATGCCCACAGCTAACATTGTGACAGAGAAAGCCGTCCTTCACACTTCATCTACTTTGTGAATGTTACCAGCTGATGAGGCCATTTGGAAACCTTTCAACTGCAACAGTGGTCAGAAACCATGGATACATGTTTTTGGGAGTCACAAACAAAGGGATAATGCCCCTTCACCATTTCTCTTTTACTTCCAGTGTTCAAGGAATCTGCAGCCTGTGTGCCAAAAGTCTGCCCTTTCCAGTGCCTGCTGCTTCCACTTGCTCAGCTGGAACTGTCACTCTTAAACATCTTCCACTGTACACATAGTTACTGCCTGCCCTTGCTATCGGGTAACCTTTCAAAGCTGTGTGACTGTAGGAGTGGCTACAAGCCGCTGATGTATTTACTTGCAATTCAGAAGAGGGGTCTTTCATTTATTGCCCTATCCTTACTCCATGTCTCCCAAGGAGTCATAATGTTAACAGTGTCAGTTGTATTGCAAAGCCTGCCATCTTGAGCAGCACATACTTTGCATTTGCCAAAAGCCCTTGAATATTTGATCCCATTACCGACTCCTAATACATTTTACCATAGAAACGTGACTTGTTTGAATATATCCCGTCACGTTTATGATTTCTGTTTGTGCTAACTCATGTTTTGCTCAGCAGTTATCGATCTGGAGCTGCCAGATATTCCGCTCTTCTCTCCTCCCCACCCCCCAAAAAATGTCAGGGGACCAGTCTGCTAGCTGCTTTCCATTTGTAATTGTTATATTTTATTTGTTTTCAACTTATTTAGTTCTTATCAGACCCCGACGGAGTGTCAGAGCAATATACAATATGCATGAGAAACGTACACTGCAGTTATGTAAACATGGTGAACATTTATAGATAGTATACTACATATGTCAGCCAAGTTTGACCAAGCTCCAAGTGGATAAGATGGAGGGTTCCATGTTGTCGGGTTTTCACCTTTGAAAGAACTATCACATTTGATCACAATATCATAATTTTATGACCAGAAGGCCAGCAAAGCCTCAAAAACTTCTTCAACAGACTCCTGGATGAAGAACTCAAAGCTCCACTGTGCATTTCCACATCTTTGATACCGCTTACTTGTGTATGCTCCACAGGAACCTTAGGTGGTAAGGCCAGCTACTCATTCCTTAGATATCAGGTCTTCACTAGGGTGAGAGTAAAGGAAGCTCTCTTAAGATATTCAAAAGCAAAATGTGGTCAAACATGAGGTTGATAGATCCATACGAAAGGACACATGTTGCAGGACTGAGGCTGCATTACAGAAACACAACGAGAGGAGGAGGACGTATTTGCCCCTCGAAGTTGTGAAGAGCCGTGTTTTAGAAATTTTAAAATGAACCATTGATAATAAGGGGTGATAGCTGGCACTTTAATCAGTTGGGCTACTGACACAACTACAGGATACACTGCCGATTGTTACCCTCTAAACAGCAAGGGGGATTGCTGTAACGCCGCCACATCGCCATATTGCCCGAGGCCACCGCCACTCTGAGGACTGCATTTCCCAGTGCGCCTGTGGGGCGCGCACATCGAGGACGTCACTGCCAAGCGCGGAGGCGCTTAAAACAACGCTGCGCCTCCGCAGCGCGGGCGTGCCCGGGGGCCAAGGGCAGGCCCGTCCACGCCAAGAGAAGGCAGGGCAGGGCCACCCCCCTTTCATCTGAACATTAGACTTCTGCATTTTGCAAATTTGGGTCAGTGACTTTGATTTTGTTTACCTATTGCAGACTGTATGACGTTTTCCCACATTTTTTGAATATGAACATGAACAAGGGCATCCGCAAAGGGGTTGGAGTCCAAGGGGTTGTGGGCACTCTTGATGCCTTTCTTATTAGGGCAGAGTCACTCTTAACCCATGAAATAGAACTTACGCAAAGAAGGCTATCATTGGAGGCCCGTCGAGTCTCAATGGAAGTCCCCACAGGCGGGCTCCTTCTAAACCTATCAAATTTAGCCGATTCTTATTCGGACAGCATCCACCAACCGGCTCTCGGGCCTCCTGAGCCTTTAATAGTCACTGTAGAAGATACACCAATTATAGATATAGAAACTACTGCCGCGTCACCATCCCCACCTCAAATTGTAACCCTATCAACATGACAATCACAGGCAGTAACTGTTATTAGTTCCATCAGCCCACGTGCTACTAGAGGACAATGCCCATGCAAGCAACCCCAAATCGACTTGGAAGATGGCTTATTAGCCAAATTAGAGGGCAAATTAATGGTGTTACTAAACCCATTGTTAAATAAACTTGCAGACATTGACACCCGATTAAACAATATTGAGCAAAAACTTCTTTCTCAATTCAGCCAGCTACCAAATGGAAGCCTAACAGCCCAAGTGGGGTCTTGTATAAGTTTGGCTTTTGTTTCAAATCAGCCTTCAACAGCCAATGATAGTACTGTTAGAACACTGTTATGATCTTTCTTACAGAAATTTGATGGTTAAAGTCCTGATGAAGGCATATTCTTTATGTCGAAACGCTTCGACTGGATGCCATCTAACCTCTTTTTAATTCTTTTGTGAATACATATGTATCATTACATTGTTATTTTATCAAGCCTGATCAATGCACTGACTTTTATTATTCCTTTTTTAACCAAATTAAAAATGTATTTTTTCTAAACCGAATTAGTTTGTTTGTTTAATCTATTGTGTAATTGCTTTAAGTATATGCCTGGGAGCGTTACTTTACATATATTGTTTACCCTGTCCCAGGATATTGATCCGTATCAGGGGGTCCTTGTTGCCAACACAGTACTGTTAGAACAGGCACACAGGCTCTCGCAATACATACTACCAGCACTTATCCAGCAGAAAGTAATTCCACTCGAGGAGGAGTAATACCTGGGGAAAATCACAGGGGTTTGAATGGGGGTGGTTTAACCAGTATTCAAACCGCTCGTAGTAAGGGACACCTCAATCTACCCCCAGAATGTACACCCTATATTGTTGTGCTCTCAAATGTTCCACCAATAGCACCCAATTCTGAGGAGCACTGACCCTCATTAAGAAATAAGGCACTCCACTTATTGGACACAAAGACGGGGTTGGGTAGCCATCTGTTTCAGGGTTTTAAAATGGTTAGAAGGGTCCCCTGGATAGGGAAATCGAACAAAATGGCCAGGGGTGATTGCATAGTACTGAATTTTGGGTCCCCAGAATTAGTATAAACTATTTTAGAAAGAGCAGGGACAAGGCATATGGGCAGGGAAGGGATTCATATCCTACCATTGTGTTTTTTCTATCGTAACCCTCCTCCATTACCTGTTTATAGACGCGATCCCCCAGTTATTGCTCACAACCAGGGGACATATGAGTTTAATGTGCCAACCTACAACCGGTTTGATAAGGCTTTTTCAAACCTTGATGCACATGACGACAGGTCGGCCAATGTCAATAAACTGAGGGAAACACTAGCTATTCGACCAACTACCATAATAAAAGAACAGGAAATCCTGGAACTGAGGAACACACAGTTAGCAATCCCACCTGACTATCAGGCACAGGGTGGTATTGGATATGTGTTAACTGGCGGTGGGGGAATAACCAAGACCCCTCATAATACTAATATAAGCAAAAATAATTCTGACCCAAGAATCCTGAGCTGGAATGTTGCTGACCTTGAGCCAAGATTAGCCGACATAGATTGGCTACGTATAATATCTTTTCAAGATGTAATAATGCTTCAGGAAACATGGGCCACACACAATCTGCATATAGAAGGCTTCCACTTTTTCACTTCAATAGCACCTAAGCCCGATTTTGGCCACGCAGTTGGGGGCTTATTTATTGGCATTAGTATAGCATCTGGATGGAGCATTAAGGTAATACCCACAAACAGTCCCAATATACAAATACTAGAATATAAACGACGTGTCCCTTTTCACTTAATACATTTTTATAACAATGATTTCTATTTTGTCCCAAATAGGAATGTCATTGAGTTCAAACTGATTTCCGGGGGATGGGTACACGGCATGCAGACCCAGCTGTGCGGAGGGGTTTGGAATTATTCACTTTCCTTAGTGAACACATCCTTACTAATGTAATGGATTTAGGTTCACCCAGTAAAAATTAGCGGGCACCAACGTTCAGAGGAAGGGATAGCACCTCAACCATTGATTTTATTTTTGTTTCCCCCAGTGTCGCAGATCGCCTTTTGGGCGCAGAGGTTTCCGTAACAGATTTTGGGGACCACAACCCCCTAACAGCAGTACTGAAATTAATATCCCACCCCGTGTATGCTATCTCTCAAGGGGCGAGGGATATAACCCCATCGACAGACAAACTTAGATTAAAGTGGAGGGGGTGGATAGTGGTAAAATAACCGAGATTCTGTTAGAAGGACATTCAAATTTAATTACCGCATATCTATCAACCAGAGTCTCTCACTTAAGTGTAATTAAAGATTTCATCAAACTTTGTTCGGTGATTAGATCCCTCCTATCGGTGCCAATTCGCCAGGATGGGAAAGAACCAAGATGGTTCGACCATAACTGTTCGGAAGCCAAAAGGAGTCTGCGCTGGGCTTTAACTGCCAAACCTAGATGCAGGGCAGTCATAAGGGTAGCTAGGAAAGTGTGTAAAATTGCCATAAATGAGCGGAAGGGTACTCTCCTGACTGAACGCTGGGAAGCCTTATCAGAATCAGCTTGGGGGAAGAATGGCAATTTATTCTTGTCCTCAGTCAGAGACTTGTGCAACATGGACCAACATTTAACACCCGTCAGCTGTACCATCTCCAGCAGCTCATGGGAGAATCACTTCTCTAAATCTACGCCACACCACTATATGGCACAGATCACTGTGTGCAGGGTCATTTACGCTGCCTACAGATAACGCTAGTGGAGGTAGAAGAGGCAATTGCACAGAGCCTTGGTAATAAGGCTCCTGGTCCAGACGGGCTGCCCATAGACATAATAAAGTGGAAACCAGAATTTTGGGCCCGGTCCTTTTGAATGTTTTTAACAGTTTACCTCAAGCACCCATGCCTGACACATGGGCTATGAGTATTATTGTTCCAATCTATAAAAAGGGGGATATCAGAGCCAATTAACTACAGGCCGATCTCCTTGCTTGACAACACCTTAAAGATCTTGGGTCGTGTTATTTATTTATTTAGGATTTTAGATTGGACAGAGGAAAGTGGCATTTTAGACCCTTGCCAACTGGGCTTTAGAAGCAGGGTCGGCACAATAGAACAGTGTCTGAACCTTAACCTGGTTATCAACAAATACAACACTGCCCTTTCTTCCCCTATTTATTTAGCGTTTATGGACCTTTCATCTGCTTTTGATTTAGTTTATAGGTCCAAACTCTGGTCTATTTTGTTGAATTATGGTTTGGATCAATCCCTAGTACATATTTTTGCATTTTTACATACTGATCTTAAGGCACAAGTAAGGATAGGTATGGGAGGGGAGTTGTCAGGTCCAATTAAGGTAGGAAGGGGAGTTAGACAGGGGTGCGTTTTAGCACTCCTGCTTTTTATTATTTACTAGTAGCCCGTCCTGACGTTGTCCGGGTATGAATTGCTGCCGGCCAGTAGTATATTGTTTTGTAGGATTTCGTTTTGATAGCATTACTTATCTGTGACAGGCCTGTGAAACGCTCCGATTCACAGTGCACTGCTGATGCGCGTTCAGTAGTGTGTGAACTCGAGTTTCCCTACTTTATGTTTCCTTGCAATATTATATAGCGCGAACTCGACAGCATGGCATGAGCACAATTTACATTACAGAAGAACACATTCATTTGTGGTAGGCACGGGGAGACAAAGCGATTTGCCTGGAATCACAGGATGTTGAGCTGATGCCGAGATTCAAACGTAGCTCCCCAGCTCTAAAGTTCCCAATTCTAGAACTTGTGGCGGGAGGTGTGTCTAAAAGTGTAAGTCGGTGCTGGCCACCAATGAGAGAGACCTGTGCATTTTTCAAATGGGTGGTGAAAAAATATGAGTATGTTGCTGGAGATGTGGGCTGCCGTGTCACCAATGTACTTACCAGGGGAGGGCAAACACCCATTATTCGGCAACTTTCTTTCCGCATACCATTACTCCGCATACTTTCATTACGAAAGTACCATGACTCCGCAATGCCATTATAACGCATGGTATTACATTTTATTTGCTTTTACCACGCATACATTTACAACGAAATTCGTTGTAAATGCATGAATGGTAAAAGCATGTTTTTTTTTAATGTTTGGATAAGGTAAGTATGGGTATAGGGGTATATGTTTTGGGGTGCTGAGGTATATGTTTTGGGGTGTTTGGGTATTTTAAGGGTTCAGATATAGTTTTGGGTTATGGGGTACAGGGGTAGTTTTAGAGTTTAGGGATAGGTATGGGTTTTGGGGTACAGGGTTATTTTTAGGGTTCAGGGGTAGGTTTGGGGGTACAGTGTTATTTTTAGGGTTCAGGGCTAGGTGTGGGTTTTGGGGTACAGGGGTATTTTAGGGTTCAGGGGTAGGTTTGGGTTTTGAGGTACAGGGGTATTTTTAGGGTTCAGGGCTAGGTTTGGGTTTTGGAGTACAGGCGTATTTTTAGGATTTAGGGATAAGTTTGGGTTATGGGATACAGGGTATATTTATAGGGTTAAGATGGGTTAGTGTTTAAGGGTGTTGGGGTATTTTAAGGAGTAAGGGTGGGTTATGATTAGAGTGTGCAGGGGTATTTAAAGGGAGCAGGGTGGGATTAGCACACTATATGAGACATGGCATGAAGGGCGGAACGTACCACACGCCCCCAGCGTTTGTCACACCCCCAGCACACGCCCACAGCACAACGCAGACACGCCCACACAGGACTACTTTTCTGGCACGGTTCTTTTATCTTTTAAATGTATATGGTGGGCGTCTGCATAGCCTATGTCCTTCTGCTGCAACTGCCCTTTCCAACGCTGTATTGGGTGTTGTGATTGGTGCTGTGGTTCCTGAGATTACCAGCCTCAAAGGTTTGGGCTCTCTCTTTATTATATTTTTATGGATATTAATGGACTGAGTAACTAGCTGAAACAATCAACCCCAGACGTCCCTATAATTAACGTTAAACCACTGACTGTACTCCTTTACGCAGATGATGCGGCCCTAATGGGCCGCACCCCGAACTCCCTGCGTATTCTGGTTAAAAGCTTTGTAGAGTACATGGACGGGCTGGATTTACGCGTGATTTTCAAAAAGTCATTTATTATGTCATGTGAACCAGGGAAACGCCAGCTCAATTCTATACTGGTAGGGAACAACAGATTAATTTCCACCCATACTTTCCCATATTTGGGGATGGTCTTTGCTGCGAATGGCTCGTGGACTTGGCATTTGGCCCACTCCACGAGCAAATTCTCAAAGGCCATCAATTCTATTTTAAGTCCCCCCCGACCGAAGAAAACAGGTGCTATTGAAGTAATTTTAAGGATTTTTATAATTGCAATGCGTCCTAGTAGCTACGTATGGGGCAGAGATATGGGGTTTGGCGAAGAATTGGTGCATCCAGCAGGAAGAAAATCGGTTTTGTAGAAAGCTGCTGGTTGCACCGATCTCTACTTCCCAGTATATTTGCCACAAGGAACTTAACTTACATTTTTTTTATTTTTTTTATTTCGTTTATTATGCAAAGATAACAGCACATTACAATGTGCGAGGAGCCCTTCGCCTACAACCCTTCACAGGCCGGCGGTGGACTGCCTCGCCACAGTCATGACACTTACATTTAGCAAGCAGAAGGACCTATAGATCAAGGTTTAGGTCTCAGTAGCAATACAGATCAAGCCGGGCTACCCCCGCTCTCTATTCCTGTCTGCGTTGCGGTGTGCATTGCGCGTATCTTAAACAAAAACTGTACATTTTTATCATTTTCTCCCAACCAAAATCCCATCCCATGAACCCCCCCCCTCCCACAACCGGTCCCATGTGTGTGCTTCTCGTGTTTGGTAGTGTGCATCCCAGTGGCGTGTACGGCTCGTGTCACTCTCAGCTTCCCAGCATCCCAGTAGGAGCCCTCTAATATCTCATGCAGGCAGGGGTGTGATGGCCTCTCCCCCCCAGTGACGTACCACAGTGTAGTGTATAGCCCTATCCGGGCTCCATGTGCAGGTCACTGTCTTGGTCTTCCCCCTCTCCCTCCGTGGATGCATCCCCGTCTATTCCGGAGGTTAGGTAAGTCTGGTATAACCCACAGAAGTTCTTGGGGCGGCTTCGGGGCGGGAGGAGCTCGCTGTATGTGTCTGCTTGAGTGTTGCAGTATTTCATGTCGCTAGTCCACCTCTTCAGTGTGGGGAGGGGACCCCTCAACCAGCACAGTGCCACCACCCTTTTCGCAAGGAGCATGCCCATGCTCACCAGCTTCCTCACCGCGACAGATATCTCCTTTGTGTAACCCATCAGTGCGAGGGCCGGGTTAAGGGTCAAGTCCAGCTCCACTATATTGCTAAGTTCTGCAAATACGCATGCCCAGTACTTCTGAACTCCTGGGCACCACCAGGCTAAATGCAGGAAGTCCACCACTGGCGCATGACATCTCTCACAGCGGGGCGTGTCTCGTAGGCCGTACCTGTGCAAACGTTCCGGCGTGTGATACACCCGCTGCAAGAATTTAAAGTGGATCAAACGGTGCCGCCCGTTCAGGGAAATGCGCCTGGAGGCCGCGCAGCAGTACCCCCACATGTTGTCATCAATTGGAGTCCCTAGGTCAGTCTGCCAGGCTAACCGCGCCCTAGTGTAGTGTAGTGCCGTGTGCTCATGACCTATCTTATAAAGCCTAGAAATCAGTTTCTTCGGGTTCTCAGTATCTATGATGTATACTAGTTCCGGGACTTCAGGGGGTTCCTCCAGGTCGGGGCCCAATAGATCCAGCAGCGCACTTCTCACTCTATGATACTGGAAGCGTTGGAGCACTGAGGCACGCACCCCCCCGTGCGCGAGTTGATCCCACGTCTTCACCTTCCCTTGCACAAAGAGGTCACCCATGGTGCGTGCGCCTAATTCGTTGAGAGCCTTGTATACTCCAGGTTCTGCCAATGTTGGGAGCCATAGCGCCCATTGTATCGGCATGTTGGATGCGTACATCAGTACTTTGTCTTGGCGCTGCAATATAGAGTGCCAGGCATGATTAGTGGACAGGAGGGAGTCCAGCACTCCCACTCTGCGGTCTTTCGGTCCGCATATGGTCGCTGGAAGTGGGGTGGGGTCCGCGAACAGCCGCTCCAGGATCACATGCGGGATGTCCCGGTCACCATGAATCCAGGTGTGCAGATGGGAGGCTTGCGCAATCCGGTAGTAACGCTCCAGGTCTGGAGCAGCTAGACCACCCTGCTCGTACGGCAATTGTAGCACCTTCCATTGCACTCTAGGTTGCTTTCCAGCCCACGCTAATCTCACCAGTAATTTGTTCATGGTCACAAAGAAAGCCTTCGAAAGAACCATCGGGAGGTTATTAAAGAGAAACAGAAATCTCGGGAGAATTACCATTTTCATCATAGCTATTCTGCCCATCAGTGACAGCGGAAGCTTGATCCAAATCTCCACGTCATCTACAAGTTTACTGTAGGCAACCCCGTAGTTCTCCCTTATCATCACATCAGGATCTGTGTGGAGCATGATGCCCAAATACCTCACCGGTTCCGTGGACCATTGGAGCGGGTAATCCATCTCGAATGGCTCGGTGATAGGGGTCAGCGGGAAGGCCACTGATTTTGGCCAGTTGACCTTTAGTCCCGAGAGTGCGCCAAATCTCACCACTTCTCTCAAGACCGAGGACAAGTTATTGGCTGGGTCTCTAATGTACAACAGAGTGTCATCTGCGTACGTGGATATGCCAATCTTGTACGTAGGGTAGCTAATGGCCTCATAGGTGTGGTATTCCCGCATCGCGCACGCCAGTGGCTCCGCCACCAGTGCATATAGTAGCGGGGAGAGGGGGCACCCCTGTCTCGTGCCTCTGCTAATGGCGATCGGCTCCGAGACTGCGTCCCCTAGCCTGATCCTCGCCGTGGGCATATGGTAAAGCGCGCCCAGGAGTTGGAGGAAGAGCTCCCCCAGACCCAGCCTTTTCAGCACCCTGCGCATGAAGGGCCACTCCACCGAGTCAAAGGCCTTCTCCATATCGAGGAACACCGCCATGGCTTTAGTATCATGCCTAGTGTGCTGCATGGCCCCCATAACGGTGCGAATGTTGTAAGTGAGGTTCCTTGCTGGGATAAACCCTGCCTGCTCCGGGGCTACCAATTCCGGGGCCACCAATGCCAGTCTGGTCGCCAGGACCTTAGCATAAAGCTTAGCGTCCACATTCAGCAGGGAAAGGGGGCGGTAGGAACCTGGGAGATCAGGGGGCTTGCCCGGCTTCAATATTGTGACGATGAGCGCCTCTCTCATCGAGGGCGGCATAGCGCCGTACTCGCAAATCTCGTCAAATAGGGTGGAGAGGTAAGGCAACAACTTGTCCTTGTATGCCTTATAGAATGCCACCGTCAGCCCGTCTATCCCGGGCGCACTTTCGGACCTCATGGTGTCTAGCGTGTCCGATATTTCCTCACGGAGTATAGGGGACATCAGGAACTCCCTCTGCCAGTTTTCGAGAAACGGCATCTTAATGTAGTCTAAATAGTTGTCAATTTGGTCCTCCACCCCAGTGATCTTGGTAGTATAGAGGTCCTCATAGAATCTCCGAAATTCCGCTAGAATGTCGTCCTCCGCGGTGACTCTCTCCCCCCCCGGAGTTTGCATTTCCGGGATTGTCTGCCTTCGCCTAGTGCCCTTCATTATCCTAGCTAGCAGTGCTCCAGGCCGTTCACCTTCTCCATAAGAGCGCGCTGTCGCATACTTTCCTAGGTGTCTAACCTCTCTATCCGCCTCCTCCTGGAACTCTTTCATTAGGTCCTGCAAGGACCCATCCCCGAGTGGCGTCGGGTCCAGCAGCTGGCGGCGTTCGCAGTCCGCAATCTGCCCCTCAAGGTACTTAAGCCTGTTCCTAATCGCTTTGAGAACACTGGAGTGTTTTGCCATGGCTACCCCCCTGACGTAAACTTTGAATGCCTCCCAGACTGTCCCAAATCTGTCAACTGAGCCTACGTTAGTGGCGAAGTAGGTATCAATGTCCTCCCCCAGGTCTGCCCTGAACGCCTCATCTAGAAGTGAGTATGGCGGGAAGCGCCACGTGAACGGAGGGATCCTCTTCTTGGGAGTGGTCAGCACTAGCACTACTGGGGAGTGGTCCGACAGGGTGCGGGGGAGCACCCTGCAGCCCTTAACCATGGGAAGCAGCGTGCGTGTGGACAGCCAGTAATCTATCCTGGTATGGATGTTATGGTACGCAGAGTAGTGTGTGTATCCCCCCTTATCGTTGTGCCTATCTCTCCAAACGTCTACCAGCCCTAGTCGCAACATTTCAGCCTGCATTTGCAGAGCGGCCGCCGCCGGGCGCCGGGGGGGGCCTGCCGACCTATCTAGCTCTGCATTGAACGTGAAGTTGAAGTCCCCCCCCCAGAGTATTCTATCAGCGGGGCATTCAGCGCAGTGGCCCGCCACTGCCGCATAGAAGTCAGGGGAATCGTAGTTTGGACCATAAATGTTCATGACTAGTATGTCGTGGCCCTTGCCTACGCACCTGCTCAACACAAACCTACCTTCCGGGTCAGCTTTCAGTAGTGTGAGCGACAACTTGGATTTCGGGTTGACCCAAGTAAGAACTCCCCTTGCGTGTGTGGTGAAGCCCGCGTAAGTGGCGTTTCCCTGAATCCCCCTATGCGTGAGCATCCTGCTGGTGTCGGGTAAGTGAGTTTCCTGCAAAAGCGCCAGGTCTATGTGGTGTCGGAGAAGGTACTGCAGCACCTTGCGCAGTTTTCGATAATCATTTAGCCCCCTAACGTTCCATGTAACAGCCTTGAGAGTCTCTGTGTCACTCAATAAGTCAGCATGTGATGCATCAACCATAGTCCCTAAAGAAGCACATTGATGTCAAGGCCCAGCCATGTACCACCCCCCTCCGTCCATAGCATCCGCCTACGCCCTCCAAGGAGCACAACAGTTCAAAGCACAGTTTGGACCCCCTCCCCGAACAGTTCTGAACCCACAAGCCCCATCTCCCCCCCCCCCACAGTCCACCAACCCCAACCTGGTGTGATCGAGTCCTCCAACTTTCGCGACCCCCCGCCTCCCACAGTCACCCAACCCCCAACCTGGTGTGACCGAGATTCCCGTGTCCCTCCCCCCCCCACATTCCGACTCATGCAACAATTCCCCATTTCGGCTCACTCCGAGCCGTAACCGCAGTATGCGCTGGGGCAGAGGTAGCCTGTGTAGTCCTTTTGTCGTCCTCTTCCCCACTAGGACTATCAAACCATGTCCTTCAGCTTGCCCCTTCGCCAGCGCCTCGGTAACAAGTTTTAGCAGTGTCCGCAAAGCTCCACAGTTCACCAATGTGTGCGCGATCACGTCCCCCCATCCCCCCACGCCCAGATTCTCCAGTACCTTCCAGTGTCTCGCCTTTGGGAGTCAAATCGCGCCAAGGGCAGTTTCAGTAGCACAAACGCAGCACCCCGGCGGCCCCAGTACGTAACACACAAATCTCACCCACAGTACAACGTGTAGCAGTCCAGGGCCTGTGGCAGTGCGCTCCGAGCAGCTATCTCCCATTAGTTCAGCGAGGGGAAGTAGGGGCGCTGAGGCGATCAGATAAACGGATTGCACTGCTTACCGCCCTCTGTTACTCAGTCTTGTTCCTCAAGGTCCCCAGTGCAGTTCCGCTCCGCCGTGTGTGGGCTCGGACTCCCCCGGGCATCTTTCATCCAAACCTTTAAGGATTTCTGCAGTTCTTTGGGATCCGTGAAGAAATGCGAGTGCCCCTGCCTGTTGATGCGTAGTCTCGCTGGGTATAACATAGCGTAGTCCAGGCCCAGGTCTCTGAGTTGCTGTTTGTATGGAACAAATCTCCTTCTCTCTTCCTGGACCTTTGAAGTGAAGTCTGGGTATAGCGATATGTCCATTCCCTCATACTGTAGCTTGCCCTTTTCACGGGCAGCTCTGAGGGCAGCGTCTCTATCCCTGTAATTTAACAATTTCGCAATAATCGGCCTAGGGTTGGCGCCCGGGGGAGGCCTCGGGCCGAGGGTGCGATGGGCGCGTTCCACTATAAACATTGGCGAGAAGGTGTCGTCCCCTAGCATCGTCTTCAGGAGTTTTTCAATAAACAGTTCCATTTTGCCCGTTTGGGTCGACTCGGCCACGCCCGTGACGCGAATGTTGGAGCGCCGGGAACGCGCCTCTAAGTCCTCCGACTTTTCCTGGATGATCTGAAGTAATCTACCAAATTGTTTACGGTCAGAATCCCACTCGGTTTGCGCCTCCTCCGCCTCGGTGAGTCTGCGTTCTGCCATGTCCAGCCTCTCCGCATGCTTGTCCACTCTTTCTGTCATCCGGTCCATCCGGTAGGCCAGTGCGTCAATCTTGCTTCCAATGGCCGACATACCCTCCTGCAGCCCCTTCTCCATAGTGGTAAGCATCTCTTTTATCTCGGCGCATAGTGAGGGGCTCTGGTCGCTAGCCGTGTTCGGAGGCTGGGCGGCCGGTTGTTCCGGTTCCTTCTGCCTTCGCTGCTCGAACGTCAGCTTCGTTTGGGTCCGGTCCCCCTTGCCCATTGTGAAAGTTCGGGGAGGGGGCAGCTTTCTCCGCCGGGGGCCCCGCTGTAGGTCCGGGCTGCCCGCGCGCACCCTCGATGGCAGTGAGTGGCTTCAGTGGAGCAGCAAGTTGGGCTGCGTCTGGAGTGCGGCCTGCTGGGGCCCGGTGGCGCCACTTATGCCCTCCAGTATCCCCGATATGGCCCAGGGCAGTAAGGGGAGTCCGTTCTCGTAGGGGGAGAGCTCTGCCCACAGGAGGCCGCTCGCGCCCCGAGCAATGCTCAGTTCCCCTCAGCCGTGGGGACGCGTGTCAGTATGGGGCCCGGGCCGAGCCTACCTCCAGGGCGCTCCGCGGTCACCACGTGGGCTGCAACCGGCCCTGCAGTCGCACCGGTGTCTCCCTCGCTGCTCCCGCCGGCTCTCAGGTGCGCGCCAGCACCTCCGGTGCGCGATTCCACAGCGTGGGGCAGTCAGAGGGCCAGCCGCCGTCAGGTTTCGTCGGGCCCCCAGCCGTCCGCTCGCCTCTGCCGCACGTCGGGTGACGTCGCTTGGCCTCGCCGAGTAGGAAAGGCCGGGGGTTCGGGCCTGGTCCGGCGTCAGTAGGGCAGTCGGGCAAAGTAGGGTTTCCCTAGCCCGATTTCGGCCAGAATTGCAGCCGGAGATCCGCTAGTGTCAGGGGGGACGACGTCCGCTGGTTTCACGTGTGTGGCACTGCTAGAAGAGGATTAATGCCGGATAGATGTTGGCGCTGGCTCGGAGCTTCGCACTTACGCGTCCGCCATTGACGCCGGCTAGCTCCGCCCCCCAACTTAACTTACATTTTATATGTGATTTTATTAGTGCCCGACCCGTGTTATTCTGGCACTCAGTATGGAGGAATAAATCTGCCACTCTAACTCAAGAAATTATAACTGACTGCCTTGAGTGCGAGAGAGGAATGGACATCCCTTGGCTCTCGGGGGTCTATAAAAACTTGTGTAGTATTGATAAAGGCAGCCTCTTTTTAGATCCAAATAGAGCTGATTCAGTACACAAGAATGACCTGAAGAAAGCACTTTACGCTCTTTATAACACAGAAAGGGCCATGGAAGAATCTAAGAAAACTACAGTCCTTAGCTACATGGGCAGGGAACTGTATAGGTATCCACTATTACTATATCTTACCCTGACAATGGTAATTGGGAAAGAAGCCTTTTATTTCGAATGAGAGCGGGAACTGTAAGATTCTTGTTAAGTTTTCCTCTAGGCTACCGGCCAACCCTTGAAAATATAAGATGTCCCTGCGATGGGGTGAGCGCACAAACTGATTTGCACTTCCTCTTCTTTTGTAAATACTATTTAAAATATGCAAAATGGTTTTTAACTCCCTTTTTTTAAAAACACAGACCTATTACACTGGGGTAATCTTATCAATTGCTGCTTTCCTTGGACAATGAAGAAATAATTTTCCGCACTAGCACTTTCTTGAGAACCGCTACCCGAGCACGTAAAATGATGGACAATCCCTGACTTCCCTTTGTTCAGTAATTTGTAAAATTTGCTTGATGTTTATTTTGATTTATCAAATTTTAATAAGGATTTTATAACATCATTGTAAATCTGTGTATGCGCTTTTATGAATTCTTGGAATTCGAATAAAGATTTATGAAATTAAATGAAATGACCACAAATAATGTAGCAGTTGCAAGTTAAAGGTGTGGACAATAATGTAGAGATAGCATACATACACTTTTCAAATGTGAACCACCCATTTGCTTTGATATAATGTTACGGTCATGTGTAGGGGGTTGTTCCAGCTTGCATCACAAATGTGGGTGACTTTTACCATTTTCAAATATATTATGAGCAGGTATTGCATGGAAATAACACATGCAGGTCAGTGAATCTAACCGGTACCACAGTAACATTGTGGCATCATTGAGTAGATTTTTAAAGTTTATAGTATAATAATCATGCACATGGGGTAATAAGGGTGTCTGAAATAAGGCAGGTTGTGAGGTATTTGGTGGCATATAGCTGTCTACTGCTGGACATATATGAAAAAGAAGGTGCAGTCACTATTGCGACTCATGACCTTAATGGATGTCAAACTTGTTTATTTATGTGATTTATTGAGCGGGCAAATACCCTGAGGTGTCCTGGTGCTCTGGACGGGAGAGAATAGGACAGATTCAAAGCTGGGCAGTTATTGGTTGAATAACCAGGTTTTGAGGTATTTACGGAAGGCCATAAGAGAGGGGGCGTTTTTGATGTGAAGGGGGAGTGTGTTCCACAGTCTGGCGGTGGTGACTGTAAATCTTCTGTCGCCCCAGGAAGATTTTTTTGTTCTGGGGAAATTTATCAGGTTTGCGGCTGAGGAGCGCAGGGGTCTGGTTGGCTTGTAGGGGCATAATATTTTTTTTAGGAATTCAGGTCCTGTATTGTTTACTGCTTTATAGGCAATACACAGGGCCTTGAACTTTGTTCGGCTTCTGATGGGCAGCCAGTGGAGTTGACGTAATAGACTGGATGTAGGTTTGAATTTGGGAGTGTTGGTCAGGATCCTTGCTGCTGCGTTTTCGACCATTTGTAGTTTCTTAAGTTCCTGAGCGTTGAGAAAAAGGGCATTACAATAGTCTACTTTAGACATGACTAGCTTGCTCATGAGAGTTTTCACGGTAGTTGAAGGAAGGTAGGGCAGGAGTTTCTTCATCATTTTGATCGTGTAGAAGGCCAAGGAGACAACGTTGTTGGCGTGTTGGAAAAAAGATAATTTATCATCAAAGATGATGCCTAAGTTTCTGACTTTTGTTACAGGGAGAGGGGATGGGCCCAACTATGATGGTCACCAGGATGGAGACCAGCTGGGGGAGAACTTGCCAAAGATCATCACCTCTGTTTTTTCGGAGTTTAATTTGAGGCAATTGTTTTCCATCCATGCGCTTATTGCGAGCATTGCAGTTTGGAAGTTTGCCGCAGCTTTTTGTGCTTCATTATGGTTCTCTATTACAAGTTGTGTGTCGTCGGCGTATGTAGTTAGACGCATACCGTGAGACTTGATTGCCTCGCTAAGTCGGACACATATATGTTAAATAAGGTCGGACTTAGCGAGGATCCTTGAGGTACACTGCAAGTGAAGGTGAAGTGTGGGGATGTGAAGTTGCTTAGTGTTACTTATTGAGATCGGTTGGAGAGAAAAGATGTTAGAAAGGCTTTGGCTTTCTTTTTAATACCTATGATGGAGACACGTTCGATAAGTGTGATGTGATCGACCATGTCAAATGCTGCTGATAGTCTAGCAGCACTAAAGCCGCAGCTCCTCCATTATCGAGTATCATTCTGATCTCATCGGAGGCCTTGATGAGGGCTGTTTCGGTACCATGGCCCCTTCTAAATCCGAACTGGGTGTTATCTAGGAGGTTGTTTTCATCAATAAACTGCAACAACTGAGTATTGATAATTTTTTCAAAGATTTTTGCGGGGAAAGGGAGATTGGCGATGGGTCTATAGTTTTTGGTTTCTGAAGGGTCGAGGTTATGTTTCTTTAGTAGCGGTTTAATTACTGTTTTTTCCAGATGGATGGATAAGTTCCTGTGATGAACATAGAGTTACAGATGTTGGCTAGTGCAGGGGCAATTTTCTTGTGTATTATTTATTTTAATATGGAGTGGGAGCATGGGTCATTGGGGGATCCTGACTTGATGGAGGATATTTTGTCCAGGATTTGGTCTGGCATGACTTGGGTGAATCCCAAAAGAGTAGGGAGGGTGCTATTCTTGGTGATTCCAGGTTGAGTGGAGCTGGATGTGTTGATGTTATCAGTAGGATCAATTGTCTGGTTGTTGGTAGAGGACTGGGGAAGTAAAGTTAGTATAGAACTTTTTCTTGAAAGAATGTAGCTAGAGAGTCACAGAATATTTGAGTAAGAGTTATAGAGGGGATTTGAGACTAGATAGTCTGGTTACGACCTGATCAGCTGTTTGGTGGAGTCTTATGCTGTTTCGATTTGATTAATATAGTACTTACTTTTTTCAGTGATTATGAGTTGTTTATATTTAGTAAGCGCTAACTTATAGCGTGTTTTCTCAGTTTGGTCGTAGTTCCGAAGCCACTGTCTTTCTAGGTTTCTGCATGATTGTTTTTCGAACCTGAGTGCTTCTGAAAACCATGGGCCTGATGCTATTTTTCTGTTTGTGCAGTTGTTTTTTTGCGGGACAAAGGTGTTAAAGGCTGAATAGAGCCATTGGGTGTATTGCATCGCTGCTTTCTCAGGTTCATGCGGTAGATGTTGTTGGGAAGACAGGAGGTGTGTTTTGAGAGCAGTAGGGGAGATACTTTTCCAGGCCTTGAATTGTGTGGAGGGAGTGAGAACAGGTTGATTGGAGGAGTGATTTATTATGTGAATATTGAAGAAGATCGCACAGTGGTCTGTCCAGGGGAAGGGAAGAATGTTTCCTAGAGTGATTTGCTTATTGTTGGTAAATAGACAGTCCAGGGTGTGGCCAGCTGAGTGAGTGGGTTTTGTTACTAATTGAAAGCTTCTAGTTCTGCTAAAAGAGTTGAGGTGTCGGGATCGTTGAAGACTTCCATGTGGAAATTGAAATCCCCTAGTATGGCGAAGTTGCTTTCCCCAGCTACGGGTTCTAGAAGATGCCCTATAGATGAGAGGAATTCGGCTTGAGGTCCCGGTGGGCAGTATAGGAGAATGCCTTTGAAAGGTTTGTGTGTGTGAGTAGTTTAGTGAAGATAAAAGCTTTGCAGGTTTTGATAGGGATTAACTCAGTCTTTATTAAGTAATGTTCACAATAGATAAGTGCTATTCCACCGCCTTTTTTGTGGATCTGTCAAATCTGCTAACACAGAACCCGTCAGTGGTTACTGTGGAGTAGTCTGGTCCTGATGATAGGTCTCCCCAGGTTTCTGTTATAAAAAGGAGATCGAGTTTATGGTTTTCTAGGAGATTTAAGAATTCATATTTATGTTTAGGTAGGGAGCGAGCATTTATAAGAGCTGAGTTGATTGTAATATGATTGATGAAGGAGGGGGAGCCCGTGGAGAGTGGGTGTTTTTGTGTGGTGTTTAAAGTGAAAGGACAGTTAGGGCAATGTGTGGGAGCTTGAGTGGACAGGATATCTAGATTGATGTCTGTTTGTTATTGAAGGTGTTGGATATGTCTTTTAGTTGTTTGCATGGATATGATATGGAATTGGTGTGTGGCTTTGGTTGAGAACAACCAGGGGGGTGGCCCTGGGCCCGGTCCAGGTGCGGACGGGCGCAGACGGGCTTGCCTTTGGCGTGCCCGCTTGTGGTAATATCCTTCTTTTCTTTCTAGCATTGTCATTGATGTCACTTATGGAATTGTCATATGTATTAAAGAATGTTACACATGTAATGGAGAATGTTGTAGTGGACCTGAGTTCTAGATCAGAGAAGCGGTTGGAGCTGATCTGATCTAGACGCTTTGGTTTGTGCTCCAGTGGGCCCTTGGATTTAACTTAAATAAATCCTATTTTAAACTTATACTGCCTCCTCCGCTCTTTACAATGGCGACGAGGTTTATTTAATAATTTATGGACCCCCTGTGTTGCTGAGCGTCTTTTAATTTTCTTCGATTTCATTTAAAAAAAAGAAACAGACCTACGGTGCGATCCTTTTCTGGTGCAGTCTAATGGGAGCTGTTGACGCTGCTTTCTTGTAACCTCCAAGGTACTGTCTTTTCCATAAATATTAAGGATTTCGAGTCGCTGTCATTGAAGCATCTCTACGGCAGTTGGTCTGCTCGCGCTCCTGTGTGCTTCCAGTGTGATGATGTCTGTGATTAACAACGGACTCCTGGAACGCACTGCTCGTCTGGAACGCAGCGCTTGGTAGCACGCAACGTCACGGCCATTTTGGGAGTGCTTCTCAGACTCCTGAAACGCATCGGTCATCTGGAACACAGCGTAGCACGCAACGTCGCGGCCATTTTGGGAGTGCTTTTCAGACGGTCAGCTGTTTTGTGATCACAGCATCGGCGATCGTCAAGCAGTGTAACTGCGTTTTACTTACAACGTCTCTCAAGCGGCAACTTGTGGTTTAATATCATTTTCACTGAGCTTTACTTGCGAATTCAGTGATTCGCTCACTTTTATTTAAAATAAATATTTCCTAAAATACACATTTCGGGAAGTAGAAGTGTGGTAAACTGGATATTTTCTTCAATCCTCTGTTTACTTCAGTGATGTGCACACTTTATTATTTTGAGAAGTGCATGTTGCAGTCTTATTACTACTGTGATTTGCACACAATTTGAAGTTCATTTTATTCCTTCTTTTTCACATTTGTTTTAACTATAATCTGCACACGTTTTAAAAAGGTATTAGAGTTTTATTGTTTTAGTCTTTGCTATGGCTACATCTCAGATTTGTAATCAACCCTCCATCTTTTTGGAAATTCCAGGAAAACCGAAATTAAGGTGGAAGAAATGGATTGAGACTTTTGATAATTACATTGTTGCCATTGATGGTACTGGGTTTTCTGCTGCAAGGAAAAAAGCTATTCTTTTCAGTTATTTAGGCACAGCTGCTATTGAAATTTTCAAGAACCTTATACCCATTGCGCCACCAATTGAGGGAGGCGATGGATGGAATGTTTTTGTTGAAGCTGTTGCTAAACTTGAGAAACAGTTTGAAGATGAACCTAATGTCATGATTGAAAGGCATTCTTTTCATAAGAGGAAACAGTCCGCTGATGAATCTGTTGAGGATTATGTAGCAGCTCTGAGGGTTTTAGCTGCAAACTGCGATTTTCGTGCCTATGTTGATACAGCGTTAAAGGATCAATTTGTGTTTAATTGTGCAGCTAAAAAAGTGCAAGAACGACTCTTAGCTTGTCGTAATCCTACTCTGGCAGAAGTAATTGATTTGGCCAAAGGGATTGAAAGATCAATCGAGTCATCTAAGGTCATTGCTGCTAACGAAAACAAGAATCCTAATGACACCTCTGTTTGTGCTGTTCAAATTCATTGTAAGGGTAATTTTCAAACTAATAGAGTTTTAAGTTGTTTTAGGTGTGGCTCAAAAGCACATTTGGTGAACTGTCCAGATTGTCCTGCACTTAAAACAAAGTGTACTAAATGTGGTAAAATTGGCCATCTTACATCTTCATGTAGGATTCAAAGGAAAGGTGGTAAGTCTAATTCCGCTGTTAGTAGTGTTTCTTATGTTAATGATGATTTGGAGAATTTAGTCATCACTATTTATGATGATTCCTTTGATAGTCACATAAATAGTATTCCTCTTCCTTTCAAAGCTCCTTTAGGGATAGTTCATGTCGGTAAGATTGCCTTTGAAGCTATGGCTGACTCTGGTTCGCTGTGACTATCTTATCAGATGTGTTCTTTTATGAAAAATGGAAAGGTGTCAAACTTGCTAAATCCGATATCAATCTTAAAGCTTTTGGTAATTTCGACTTCAAAATGTTAGTTTTCTTTGAAGATTCGTTAAAATTTGAGACCCGTGTCATTTTTACCAAAATTTATGTTGCAATTGATGGAAAAAATATTGTTGGGTGGTATGATCTTGGTAAACTTGGCATTCATTTATGCCCAGGATCAGATCGTCCCATTCAGTTGAGAGAAATGCCTGTTAACAATGTTTCTTTGGAATATCCTCTATCTTCCATTCTGAATAAGTATAAGAATGTTTTTGAAGATGTTGTGGGTGAGGTCAAAGGTTTCTCACACAGGATTAAACTTAAAAAAGGAGCTTTACCTGTACAACATAAAGTTCGTATGGTACCTTTGGGTGTGAGGGACAAGCTCAAATCACATTTGGATGGTCTCTGTTCTCAAGGTATCATAGAACCTACTGATAGCTCAGAATGGGTTTCGGCTATCGTTATTGCTCTTAAGAAGAATCAAGAAATTAGATTATGTGTAGATCTTCGATCTCGCAATAAAAACATTGTAGTGGAAACTTATCCTTTGCCTAGAATACAAGAAATGTTGGCTGCTGTCAATGGAGCGAATTTTTTTTCCATCATTGACTTGAAGGCAGCGTACCATCAGGTTACTCTGGATCAGGATTCTAAAGATCTGACGGCGTTTATAACTCCGTTTGGGTTATTTAGATTCTTGAGGATGCCTTTTGGCCTGGCATCTGCTGCCAGTGTTTTTCAAAAGTTAATTGAAAATTTGTTTAGTGGAGTTAAAGGTGTCCAGTCTTTTCAAGACGACATTTTAATCTTTGCTAAGTCAATTGATGAGCATAATGTCACTTTGGAAAAAGTTTTGAAGATCCTAAGAAGCAAGGGCATGTCGGTGAGCAAGGAAAAATGTAGATTCTTAGTTAAAGAAATTGACTATTTAGGTCACAAAATTACTCAGGAAGGGATTTTTCCTAAAAAAGATATCATTAGCAACCTTGAAAATGCCAGCAAGCCTCAGGACAAGGATGCTTTACGCTCTTTTCTTGGGTTAAGTGAATACTGTGCGAAATTTGTGAAAGGATATGCTTTGGTTGTTGAACCACTCAGACAACTATTAAAGAAAGGTTCCAGATTTGTTTGGACTGATGTCCATGATTCAGCTTTTCAGGGTGTGATTAAGCTTATCGCTAGTGCTCCGGGTCTTAAAACTTTTGATCCTGAAGGGAAGTCTTTTGTAACTGTGGATGCAAGTACGGTTGGATTGGGGGCTGTTTTCACGCAGATGGTTAATGGCAAGGAGAGAGTTATTTCGTTTATCTCAAGAGCAATTAGAGGTGCTGAAGTTCATTATAGTACAATCGAGAAGGAGGCTTTAGCCTGTGTGTGGGCTGTGGAGAAGTTGAAGAATTTTTTTATGGTGTAGGCCTTTTGTTTTGGTGACGGACCATAAACTGTTGGTTTATATGATGGATGGCGTGAGGAGTGGTAGAGCATCTTCCAAGTTGGTTCGGTTAATAGCGAGACTGCAGGAGTTTAACTTTGAGATTCAGCATATTCCAGGTGGAAATAATTTTGCTGCAGACTGCTTATCTAGGTTACCTCCACTGGGTAATTCTTGTGATGAAGTCACTGATCAGCAAGAGTGTGTTGTGGCTGCTTTGGATGCTGTAGAGTCAAGCAATTTTGGCATTGATGAGGATGAATGGAATGATCATGTTGGTAAAGATAATTTGTTAGTTAAGGTCAAATCTTATGTTGTTAATGGATGGCCCTCTGTTAAAAATATTGAATCATCGTTGAGAAGTTTTGCACAAGTGGCGAATGAGTTATCTATTGAAAATGGAATTTTGTTGAGGAATGAGTTGTTTGTTCCACCAGGTAGTCTCAGAGAGAAGATTATCAAATTAGCACATTCAGGGCATACTGGTGTTTCAGGTACAAAGAGGTTGCTTAAGTGTCATTATTGGTAGCCTGGTTTGGATACCTCTGTTGAGAAGTTTATCAATAACTGTGCGGTGTGTGTTAGGTCTGACAAGCACTGGAAGGTTTCTACTGAACCTTTGTCAATTTGTGAAGCTCCTATAGGTCCGTGGGAAAAGCTCTCTATTGACTTTTCAGGACCTTATGATTGTCTTGGCAGAGAAAATAGATTTTTATTTGTTCTCATTGATGATTTTTCTAAATGGTTACATTATTCTTTTGTGGAGCATCCTAATACCGATGTGGTTATTAGTTTCCTGGACAATGTTTTCAGGATTGAAGGGGCACCCATTTCCATTAGGTCTGACAATGGTGTTCAGTTCATTTCAAACAAAATAGAAATGTTTCTTTAAAAGTTTGGAGTGTCTACTAAGAGGGCTCCCCTTTATAGTCCACGTTCCAATGGTCAGGTTGAGAGGGCCAACAGATTTTTTAAAGAGGGGATGCAAGCTGCTTTGGAGAGTAATTTGGATGTTTTTGACTTTTTGAAAGACAAAATTTGGAGTTATCATCTGACTCCTAACTCTTGTACAGGGGTTTCTCCTTTTTGTCTAATGAGAGGCAGACAAGCTAGATCTTTGTTTTTGCCTCAACTGAAAAACAAGAGCAATTTGACAGAGAGTTTTGAGTCTTCTATCTCTAAAGCTAGAGATAACATCAGTTCTGCACGGATGTTAGGAAAGTTCTATCATGATGATTTTCATCATTGTAAGAGCAAGGTTGTGAATGTTGGTGATTGGGTTAGGATTGTTAGTCCCCCTCACACACCCAAAGGTATGTCCAAGTTCAGTAAGCTCTTTAAGGTGGATCAGGTTTCTGATTCCACTGTTTTCCTCAAGGGCAGAGGGTGGTGGAGTAAAAGTTCTGTGGTTGTTCTTAAACCTAGCCAAGAATTTTTTTTGATAAAAGGGAAGATGGTGAAGATGGTTGGTTTGATAATTCCTGTTCTGGTCCATTACGGAAGGAACCGTTTGCTTGTTCCAGTGATGGTCTTGGTTCTACTCTTGGTTCAGAGTCTGATCCTATTTTGGGTCCTCCTGTTTCTGATGGTGATGCTGGTACTAGTTAATCTGTTCTTGGTTCACATGTTTCTCTTAAAAGATGTGTTAAATTGCCTAAGAGATTTGATGATTATATTCTGGATTAATCTTTCTTTGTTTTGTTTTACTTTTCCTTTGTTTTGTTGTATTTTATTTTATTTTGTTTTATTTGTGGAAAAAATACATGTGGTAATATCCTTCTTTATCTTTCTAGCATTGTCATTGATGTCACTTATGGAATTGTCATATGTATTAAAGAATGTTACACATGTAATGGAGAATGTTGTAGTGGACCTGAGTTCTAGATCAGAGAAGCGGTTGGAGCTGATCTGATCTAGACGCTTTGGTTTGTGCTCCAGTTGGTCCTTGGATTTAACTTAAATAAATCCTATTTTAAACTTATACTGCCTCCTCCGCTCTTTACACCGCTGCGGCGTCCGCTGCGCGTGGAGAGAGGCATCCTGCTTTTGAAGGAGAGAGATCAGCAGCTAGTCCGCTGACTGCTTTGACATGCCAGAAGTTGTAATCACTTCCTATGTGCTCCACCTCCCTGTATTCCCTCCACTCAATCTGCTAGTCGGCGGTGGACCGGCGAATATGTTCAGTTAGGGTGAGTGTTGGCAATAAATTATGCTCAGTGAGTTTAAAAGCGTATATTTTAAAACAACAATCCCGTTAAGAGTTAAAATATATTGCGAGTTTAAGGAGCCCTTTCCCAGTTGCTCCTTGTCCCAGAAAGGTCGAGGTCTGTCTCACCTCAAGCACGTCCGCTGCACATGGAGAGAGACATCCTGCTTTTAAAGGGGAGAGATCAGCTGCTAGTCCGCTGACTCCTTCGAAATGCTGGAAGTTGTAATCACTTCCTATGTGCTCCTCCTCCCTGTATTCCCTCCACTCAATCCACTAGTCGGCGGTGGACTGGAGAATACTTGCAGTTAGGGTGAGTGTTGGCAATAAATTGTTCTCAGTGAGTTTAAAAGTGTAATTTTTAAAACAACAATGCAGTTACGAGTTAAAATATATTGCAAGTTTAAGGAGCCCTTTCCCAGGCGCTGCTTGTACCAGAAAAGTCAAGGTCTGTCTCACCTCAAGCGCGTCCGCGTCATTGCACCCCTTGACATAGCTATGAATGTCATACTTGACGGTGTCATAGTTTTCTAACTTGCTGGGCTGTGAACGCTTCAATACCTTTTTACAATAGGTTTTTGTCAGGTGTTTCAAACAAAATAATTCACTACCTTGATGATTTCGTGTTCGTAGTACTCGCCCCACCGTCCAAAAGAGTGGAGAATGCAGGAAGGCTCTGGACATTTTCATATCTCTGATGGGCATGCTTGGAGTCCTGCTTGCTGCAGAGAAAACAACAGGTTCAGCTTTGGCCCTCACTGTTCAGTAGATTGTGATTGATTCAACAATGGGACAATACAGGCTTCCCCTGGACAAAGGTGAGGCTTTCAGTTAGGCATTGATGCTTGCTTGGAGACCAAGAATGTGACCTAGAACAGCCCCATACCTTGACTGAATTTCACATTGTACCTTATCCCCTTTGGTCGGCCGTTCTCCGGGTTCATAGCACAGGTGATTGTTGGCCTTAAAACTAAACATCAAATTACTCGTTTATCTGCTGCAATGCTTGAAAAATTGAGAGTTTGGAGGAGTGATTTAGTGGCTTCACAATGGCATAGCGAAATGGCCTTCCCTGCCTACTCCTAGTAAGTCAGATTAGTGCATGTTTCAATGACCAGCTACATGGCATGAGCCTGTATTGGTCAGGAATGTGACCTTCTTGGAGTTGCCCCCAATTGTGGTAGGCTTACACGTTTAGGGGAAGCGACTCAGTGACCACTCTGTTATAATTTGATCACATAGTATGTTATGGTGGGTGCAACATTTGCCATGCAGCATCTTGTAAGCTGCTGTTGACGTAGCTTGAGAGGCTGGTACTTTTTTGCTTGAAAAACATGTTCACAGCAAAACATGTCCAAGAGTAATGAATAACGCTACTCTCAAAGATGCAGGTATTCCGAGCCTTTCACACAGTAGCAGAGGACATGACTCCTTTCCCCGAAGAACTTTGAAGTCTTGGTGCCCTAGTTTATTGGAACTCATTGCAGCATTACTAGCCTCAACCCGAAGAAAGCTTATGAAGGTGCGCTGGGTTTATGCCCTACATTTGCTAGAATGGAGGATAATGAGCATCTTTCTTACTTAGAGGCATGGCTAGTGTATATGGGGCACTTGAGTGAGGAAGGGTGGTCAGTTGCTTATGCATGTAGGCAGTATGCAGCAAAGGCATTCTTCGCTAAGCTTCAGGGGGAAGCTTAGTTAAGGCTAGTCTCTCGAATAATTGTACAGTGAAAAACAGATTTAATTGGGTGGGGCCGTATTGAGGGAATCCCAAAAGACCAGAGGAGACCTACTGACTTCTAGAAATTATCACGGTTATTCGAAATCTTGCCTCCAGTATGCCTCTCTGACTTTAAATTGTACCTTTTGCACTGGGAAACTGGTGGCAAAAGGCAAAAAGTGATTTACAAAGAGGTGTACAATGGGCTGATGTTACTCTAGAACCAGAAAAAGTGAGGCTCCTGGTTAGGCTGTCAAATACTGGTCAGAAGGGATGGGGTCCTTGGGTTACAATTGAGTGTCTCCTTGCCAGTCATCTTGCCTCATTGTGGCCACATAGACCTTAATGGAGAGATGACCTACGGTGCATTGTGTCCCTATTTATACATGATAACCTCAGCCCCTGTCCCGTTTTGTGTTTGCAAGGGTATGCTCAGTGGCAGTGGCGGGGGAAAGGATCGACTCCACATTCTTTACCACTCACTCCTTCAGGCTCGTGAGCGCAACCATGGTGACAGGGTTGGGATTAGAGCTATGGGACATTAAAAAATATGTAGGTGAGAGTCGAATTGTTACAAGTCCTATATCCGCCCCAAATTAGTGTCATTTCATGGTGTTCTGTTGTTCATCATGCCTTATCTTCTGCCTAGCTTTCGTTTCACGATGTAGTAAATTTAAGTAAATGGCTAACCATTCATTCATGCGAAGGTCCAGTGGTTTGGTATTGGAGGTCTCCAACTCAGTCAGCTTCAAGACACAGGAACGAGAGCTTTGCATCATGCGAGAGACATGGTCCTAAATGTGGGCATTTTTCACTTAGGTTGTAGTGACACGGTTGATTCGCCTAGAGAAGATGTGCTGAATGCTATTTTAAAAGAATGTGTGGTCTTACAAAACGTATATGACGTGATGGCATGTTGTGACGTGGTCCCAGGGAAGAGTTTGGGTAGCGGGGTGCTTCCCAGGGCACGTGATGTGTCAGTTAGGAGGCTTAATTCTGGCTTTGCTGCCTTATTAGGGTTTCTAAAAATAGGGAAATTCATTCCTGACGAGTGGATATGAGGTGAGAACGTGTTCCTCAGGGATGGGGTTCATTTTTCGAATCAGGGGACACAAGTCTTCATGGAGATACTGTTGTTGTTTTCTTCCACAGTAGAAATGAAAGGCCAAATAACAATACCCATTGTTGCCTTTGTGGTGGTGTTAGTATGCCTCCAATTGTGTTTTTAAAACTTTTGAGATCTTTACATCACACAATTTGACACGTGAATGGCTTGTATGAACAGTTCTACTCCTAGGCTGAGCCTTTGGGCAGGATTAGACCCGTCAAGCATTATTCCTGGCCAATAACTAAAAAGGTTTTTGGGCTGGGCCAACGTTGATCTCCAGCTAATATATTTTTAATGAAAATAGTGTATGTTGATTTGGCAAGTGTTACGTCAATCATAGATTCTCTTCTCAGGATAACTTGTTAAAAGGTAGAATATTGTTGTGAAAGTTACCCAATATATATATATATATATATATATATATATATATATATATATATATATATATATATATCACGAACACACACATATATACACATACATATGATCCATACACATACATACGATCCATCCTAGCGGCAGCACGCATGTACTGCTCGCTCTGCGAGACTGCTGTAGTAGATTAGTAGTGGAGGAGTGTGGCTCAGTGGTTTGAGCGGCAGACCCTGATGCAGAATTCTGGCCTGGGACCAGGGTTCAATTCCCGCGTCGGCGAGTCTTGGGCTCAATTTCCTCGGACCTGACAATTCTCGCCTCAGTGCCTATTCTAATCATGGGCCCCACGCTACAACTCTGGGAAATAGCTTGCTTAACCTCCACACCGGCCCCAACAGCGCTAGGATGCCTGGCTTCACCCTGGGGGTGCCCAGCAGTGGATACTTCACAGGGAAAGCTAGGAAGGGTTCCTCAGCGGTATGAGTAATAGCGCCAGGAAACCGCTTGGTGACAGTGCGCTCTACAAATACCTTGACATTTACATTTGACATTTAGATTATGGGTGAGAAGCTGCGCCCACTCTCCGCCCATAATTTTCATTGGCTTGTGTCATTGTCTTTCGTAAATGCTGCCTTCGGTTTCGTCAGTAGGCATGTTAGTCCCTCCTTAGTACGCCCTGGTCTTCATTTGTACCCTCCCATGGCGACTGGCCCTTTTACTTTGGTTGTTATACTGGACCTGTTATGTAGTATGTAAGGACTATTTACTTTATTGAGTTTCTCTTACTGCAGGCCAGACATTTACTGCTTCAGATGAAACCGCTTGTGTTTTTTCAAGCAGCATGGCTGCCCCCGTAACACGGGCGACTGCTTTCAATCACTTTAACCCAGAATTATCTAGTGTCTGTTTCAACCCCCCAAGTAAAATGGAGTTAGAAATGATTAGCAAACTAAGTCATTTGAATTCCAGGTAGCACATAATCCTGTGCTAATGGGCTGAAGCTGACAACAGCACATCTGTTACATGTCATCTGCACTAAAGCCACCTGACGGGTTGTTTTCAAAAGCCTGTTTTATTAACAACACCACCAATACCACCACCACCATCAATGCCACCACCAATGCCACCACCAATACCACCACTAATACCACCACCACTAATACCACCTCTACCAATATCACCAACACCAAAGCCACCTCCAATACCACCACCATCAATACCACCACCACCAATACCACCACAAATGCCAATGACAATACCACCACCACCAATACCACCATCACTAATAACACCATCACCAATTCCACCACAAATGCCACCGCCAATACCACCACCAATACCACCACCATCAATACCACCACCACCAATACCACCACAAATGCCAATGCCAATACCACCAACACCAATACCACCATCATTAATAACACCATCACCAATACTGCCACCAACACCAATACCACCACCACCACCACTAATACCACCATCACCAACTCTAAAACCATCACCACAAATACCATCACCAATACCACCACCAATACCACTACCACCACCACTAGTACCACCATCAATTCCACCACCAATGCCACCACCAATACCACCACTAATACCACCACCACCAATACCACCACTACCAATACCACCACCACCAATACCACCACCATCAATACCACCACAAATGCCAATGCCAATACCACCACCGCCAATACCACCATCACTAATAACACCATCACCAATTCTACCACCAATGCCACCGCCAATACCACCACCAATACCACCACCAATACCACCACCATCAATACCACCACAAATGCCAATGCCAATACCACCACCACCAATACCACCATCACTAATAATACCATCACCAATACTCCCACCAATACCAACACCAATATCACCACCACCACCACTAATACCACCATCACCAACACTAAAACCATCACCACAAATACCATCATCAATACCACCACCAATACCACCACCACCCACACCAACACCACCAATACCACTACCACCACCACCACCAATACCACTACCTCTACCATCAACACCACCACCAATACCACCATCAATACCACCTCCACCACCAATACCATCACCAAATACCAACACCGCCAATACCACCACCATCAATACCAATATCACCAGCATTACCACCACCACCACTAATACCACCATCACCAATACCAATACCACCACCACCACCAATACCATTACCTCCACCAATACCACCGCCACCAACAATACCACCACCAATACCACCATCAATACCCCCACCACTAATTTCACCACCACTAATACCACCATCACCAATACCAATACCACCACCACCACCAATACCATTACCTCCACCAATACCACCGCCACCAACAATACCACCACCAATACCACCATCAATACCCCCACCACTAATTTCACCACCACCAATACACCATCACCAATACCACCACCACCAATACCACCATCACCACCAATACCACCATCACCACCAATAACACCACCAATACCACCACAACCACCAATATCACCACCACCAATACAACCACCATCAATACCACTAACACCACAACCACCAATATCACCACCACCAATAGCACCATCAATACCCCCACCACCACCAATTTCACCACCACCAATACACCATCACCAATACCATCACCACCACTAATACCAATACCACCACCACCAAAACCACCATCACCAATAATAACACCACCAATACCACCACAACGACCAATATCACCACCACCAATACCACCACCACCACCAATAACACCTACACCAGCAATACCACCAATACCATCACCACCACCATTAACACCACCACCAATACCACCACCAAAACCACCAATACCACCACCACCAATACCACCATCAGCACCAATAACACCACCACCAAAACCACCAATACCACCACCACCAATACCACTATCACCACCAATACCACCACCACCAATACCACCACTAATCTCACCACCACCACAAATACCACCACAACCACCAATATCACCACCACTGAATAACTCCACCACCAATACCACCACCACAAATACCACCACCACCACCAGTACCAATACCACCACCAATACCACCCCATCACCAATTCCAATACCACCACCAATACTAATACCACCACCAATACCACCACCACCAATGCCACTACCACCAATACCACTACCACCAATACCGCCACCACCAATACCAGTATCACCACCAATACCAGTACCACCAATACCACTAGCACCAATACAACCACCACCAACACTGCCACCACCAATACCTCCACCAATACAACCAATACCACCAATGCCACTACCACCGATACCAGCAACACTAATACCATCACGACCAAAACACCAATACCACCACCGCCAAAACCACTACCACCACATCAGTGCCTCTCGCTCACTAATATAGCAGGGGCACTGTACGAGGTCAGAGCTTCAGCCGAGACCATCCCTTCCTCCTTCCATGCCTGCCATAAAGCACAGCCTGCCTGCACCAGGAGGTGGTGCCAGGTCCCTACTACAGCTGGAGTATTTTTTATTAGGCCAAAGATAGCAGTGACATTACGCAGTGCCTCACTGCACACTCAAATCACGGAGAGGGCAGGAAATAGCCCCCCGCTCCTCCTCTTGAGCCACAACGGTGTGATCACAGAACAAGAGGTGTTGGAGCTCTTTGTTAGTGTTTATAGCTTGGATCATATGTAACTCTCACTACACACTTTGTGTCTGTGTAATTTACAACACTTACACATCTTCTTCACTGCACTATTCATCATTACTTTAAAGACGTCGAAAACTGGTCTCGTCCTCTGATATTTACAGTCTAACAAGCGGTCGAGAAGGCCCTTTATTGCAATGCAATAGGTCTCGCATTTGCAAGAGTTTAAGCTATTAGTATTGTAAATGACAATGCCTTTTGTTTATGTTTTAAAACCCGAAATATAAATAAAAGGCATTGTCATTTACAATTCCAATAGCTACAACTCACGTAAATGCGAGACCTATTGCATTGCAAATGCTGGTTGACATTTGTAGGAGGGGCCATTCATTTTACTGCAATTACTACACTGCTTGACACATCTGTGAATGACATTCCCATACTTTTCTGACTTTCTAACACAAAAAAACATTTCTACGCTGCATTTTAGTAAATTATAAGGGAACCTCCCATATGTCCTCATTGAGATATCAAGTTTTGTAGCCCTCAAACATGTCCAAGCTTAGTAAACAATAGAGGTATCCAAATCGGTGGAGAAATATGTGAAAATCTGCTGAAATAGTTTTAAAGTCATTTAGAAAAAAGCGATACATTATGCAGAACGATGGAGAAAAGTATAGCAATGTTTCTTACAACCGTGCAAAAATAATCAGGAAAGTTCATCAAACCGATCTCGTGGTGTTTCTTTGCTTTCGGTATTTCTGAAAATCCAGAAAACAAGCTTATTGAAATATGTAGGGCCCTTGTCCATCTTGTCCATAGCTCTCTTTTACATTTTGTGAGTCCGCTGCAGCTCTTGCTGGTAAGAGCGGAGGGGAGGTCGGGCCAGGTGGTGGGAATTTAAACAGACGGCCACAAGGGAAAATGTATTATTTATTTATTTTCCCTCTGGGTCATCTCGAAATTCCCCCCACCCGGCCCTACCACTCGTACCTGCACGAGCGGCAGCTGTTGTGAGTGCTACTGTCAAGGTCTCAGTCTCTCCCACACACACCTCAGGCCATAATTTCTAGGTTTGCACCTACCAGCACACACACATCTATACCATTCAGTTACAGGTTATTGGAGTAACTGAGTGACTTAGGCTGAGAGAATTTCCTACAAAAACGTAATATACATTGGTCCAGTCCTCAGCCCAGCCTTCATCTACCCTCAACTGCTGTTCAAATCAGTGAATAACTTAAGTTCTTGCAGTGTTGCTTGTATAATAGCCGCCATGAAAGCAATGTCTCTTTGGACCCTGTTATCCCCCTTCCTTCCAGATATTTCAATAACTTTTTCTATGCTTGAATATGGAGAAAGAGAAAATATGTGGGTGATTGGAAAATTTCTAAAATTTGCAAAATTGCAAATAATCTGTGAGGGACTAAGGGGCAAATTACAAGTCTAGGCTCACTGTAGCGAAGTGGTGGGGGTCCTGGGACTGTCTATTCCGATGTGGCCATTTGGAACATTCCCTGTCGGTGGCAAAGAGAACAGGTGTATCCAATATGCAAGGTGAGACTGCGGCAGTACTCCGAGCATATTATGAGTTTCCCCACTACCATCCTTTTCATGACGGTGAGCCCACCATGAAAAGGCTGGCGTTTGGGCAACAAAGAGGGCCTACAGGACACCCATTCTCCCGCCAACATGGGGATGCATTCAGATAGGCACAACATTTACCCCCTTGTATGCATGCACCCCATATTTCAGCTCGGCATGGACTTCACAGTCCATGTTGTCCTGGAACTGCTTTTGCCGTGCCCATTTTCAGGACACCACCGTGGGAATGGCAAAATAAAAGCCCACCAGACATGAGTTAAACTTGTAATCTAGCGGACAGACCATGCACGGCTTTGGCTGTGCTGTGCTGGCGCAAAGCCGACTCAGTACCGCCAAAGTCGTAATCAGGCCCTAAGACATTTGCAGGCAAGTAAGAAATCTATTTTTTTTTTTGTAGAAGATTCTGCGTTTCAGTTTTGGACTGTTCCTCGTAAAGAGCCACAGACATCCTTAATGGAGCAAAGCCCTAAGAGCATGTGCTGGTTTTGGTCCATTATATTACTTTGGGCACCCTGTCTGGGCCTGGCAAAAATGTAGATGAATGTCCTGAGCAGACCTTCAAGAAAACCATTGAGTGTGTCCTTTGCATGAGAAAGGAGAGGAAACGTGTCCTGTATTGTAGTAGCAATAATGTTACAGGCTGGCATTTCTCCCAACTCAGCCTAAGGACAAAAGAACTTAACAGTGGGGTCGGCAGGAGTCGAGGCAGTTTTTTAAAAAGATTTACGAGGATATTGATTTCAGACTTTTTTTGTAGGCTATGCCATTTGTCCACTGTCATCTGGGTACCAGGACAGACGTCAGTGCGCAAACCAATGAAAAGAAACCACCTTGTTGCACTGCATTGTCTTGGCAAGTAGCAACATCTATTTTGGGGGTGCAAGATAGATATATGTCACCAAGTTGACGCTTCCCACGACGGGTCAGTCAGTCTCTGTTTTTGAGACCTTTGCGGAATGAGGAGGCAGGCTGCCGGAAACATGGCCGTGAGGAACCCTGCTGCTCTCCTTGCTGTGGAGTCAATGATGATGAGGTTCTTTTGTGCAAGTGCCAACAATGACCACTGACGTCAATGGACTAGGGTGCTGCCATCATGTTGATGATTAATGACCTAAGACGTCATTCCCTCAAAATGAAAAGGGAAAATCCCAGGCTGCGTGCCTCTTTATTGCATCTGTTAGACGACCACATCAAGGGTCTACCTGAATTCAGGGGCACGACTAATGACATTTTATTTTATTTATTTTTTTCTTTACATTTCAATACATTTATTTATAGAATCTCAACAAACACTGATACCAGGAAATAATGAGAAGTTGTACAGACATAAAATAGAAATTAAACAGAATAAATGCCTTCAAAACTAAACAAATAGAGCAAAAGTTAACCAATCTAACTTAATCAAGAACCGAAACATGGATTACAAAAACATTGCCAACCTGCCTAATAGCAACTGGCACCTACAGTTGTACAACAGGTGACCATTTACCATGCCCTTTGGCCTAAGAACCGCCGTGTTTAAACTTGATCAAAACTTTAAGAACTAAATGAATATTAGTTCAATGTGCATTATTTTTTCTACTTGCATGCTATATTTTGCATAACTACAAGCTCTGCAATTTCCTGAAGTTGCAAAGCTTTTAAAGCGTACCAGCTTACCAAATAGCAAAGCTTTTCTGCTTCAAAACTGGAGTTTGCTGCAAAATCACCCCCGAAATAGAATTAGTTGCAATGTTTTCGTCACAGAGAAAATGTTTGAAACCAGCAACAACATTTAGTAAATTATCTCAACTTTTCAACAAATGTACAAAAACGTTTTGGGGATGAATCAGCCTAGCTGTTTCATTACATTTCTAAACATTATATAATCCCTCTAAAACGTTGGCAACCGTATTTAAAATATATGAATATTGTTTTGCAACTTTAAAAACTTTGTGTTTGTTAATACGGATGTTACAATGCTGCTAAGGAGTCGGGGTTGTTTCACAAAAAAAGAAAAACCTCACTTTTTACTTGGAAGTTAATGTTTTGCGGATAAGTTTGCAAAGCATGTTTTTCTTAGCATTAAAAACCTTCCAAGTCTTTTTTTTCAACTTCAGAAAGTTGGCGTAAGAGACTTTTGACAATTTAAGTCGTCTCCATTTAACTCATACTATTTACTGCAGGGTTGCCTGGGTCCTTTAGTGCCCAAAGCTTCGAATAACTCATTAATAATGGAAACTGAGGTTAACCCTGTGTGGGAGGCCGATTTGTCCTGGTATTATTTAGCCCCAGGGGGTCTGAGCCTTTAGGCAATGCGGCTGCCTGGCCTCCCACTTTCTTATTCACCACAAAGGAACATGTGAGAAACAACGTGTCTGCACTCCCCTTTGTTCCTAGCCACATGTCTTGTGGTTTGAGGTGGATAGGTGGAAGTCCCAGCACATACCTCTTTTACAATGGTTACTTCATGGAGTCAGACAGTAAGAAGTAGCTCTCTTCACGTTAAAGCTTTTTTTTCCATTTTTATTTACTTCATTCATTACATTTTCTCTTTATGCATTTTATTGTTTTGTTGTGTCTTACTTCCTCACTGTTGTTATAACCTTTCTCCGTTTCTTTCTTCGCTATTCCTTTCTCTTCTCTTTTTAGTTTCTCTCTTTTTTCTGTGTTTTAATATTCTTTCTCTGGAACCAGAGGTGACATGAATCTTAATCCGACAAACATTGTTATTTACATAGCGCACTTCTTCCACAAGAATAGCATTGAAGAGCTAGTTGTTTCATTGGCATTACAAAGCATTCAGGTCCATGCTTGCAGGGCTTTAAGTGGGATGAAATAAGTATCTGTGTGTGGGGGGGGGGAGATCTCTAGAAGAATATAGACCACTTCTAGAAAATAACCAAGTGAATGTGGATTGCCAAGCAGTACTGAGGGGATCTCACAAAAAGTGATGGACTGGCATCACACACCACCAGGTGTCATGCTTCATCATCTGCCAGTCCTCGCCCTCCAGAAACCCTGTTTGGTGGAGGACGGGCATGCACCTGACGACAGGGATGCACTTTCTAAAGTGAGTGGGGGCCCTAAGGGGGAAGTGAGTTAAAAAGCCATCAAGAGTTCCCCAATGAAACTTTATTTAGTGAGGGAACCATGTGGGATCTAAATCCAGAGGTGCGGTGAGTAAGAAAGCAATCATCCAATCACCACTATGTGAGTTTTTTTAAACAAGAGGTCAACATGTTTCAGCCATAATGTCCCTAGGGTACATGGCGTTCATCAGGACCGAGTTGGGGGCTCCAATCTTACCATGCTGTATAGCTAGTGCCACTCTGTGGATATGACCTATAGTCCTTATCCACTCAAGAGGTCCATTGACCTGTGAAAATATAAAAAAGAACAAAACAATGCAAACAAATCACTATATGTGCAAATAATGTTCAGACGTACTTGGTATGGTATATAAGATACTGAACTCCAACTGGAGTTATAATCTTTTTTATTTTTTTTAATTTTTTTAAAACCTTTATTTATGAAATGCACAGTACACAGCGTCTGCCTACAACCCCTCAGGGCCGGCCGCTATGACACATATTGAAAGAATAAAGAAAGACAGTACACTTTTAAAGCGATCACTGAGCGCACATTGTAGCATGGAGCATAAAACTGTACCAAAAGGATATTAGAGGTTTAATTTTATGGTTTTGTTGAAGAAAAACAACAACACACAAACACATGGTATCATACTGGCAAGGGTCATAAGAGGGGGGGGAAGGGGAAAAGGAGTAGACATAGAAAGGAACGAATCTGGCAAGGGGGGGCGATCATGAAGGGAGAAGGATACGGATGATATAGAAAACAGAAAACGGAACGCCAATCATGGGGAGGAGGGGACAGGTACCTCGTAATCAAGTGGAGGGGAACAAATATCACCACGGTATGAATTCCACTGTGCCCAAACCCTGGACCATTTCCTGGGACGACCCCGTGCCTCATACACGTCTTTTCTCGAAACATGCACCAGTCCATGTTATCTTTCCAGGCACTGAGCCGCGGTGGCCTGGCGGAGCCCCAGAGCTGAGCTATGTCCCTCTTGGCAACCATGTTGCCCAGAGTGACCCAGAACGTCTGAGCAGCAGTACAGTCCGGAGTTATAATCTTAAATACAAAATACTTTTGTTCACAGTAATATATACTGGAAACCCAGCTACAAGGGCAATCAATAATCTTACCCTTTAGGTGGGAGCGATTTGCCCCATGGGAGGCGAGGGTTAGGGGGTACCCCGTAATCACACTCACTGGAGAGGGAAGAGTAAATAATGAAGTATAAACCATAATCTGAACTAACAGGATCACAGTATAGATAGTTCTAGCATTGGAACGCAGAGATCAAGACTTACTGCATGTAGGGTGGTTCCACGTGAGATCACCTAGGCTGTACCACTCTCTATTCCTCCCCGACGACAAGGGGAATTCCACGAGGGGAATTCCAGGCTAGCAGTTTATATAGTGTGGTCCATCAGAAAATAATGATGTACAGGTGATGGTCATTGGTGTGGACGGAACCTTCTGACGTATTGTTTCATGAGTCCGCGAAGGACTCGAAGAAAAACGAGCCTGATCGGGTTCTATTGCCTGGGTCGGGGCGTGGTCAGAAATCAATCTGTGCTAGGAGACATGGCGCCTAGTAAAGGACGTAGAGCGTCCGGTGTCCCTAGTGGGCGTGTATGAGGTGCCTGGATTTAGTACGTGTTGGTTGTAATTGGTTGTAATTGCTATACGAGCCCCCAAAGAGCACAAAACCCACCACTCGACGGGAGGGCGGTTTAAGTTCAAAGTTCAATTAAGTCATGGGTGTCTCCCGGAGAGTGATAGGCGGGAGTGTGTGGCTGGCGTGTGTTTGCTTAGTCAGCCCTATTCGTACTGGTGGAAAAAGGACTTGCGGTCACGGGTGAGATCGCCTTGCATAGTGTGTTCTTATTGGTGTTGTCATGGAGACAGAAAATGCTCAGTGAAGCGGAGGACTGTGTCCCCGTACAAGATATTATAGGCAGAAGGCATATGCGCCCTCCTATGGGTGACTCCATGTATACGAGTCGTTGCTGTTTGAAACCAAGCAACCGGAATTTTAAAGGCTGTGCATTTAATATTGGGATGTCAAATCACTCTGTTCTACAACACAACATATGAAGGTGTTGCTCGCACACCTGTGGACAAAGTCAGGAGTCGAATATAAAGTGTTAGGGGAAAGCAGGAGTAGTGTATTACACAGAGTATATAATTACACATTATTATATTCAGAGTCATTGTCTATCTATACACGGGTGGCATACTGTTCTTTTATCAATGTAGTGTATAGTTGGGTGTGAAGCTATAGCATGATCAGCAGTCAGGAGTTTGGAAAAAGGCCGTAGTCGGCACTGTCTCACAATCTTAAAGTATACTGATGTAAAACGACTGTTGATTTCATCTAATCACTTGTTCATTTGTAACCAAGGAATATCATCGTTCAGGCCAGATTTAGAAGTATTGAGCCTAAATACCCAGCGCTGTTCTCTTACATGGAGCGCGTGTGTACGGTTCGCTGTTTCATTGTTCAGTACTTCGAGTACAGTCCATTTCAGGTCTGAGTCTGTATGGTTGTTTTCCAGGAAATGTCTAGTGAGCTTGGTGTTGTCCTTTCGTCTTCTGAAGGTACTGCGGTGCTCACTGATCCGGATCTTAACCTTTCTTGTGGTCATGCCAATATATATTTTCCTGCATGGGCAGGTCAACATATATACCACACATTCAGTATTACAAATACTGAAATTCTTAAGAGTCCAAGGTCTACCAGTACCTATATCCACTTCTTTCACAGCATCACTGAATTGGCATACAACACAGCCACCACAAGGGAAATGGCACACTGGTCTTTGATGGCCCCAAAGTGTTATTTGGTTGTCTCTCCCCTGTGTATTGCTTGTTGCGTGTACAAGTTCATCTTTGATGTTACGACTCCGTTTGAAAGGCAAAAACTGGTTGTTCCCATTTCATCTGGCCTGAGTTAAGAATATGCCATTTCTTGCGAATAATGTTCTGGATTTTGTTAGAAACAGGCGTGAAGGTTGTTACGCAGACAGGTCTGTCTGTTTTCCCTTTTTGTGTAATTTCAAGGAGGGATTCACAATGGTTGTTTCTAGCTCTCTTTTTAGCTCTACTTATCAGTTTCTTTGGATAATGTCTAGTGAGCAATTTCTTCTCCAAATCATTTGCGTGTGTTGTAAAGTCTGTTAGGTCTGAACAGTTTCTGCTGATCCTGAGGAATTGACCCACTGGAAAGTTTTATCTCAAGGCTTTGAGATGGAAACTTTCGTACAATAGCAGACTATTTCTGTCTGTAGATTTGTTATGGACCTTGGTACGTATTCCTTCAGAAGTAAGACTGATGTCCAAGTCTAGGAATGTGGCATGTCTTTCTTCGATCTTGTAGGTAAACCTCAGGTGAGGGTCAAATCCATTAACCCAATTCAAAAACAAGAGTGCTTCCTTCGTAGTGCCTTTCCATACTATCAGGACATCATCTATAAATGTCTTCCATGTTTTCAGGTTCAAAGAGAATGGATTAGTGTCATTGAAGATGTTGTCCTCCTCAAATTGCCGGACTTATAGGCACGCCAGACTAGGAGCAAATGTGCTCCCCATCGACGTGCCTTGTATCTGATGGTATATGATGTTATTAAATTCAAAGAAATTCTCTGTTAGGGCAATCTCTGCGCATTGCATAACAAAATGCTGTGGTGTGACATAATCCCATTCCTGGTCGAGAAGTATTTGTTCAACCACTTCCAATGTTCGTCTCTGCGGGATGCTTGTATAAAGCGCCTCTATGTCCATAGCGATAAAGATGTCTTGCTCCTGGTTGACATCCATATCTCGTGCAGAGGACATCTTTGGTGTCTCGTAGGTATGACCTAGATGTTTGAACTATCGGTTTAAAAAACCAATCGCAGAACTGCGAAAGAGGTTCTAGCACCGAGTTTATGCCCGATACTATGGGTCGACCAGGGGGTGGCAATACATGTTTTATGTATTTTTGGCAAGGTATAGCACCTGGGTATCCTGGGGTCCTCATTGATGAGGAAGTGTGCCTCATTCCTTGTTATCCAGTCATTTGTAAGAGCTTCATGCACAATGATCTTGATCCTATTTAGAAGGATGTTGGCTGGGTCTCTCTGATGGATTTCATAACTGTTGTCATCTGCGAGAAGCCTCAAGCATTCATCTCGGTACATGGTTGCATCCAATATGACCGTCGTTCTGCCTTTGTCCGCGGGTTTTATTTCAATCTCTTTTTTTTGTTTTAAATCTTGTAAGGACAGTCTTTCTCCGCTGCTGAGGTTTTGGAACCCCTGCATGTCATTGAAGTTAATCGTTTCAATCTCAGTGAGAACTGCTTGTTCAAATGCTAAGACATAACATGGTATGCTCTGAGTTGGAGGTGAAAAGCAGGACTTGTTTCTAAGGTTGGTGTGTCCATCTACTTCAGTGGTGTTCATATCTGAATCTCCAAAAAATGCCCTAAGTTTAATTTTTCGAAAAAACTGGGCTAGCTCGGCTTGAAGAGTAAAAGGGTCATTCTGCGGGGTGGGGACAAAACCTAAACCCTTTTGTAGGACAGATTCCTTGTTGTTGGAGAGTTGAAATTTACTTAGATTAACAATATTTGTTATGTCCGGCTCGTTGAGGGGACATTGCCCCTGCCTCTGCTCCTTGTTACAGCCCCTGTAGTTTCTTCCACGGGATCCTCCCAGTGTACCCTGGGTCCTCTTCGTGGTTTTTGTTTGCCTCGTCCCTTCCCCCTGCCCCTGAATAAAAAAGGCTGGGGTCCTGTTGCGAAACCAAACCCTGGTGGATAGTATGGTTGCTGCCAAAAGCCATACGGGGTCATAGGTGGTGCAAACATCTGTTGGTTAGGGTATTGTCTAGGCCGTTGCCCTTGATGTGGCGATGGTGCACCACCTTCATCGCTGCTGCCAGAAGAGCTACGATCATCCCCTGAGCCGAAGGACCAGTTCTGAGGTGTAGGTCTGGCCCCCTGTTGTCTTTTGTTTAATTGTGGTTCTGGTGCCTTATCGTAGTATTCATCAGTGGTATATGGATAGATCGTATCCCTCTTAAATTTTAGGACATCCTTCTTGAGTTTGGTGATCTTTGACTGTGTTAAAAATTCACTATACTCAGAGTGGTCTTTGTTAATGTCATCTAACTTCTTTTTGAAGATTTTAATGTCAATACTAGTTTTAAGGGCGTTCTCGCTTTGTTGAATCTCTATAAGTAGAGTGTCTGCCAGCTGTCTAGCAGTATTAATGATCAGGACTAACCAATCCTTGGTGCATTTCCATGCAATGCCAGACCAATTAATGCAGAACTCTCTGTTATTTAAAAAAAGTCTTGGTTCGTTGGTGACGACAAGGCCCATCGGTGCTGCATTCTTCCTGAGATATTCAGTCATGAATGCCCCATGTAGGGCTATGCGTATTTGTTCCTTTTTCTTGGATGTTAAAGTTTCCCATTCGTCCGAATGTCTGACCATGTTTGCTACCACTGTTTCTGCTAGTAGCGATGGTGTTCTCAAAATCTCTGCATATGCATCTTCAATAAATGCAAGTTCAGTCTCCATGGTGCGAGGGTAGGGGTAACGGGTGGGTGCCTCCAACAATTTTATTGTTGTGTATGGGAGAGTAATCGATATTATTTCAATCCCAATTTTTTAATATAAGGAAATGTGCCCTGTGAGTATGTTCCCGCAGCCAGACAGCTGCTCAAAATAGAAAACCACAAGCAGTGATATTAACAAAAGCCAGGTCCCTCTTCAATCTGTGTGATGAGGAATGGGGAGCCAATGTTCCATTGATATGTCGGATGCATGTTCTCACCTCGACATAGTGTCCATTCACGAGTCGGAAAAAATACACCACAAAGCCAATTGACATAAAAAGGTAAATTGAAAAAAGCACCAGCCAAATGTAGGTCCAAGCGGGAATCAAACATTTTTTTTTAAACAGTCTTGTCAAAACAGAAATTCTTGAATGTTTCCCCGATGTGTGTGAATCAGTGTCAAATGAAAATCTGGATTCCGTAGCCAAACAAGTTTGGAAATCAGGCATCGATAAGTCAGTTGGGTAAGTGTAGTCTGTTTCATTAAGTTGAGTGCCAGGCAGTGCACTCAATAAAGGACTAGAAATTGCAGGCATCTCGAGGGCAACATCAGGCATTGGATTAGAAGCTGGGGCCAAAACAGAATTTCTCAAAATCGAAGGACATGAGACTGCCGGTGTCATACTAAGAAGAATCGGCCACTCTGTGTATCATGACATTGTCAATGTAGATGTACCTGTTTTCAGTACGACCTGGAAGTGGTGGTAAAATGACTGTTCTAGTGCCCTTCACACCAAGCACTGGAACCGGAGCTCGATAAGAGGGACCAAATTCTTTCTTGTTTTCGATCTTCTCTTGAATCAGTTCTCCAACTTGGGGTAGCCAGCCAACTACCGGGATCTGCAACCCGTCATCCGAGGTGGAGGGCAAATGTTCCTTTGCAAGACTGTCTCTTGTAGATTCTGTAAAACATTGCAAAGTTCATCTACGTCAAAGGAGGCAGCAACAGCCGCCTGGTCTAGACCGCCAAGGTCCGGTACAAACATCTTGATACCAAAGAGCATTTCGTATGGGGTCCGGCCATCCAGAGACCTTCTAGGGAGATTATTAAGAGCACGCTGCACGCTATTGAGGTGGGCCAGCCAGTTCCTGCCATTGCCTATAACTCTAGCTGTCAAAATCTGCTTTAAATCTCGGTACATTCGTTCCACAACACTATTACCCTCAGGTCTGTATGGAGACGAAAACTTGACTTGGACCCCCAACAAAGTCATGGCATCCTTATACGACTTAGAGGCGAAAGTCGGACCCTGATCTGAATGGAAGGTACCACAGGCAAAAATCCCTACAAAGACACGCAAGTCTCTTATGACAGTTTATGAATCAGCGCTGCGGTGCGGCCACACCCACACAAAGCGTGTGCATGAATCAACTGCTACTAAAATGTACTTATACGCAGTATCAGAAGAAAAAAGACCACAGTGATCTAAATAAACACATCCAAGTGGTTTATTAGAAATGTACAACTGTGTCTGGGGCGGACGCGTAGCATTCGAAGGCTTATTCTGCTGGCAAATGTCACATTGAAGGACATAATCATGCGTCTGATTGTACAGCCCCCGCCACCAGAAATGTTGTTGTAACTGAGCTACAGTAGCCGAAACGCCCGCATGCGCAGACGCAACACCTTCATGGGCTGCAGTAATCAGTTTGGGCCTGCGGTCCGCGTTGGGAATTAACCTCTTACCAACGTCAGGTATTTTCAAATAAGGAACTTTATCAGGACTTAAGTGGTATGAATACTTCAAAGGGAATCCCTTAGGATATTTACTTCCCCTCTCAGTTGCAGCAACAGATGCCAAGGTATCATCATCGATCTTACTTTTGGAATGTGTAACTGCTGCAACCAAATATGTCGATACCGCTGATCTTGCGGCCTCATCAGCCAACGAATTGCCAACAGCGTGGACTCCTACGCGCTGATGACTGAGATTGTGAATTACAAACACGAGTGGCAACTGTTCTTTAAGCTCAGCCACTCAGACCCAGATCATTTTATGTTTTATTTTGCTACCCTTGGAATCACGAAAATCATTCTGAATCCAAAAGAACAAGTTTTCATTGTAAGACTGGACACAATAATAAGAATCACTCACAATAAGACTTCTCACTCTAGGATCAGCATACTCCAATGCAAGCATCAGAGCACAAAGCTCTGCCAATTGTGCGGTGCAGTCCCCTATAGTCTGCATGTGCACGACTCACGACTTGAACTCATCATCCACCATGGCACCTACCACAATAGCGCAAGCTAAAACGTATGCGTGCTTAGACCCATCCGCTGAACCATCAGTGTATATGATGCAATGGAAATCCTCCAAAGGCCGCATAGCTAAAGGCACAGGATGAATCACAAATTCATAATGCAAAAATTCCTGCGACTGTAAGGAGGCTTCAAAAATAAACGTGACATCCGGAGACGTCAATGATGCTGCCCATTGTATCCACCATGGGTGCAAAGCTTTAGAATTCGGTACACTGGCCTTTGTCACTGCCTCTAGTGCAGGATACGGGGTAACAACCAATATGCGTTTTCCCTGCGACAGTGCACTTTCCTTAAGAAGTGCCATTTGCACTGCTGTCAAAACTTTTTCCACAGAAGAAAACCGCATTTCAGCCGAAGTGTACAAGTGTGACTTGTAAGCAATAGGTACTGTGTCTTCTTCGTTAAAAGTAAGGTACGTGAAACCCACCGCCCCAGGGATGATTCTTATCACCAGGTTGGTGTGGTTGTCACGAGTCAGTAAGAATTTAGATTCTAGAAGGTCAACCTGCAAAGATTGCAAAATAGCTGAATGTTCTTGCAGCCAGCAAGATTTGGTAAAAGTAGGTTGCATCAAAGCATACAAAGGTTTGATACGCTGTGCATATTCGGGAATATAAGAACGCCCGAAATTTAAAAATCCCAGCAAGGACTGTAATTTTTTCAGCGTTGTAGGAGCACGCAGTTGTGCGCATTTCTCCAAGAAGTGAGGAGCCAATCCTCGACCTTCATTGTTGAGCTCGTAGCCCAGGAACAACACTGTATACTCTGCAATGTGTGACTTTGCAAAGTTGAATTTGTAACCAAAGTCCGCAAAGTTACAAATTATGCTGTTAACTCGGCACAGATGCGCCCTAAGCTCGTCGTTTGTGAGATATATGTCATCCACATACGAACACGCATCTGTGTCCACTCTCCAAGAGAGAGACAAAAAGTAAAAAGAGGGTAATTCATCGGTGACACACAAGTTTCAATCACACCTTGATATTCCAATTGTTCAAGGATATCCACGAGGGAAGCCTTAGCTTCACGTCGGATGGGATATTGAGGTTGAGGCTCTGGCATAGACTGTAAAGGAATCTCGTGGTGTGGGGAAAATGTATCCCACCCACAATGTGTACGGTACAAAGCTGGCGCAAGAGCCTTAGCCCACTCTTCTGCAAAATGCAGCGCATGCTCTTTCGAGACTGTGTGCGCGAAACTATGGAGGATTAACTCCTCCCCTCTTGGATCCGCGAGCACAAAAGGTGGGGGCCAGTCAGCGTCCGCTAACAAAATGTCATAGGTAGTTGTAAGATTTTCCCAAAATACCCCTTTAATGGTACGTTGTATGTCACCTTTAATTAAAAGGACTATTTCATAAAGTCTATCAGGGGGAGCTACTCTAGTGTCAGCTGTCTCCACAACAACATATTGGTCAGTCGCTGTCACCTTCAGTAGTGGACGCAGGGCCTTTCGTACTATGGTAATCTCCGTCGCGCTGTCCAACAATGTCAGCACCCAAGTCAGATTTCGAAGCCACGTTCTCACTATCTGTGGCATATCTCGCTGTTAAAGCGGCAACTTTCTTTTTCTGAAACTGGGGTATTTTCGGTGTAGAATCGTCCTGCTTGCCTTTTCTGTCTTTTGGGCAGGGCTGGTCGCGTCCCTGCTGGCCACCCCGACCTCTTCCGCCTCTTCCACCACCGGTCGATGAGACAGATGAGTCCTGAAAAGAACGAGGAGAGCGTTGTTCAGAAACCTGAAAACGATCAGGTGATTTTATCGTCACGTTCTGTAGACGCAGGCACTGGAGATGCAGGACTTGACTCCTGTTTCTGCTGTTGTTGTTTACCCTGTTTTTAATTTTTTGGCCTATTTAGCTTTTTTGCCTTGGGCTGATCGTCTGTTTCTGACTTTGGCCCTTGAGGTTGCTTTTTCTCCTTAACAGAGAAAGGCTTGACACCTAAACTATTGCGGCCCATGGTTTTATAAGCCGCCACAATAATTATTGGTAACTGTCGGGGTTTATCGGCATCGGGAACCGCCAGCAAAGCATTAGACACCTTAAAGCTTACCGCATCTCCCTTGACATTAGCAAGTACGAGATCGGAAACTACGTCAAAACTGCCGCACAGCCGCATACCCAATTCAACCGCTGCCTCAGGTCCATGCTCATCTTGAACACGCTAAATGACTGAGGATAGGACAGTCATTAACGGAGTGCCGAAGCACCTCGTATACACTGCCCCAAAAATCTTACCCCAAGACTCACAGTCACCAGCCTCTGGGATCAAGTCTTTAGGCATACTAATTGTCAGAATCCTGTGTTTTTCACCAGAAGTCGTGTTAGGAAATACTGCTTACAGCTGGTCAAACTTCTCGGCAAGCCAGAAAGGAAAGTCATCCTTAGTCTGGGGGCGCTTGCTCATCACTGCATTTACCATCACAGGCCTAAGCTTCATTCCGCCCTGTCCGGCGGGAAGCGCAACAACACCTGGGGCCCGCTCGGGAGATTGCGGGTAATGTACTGTACTAACGACCTTATAACGCTAACAGTGACTGTATGTAGTCGTCTTATATCTGCAAGGGGGCACAGTCCTGCTTGAGGATGCGGTGTAAATCCAGCCAAAACAGGCAAAGTAGCGCCTGGAATGGACAAACAACCTAATCTCGGAGTCAATAAATGTCAATGGCGCCCTACCTGTGAGGTAGGGCGCCATTAAACCAAACTCGGTGCTGCCAAGCATTATTCTGAACTTCCTGTGTCCTATACGGAACATTCCTGTGGCACAGCAGTGGGAGTGTACGTGTCGAACACATTAGTATTCGCGTTCACTGCTGGGAAGGTCACCCATGAGTAGAAAATCTCAAAAGGGTAAGCCACTTCCGCACTCACAACCATGATAACTGCCATGCCATCCACGGGGATGTTATAAGTCTGCAAATGATTGCGCACCGCAAATCGTCTATGCTGCGATATGTCAACGACACAGAAAGAAAGTGGTACAGCAAGAACCTACGTAGCACAACTGGGTATTGATACAAAAGGAAACCGTTTGAAAAGATTCAAGCTTGAAAAGACCTATATAACTATAGGTAGGTTTGTCCGACACCACTGTCTTCCGGAAACAATAGTGAAGTGAGTGAAGGACTGATCTAAGCACTACTCAAGTGTCATGTAATAAGACCACCAACGTTGGGCACCATGTCGCAGGAATTCTGCTCCTACACAGAACTGTGCATAGAGACTTGGAACCTCAGTGAATTAGGGTGTGCCAAAACTCACCTTAGTATCCAAAATCCCCTACCAGACTATCAATCAGTGTCTCATTGGTTCTTACACACCCCCAATGATTAGACAACCCAGAACATGAACTTAGAACACCTCAGGTCACTTGGAACACGTGAACACTCTTTCGATATACTAACATACCAGTCCAAAACGAGGAGTAAATGAGGACACGTGCAAGTATGAAATATTTATTTCTAATGCCGTGTTCTCAGGCGCAGTATCTTAGCTAATACAAGTAAACATATTATAAGCAACAAGGTTATCAGCATAGTTACTATTCCATAAAATACAAAGGGAGAAAGCATGTTGAAATGCTAAAGGGAAGAAGGCTAAATTACACCTAACTCTTACCCTCCCTTGCTAATATATTATATTATATCTAAAGAAGGTCTCTTTGGGTTTTAGCAGGGTGGCCCCATACCTCTGGTCTTAGTAGAAAGGGATCACATCATCTTCTACACCAACTCTCTGCATGCGAATATTCATCAAGTGTGTGTGCATGCTCAGCGCAGTGCATTATTAAACGCGCCAAAAGCCAGAGTTGGCCACAGCTGCAAATGTGTTATGTCTAGGACGTGTGCTGATCAGACCGAACAACAACCACTGTGTTGAAATAACCTTAAAGGCCTCCGCACTCACTGTTCAGACATAGCTTACCAAGCAAAGCTGATACTATAGGGAAAACATATTATTCTCGTGTGAAGCAAAATATTCTACTAGGTTCAAAGCATTAATAACAATATGTGCCGTGTGCAGAACCAGCAGAAAGGAAAAATGGTGTTTAAACTTCTAATAAGCTCATGCTAACTTAACACAGTGTGAAGGCAAAGCCTATCTCTATGACACAGCCTGCCCATTGCTTACCATTAGTTGACTTCATTGTCACTCTTAGTTCCTTGATTCTCTTTGGTCAGCACGTGCTGGCTTCACTTCTTGTATGTTTATTTGTCTCTCCTCTGGAGCATAACCCAAGCACCTAATTTGTTATTGTGGTTAAAGCACTTCATAAGAGTGCATTTTTTGCAGGCCAGCTACCTCACATACTTCTACCGGATACAACCTTCCCACCCCTCTCCACGTTGTCGCTTGCCCCTCTGACTCCTCTCAATGTTGCTGCTTGCATCCTCACCCTCCTGTCCCTCTCTGTGTTGTTGTTTGTCCTCTCTCACCCTCCCATTCCCACTCTGTGTTGTTGCTTGCCCCTTCCCATCCTTTTCCTTGTTGTTGCTTACTTCTTTTCACCCTCTCCATGTTGTTTCTTGCCCCTTCTACCCTTCCACCCCTCTCTGTGTTGTTGCTTGGCCAGTCCTGTTCCATGACGTGTTATTGCTTGCCCCTTCCAACCCTCCTATCCCATCTTACATTGTTGCTTGCCCTCTCCTGTCCCAACCCATGTTGTTGCTTGCCCCCTCCCACCGTCCCGCCCGTGCTGTTGCTTGCCCCATCGGCGTTGTTACTTACCCCATCCCATGTTCTTGCTTGCCCCTTCCCATCCTTCCATCGGAAAAAAATAATTGACTAAGCCAATAGGTTTCGCCTAAATGACCAGTTGTCTTTGTCAGTGTTTTAACCATGCTGCGTAGCAGTGCGGCTGCCTTGCAGCATGGTTGAATGTTAAAACAAAATATCAGTATGATGCAGCCAGCGCTTGCTGCGCCATAGCACTTTGTAATTGCTGTTAGTGCTGCTGTGCAACATGGCTTAAAACATTGAGCGTTCCAATAGCCTGCATAAGCGAGAACCATTGGCTTTGCCAACATTTGTTTAGCTTCTTTTCCCACCTCTTTGTTCTTTGATCTTTTTTCTCCTTAAAAGCCTCTGTTATTCTTATTCAAACCTTTTTTTATACCGTGATGTAGCTCCATGCTTTCATTCTTAATTTCGTTCTTTTTCTTTTTTCCTTCCGATTCACATTGTCCTTCTTTCTTTCCATATCGTTATCAGTTAAATTTCCTGCATTCCGTTATTCTTGCACATCTTGACAGCGCAGTCTCCGCGCTGAGCACACAGGGCACTCGCTGTTAAACAGTGAAGGATGGTCTTGAAATACCCCTTCACATACAGCCATGATTTGAGAGCATTTTTCTTTGTAAGGTTCACTGGCTGGGTAACCAGTTTCCCTTTGGCACGTCGGTCCCTTTGTGCACTGGCCTACCGGTTGACCTTTGACCACAGACGTCGCACTGACGAGGGAGCCCTTTTCATTGCTTCTGTATACAACTCTGTGTAGATGAAACGCCCCACTTGCAGACCTTTGGAGAGGGCGGCTCATTAAAAAAATATCACAATTGGAAAAATATTATTACCGACACATCAAAGGTCTCTGAGGCCTCATCGACTTCAGACCATTCAAACACCCTATCGACAGCAGGAAGGCGGGTGTCGGGCGGAGGGAGTCTAAAGCGGAAAGGATGTGAGGTTTTATAGTGGTCGGTGAGGAAACCACAAGTGAAAAGCTTTGGGTGAGGTTGGCTAGTTGGGGAATGGTGCTTAACATCATTCTAAAACCACGGTCTAGCACTTCAATGGGACCTTTCTGACACATTCTCCCACAGAGACAAGCCACCACACAGAAGTAAAATTACAAACTATTCTGCCTCTGAAAGATGGCAGGGTTGTTGCAGTGCCAATCATACGAGAGCCTATTGCTGGCTTGTAACTGCGATTGTCCCTGTTCCTGCCCCGTTGGTCTTTCAGAGTCTGTCTGTGGTAGGGGAAGGTATTATGAATATTTCAATTCAGAAGTCTTAATAAAAATTGCCCCCTAATATAAACACTTGGAATTTATATACTCTGATTTCCAACTGTACCCTGTGCCCTGCGTAAATTCAAAATGTAATCAGGAATGTGGGAATATAACAAGGTCTGACGTGGAGATTAGCAGCGCCAGTTATTTTGCAGCTCGCCGAAGCAGCAGGATTGTGCTGCAAGCTCTGCTTAAAATTATATTATTAGGCAGCTTGTATGTACAAGTGGATACTAACTTTATTTCTTAAAATAGACTTAATTGTGCGTAGATATAGGAATTACATTTTTTGGGAGGCAGTCAAGTGGCCTAATGCCGAACTCAAAACCATTGTCTTTTTAACAATTACATAAACTGATTTTGTGTTTCCTTCTTCAAAACGGTGGTGGTCGGGGTATCAAAATACAATATTGTGAAGCTTAAATATGACAGTCTGGTAAGAATGGGCATGTAGTGCATATTCAATTAACGTGTCGTAACAACTGAACGAGACCAGGGTAGCTATAGTTAGGATTTACATAGATAAAATTCGAAAGACCAATTCACAGTTTCAGATATTTTACACCACTTGATTTACATTTGTCTATGTATAGAGTTATAGATGGGTAACAGTGAATTTCAGAGATGCTTTTCACCTTTTCTTTTTACATTGTCTTCCGTCCTCCCTCTTCCGCGGTTCTAAATTACATCAAATAGGGAACAATAGCAAATCTCGAGTTGCCTATGTTTCAAGTTTTTATTAACTGTGCGATTAATTAAAATCTTTACAGTAAGAAAAAAAAAGTAAAAAGTACAGAAAACGGTGATTCTAAAACTTCTTTGGATTATTTAAAACAAACGATTTACGCCTGTACTGGTTAAAAGAATGGTATAGAAACAAACAAGTAGAGAGAGAGTCTTAGTCCCATTTGATTGGCCTTTCCCAGCATTGAAAGCGTAGGAATGAGTCTTTGCTTTCTTTCATAGGGGGACGTGCGGGTGGCACTATCAATGATGCTACGTGACAGGTACACTTCAACTCTGATCCGTTACATTGGGGGTGGCCTTCCTAGATGATACATTTTATCATTGTAGGTTTTTAGTGCTAATCTGATTTGGTGAACACATTTGGCCAATCTTGCTAGTGTCATAGTAGTAGTGGTTGACAAGCACAGGGCTGATGCTTCCGAGCAGGTTGTTATACTCCGAATACGGCAGATCGGGCGCAGCAGTCGCCGGTGTTCGTTCATGAAATGGGGGCAGCAGCAGAGAAGGTGCAGCCAGGATTCCCTTTTGTACGCACATAGCCTACAGGATACGGCTTCCCCTCGTTGGGCCCAAGCGGGGTTGAATTCTACTATCCCGAGCGTGATCAGCCTCATGGATAGAATTTTGCTTCGGGCCTGCGTTGTAATGGCCTCGCTTAGATAAGGTTGTGCTTTACCCACTGTGTATTGGTTATTTAGGGGTTCCAAATTGGAGCTTCGGTGAAGGGATTTGTAATCAAGTTCAAAGGAGATTTCATGGACTTGTTTATTAATGGCCCGCTTCCAGACATTCAGCGGGATGTCTTGCCGCACGAGATTTTCTTCCACTAATTTAAGAGATTTTGTTGCAATCCCCAGCCAGGTGTGCCAGGTTGATACTGGGTCTTCAAAGATACAGATCAAGTGCTGTTTCAAGGAGTTGGCTGGGGCCTTTAGTATCCTTAGGTACAGCTTGATAAGCTCCCCCTGGCCGATCACATCAGGCCTTGCTAGGCCAAGCTCTAGTCCTAGCCTAGTTCTTCTTGCAGACCTTGGTATTTGTAGCACCGACTTGTAGGCCTTAACTTGGGCGTAATTGAGAAAGGCATCCAGCTCCCCAGGGAAGGCCAGCTGTCCGTAAGAGATTGCGGGAAGAAGCTTTGCTCTTAAGGCTTGCAGATGGGCTGATAAGGTTCTTGCTTAGTTGTCTTAGCAAGTGTATTACCTTGTTGGCTTTGGAACCCAGCTGATTGAGATGGACGTTTGCTTTGACTCGTTCCGAGAACCAAACCCCCAGGTAGTTGTAGGAGGCCACTGAGTATATTTTAGCATTTCCCAAATGCCACAGTGCTTGGCGTTTCTGGGGGTAGGATCCGAAGATTATGACCTTAGTTTTCCCTTTGTTGATTGTCAGGCTGTTGGCGATATTAAAGCTGTTTAGGGCAGTTAAAGCTCTTTGTAGGCCTATCTTCGTGTGATCCATTATGGCTGTATCAACAGTGTACTGTAAGACAGGTAGCCTCAGTCTTCCTAGTCTGGGGGCTACTAGACTGGTGCCAAATGTGATGCAGAGTGGGCAACGAAATTCGTTTTTTTTTTTTTTCGATACTTATCTCTAATGGTCCTTATCCCGTTTTTTACATCCCCTCACCCTGACCCTCCCCTGCCTGACGTCACCGCTCCTGTAGAACGCCCCGCACGGCCCATGCCTGTGTGCTATTTAAAGTACAGTGCATGGCTAAGCACTCTGGGCTCAATTCACAAAGGGGCTTATGACTCGTAAAGTTACGAGTGCGGAGTCTACGCACTTGCAGAGGAGTCAATTTCCCCCCAAGAGTGGAGATTCTGGCACGAGTGCGGAGAATCCGTACTTGTAACTTTACGAGTCATAAGTGCCTTTGTGAATTGGGCCCTTATTGTTTCATAGTGACCAGACCATTTCAGGGTTATGATCTTGATCAGTGACACACTCAATAAATTCTATCATGAAAATACACACAACTCATAGGTATCTGTTAATGATAACCAAGCCTGGGCAGAGTTCGTGGAGTTACTCCGTGAAGTGACAAAAAAACTCTCCCAAGCTAGGGGGAGTTCCGTGAGTGGCGGAGTGGGTACCTCGCGCCACTTGCACTTATTTTTAGTGCAGTGTGTTTGTCCAGTGCTGTGAAATCAGGGTGAATGGCATCCCGCACAGCTGAGGGCACTGATTCCTTTTGCCGCTTGAGTAGAAATTCTACTCAAGCGGCATCTTCCTCTACTGTTGCACTCTCTGGAGTGGGAATAGTAATTTTTACCCCTACGCTATCCAACGGTTTCCCTACTGTTGCACTCTCTGGAGTGGGAATAGTAATTTTTACCCCTACGCTATCCAACGGTTTCCCTACTGTTGCACTCTCTGGAGTGGGAATAGTAATTTTTACCCCTACGCTATCCAACGGTTTCCCTACTGTTGCACTCTCTGGAGTGGGAATAGTAATTTTTACCCCTACGCTATCCAACGGTTTCCCTACTGTTGCACTCTCTGGAGTGGGAATAGTAATTTTTACCCCTACGCTATCCAACGGTTTCCCTACTGTTGCACTCTCTGGAGTGGGAATAGTAATTTTTACTCCTACGCTATCCAACGCTTTCCCTACTGTTGCACTCTCTGGAGTGGGAATAGTCATTTTTACTCCTACGCTTTCCCTACTGTTGCACTCTCTGGAGTGGGAATAATAATTTTTACCCCTACGCTATCCAACGCTTACCCTACTGTTGCACTCTCTGGAGTGGGAATAGTAATTTTTACCCCTACGCTATCCAACGCTTTCCCTACTGTTGCTCTCTCTGGAGTGGGAATAGTAATTTTTACTCGTACGCTATCCAACGCTTTCCCTAATGTTGCACTCTGTGGAGTGGGAATAGTAATTTTTACTCTTACGCTATCCAATGCTTTCCCTAATGTTTGACTCTCTGGAGTAAGGATAGTAATTTTTACACCTACGCTATCCAACGCTTTCCCTACTGTTGCACTCTCTGGAGTGGGAATAGTAATTTTTACCCCTACGCTATCCAACACTTTCCCTACTGTGGCACTCTCTGGAGTGGGAATAGTAATTTTTACTCCTACGCTATCCAACGCTTTCCCTACTGTTGCACTCTGTGGAGTGGGAATAGTAATTTTTTACCTTTACGCTATCCAACGCTTTCCCTACTGTTGCACTCTCTGGAGTGGGAATAGTAATTTATACTCCTACGCTATGCAACGCTTTCCCTACTGTTGCACTCTCTGGAGTGGGAATAGTAATTTTTACCCTTACGCTATCCAACGTTTTATATAATTAATTTTAAAAATAATAAAAGTATATTTAATTTTTTATATTTTTTACATTTTATTTATGTTATTGTTTTATGTTTGTAAATGTATTTGTAATTTAGAATATATTTTATTAATTTATAAATTAGTAAACGAATTATTACAACTTATTGTTCAGTACATATATAATATATATTTACTGTATATATTTAATTAATGTATTATTATTATATATGTAATATTTATTAATTTTAAACATTATTAGATGCTTTTAACTATGTAGATTTTATGTATTAGTGTTATTTACTTCATTTAACATTTATATTTTAAAAGAAATAAAAACGATATTTTTAACATTGATATTTTTAACATCTATATTATTTTTTCGATATTTTTGTACTCACCATGTTGTAGATAGGATGTCGATATTCTTGCCCTCGATATTTTTGACTCGATTGTCTTGTAAAAGACCTTTGACATAAGTAGAGAACGTTAAAACTCAGGGTTTTTGTATCGGAGGTCAATGAAGTTTGAGATAAACGAAAGTCTGACTAAAGGAGCCTGTGGGGAATATGCCTAAAGATGTACCCTGGCTGCACCATTCTGAGCTTTTGGGATACTCTAGACTGCTTTCTTTGTGTGCATTCACTTGCTCAAGATCACACAAGACTTTCATGGCAGAAACTCAGTCAATTTAATTTTCTTAAAACAGCATGCCTTCTGCTTAAACACAAGCTAAAATGAAAAGTTGTGTACATGCTGAACCACTCTCCACCTTTTAGTCACTGGGTAAGGCTGAGATAACATTTGCAATTCCAAGAAATTCAGACACGGACAATGCCATTTTTAGGTCCCGCCTAGACAGCGCATGCACTGTCGCAAGGCCTACAGTAAACACAAATATGGAGGGTAATTTCTCCTGTTGCTTGCCATTTACGCTCCGCCCCCCTCCACTTCTCCACTTATATCAGAAGGACCTACGCGCAGCGATCACGTGCAGCGATCGCGCCCCAATCGCGCCGAAGGTGCGCCAAAGGTAAGCCCGTCTACGCCCGTCCGCGCCAAGCCCGCGCCCAGCGCCAGACCCCCTGGCCCCCGTACCACCCACCCCACCCGCATTACATACGCCGCCTCCACCCTCTTAGCCCTAAACCCCCGGTCGACTCCCCGACTGCGCCCAAGCCGCCCCTGGACACACCCATGGACCCTTCACATGCAACTCCTGCAAGTATGACGGCACCAAGACCAACTCCTCATCCACTAACACCAAACAGAGACCTGACACCAACCACCTTAAATGCATCCTGCTCAACACCCGCTCAGTCCACAGACACGCCATCGACCTTTGGAATCTACTAGACACCATCTCTCCGGACGTCGCCTTCCTAACAGAAACATGGATGAACGCCTCCTCAGCCCCAGACATCACCATTGCCATCCCGGAAGGCTACAAGATCATCCAGAAAGACCGCACCAAGCAAACAGGAGGAGGCATCGCCATCGTCCATAAGAACTCCATCCGCATCTCAACCAGCTCAGACGTCAACCTCGCTAGCGCCGAGCACCTTCACTTCGAGATCCACACCGACCCCAAGACCACACTCAGAGGCACCCTCCTCTACAGGCCACCAGGACCCCGTGCACAATTCAGTGAAGACATCACTGACTTTATCACCCCACACGCCCTCCCCTCCGAGGACTACATTCTATTGGGAGACCTCAATTTTCACTTGGAAAAAAGCAACGACAGCAACAACACCACCCTTCTGGACAATCTCGCCAACCTCGGACTCAAACAACTTGTTAACTACCCCACTCACTACGCAGGTCACACACTCGACCCTATCTTCCCCTGTAAATGTAAATGTAAATGTATTTGAGCTTATATAGCGCACAGCTACCCACAAAGGGTTTCCCGGCGCTTGCTTAGGGAACCCGTCCTGGTATTCCCTGTGAGATAACCCCGGCAGGGTATCCACAAGGTGAAAGCCAGGCATCCCGCCGCGAGGGGCCGTTGTGGAGATTAAGCAAGCTATTGCCCAGAGTCGCAGAGTGTGAACCCGTGAGTTGAGAAGGCACCGGAGCGAAAATTATCGAGTCCGTGGAATTGTTTGAGCCCAAGACCCGCTGAGGCAGGGAATCGAACCCTGGTCCAGGGCCGATCTCAGCTTCCGGGTCTGCCGCCTCTAACCCCTGAGCCACACTTCTCCACCAGCAAACATATCTCCTTCAGTCACACCACAGCTCTCCATTGGACGGACCACAGCTGCGTTCACTTTATCTACAAAAAGACCACAGCCCACAACCATCCTCAACCTACTCTGCGAAGAAACTGGAACAAAATCACCATTGACCAGATCTCCTCATCGCTTCTTCAAAACCCCCCTGCCCACTCTTCGAACCTCAACCAAGCTGCCATTAACCTCACTCAATGGCTAACCAACAGCGCCGACAACCTAGCTCCCCTGAAAAAACGTCAAATCAAACTAGGCGGCAAAAACGCCCCCTGGTTCAACGATGATCTTAAGAAATCCAAGAAACTCTGTCGCTCCCTTGAGAAGGCATGGAAAAAGACCCAAACACCAGCACCAGGGACCCCTTCAAAAACCCCACCCGCATACACCACCAACTGATCCGGACTGCCAAGAAAGCCATTTTCAAAGACCGACTTGACAACAACGCCCACAACAGCAAGGAATTATTCAACATCGTCAAAGAGTTTACCAACCCCACTGCCAACTCCAATGACATCACTCCCTCTCAAGCCCTTTGCGACTCCCTAGCTTCGTTCTTCCACGACAAAATCGCAGACATCCACAACAGCTTTGACAACCAACCCGGAGACCAACCTACCCAACCTTCTGCCGTACCGTCACCCCCCTTGAATATCCTTAATGACTGGAACCCAATCTCCACTGAGGACACCATCCGCCTGATGAACTCCATCCACTCAGGATCCCCCACAGACCCATGCCCTCACCACATCTTCAACAAAGCAGATTCCATCATAGCACTACACCTCCGAGACGTCATCAACTGCTCCCTCAACTCCGCCACCTTCCCGGAAAGCTGGAAACACGCCGAACTCAGCGCCCTTCTGAAAAAACCCACAGCTGACCCCACCGAACTCAAAAACTACCGCCCCATCTCGCTCCTTCCATTCTCGGCCAAAGTCATCGAGAAAGCTGTCAACAACCAGCTCGCCGCCTTCCTCGAAACCAACAAATCCCTCGACTCCTCTCAGTCCGGCTTCCGAGCCAAACACAGCACTGAGACCGCACTCATCGCAGCAACAGGCGACATTCGAACTCTACTGGACAATGGAGGCACAGTCGCCCTAATCCTCCTCGACCTTTCCGCAGCCTTCGACACAGTCTGTCATAGCACCCTGTTACAACGCCTCAGAAACATCGGAATCCAAGGAAAAGCACTGGAATGGATCACCTCGTTCCTTGCCGGAAGAACCCAGAGAGTCCGCCTCCCACCATTCAAATCAGAGGCCACTGAAGTCATTTGCGGCGTGCCACAAGGATCCTCACTCAGTCCCACTGTCTTCAACGTATACATGAGCCCCCTCGCGGCCATCGCACGCCAACACAACCTCAACATCATCTCCTACGCTGATGACACTCAACTGATCCTCTCACTCACCAAAGACCCTAACACCGCCAAAACCATCCTACATAAAGGAATGAGAGAAGTAGCCGAGTGGATGAAGCAGAGCCGTCTGAAACTGAATTCCGACAAAACAGAAGTCCTTATCTTAGGCACCTCCCCCTCCGCCTGGGACGACTCGTGGTGGCCAGAGTCCCTTGGAAAAGCACCCATCCCGACAGACCACGCACGGAACCTGGGCGTCATTCTGGACTCCTCACTCTCGATGACCAGACAAGTCAACACCTTTTCATCATCTTGCTTCAACATTCTTCGCATGCTCAAAAAAACATTTCGCTGGATCCCCACCGAAACTAGAAAAACGGTCCCCCACGCACTGGTTACAAGCCGCCTGGACTACGGAAACACCCTATACGCCGGTACCACCGCAAAACTTCAGAAAAAACTCCAACGCATCCAGAACGCATCAGCCAGACTCATACTAGACATTCCGCGTAAAGACCACATTTCTGGTCACCTGAAAAACCTCCACTGGCTCCCCGTCAATAAGAGGATAACATTCCGCCTTCTAACCCACGCACACAAAGCACTTTACGAACTTGGACCCGAATGCCTCCACACACGACTTTCCTTCTACACCCCCTCCCGCCAGCTACGCTCCTCCCACCAAGCCCTTGCTGCTGTACCTCGCATCAACAAAACCGCCATGGGAGGAAGATCCTTCTCCTACCTGGCGGCAAAAACCTGGAACTCACTTCCCATTCACCTTCGCCTCACTCAGAACCACCTAGAATTCAGAAAGCAACTTAAAACCTGGATATTCGACAAGTAATTCCCCACCCTTCTCCAAGCGCCTTGAGACCCTCTGGGTATGTAGCGCGCTATATAAATTAATTGAATTGAATTGAATTGAATTGATAGGGCACTTCCGTTTTGCCTCCGTTTTGCAGGAAGCAGCACCGACCAACTACGGTTTAATTCCGCTGCTTGCTGTCGTCTACTCTTGTAAGCACTATTTTTGCGATTGAGTTTCTCCTACTTCAGGCACAACAATGTTTGTAGTCATGCTCCGTGCATCATGTCGCGCGCAACATCACACACTATGGCAGCCCCGCACCTTTAATTTTTCAGCACAGCGCTTGCAGCATCTTACATCTACAGCATTTTAGACCCCTCCCCGCAGCCCAGGCTTTTGAATCGCTGCTGCGATACTCCCCAGCAGGCAGGGCGCAAACAAATCAAGTTCACCCCTCCAATGCTCATAAACTCAGCGAGGTTGCTTACGTCCACTGGGGTCTCGAGAGTACAAGGAAGCTCGAACAGAAGGTGCGGGGCAACTGCCTGGTTTGCTTCCACAGCTGCACTTCAGTCTTTCTTGTTTTAGGCATTTCAAAAGCCTTGGCTGCGGGGAGGGATCTTAAATGCCATAGATGCAAGATGCTGCAAACGTCAGGAAAGGGCAGGGGCAACGGGTAACAGCAGCAGGTGGGTTCACATTGCAGAGGGTCCTCCCTCCATAAAGCCAGCATGCTGTCGGAGGTTTTGGACCGCGGTATTTCGCTTAAACACCAGTCCATTTAAACCAGGTAGTGCTAGTTTTAGGCACAGGGGGATGGAGTGATTTGCACACATTTACAGGATGTGAATCCATGCTGGGACTCGAACCTTCATTTCCGCTGCTGCACTTTGTTTTATTCTCCCACTTCCCCGGAGTTGCACAGTTTTTTTACTTTTCGATTTACTTTCCTGGGAAGCATGAGGCATAGTATCTCTTCATACTCCCCTTTCCAAAGCATGGTGGGGGCTTCAGAGGCCTCTGAGAGTTATAGGGGGCTACATGCCTTTCTTATTTTCTACATGAGCCCACTTCCATGTAACTCCCTCACCCGCCCCGTCGTTGCCATGTGCCTTCACTGCGTGTTAGTGTTGGTTTGTGTTTTTATACAATGCAGCCCTGCTCCGTTCCTGGACCTTGCCCCACCCCAAATCAAATCAGGGGGAGTATGTAATGCTTACCCACCAACCAGCTTTTGTTTCCTTCATATCTAGTCCTGCCAGACGGCCAACCCGCCGCCCATGCCATCAGTCACATTTAACTTCTACCATTAATCCCCAAGAAAAATAAAATACCTGTAAAAAAACGGAGCTTCAATTATTCCCCATTATGTAGGAATTCACTTGTAACTCCATTTACTTGTGAAGTATGATGGTATTATTCCAGTGTTTACAGGTGCACAGTTACCAACCTGTCATCACCATCACCTTTGAAACAGGGGCTTACTGGGAATGAAGGGAATGCTCTTCTGCAGTCCCTTCCCTAATTAGGATTTTTTGAACCTTTGCTGCATCGTCTACACTAGTTTTGAACTTCTTCTCAGTGATAGTGTCCCTCTGAAGTCTTTGTCTGGCTCCACCTCATTAAAACCAATAAATGCTTTGGAGCACTGCTGCATGTTTTGGCCGAGGTTTATTTTTGTCAATCTCTCTCCACCACACTATGCCCTGCGAATGGCTTGAATGCCCATTGTTTGTGTTGAGGAAGGCCACAAAAGCACTCTCTGGAACACCAAACCCCTTAACACACGTGCACATCTTCCGGATGTCTACTCCTTTAACACAGGCAGACACTCCCTGCTACTGATGACGCTGGGATTCTCATACAGATTTTTCCTTACCAATCCTTAGAATCCCTGGCCGACTGGATCTCTTTAGTCTGCAAAGAAGTGTAAAGGGAAGTTCTCTATTTACATACTTATGGCAATTTCCCAAAGGCCAGATACATCGCAATCCAAAGGACCACTGACTACGAAGTAAAGTTTAAAAGTGTATCACAAAGCCAAAAATAACTGAACATTCAAGCACCTCAGCAAGAGGTTCATGAAATAAACTGGCACTACTACAAACATAATCCTACGCAGGAGTCTGAGACAGTGTAAGTTCAAGAAGCATTAGGCAAGTAATAACAGTTCCCACTGGAAGTCTAGACTGCATCTGCTCCAAAGGGGAAAAAATGTGTCTATCCCTGCACTAACTCTAAGGTGACATCCTTACTTAGCATATCTCCCAGGCAAGAGAAAAGGTGTCAGCTGTGAAGGCTCCCTTAGAAGCACGTCACTTTTTCTGGGTACTTAGCCCAAACTACCAAGCTCGTTCTAAGATGCTCCTTAATTTGTCCTGCCTAGTTCCCACTGAGACCCCTGTCTAAATGCATTTCCAATTGGATTGCCTTAGACAGGACCCAGTCTGACTCCAACTGACTCTAACCCTAACTCCAACTGCGACTGACTGAGACTCTCTCCTCGGGGCACTTTCCCTAATACAAAACCCCAAAACAGTAGGCACGCCCATGGCACACCACCTTCAAGCAGGTGCAGTCCCTCGTACTTTTCCAGCACAGATCCATCTTCTTCCAAAAACCGTTGCTGTGTCCTTGGGTCCCAGGCACCTTCTCCACCAAATGTTGCAGTTTTGCATACCAGTAGACTCCCTTTGCTCTCACTCCTACCAATCTAACTCCAACAACAACGGATTATTCTACCTAACGAGCTACATGGCCTTGCACCTGCAAGAGATATGCATGAGAAACAATCCTGTACATGCTCTAAAATACATTTCGAAATCCAGCTGCAAACAGGAGCCTTTTCCCAAGGAAACATTCAACCCTGCCTTTCTAGTTATGCTAAGAAAACTACAGCTTGGCCTCTGCTGGCAATTTTGTGTCTCAGGCCTTTACACTTTTAAATTAATTTCTAATACAACATACGCATTACATTTAAACCATTCTAAAGCATTATTTCATTACATTTCTAAACATTATTCCTTCTCATGTTAGAGCATCATGTTCAGCTTTAATATGGCACCTTCAATCGAATGCAACATTTTAAACACAAAGCAATAATTTCTACGTTACTTAAGGCATATTCTCGAATCTGGTACTACATTAGTTCTTTAAACAATATAAGCACACAACTACATATTGCACTGATCCCCGGCCTAGTACTACAATATAAAATTACACAATAACATGGCCCTTGGGATTATGGTGACCCCACAATCCAATCACACATGCCACAACTATGATAATAGATTTCAAAACATAACCAAGCAACCCTTTTCCAAGGTTCGCAAGCCAACTCCCCACTTTGCCAAATCCTTTTCTGACTTTTTCCCACACAATTTCTTCAGTCAAATCCTCAATCTCATAGTGAATGGCAGTGATGTTACTTATATATTTCTCCAGATCTTTGCTGTTGTCTGGTATATAAGTACAGCACTCTTGGACCTTCAAAAGTTTACAGTCTCCTCCCTCTTTTGCCAGAAGGACGCCTAAAGCAAGACGATTTTGTAAAACCATCGTCCTCATCTATAACATCTCTCCTTCAACCAACACCAATGATTTAGCTGTATTCATTGACAATTCGTCCACAGCAGTTGCCAACCTTCTAATCTTCACATCATTCAAAATCACTCCCAAAGTTGGTATCATTGCTCCAAAAATATATCCAGCCAAGCTGCTGCACTTTCACCTCGCTTCATTCTTACCTGTTGTTCTAGGAGCTCAAAATCTTCTGTATGATAAATCTTGGGAAAAATGATCGCTAAATAACACGTACCATGCCATTTCTCAGGCAACCGCACATACGCATTCCTCCCACAAACAAAACACACCTTTGGAATTATCTGCACTACACTTTGCAAGAAGTCCTTTGCATAATACTCTAATGTAAAAGTATGCTCACATGTGGTCTGTCCCACATGCACATTCTTGTAATATGTCTGTGGATGACTTATGCACAACTTCCCCTTCTGCACTTCATCGAGAACTATCGGGCCATAACTTCCCTTCGACTTGTGCAACTTCTCCTCATCTGTCCAGTCTACTCTACCTTGTCCTGAGTCTCGCAACTGCTTTTGTTTCCTGTATCTATCTTCTACTTGATCAATACATTTCTTTTCTGTATCTGACAACAGGCACGTCAGATTATGGCGATGAGCATAAGCTGTATACGACTCCTGAGCCGGAATGAAATACGTTCTGAGTCTATCTTCTGATTTGTAATAATCATACTTATTCAAATACTTATAAGCTGACACTTCAGGAAGAACTGCATCATAATTCGAAAAGAAATACTCAAAATAATTATGTCCATAAAAAATTCTAAGCAGCAGCCTACATGAAATACCATATGTCAGTGAGAGATGATGTATCTGATACCCTCATCCACTGAAACTGGCAACTGCATACACACATAACAATCCTTCGCATCCATTGCATCAATACACTCATACAACAACTTTGCATATGCATTACCTCTAGACAGATCTGCATGTAACCTACGACTCTCCTCTACTAGCAAAGCTCTATCGTTTCCTACTTTGACCTCTTCTTTTCTAGGAGTAGTAGGTGTAGGGGTTCCCTCTACCTCCACTGCCTGCTCATGTGGTGCTAAATACGAAACTACGACTACTAGAATTATGAAGAGTATCACTCGTCCTACAAGTGTGCCTACTATGCAGCTAGCCCTATGGTTTGGATTTCCAGCCTCCATGGTCTCAGAAGTAATCTCAGCTTCTTGGTCCAGCAATAAACGCTCAAGAGTCTCTTTTCTCCCTCTTCAGATACTTGTGAACCAACTCGACCTGCACTTCGGAAAGCTGGAAGTCCCCTTTTTGTTTCAGTTCCTTATTTACAGCAAACAAAAGACAACCTTACCCCTTCTCCGTCCTCTGTGGAAAGCCTCTACATTTCTTCTTCTTCCACTTGGACGGTTTATTTACAACAAAGTGTCTTAAATCCAAAATAAGATTTGCTCCGACAGCTTCTAGAACATGCTGTAAAAGTTCAAGACGAAGAACAATAGATTCATGGGATGGTATTTCAGTTCCAAAGGTAGGAAAAATCAGTCTATTCAAGATCACGTTATGAATTCTGCTTAGAATCAGAGGGTTTGGAACTGTGATGGTCAGCACTCCTTCAATTTCATGTCCTGGTACTAATAACACCACATCCAACTTCACGTTAGGGCTGGTACTAATCACTGTCACTGCCCCTACCCTACCAGATCTCAGCACTCCTTGCATCAGTCACAACGTATGACCACTCCGGAGCCGCGTAATTTCGGCAAGGCACTCTCTTTCGTCTTGATCTCCTCAGACCTTCACGAGCTTGGTCTTCCTCACCTTCGTCTGACTGTCTCTTCAGACACGGGAGCAAGATCCCTCTCTGAGACCAGTCTCAAGTTCAGGTGCCTCTGCCTCTCTGGCCACTGCTTTTCAGCTCTGCTTGTTCTCCTCCTTTGTCTTTGCTCACCCTGCTCACAACTTCTCTCGACTGAGTCTGACTCTGGACCACTTTCACAGCAATTTTCCCTTTCAGAAGCAGTTTCAGTGTCGCTGTCATTGTGACCCTCCTCAGCCCGATCTGGTGAGCAACCAGCTTCTTCAGACACCCTCACAGTTGGCTTTTCCCTTTCTGTGGCCCTGCCACTTCAGCTGGATTTTCATTTGGGAGAGAAGCTGTTTCTTCCAAGGGCGCTGAAACTCTGGTGTGAGAAGTATGTACCCAATTTGGCAATCCTGCATACTTTACTGCAGTGTGTGTCACCAAGATAACCTGATAAGGGCCTCTCCAGCGAACATCCAAGCAGCTCTTTCTCACGTGCTTCCGCACCAGCACCCAGTCCCCTGGGCTTAGGTAGTGACAGAGATCACTTGAAGCCGGAACCACAGCAGCCTGCACCTGATGGGCTACAGAACAGATGACATCAGCTACTCCCTTGCAGTAATCAAGGATAAAATTGTCTGTGATGCTGATTAGAGCAGTCGATGGAACCGCTGGTAACCTCATAGCCCTCCCCATCAGAATTTCATGAGGTGAAAGACCTGTTCTCCTGTCTGGGGTACTGCGCATTCTCATCGACACCAAAGGTAAAGCTTCAGGCCATTTCAGAGAAGTAGATGAACACACATTTCCCATTCGAGCTTTCAAAGTCCCATTGATCTGCTCCACTATCCCAGAAGCCTTTGGACGATAACTACAATGGAGTCTCTGATCAACATTCAGTGCTGTGCAAAGCATCTTCATGATTTCACTATGGAAGTGTGTTCCTGTGTCCGATTCCAAAGAGGTGGGAATCCCAAACCTAGGGATGATTTTCCTCAACAACAGCTTTGCTACAGTGAGTGTATCGCACCTATGGGTAGGGTAAGCTTCCACTCACCTTGAGAACACACAAACCACACCCAAAATGTACCTCAGTCTGTTGCACATAGGCATTTCGATAAAATCCAACTGCATCCTGTTGAAAGGTTCCCCGGACCTCCCAGTGTGACTCATTGTAACCACAGTTTTCTTTTCAGCATTCATTTGCTGACACTTATCACATCTTTGACACACAGCTTCAGCTACTGCGCGAAATCGCGGATTGTACCATGTTTGTCTGAATACTCGCACCATTGCATCTCTTCCCAAATGCACTGCACCATGAATCTGTCTTGCCATTGGGCTCAACAACTCATACGGCAACACCCCTCTTCCATCACTTGAGACCCAAATGTCTACATCCCCTTTCACACAGCCTAAATTGATCTACACATTCTTCTCCTTGTCTGAAACCTGTTCCTGCAGGCACTTGAGCTCATCCCAAGTATCTGCCATGGCCAACATCATGTTGAACTTGAATCTTTCTTGGCTCCCATCTACATGATTCTCAGTGAATGATCACCCTTGTTCGGCACAGAATTGTGTAACTTTGTCCGCATAGCGATTTCCGAGTGACACAAAATCTGTCCCCTTTCCGTGAGCTGTGCACTTAACAACTGCAATTGCCTTGGGGCGCTGTAAGGCCTCTATGAGTAACCTCACAAATTCCCCGTTCTGGATAGGTGATCCAGACGATGTCATGTAACCTCTCTGGGACCATAACTGTCCGAAGTCATGAACCACACCAAACCCATACTGGCTGTCGGTGTAAATGGCAATTCGAATTTGGTCTGCTGCCAAGCAGGCACGAGTCAAAGCAATGATCTCAGCCACCTGAGTGGAGTATACTCCTTCCAGGCATGCAGCTTCTACTACTCCTGTAATGGCACATACAGCAAATGCTGCTCTCAACTGACCAACACTGTCTCTTAAACATGAACCATCAACAAAGAAAATCTCAAAAGGGTCGGGCAATGGTTCTTCAACAATGTCGGGTCTTGGTTTGGTGCAAAGCTCAGTCACCTCAAGACAATCATGATCCACACAATCTTCATCAAGTGTGTTTGGCAACGGCATCAGTGTGGCAGGATTCAAAGCAGAAGACCTCCTAAGGGTCACATTCTCCGCAGCAAGTGTAACTTGTTCGTAGCGTGTGAGCCTATTATTGGTCAGGTGCTGTGTCTTGGTCCTGGTCACCAACAATTAAACAGAATGTGGAACATGAACTACTAGAGGATGACCCATGACAGTACTCTCACACCTTTCAATGCTGACAACCGTTGCAGCAACGGATTTGAGACATCCGGGCAACGCTGAAGCTACTGGATCTAAAGCAGCTGAAAAGTATGCAACTGGTCTAAGGACACCTCCATGATCTTGGACTAAAACTGACAGTGCACAACTGTCTCGCTCACAACAGAATGGTGAAAAAGGTTTGTTGTAATCAGGCATCCCCAGTGCCGGAGCACTCCAAAGGTCCTCTCGCAACTCCATGAACGCCTTCATACAGTCGTTGTCCCATGGTACCAGGTCACTTACATCCTTGTGCGTCAGTCTCTGCAAAGGCTTTGCTTTCAATGAGAAGTTGGCAATCCATTGACGACAGTAGCCAACCATCCTTAAGAACATCCTGACTTCTCTCTGAGTAGTAGGCACCATCATTCCCATAATTGAATCTATTCTGTCTGGTGACACCTTCCTCTTGCCTTTTTCTATCCGGTGTCCCAAATACTGCACTTCATTCAAGCAGTACTGTAGCTTATTTGGCGACCCTTTGTGTCCATTCTCTGCCAAATGGTTCAGTAAGGCGATGGTATCAATCCTGCAGGCATCTTCAGTCTCTGACGCCACAAGGAGGTCGTCTATGTACTGTACGAGAACGGAGTTCTGCGGCAGTACAAGACTCTCAAGATTTTTCTTCAAGATCGATGGACTCTCTGTATACCCCTGTGGGATAAGATACCAGGTTAAAACACGATTTTCCAGCTTAAATGCAAAAAGAAATTGGCTCTCCTCATGCAATGGAATTGAGAAGAAAGCCTGACAAAGGTCTGGTTGACATGGAATCCGAAACAGTATTACAAATGGACCCACCACCACCCTCAGCGCCTGGACCCCGCCCAGCACCGAAGACACCATCCGCACGATGAACTCCATCCACTCCGGATCGCCCACCGACCCCTGCCCTCACCACGTCTACAACAAGGCCGACGCTGTCATCGCACCCCACCTGCGAGACATCATCAACACCTCCTCGACACCGCCACCTTCCCTGAGAGCTGGAAGCACGCCGAACTCAGCGCTCTATTGAAGAAACCAACAGCGGACCCCACCGAACTCAAAAACTACCGCCCCATCTCGCTCCTCCCGTTTCCAGCCAAAGTCATCGAGAAGACCGTCAACAAGCAACTGGCCGCCTTCCTCGAGACGAATGGATCCCTCGACCCATCTCAGTCGGGCTTCAGGGCCAACCACAGCACCGAGACCGCCCTCATTGCTGCCACCGATGACATCCGTACCCTGCTCGACAACGGATAAACAGCGGCCCTCATCCTCCTAGACCTCTCCGCAGCATTCGACTAAGCATGAGCGGGAAATCCGTTACGCTCGCGGATTTTGCGGATTTTTGGGAAATCCTCAATCCGCGAATTTTGCGCATTTCCCGCAAAATCTGCAAAAAAAAATCCGCGAGCGTAACGGGTTCAAAAGTTGAACCCCCACTCATGCAACTATTTTACAATGGCGCCAGCAAGCTGCCAGCGCCGTTGTAAAATAGTTACAAAGTTAGCTTGCACAGGAACCACTAGATAAAACGAAGCAGGTGCTTCCTGTGCAAGCTAACTTTGTAACTATTTTACAACGGCGCTGGCAGCTTGCTGGCGCCATTGTAAAATAGTTACAGCCTTACACAGGTCACTCAAGGGACCCCTGCGCCCTTCAGGGCGATTGCATAGTAACACACACATGGTCACTCGAACTAGTTGATGCTCAAATTCAGTGACTCATTCATTAGCCCAAAAACAATCATGAGCGTCTTCGAGGCTGGACAGGTGTGCCTCTTCCCAAATCTACAGTGGACAATCAGCTGTGATGCTGGGTAGAGGGCGGCCTTTGCATGGTCGCTCGAACTAGTTGATGCTCAAAATCAGTGACTCATTCATTAGCCCAAAACAATCATGAGCGTCTTCGAGGCTGGACAGGTGTGCCTCTTCCCAAATCTACTGTGGAAAATCAGCTGTGATGCTGGGTAGAGGCCTTTGCATCCTTGATTTTCATGAGCGCAATCCCCGTGCTGTTCCTGTGACCAGGAGCTTCTTTCTCTTCACATAATTGTGTTCGCACGGGTTGCTGCAAGTTCGCACGCGTTTTGTACAATTTCGCAATTTGCGAAATTGTACAAAACCCTCGCGAACTTGCAGAAACCCGTGCGAACAAAAAAAAATAATTATCCGCGCGGATTTGCGGATTTTGCGGATTTTGGCAATTCGCAAATTTGCAGATTGCCAATCCGCAAAATCCGCTCATGCCTACATTCGACACTGTCTGCCACCGCACCCTAGTGCAGCGCCTCAGCAACGTCGGAATCCAAGAGAAGGCTCTGGAGTGGATCATCTCCTTCCTTGCTGGAAGGACACAGAGAGTCCGCCTACCCCCGTTCAAATCAGAAGCCACCGAAGTCATCTGCGGCGTACCACAGGGATCATCGCTCAGCCCCACCCTCTTCAACATCTACATGAGCCCCCTTGCGGCCATCGCACGCCAACACAACCTCAACATCATCTCCTACGCCGACGACACACAGCTGATCCTCTCCCTCACCAACGACCCCTCCACCGCCAGAACCAACCTTCACGAAGGGATGAAAGACGTGGCTGAATGGATGACGTCCAGCGGCCTGAAACTGAACTCAGACAAGACGGAAGTTCTCATCCTGGGCTCGTCGCCCTCCGACTGGGACGACTCCTGATGGCCACCCGCCCTGGGCTCCGCACCCAAACCAACAGACCACGCACGTAACCTGGGCTTCATGCTGGACTCCTCCCTCTCCATGACCAGACAAGTCAACGCCGTCTCCTTGTCCTGCTTCAATATCCTGTGCATGCTACGTAAGATCTTCCGGTGGATCCCCACCGAGACCAGGAAGACGGTCACCCAGGCCCTCGTCACCAGCCGACTGGACTACGGCAACACCCTCTACGCCGGAACCACCACCAAGCTCCAGAAGAGACTCCAGCGAATCCAGAACGCCTCAGCCAGACTCTTCCTCGACATCCCCCGACACAGCCACATCTCCGGACATCTGAGAGACCTGCACTGGCTCCCAGTCAACAAGAGAATAACCTTCCGTCTCCTCACCCACGCACACAAAGCCCTACACAGCCAAGGCCCGAGATACCTCAACAGCCGCATCAACTTCTACACTCCCACACGCCAGCTCCGATCAACCAGCCACGCCCTCGCCTCCGTCCCCCGCATCCGCAGAGCCACAACAGGAGGAAGGTCCTTCTCCTACCTGGCCGCCAAGACCTGGAACTCCCTCCCGACCCACCTCCGCCTGACCCAAGACCACCTCGCCTTCAGGAAGCAGCTCAAGACCTGGCTGTTCGAGCAGTAGCGGACCCCCCCCACCCCCCCCAAGCGCCTTGAGACCTTCCGGGTGAGTAGTGCGCTATATAAATGTTTTGATTGATTGATTGATTGATTCAGTACCACTGGACTAAAGGAAATAACTATGTTGTTAACCCGGCGCAAATATGGCACAATTCTGAATTTCCCGCTCGGTTTCTGCAATTCCATAATAGGCGAGTTACATGGGCTGCCCAATTCTTCCTTCAGAATTCCCTGCTTAATCATGGACTCAATCACAGGCTTTATTCCTGCAACTATCTCTGACGTCAAATTATACTGAGGTGTTCTGGGGAACTCAACAATCTGCTTGACCTGAATCTTAACTGGCTCAACTCCTTTGATCAAGCCTATGTCCTCACCAGGGAAGTCCCACACTTCCCGCAAGACTGAATCTCTCAAATCAAGTGGAAGCTCTCCCCCTGTCACAACAGGGTACATTTCAATGCACAAATGTAGATTTGTGACCTTAAAAGCAGCATCATCGTCATTGGTTTGCAGTTCCGCTCCGTTACGGGTGCATTAAATGGTGCAATTGAGTTTACACAGGAGATCCCTCCCTAGTAAACAAACAGGGCTCGAATCGCAAACCATGATCTGATGTCTGTCTCGAAACCTTCCTATCTTTACAGGAATCGGTTCAGTCAAAGGGCTGGTTATTTTCCTATTTGCAACACCTACAACTTGGATACATTGTCCCGAGAGGGGTAGATTGGGGACTACTGCAGATCTCACAGTAGAACGGGTAGCACCAGTATCAACCAGAAAGGTGGTAGGTGACCATCGACATCAGCTTCCACAAATGGTCCCCTCTGGTCTACCTCCAAGACTGCCCCAAGAGTGCAGTCTTCCTCCTCCCTCAGGCACCGTCATGCCAACGGGTCTAAGTAACAATCATTGCTGTCATCAAAAAGAGGCATCTGCTGGTAGGTCCGAGTCCCTGTCAGGACCCTCGGAGGCAGGGAAACCTGTGTTCACGGAGCCGAAGTCCCCCCTTTCATCGACTTTGGCTTTACTACTGTCTTTGTCACCTTGGGCGCTTGTACGTGCACTGTCTCTTCCTCCTGCTGCATCTGATTTGCAGGATTCAAAGGACACTCGCATCTCCAGTGTCCAATCTGATGACACAAAGTATTCTTTTTCAGAATTGCCAAATCCACTCTTGGACTAGGATCCTCTGTACTCCCCTTTCCCTTATTCTGACCATTCTGTTACCTCCACCTGACTGTAGTTGGCCTCCCTTATGGGCAGCTTGTATCTGAACCAACATCCGCTTGTCCTTGAGTTTCTTATGCTTCGAATCTACCCCATCACTGCAATATCTAGCATACCTCAATATCTCATCCAACAGCTTGTGCTGCCAACAAATCAAATGTTGCTGACTCATAAGACAAATCTCAGGTCTCAATCCCAGGACAAACTTTGACACAAACTGTCCCATATCCTTAGGATCCATTACATCCAACCCACTGTACTGCTTAAAGACTTGCAACAACCTTTCATAATACTCATGCATCGTCTCCTTTGGTTCCTGAACTGTCTGATCTATTTATACCCAGTCAATGTCCTGCTGTTGTACCTTGGATTTAAACCACGTGATCACCCGCTCGTACTTCTTCATAACAAGAGGTGATGGGCCATTAGTGACAACATCCCTGTCCGGTTCAGAGGAGGGCCATTCAACGGCGACCTTAAAGGCTACCTACAAGTCACTCGGAACCACAATGTCAAAGAGTGTGTTAAAATCAATCCACAACACCTTTGAGATATTGACAAACCTCTCAACCTGCTTGTACCACTCAACTGGGCTCTCTCTCAGTTTTGGGAAGTCATTTGTGAATGCCGCCAAATCTTCTCTACTCCAAGGCACATGCACATACCCTCCTCTAGATACCTCCCGTAAAGGGTAGTTCCCAATTCCTTGTACTCCGCCTCCCGCAGTAGGTGGTTCTGCTGCATTTCAAACACTCTTTTTCTTGGACCATCTTTCTTCCCACTTATCAAGCCTACTCCACGCTCGTATCCCTATAATCAGCTCTCTGATGTGGGTCTTTAGTCCAATTACCCTCTTTTCGTCCAAATCATGGTCAGTATACTGTAACCGGTGACCACCCTGCAAAATTTTAGTTTTAGGCAAATTCACTTCATACCTGTTTGGCAATTCAGTTAGTTTCTCATGTGCCGACCTTGCCTTACGGGTTACATCCTTTGCCACAAACAACAACTCGTCGGGCTCATAGAGTTCCACTCTCTCTAGAGACAAGTTCCCTTTAACAATCTTGTCCACTTCTGCTTTCAATTGCATCACATCTAACCTCTTTGCCCTTATTGCTGTCTTACGAGTGCCTTAACTCGACGTATAACTCGACTCTATGCAGTCACCGTCCTGTTCTCTGCACCTATTTACTTCAAATGTGTCCCTTAAAGCCACTCTATTCTCGGCACTCCCATGATTCCAGTACTCCCTTTGCCTGTCACTCTGAGTCCCTTAAACCGACTCCCATGTCCTTAAATGTGACCTCAGTTCTCCCAGGGATTTCGGTTTTGGTCCCCTCAGATCCATCGGTCCTCTTGACGAATCTGCTGTAGCCGGCAACGGTGTGCTCGACTCTACAGGCCTCGGTGATGGAACCAACACATTCACTACACTATTCATTCCAAAGTCAGCACTTCCTTCCATTCCTATCTGTGATGGGCCTCCATTCCTCACCTGCTCGGGAATGTACACTGACACTATGGGACCAATGGTAACCTGCACCCTAAGAGCATCTGGTAACCTCTAAGAACTGACACTTTCGGCGTTCTGCATTTCCCCCATTGAGAGCTTTCCCACTACTTCAGAACACGGTGTAGCTTGTGGTTCCCTAGCTCCCTCCATCTGGGCTGATCTATCCCCCTCTGACTCCGGATTGCACTATCATCAGTATCACAGTCTTCATCTTCAGCCTTCTTTTTCTGTGTATCCCCTGAATTTGACCAACAATGGATACAATGTATCCCCCTTCTGTGGAAGCTGGCCTGTACACCGGGTTATGTGTATGTTTCCTAAATACTATCACACATTGTTACTTAATAGATTGACTAACACCGTGATATGTGAATTTACAAAACTTCTTTTTAATTATCTTTTTTTCTCACTGATATTGTATAGTTTTTTCTTTTTTTCCACAGTTTGTATACTTTTTTAACAATAATTCATAAAAATTCTAAACATAAATATACACCTAATCACAATAGTTTATGATACATGTTCTAGTACATATTTCAACAATTGATTTTCATTGCCAAATACAAAACCGAATCCAACGCGTTTCAGCGAGTGGCCTTCATCAGGAGTTCTGTATTTTCAATTGATGATTAGATACTTAGGCATCTTGTAAGTATTTATACGCAGTATCTAAATGTTGGCAGTAAAAAAGGTCCTGGAAAAGTTAAAATCTGTTGTTTAATATGGTCTGACATAGGTTGTGTAGCTCAAGTTCACGTCACGTTCGATTTAGTGTAGTCCGGGGTGCTCCTGTGACACTGGGTTTTGTCAGGTGGTGTTAAATATTGTTGGTTCTGTATTCGTTTTCAAGGGCTAAGATGGACAGCTATATGTAGATCAGTGGCGCAGTAGGAAATGCTGAAAAAATCGGCAGCCTGTGATTGTCCCTTCGTAAAAGCTTTGGGGGATTTCTGTAGTTTTTCTTGCTGAAATGACACTAGTCGATGGTAATGATGAAATCTTGAAATTGAGTCGCTGCGAGGTCCCATCTTGCCCGTATCCCCCTCAATTGTCTGTACTCTTCATCTCTTTTCCAATGCATCCCATCTCACATCTTGAAATGCCCTGACTGACCTCTTCACTCGTTCCTGTCTTCTGTCCCTGTTTCTTTCGGGTGCCGCCCTAATCCATGCATGCAATGCCTCAAACTGTGTTGGTCTAGGCAAAGGTTGTAAAGAAGCAATAATCAATTTCAACTGGTATAACACTTCCAATCTAAAAGTTCCATATCTGGAAAAGGTCAACTCCTCATTTCCTTCTGTCATTTTGCACCAATTCTCAAGCCACAATATAGTATGCAAACCCACATTCGTAGCCATGTAATGAGCTGGAGTGTACTCGGGTGGAGCCTCTCCCCCCCGCCCTCGGGGCTCTAAATTCTTTTCTCTTTTGAACAAATCTTGCAAAACTTTTAAACATTTCTTGATGAAACCAGCATTTTTCTTTTCCCAGCGCTTGTTTACTTCCTGATGACAATCCACCAATCCCAGCGCGGCTTCACAGCAACCGCCCTATCACAGCGTGGTACCTTCTGACGTAATTTTTACCCCACTCGCAGCAGTTCCCCTCCTTTACAATTCGCTTCTCACTCACGCACACGTCCCATACATACACTGAAATAATCACCTGTATGTCCAAGCAATGACTTCGCTGACAGTACGTCCACAGTCTGACTGTACGTCCACAGTCGTGTAATTGTCTACCGAAAACTGGCAACTGTCTGTCCCCGAAACGACCGGACAATCACCTCAACTGATAGGTTACAAACACTCCACCCACGACCAGCGTTCGTTACTCACGCACTCACACACTCGTTCCTCCTATCTCGGTCCAACGGGCAATCAATGGTACCTCACGATTCCCTTAACAATGGTCGACAATTACGGTGGGTGTCTGGCACACCCTAACTGCTTAAGCTACTCCTTGAGCCTAAGACTTTCCCGGGCTGTGGGTGCTCACAGCCTGATCTCCTTTCATACAACAGGCATTCCAACTCTGCAAGACATTACAACACAAGCACCACAATCTAACAACATATAACCCTATTCATACTCAGTCTCCCACAAACTGCTGCTTTCAGCGCACCGTCGCTCTCCGTCAGTTTCCATGAAACGCCGTCTCCCGCCGGTAATCCACTGACCAGTCATCACCTGAATTCTATGGGCCTTAGGGAAACTCTTATCCTAATCTAGAACTCCCTTACATCCAGAGACAAACCATACTCTGCTACCAACTTATGATGCTGAGATTCTCATACAGATGTTTTCTTACCTTAGAGTCCCTGGCCAACTGGATCCCTTTAGTCTGCAAAGAAGTGTAAAGGGAAGTTCTCTATTTTCATACTTATGGCAATTTCCCAAAGGCCAGATACATCGCACTCCAAAGGACCACTGACTACGAAGTAAAGTTTAAAAATGTATTACAAAGCGAAAAATAATTGAACATACAAGCACCTCAGCAAGAGGTTCAAGAAATAAACTGGCACTACTACAAACATAATCCTATGCAGGAGTCTCAGAGGACGATTCAGAAAAGGGGGTGGTGATGAACAGAGTGTCTGAATTGAGCAGACCACTCTTACCCAGTCCAAAGATCAGGGCTTGATCCATCACCATTATTTATCTCACTGCACCATCCCAGCTCAGAACCTGGCTATATGCAAATCAGTCTGTCCCTGGCCCAGTGCATAATGGGAACAGGGCAGACTAAACTAACAAGCCAATTCTTCACCAGAAAGGAGACAAGCTACCGGGGACCGGTTTCTGGCATTTCAGCCGTCTTCGGCCCGGCTTGCTTGAATCCTGATGGTGCAGTGAGAAAGGGACTCATGTCTGAGTATACCCTGCCACACCTATAGTGGCCAAAAACGATTCAGAAAAGGGGGTTGTGATGAACAGAGTGTCTGAATTAAGCAGACCACTCTTACCCAGTCCAAAGATCGGGGCTTGATCCATCACCATTATTTATCTCACTGCACCATCCCAGCTCAGAACCTGGCTATGTGCAAATCAGTCTGTCGCTGGCCCAGTGCATCATGGGAACAGGGCAGACTAAACTACCAAGCCAATTCTTCACCAGAAAGGAGACAAGCTACCGGGGACCGGTTTCCGGCATTTCAGCCGTCTTCGGCCCGGCTTGCTTGAATCCTGATGGTGCAGTGAGAAAGGGACTCATGTCTGAGTATACCCTGCCACACCTGTAGTGGCCAAAATCGATTCAGAAAAGGGGGTGGTGATGAACAGAGTGTCTGAATTAAGCAGACCACTCTTACCCAGTCCAAAGATCAGGGCTTGATCCATCACCGTTATTTATCTCACTGCACCATCCCAGCTCAGAACCTGGCTATATGCAAATCAATCTGACCCTGGCCCAGTGCATCATGGGAACAGGGCAGACTAAACTACCAAGCCAATTCTTCACCAGAAAGGAGACAAGCTACCGGGGACCGGTTTCAGGCATTTCAGCCGTCTTCGGCCCGGCTTGCTTGAATCATGATGGTGCAGTGAGAAAGGGACTAATGTCTGAGTATACCCTGCCACACCTATAGTGGCCAAAAACGATTCAGAAAAATGGGTGGTGATGAACAGAGTGTCTGAATTAAGCAGACCACTCTTACCCAGACCAAAGATCAGGGCTTGATCCATCACCGTTATTTATCTCACTGCACCATCCCAGCTCAGAACCTGGCTATATGCAAATCAGTCTGTCCCTGGCCCAGTGCATCATGGGAACAGGGCAGACTAAACTACCAAGCCAATTCTTCACCAGAAAGGAGACAAGCTACCGGGGACCGGTTTCTGGCATTTCAGCCGTCTTCGGCCCAGCTTGCTTGAATCCTGATGGTGCAGTGAGAAAGGGACTCATGTCTGAGTATACCCTGCCACACCTATAGTGGCCAAATACGATTCAGAAAAGGGGGTGGTGATGAACAGAGTGTCTGAATTAAGCAGACCACTCTTACACAATCCAAAGATCAGGGCTTGATCCATCACCGTTATTATCTCACTGCACCATCCCAGCTCAGAACCTGGCTATATGCAAATCAGTCTGTCCCTGGCCCAGTGCATCATGGGAACAGGGCAGACTAAACTACCAAGCCAATTCTTCACCAGAAAGGAGACAAGCTACCGGGGACCGGTTTCTGGCATTTCAGCCGTCTTCCGCCCGGCTTGCTTGAATCCTGATGGTGCAGTGAGAAAGGGACTCATGTCTGAGTATACCCTGCCACACCTATAGTGGCCAAAAACGATTCAGAAAAGGGGGTGGTGATGAACAGAGTGTCTGAATTTAGCAGACCACTCTTACCCAGTCCAAAGATCAGGGCTTGATCCATCACCGTTATTTATCTCACTTCACCATCCCAGCTCAGAACCTGGCTATATGCAAATCAGTCTGTCCCTGGCCCAGTGCATCATGGGAACAGGGCAGACTAAACTACCAAGCCAATTCTTCACCAGAAAGGAGACAAGCTACCGGGGACCGGTTTCTGGCATTTCAGCCGTCTTCGGCCCGGCTTGCTTGAATCCTGATGGTGCAGTGAGAAAGGGACTCATGTCTGAGTATACCCTGCCACACCTATAGTGGCCAAAAACGATTCAGAAAAGGGGGTGGTGATGAACAGAGTGTCTGAATTAAGCAGACCACTCTTACCCAGTCCAAAGATCAGGGCTTGATCCATCACCGTTATTTATCTCACTGCACCATCCCAGCTCAGAACCTGGCTATATGCAAATCAGTCTGTCCCTGGCCCAGTGCATCATGGGAACAGGGCAGACTAAACTACCAAGCCAATTCTTCACCAGAAAGGAGACAAGCTACCGGGGACCGGTTTCTGGCATTTCAGACGTCTTCGGCCCGGCTTGCTTGAATCCTGATGGTGCAGTGAGAAAGGGACTCATGTCTGAGTATACCCTGCCACACCTATAGTGGCCAAAATCGATTCAGAAAAGGGGGTGGTGATGAACAGTGTGTCTGAATTAAGCAGACCCCTCTTACCCAGTCCAAAGATCAGGGCTTGATCAATCACCGTTATTTATCTCACTGCACCATCCCAGCTCAGAACCTGGCTATATGCAAATCAGTCTGTCCCTGGCCCAGTGCATCATGGGAACAGGGCAGACTAAACTACCAAGCCAATTCTTCACCAGAAAGGAGACAAGCTACCGGGGACCGGTTTCTGGCATGTCAGCCGTCTTCGGCCCGGCTTGCTTGAATCCTGATGGTGCAGTGAGAAAGGGACTCATGTCTGAGTATACCCTGCCACACCTATAGTGGCCAAAAACGATTCAGAAAAGGGGCTGGTGATGAACAGAGTGTCTGAATTAAGCAGACCACTCTTACCCAGTCCAAAGATCAGGGCTTGATCCATCACCGTTATTTATCTCACTGCACCATCCCAGCTCAGAACCTGGCTATATGCAAATCAGTCTGTCCCTGGCCCAGTGCATCATGGGAACAGGGCAGACTAAACTACCAAGCCAATTCTTCACCAGAAAGGAGACAAGCTACCGGGGACCGGTTTCTGGCATTTCAGCCGTCTTCGGCCCGGCTTGCTTGAATCCTGATGGTGCAGTGAGAAAGGGACTCATGTCTGAGTATACCCTGCCACACCTATAGTGGCCAAAAACGATTCAGAAAAGGGGGTGGTGATGAACAGAGTGTCTGAATTAAGCAGACCCCTCTTACCCAGTGCAAAGATCAGGGCTTGATCCATCACCGTTATTTATCTCACTGCACCATCCCAGCTCAGAACCTGGCTATATGCAAATCAGTCTGTCCCTGGCCCAGTGCATCATGGGAACAGGGCAGACTAAACTACCAAGCCAATTCTTCACCAGAAAGGAGACAAGCTACCGGGGACCGGTTTCTGGCATTTCAGCCGTCTTCGGCCCGGCTTGCTTGAATCCTGATGGTACAGTGAGAAAGGGACTCATGTCTGAGTATTCCCTGCCACACCTATAGTGGCCAAAAACGATTCAGAAAAGGGGGTGGTGATGAACAGAGTGTCTGAATTAAGCAGACCACTCTTACCCAGTTCAAAGATCAGGGCTTGATCCATCACCGTTATTTATCTCACTGCACCATCCCAGCTCAGAACCTGGCTATATGCAAATCAGTCTGTCCCTGGCCCAGTGCATCATGGGAACAGGGCAGACTAAACTACCAAGCCAATTCTTCACCAGAAAGGAGACAAGCTTCCGGGGACCGGTTTCTGGCATTTCAGCCGTCGTCGGCCCGGCTTGCTTGAATCCTGATGGTGCAGTGAGAAAGGGACTCATGTCTGAGTATACCCTGCCACACCTATAGTGGCCAAAAACGATTCAGAAAAGGGGGTGGTGATGAACAGAGTGTCTGAATTAAGCAGACCTCTCTTACCCAGTCCAAAGATCGGGGCTTGATCCATCACCGTTATTTATCTCACTGCACCATCCCAGCTCAGAACCTGGCTATGTGCAAATCAGTCTGTCCCTGGCCCAGTGCATCATGGGAACAGGGCAGACTAAACTACCAAGCCAATTCTTCACCAGAAAGGAGACAAGCTTCCGGGGACCGGTTTCTGGCATTTCAGCCGTCTTCGGCCCGGCTTGCTTGAATCCTGATGGTGCAGTGAGAAAGGGACTCATGTCTGAGTATACCCTGCCACACCTATAGTGGCCAAAAACGATTCAGAAAAGGGGGTGGTGATGAACAGAGTGTCTGAATTAAGCAGACCACTCTTACCCAGACCAAAGATCAGGGCTTGATCCATCACCGTTATTTATCTCACTTCACCATCCCAGCTCAGAACCTGGCTATATGCAAATCAGTCTGTCCCTGGCCCAGTGCATCATGGGAACAGGGCAGACTAAACTACCAAGCCAATTCTTCACCAGAAAGGAGACAAGCTACCGGGGACCGGTTTCTGGCATTTCAGCCGTCTTCGGCCCGGCTTGCTTGAATCCTGATTGTGCAGTGAGAAAGGGACTCATGTCTGAGTATACCCTGCCACACCTATAGTGGCCAAAACTGATTCAGAAAAGGGGGTGGTGATGAACAGAGTGTCTGAATTAAGCAGACCACTCTTACCCAGTCCAAAGATCAGGGCTTGATCCATCACGTTATTTATCTCACTGCACCATCCCAGCTCAGAACCTGGCTATATGCAAATCAGTCTGTCCCTGGCCCAGTGCATCATGGGAACAGGGCAGACTAAACTACCAATCCAATTCTTCACCAGAAAGGAGACAAGCTACCGGGGACCGGTTTCTGGCATTTCAGACGTCTTCGGCCCGGCTTGCTTGAATCCTGATGGTGCAGTGAGAAAGGGACTCATGTCTGAGTATACCCTGCCACACCTATAGTGGCCAAAATCGATTCAGAAAAGGGGGTGGTGATGAACAGTGTGTCTGAATTAAGCAGACCCCTCTTACCCAGTCCAAAGATCAGGGCTTGATCAATCACCGTTATTTATCTCACTGCACCATCCCAGCTCAGAACCTGGCTATATGCAAATCAGTCTGTCCCTGGCCCAGTGCATCATGGGAACAGGGCAGACTAAACTACCAAGCCAATTCTTCACCAGCAAGGAGACAAGCTACCGGGGACCGGTTTCTGGCATGTCAGCCGTCTTCGGCCCGGCTTGCTTGAATCCTGATGGTGCAGTGAGAAAGGGACTCATGTCTGAGTATACCCTGCCACACCTATAGTGGCCAAAAACGATTCAGAAAAGGGGCTGGTGATGAACAGAGTGTCTGAATTAAGCAGACCACTCTTACCCAGTCCAAAGATCAGGGCTTGATCCATCCCCGTTATTTATCTCACTGCACCATCCCAGCTCAGAACCTGGCTATATGCAAATCAGTCTGTCCCTGGCCCAGTGCATCATGGGAACAGGGCAGACTAAACTACCAAGCCAATTCTTCACCAGAAAGGAGACAAGCTTCCGGGGACCGGTTTCTGGCATTTCAGCCGTCTTCGGCCCGGCTTGCTTGAATCCTGATGGTGCAGTGAGAAAGGGACTCATGTCTGAGTATACCCTGCCACACCTATAGTGGCCAAAAACGATTCAGAAAAGGGGGTGGTGATGAACAGAGTGTCTGAATTAAGCAGACCACTCTTACCCAGACCAAAGATCAGGGCTTGATCCATCACCGTTATTTATCTCACTTCACCATCCCAGCTCAGAACCTGGCTATATGCAAATCAGTCTGTCCCTGGCCCAGTGCATCATGGGAACAGGGCAGACTAAACTACCAAGCCAATTCTTCACCAGCAAGGAGACAAGCTACCGGGGACCGGTTTCTGGCATGTCAGCCGTCTTCGGCCCGGCTTGCTTGAATCCTGATGGTGCAGTGAGAAAGGGACTCATGTCTGAGTATACCCTGCCACACCTATAGTGGCCAAAAACGATTCAGAAAAGGGGCTGGTGATGAACAGAGTGTCTGAATTAAGCAGACCACTCTTACCCAGTCCAAAGATCAGGGCTTGATCCATCACCGTTATTTATCTCACTGCACCATCCCAGCTCAGAACCTGGCTATATGCAAATCAGTCTGTCCCTGGCCCAGTGCATCATGGGAACAGGGCAGACTAAACTACCAAGCCAATTCTTCACCAGAAAGGAGACAAGCTACCGGGGACCGGTTTCTGGCATTTCAGCCGTCTTCGGCCCGGCTTGCTTGAATCCTGATGGTGCAGTGAGAAAGGGACTCATGTCTGAGTATACCCTGCCACACCTATAGTGGCCAAAAACGATTCAGAAAAGGGGGTGGTGATGAACAGAGTGTCTGAATTAAGCAGACCCCTCTTACCCAGTGCAAAGATCAGGGCTTGATCCATCACCGTTATTTATCTCACTGCACCATCCCAGCTCAGAACCTGGCTATATGCAAATCAGTCTGTCCCTGGCCCAGTGCATCATGGGAACAGGGCAGACTAAACTACCAAGCCAATTCTTCACCAGAATGGAGACAAGCTTCCGGGGACCGGTTTCTGGCATTTCAGCCGTCGTCGGCCCGGCTTGCTTGAATCCTGATGGTGCAGTGAGAAAGGGACTCATGTCTGAGTATACCCTGCCACACCTATAGTGGCCAAAAACGATTCAGAAAAGGGGGTGGTGATGAACAGAGTGTCTGAATTAAGCAGACCTCTCTTACCCAGTCCAAAGATCGGGGCTTGATCCATCACCGTTATTTATCTCACTGCACCATCCCAGCTCAGAACCTGGCTATGTGCAAATCAGTCTGTCGCTGGCCCAGTGCATCATGGGAACAGGGCAGACTAAACTACCAAGCCAATTCTTCACCAGAAAGGAGACAAGCTACCGGGGACCGGTTTCTGGCATTTCAGCCGTCTTCGGCCCGGCTTGCTTGAATCCTGATGGTGCAGTGAGAAGGGGACTCATGTCTGAGTATACCCTGCCACACCTGTAGTGGCCAAAATCGATTCAGAAAAGGGGGTGGTGATGAACAGAGTGTCTGAATTAAGCAGACCACTCTTACCCAGTCCAAAGATCAGGGCTTGATCCATCACCGTTATTTATCTCACTGCACCATCCCAGCTCAGAACCTGGCTATATGCAAATCAGTCTGTCCCTGGCCCAGTGCATCATGGGAACAGGGCAGACTAAACTACCAAGCCAATTCTTCACCAGAAAGGAGACAAGCTACTGGGGACCGGTTTCTGGCATTTCAGCCGTCTTCGGCCCGGCTTGCTTGAATCCTGATGGTGCAGTGAGAAAGGGACTCATGTCTGAGTATACCCTGCCACACCTATAGTGGCCAAAAACGATTCAGAAAAGGGGGTGGTGATGAACAGAGTGTCTGAATTAAGCAGACCACTCTTACCCAGACCAAAGATCAGGGCTTGATCCATCACCGTTATTTATCTCACTTCACCATCCCAGCTCAGAACCTGGCTATATGCAAATCAGTCTGTCCCTGGCCCAGTGCATCATGGGAACAGGGCAGACTAAACTTCCAAGCCAATTCTTCACCAGAAAGGAGACAAGCTACCGGGGACCGGTTTCTGGCATTTCAGCCGTCTTCGGCCCGGCTTGCTTGAATCCTGATTGTGCAGTGAGAAAGGGACTCATGTCTGAGTATACCCTGCCACACCTATAGTGGCCAAAAACGATTCAGAAAAGGGGGTGGTGATGAACAGAGTGTCTGAATTAAGCAGACCACTCTTACCCAGTCCAAAGATCAGGGCTTGATCCATCACGTTATTTATCTCACTGCACCATCCCAGCTCAGAACCTGGCTATATGCAAATCAGTCTGTCCCTGGCCCAGTGCATCATGGGAACAGGGCAGACTAAACTACCAATCCAATTCTTCACCAGAAAGGAGACAAGCTACCGGGGACCGGTTTCTGGCATTTCAGACATCTTCGGCCCGGCTTGCTTGAATCCTGATGGTGCAGTGAGAAAGGGACTCATGTCTGAGTATACCCTGCCACACCTATAGTGGCCAAAATCGATTCAGAAAAGGGGGTGGTGATGAACAGTGTGTCTGAATTAAGCAGACCCCTCTTACCCAGTCCAAAGATCAGGGCTTGATCAATCACCGTTATTTATCTCACTGCACCATCCCAGCTCAGAACCTGGCTATATGCAAATCAGTCTGTCCCTGGCCCAGTGCATCATGGGAACAGGGCAGACTAAACTACCAAGCCAATTGTTCACCAGCAAGGAGACAAGCTACCGGGGACCGGTTTCTGGCATGTCAGCCGTCTTCGGCCCGGCTTGCTTGAATCCTGATGGTGCAGTGAGAAAGGGACTCATGTCTGAGTATACCCTGCCACACCTATAGTGGCCAAAAACGATTCAGAAAAGGGGCTGGTGATGAACAGAGTGTCTGAATTAAGCAGACCACTCTTACCCAGTCCAAAGATCAGGGCTTGATCCATCACCGTTATTTATCTCACTGCACCATCCCAGCTCAGAACCTGGCTATATGCAAATCAGTCTGTCCCTGGCCCAGTGCATCATGGGAACAGGGCAGACTAAACTACCAAGCCAATTCTTCACCAGAAAGGAGACAAGCTACCGGGGACCGGTTTCTGGCATTTCAGCCGTCTTCGGCCCGGCTTGCTTGAATCCTGATGGTGCAGTGAGAAAGGGACTCATGTCTGAGTATACCCTGCCACACCTATAGTGGCCAAAAACGATTCAGAAAAGGGGGTGGTGATGAACAGAGTGTCTGAATTAAGCAGACCCCTCTTACCCAGTGCAAAGATCAGGGCTTGATCCATCACCGTTATTTATCTCACTGCACCATCCCAGCTCAGAACCTGGCTATATGCAAATCAGTCTGTCCCTGGCCCAGTGCATCATGGGAACAGGGCAGACTAAACTACCAAGCCAATTCTTCACCAGAAAGGAGACAAGCTACCGGGGACCGGTTGCTGGCATTTCAGCCGTCTTCGGCCCGGCTTGCTTGAATCCTGATTGTGCAGTGAGAAAGGGACTCATGTCTGAGTATACCCTGCCACACCTATAGTGGCCAAAAACGATTCAGAAAAGGGGGTGGTGATGAACAGAGTGTCTGAATTAAGCAGACCACTCTTACCCAGTCCAAAGATCAGGGCTTGATCCATCACGTTATTTATCTCACTGCACCATCCCAGCTCAGAACCTGGCTATATGCAAATCAGTCTGTCCCTGGCCCAGTGCATCATGGGAACAGGGCAGACTAAACTACCAATCCAATTTTTCACCAGAAAGGAGACAAGCTACCGGGGACCGGTTTCTGGCATTTCAGACGTCTTCGGCCCGGCTTGCTTGAATCCTGATGGTGCAGTGAGAAAGGGACTCATGTCTGAGTATACCCTGCCACACCTATAGTGGCCAAAATCGATTCAGAAAAGGGGGTGGTGATGAACAGTGTGTCTGAATTAAGCAGACCCCTCTTACCCAGTCCAAAGATCAGGGCTTGATCAATCACCGTTATTTATCTCACTGCACCATCCCAGCTCAGAACCTGGCTATATGCAAATCAGTCTGTCCCTGGCCCAGTGCATCATGGGAACAGGGCAGACTAAACTACCAAGCCAATTCTTCACCAGCAAGGAGACAAGCTACCGGGGACCGGTTTCTGGCATGTCAGCCGTCTTCGGCCCGGCTTGCTTGAATCCTGATGGTGCAGTGAGAAAGGGACTCATGTCTGAGTATACCCTGCCACACCTATAGTGGCCAAAAACGATTCAGAAAAGGGGCTGGTGATGAACAGAGTGTCTGAATTAAGCAGACCACTCTTACCCAGTCCAAAGATCAGGGCTTGATCCATCACCGTTATTTATCTCACTGCACCATCCCAGCTCAGAACCTGGCTATATGCAAATCAGTCTGTCCCTGGCCCAGTGCATCATGGGAACAGGGCAGACTAAACTACCAAGCCAATTCTTCACCAGAAAGGAGACAAGCTACCGGGGACCGGTTTCTGGCATTTCAGCAGTCTTCGGCCCGGCTTGCTTGAATCCTGATGGTGCAGTGAGAAAGGGACTCATGTCTGAGTATACCCTGCCACACCTATAGTGGCCAAAAACGATTCAGAAAAGGGGGTGGTGATGAACAGAGTGTCTGAATTAAGCAGACCCCTCTTACCCAGTGCAAAGATCAGGGCTTGATCCATCACCGTTATTTATCTCACTGCACCATCCCAGCTCAGAACCTGGCTATATGCAAATCAGTCTGTCCCTTGCCCAGTGCATCATGGGAACAGGGCAGACTAAACTACCAAGCCAATTCTTCACCAGAAAGGAGACAAGCTACCGGGGACCGGTTTCTGGCATTTCAGCCGTCTTCGGCCCGGCTTGCTTGAATCCTGATGGTGCAGTGAGAAAGGGACTCATGTCTGAGTATTCCCTGCCACACCTATAGTGGCCAAAAACGATTCAGAAAAGGGGGTGGTGATGAACAGAGTGTCTGAATTAAGCAGACCACTCTTACCCAGTCCAAAGATCAGGGCTTGATCCATCACCGTTATTTATCTCACTGCACCATCCCAGCTCAGAACCTGGCTATATGCAAATCAGTCTGTCCCTGGCCCAGTGCATCATGGGAACAGGGCAGACTAAACTACCAAGCCAATTCTTCACCAGAAAGGAGACAAGCTTCCGGGGACCGGTTTCTGGCATTTCAGCCGTCGTCGGCCCGGCTTGCTTGAATCCTGATGGTGCAGTGAGAAAGGGACTCATGTCTGAGTATACCCCGCCACACCTATAGTGGCCAAAAACGATTCAGAAAAGGGGGTGGTGATGAACAGAGTGTCTGAATTAAGCAGACCTCTCTTACCCAGTCCAAAGATCGGGGCTTGATCCATCACCGTTATTTATCTCACTGCACCATCCCAGCTCAGAACCTGGCTATGTGCAAATCAGTCTGTCGCTGGCCCAGTGCATCATGGGAACAGGGCAGACTAAACTACCAAGCCAATTCTTCACCAGAAAGGAGACAAGCTACCGGGGACCGGTTTCTGGCATTTCAGCCGTCTTCGGCCCGGCTTGCTTGAATCCTGATGGTGCAGTGAGAAAGGGACTCATGTCTGAGTATACCCTGCCACACCTGTAGTGGCCAAAATCGATTCAGAAAAGGGGGTGGTGATGAACAGAGTGTCTGAATTAAGCAGACCACTCTTACCCAGTCCAAAGATCAGGGCTTGATCCATCACCGTTATTTATCTCACTGCACCATCCCAGCTCAGAACCTGGCTATATGCAAATCAGTCTGTCCCTGGCCCAGTGCATCATGGGAACAGGGCAGACTAAACTACCAAGCCAATTCTTCACCAGAAAGGAGACAAGCTACCGGGGACCGGTTTCTGGCATTTCAGCCGTCTTCGGCGCGGCTTGCTTGAATCCTGATGGTGCAGTGAGAAAGGGACTCATGTCTGAGTATACCCTGCCACACCTATAGTGGCCAAAAACGATTCAGAAAAGGGGGTGGTGATGAACAGAGTGTCTGAATTAAGCAGACCACTCTTACCCAGACCAAAGATCAGGGCTTGATCCATCACCGTTATTTATCTCACTTCACCATCCCAGCTCAGAACCTGGCTATATGCAAATCAGTCTGTCCCTGGCCCAGTGCATCATGGGAACAGGGCAGACTAAACTACCAAGCCAATTCTTCACCAGAAAGGAGACAAGCTACCGGGGACCGGTTTCTGGCATTTCAGCCGTCTTCGGCCCGGCTTGCTTGAATCCTGATTGTGCAGTGAGAAAGGGACTCATGTCTGAGTATACCCTGCCACACCTATAGTGGCCAAAAACGATTCAGAAAAGGGGGTGGTGATGAACAGAGTGTCTGAATTAAGCAGACCACTCTTACCCAGTCCAAAGATCAGGGCTTGATCCATCACGTTATTTATCTCACTGCACCATCCCAGCTCAGAACCTGGCTATATGCAAATCAGTCTGTCCCTGGCCCAGTGCATCATGGGAACAGGGCAGACTAAACTACCAATCCAATTCTTCACCAGAAAGGAGACAAGCTACCGGGGACCGGTTTCTGGCATTTCAGACGTCTTCGGCCCGGCTTGCTTGAATCCTGATGGTGCAGTGAGAAAGGGACTCATGTCTGAGTATACCCTGCCACACCTATAGTGGCCAAAATCGATTCAGAAAAGGGGGTGGTGATGAACAGTGTGTCTGAATTAAGCAGACCCCTCTTACCCAGTCCAAAGATCAGGGCTTGATCAATCACCGTTATTTATCTCACTGCACCATCCCAGCTCAGAACCTGGCTATATGCAAATCAGTCTGTCCCTGGCCCAGTGCATCATGGGAACAGGGCAGACTAAACTACCAAGCCAATTCTTCACCAGCAAGGAGACAAGCTACCGGGGACCGGTTTCTGGCATGTCAGCCGTCTTCGGCCCGGCTTGCTTGAATCCTGATGGTGCAGTGAGAAAGGGACTCATGTCTGAGTATACCCTGCCACACCTATAGTGGCCAAAAACGATTCAGAAAAGGGGCTGGTGATGAACAGAGTGTCTGAATTAAGCAGACCACTCTTACCCAGTCCAAAGATCAGGGCTTGATCCATCACCGTTATTTATCTCACTGCACCATCCCAGCTCAGAACCTGGCTATATGCAAATCAGTCTGTCCCTGGCCCAGTGCATCATGGGAACAGGGCAGACTAAACTACCAAGCCAATTCTTCACCAGAAAGGAGACAAGCTACCGGGGACCGGTTTCTGGCATTTCAGCCGTCTTCGGCCCGGCTTGCTTGAATCCTGATGGTGCAGTGAGAAAGGGACTCATGTCTGAGTATACCCTGCCACACCTATAGTGGCCAAAATCGATTCAGAAAAGGGGGTGGTGATGAACAGTGTGTCTGAATTAAGCAGACCCCTCTTACCCAGTCCAAAGATCAGGGCTTGATCCATCACCGTTATTTATCTCACTGCACCATCCCAGCTCAGAACCTGGCTATATGCAAATCAGTCTGTCCCTGGCCCAGTGCATCATGGGAACAGGGCAGACTAAACTACCAAGCCAATTCTTCACCAGAAAGGAGACAAGCTACCGGGGACCGGTTTCTGGCATTTCAGCCGTCTTCGGCCCGGCTTGCTTGAATCCTGATTGTGCAGTGAGAAAGGGACTCATGTCTGAGTATACCCTGCCACACCTATAGTGGCCAAAAACGATTCAGAAAAGGGGGTGGTGATGAACAGAGTGTCTGAATTAAGCAGACCACTCTTACCCAGTCCAAAGATCAGGGCTTGATCCATCACATTATTTATCTCACTGCACCATCCCAGCTCAGAACCTGGCTATATGCAAATCAGTCTGTCCCTGGCCCAGTGCATCATGGGAACAGGGCAGACTAAACTACCAATCCAATTCTTCACCAGAAAGGAGACAAGCTACCGGGGACCGGTTTCTGGCATTTCAGACGTCTTCGGCCCGGCTTGCTTGAATCCTGATGGTGCAGTGAGAAAGGGACTCATGTCTGAGTATACCCTGCCACACCTATAGTGGCCAAAATCGATTCAGAAAAGGGGGTGGTGATGAACAGTGTGTCTGAATTAAGCAGACCCCTCTTACCCAGTCCAAAGATCAGGGCTTGATCAATCACCGTTATTTATCTCACTGCACCATCCCAGCTCAGAACCTGGCTATATGCAAATCAGTCTGTCCCTGGCCCAGTGCATCATGGGAACAGGGCAGACTAAACTACCAAGCCAATTCTTCACCAGCAAGGAGACAAGCTACCGGGGACCGGTTTCTGGCATGTCAGCCGTCTTCGGCCCGGCTTGCTTGAATCCTGATGGTGCAGTGAGAAAGGGACTCATGTCTGAGTATACCCTGCCACACCTATAGTGGCCAAAAACGATTCAGAAAAGGGGCTGGTGATGAACAGAGTGTCTGAATTAAGCAGACCACTCTTACCCAGTCCAAAGATCAGGGCTTGATCCATCACCGTTATTTATCTCACTGCACCATCCCAGCTCAGAACCTGGCTATATGCAAATCAGTCTGTCCCTGGCCCAGTGCATCATGGGAACAGGGCAGACTAAACTACCAAGCCAATTCTTCACCAGAAAGGAGAAAAGCTACCGGGGACCGGTTTCTGGCATTTCAGCCGTCTTCGGCCCGGCTTGCTTGAATCCTGATGGTGCAGTGAGAAAGGGACTCATGTCTGAGTATACCCTGCCACACCTATAGTGGCCAAAAACGATTCAGAAAAGGGGGTGGTGATGAACAGAGTGTCTGAATTAAGCAGACCTCTCTTACCCAGTCCAAAGATCGGGGCTTGATCCATCACCGTTATTTATCTCACTGCACCATCCCAGCTCAGAACCTGGCTATGTGCAAATCAGTCTGTCCCTGGCCCAGTGCATCATGGGAACAGGGCAGACTAAACTACCAAGCCAATTCTTCACCAGAAAGGAGACAAGCTTCCGGGGACCGGTTTCTGGCATTTCAGCCGTCGTCGGCCCGGCTTGCTTGAATCCTGATGGTGCAGTGAGAAAGGGACTCATGTCTGAGTATACCCTGCCACACCTATAGTGGCCAAAAACGATTCAGAAAAGGGGGTGGTGATGAACAGAGTGTCTGAATTAAGCAGACCTCTCTTACCCAGTCCAAAGATCGGGGCTTGATCCATCACCGTTATTTATCTCACTGCACCATCCCAGCTCAGAACCTGGCTATGTGCAAATCAGTCTGTCCCTGGCCCAGTGCATCATGGGAACAGGGCAGACTAAACTACCAAGCCAATTCTTCACCAGAAAGGAGACAAGCTTCCGGGGACCGGTTTCTGGCATTTCAGCCGTCTTCGGCCCGGCTTGCTTGAATCCTGATGGTGCAGTGAGAAAGGGACTCATGTCTGAGTATACCCTGCCACACCTATAGTGGCCAAAAACGATTCAGAAAAGGGGGTGGTGATGAACAGAGTGTCTGAATTAAGCAGACCACTCTTACCCAGACCAAAGATCAGGGCTTGATCCATCACCGTTATTTATCTCACTTCACCATCCCAGCTCAGAACCTGGCTATATGCAAATCAGTCTGTCCCTGGCCCAGTGCATCATGGGAACAGGGCAGACTAAACTACCAAGCCAATTCTTCACCAGAAAGGAGACAAGCTACCGGGGACCGGTTTCTGGCATTTCAGCCGTCTTCGGCCCGGCTTGCTTGAATCCTGATTGTGCAGTGAGAAAGGGACTCATGTCTGAGTATACCCTGCCACACCTATAGTGGCCAAAACTGATTCAGAAAAGGGGGTGGTGATGAACAGAGTGTCTGAATTAAGCAGACCACTCTTACCCAGTCCAAAGATCAGGGCTTGATCCATCACGTTATTTATCTCACTGCACCATCCCAGCTCAGAACCTGGCTATATGCAAATCAGTCTGTCCCTGGCCCAGTGCATCATGGGAACAGGGCAGACTAAACTACCAATCCAATTCTTCACCAGAAAGGAGACAAGCTACCGGGGACCGGTTTCTGGCATTTCAGACGTCTTCGGCCCGGCTTGCTTGAATCCTGATGGTGCAGTGAGAAAGGGACTCATGTCTGAGTATACCCTGCCACACCTATAGTGGCCAAAATCGATTCAGAAAAGGGGGTGGTGATGAACAGTGTGTCTGAATTAAGCAGACCCCTCTTACCCAGTCCAAAGATCAGGGCTTGATCAATCACCGTTATTTATCTCACTGCACCATCCCAGCTCAGAACCTGGCTATATGCAAATCAGTCTGTCCCTGGCCCAGTGCATCATGGGAACAGGGCAGACTAAACTACCAAGCCAATTCTTCACCAGCAAGGAGACAAGCTACCGGGGACCGGTTTCTGGCATGTCAGCCGTCTTCGGCCCGGCTTGCTTGAATCCTGATGGTGCAGTGAGAAAGGGACTCATGTCTGAGTATACCCTGCCACACCTATAGTGGCCAAAAACGATTCAGAAAAGGGGCTGGTGATGAACAGAGTGTCTGAATTAAGCAGACCACTCTTACCCAGTCCAAAGATCAGGGCTTGATCCATCCCCGTTATTTATCTCACTGCACCATCCCAGCTCAGAACCTGGCTATATGCAAATCAGTCTGTCCCTGGCCCAGTGCATCATGGGAACAGGGCAGACTAAACTACCAAGCCAATTCTTCACCAGAAAGGAGACAAGCTTCCGGGGACCGGTTTCTGGCATTTCAGCCGTCTTCTGCCCGGCTTGCTTGAATCCTGATGGTGCAGTGAGAAAGGGACTCATGTCTGAGTATACCCTGCCACACCTATAGTGGCCAAAAACGATTCAGAAAAGGGGGTGGTGATGAACAGAGTGTCTGAATTAAGCAGACCACTCTTACCCAGACCAAAGATCAGGGCTTGATCCATCACCGTTATTTATCTCACTTCACCATCCCAGCTCAGAACCTGGCTATATGCAAATCAGTCTGTCCCTGGCCCAGTGCATCATGGGAACAGGGCAGACTAAACTACCAAGCCAATTCTTCACCAGCAAGGAGACAAGCTACCGGGGACCGGTTTCTGGCATGTCAGCCGTCTTCGGCCCGGCTTGCTTGAATCCTGATGGTGCAGTGAGAAAGGGACTCATGTCTGAGTATACCCTGCCACACCTATAGTGGCCAAAAACGATTCAGAAAAGGGGCTGGTGATGAACAGAGTGTCTGAATTAAGCAGACCACTCTTACCCAGTCCAAAGATCAGGGCTTGATCCATCACCGTTATTTATCTCACTGCACCATCCCAGCTCAGAACCTGGCTATATGCAAATCAGTCTGTCCCTGGCCCAGTGCATCATGGGAACAGGGCAGACTAAACTACCAAGCCAATTCTTCACCAGAAAGGAGACAAGCTACCGGGGACCGGTTTCTGGCATTTCAGCCGTCTTCGGCCCGGCTTGCTTGAATCCTGATGGTGCAGTGAGAAAGGGACTCATGTCTGAGTATACCCTGCCACACCTATAGTGGCCAAAAACGATTCAGAAAAGGGGGTGGTGATGAACAGAGTGTCTGAATTAAGCAGACCCCTCTTACCCAGTGCAAAGATCAGGGCTTGATCCATCACCGTTATTTATCTCACTGCACCATCCCAGCTCAGAACCTGGCTATATGCAAATCAGTCTGTCCCTGGCCCAGTGCATCATGGGAACAGGGCAGACTAAACTACCAAGCCAATTCTTCACCAGAATGGAGACAAGCTTCCGGGGACCGGTTTCTGGCATTTCAGCCGTCGTCGGCCCGGCTTGCTTGAATCCTGATGGTGCAGTGAGAAAGGGACTCATGTCTGAGTATACCCTGCCACACCTATAGTGGCCAAAAACGATTCAGAAAAGGGGGTGGTGATGAACAGAGTGTCTGAATTAAGCAGACCTCTCTTACCCAGTCCAAAGATCGGGGCTTGATCCATCACCGTTATTTATCTCACTGCACCATCCCAGCTCAGAACCTGGCTATGTGCAAATCAGTCTGTCGCTGGCCCAGTGCATCATGGGAACAGGGCAGACTAAACTACCAAGCCAATTCTTCACCAGAAAGGAGACAAGCTACCGGGGACCGGTTTCTGGCATTTCAGCCGTCTTCGGCCCGGCTTGCTTGAATCCTGATGGTGCAGTGAGAAGGGGACTCATGTCTGAGTATACCCTGCCACACCTGTAGTGGCCAAAATCGATTCAGAAAAGGGGGTGGTGATGAACAGAGTGTCTGAATTAAGCAGACCACTCTTACCCAGTCCAAAGATCAGGGCTTGATCCATCACCGTTATTTATCTCACTGCACCATCCCAGCTCAGAACCTGGCTATATGCAAATCAGTCTGTCCCTGGCCCAGTGCATCATGGGAACAGGGCAGACTAAACTACCAAGCCAATTCTTCACCAGAAAGGAGACAAGCTACTGGGGACCGGTTTCTGGCATTTCAGCCGTCTTCGGCCCGGCTTGCTTGAATCCTGATGGTGCAGTGAGAAAGGGACTCATGTCTGAGTATACCCTGCCACACCTATAGTGGCCAAAAACGATTCAGAAAAGGGGGTGGTGATGAACAGAGTGTCTGAATTAAGCAGACCACTCTTACCCAGACCAAAGATCAGGGCTTGATCCATCACCGTTATTTATCTCACTTCACCATCCCAGCTCAGAACCTGGCTATATGCAAATCAGTCTGTCCCTGGCCCAGTGCATCATGGGAACAGGGCAGACTAAACTTCCAAGCCAATTCTTCACCAGAAAGGAGACAAGCTACCGGGGACCGGTTTCTGGCATTTCAGCCGTCTTCGGCCCGGCTTGCTTGAATCCTGATTGTGCAGTGAGAAAGGGACTCATGTCTGAGTATACCCTGCCACACCTATAGTGGCCAAAAACGATTCAGAAAAGGGGGTGGTGATGAACAGAGTGTCTGAATTAAGCAGACCACTCTTACCCAGTCCAAAGATCAGGGCTTGATCCATCACGTTATTTATCTCACTGCACCATCCCAGCTCAGAACCTGGCTATATGCAAATCAGTCTGTCCCTGGCCCAGTGCATCATGGGAACAGGGCAGACTAAACTACCAATCCAATTCTTCACCAGAAAGGAGACAAGCTACCGGGGACCGGTTTCTGGCATTTCAGACGTCTTCGGCCCGGCTTGCTTGAATCCTGATGGTGCAGTGAGAAAGGGACTCATGTCTGAGTATACCCTGCCACACCTATAGTGGCCAAAATCGATTCAGAAAAGGGGGTGGTGATGAACAGTGTGTCTGAATTAAGCAGACCCCTCTTACCCAGTCCAAAGATCAGGGCTTGATCAATCACCGTTATTTATCTCACTGCACCATCCCAGCTCAGAACCTGGCTATATGCAAATCAGTCTGTCCCTGGCCCAGTGCATCATGGGAACAGGGCAGACTAAACTACCAAGCCAATTGTTCACCAGCAAGGAGACAAGCTACCGGGGACCGGTTTCTGGCATGTCAGCCGTCTTCGGCCCGGCTTGCTTGAATCCTGATGGTGCAGTGAGAAAGGGACTCATGTCTGAGTATACCCTGCCACACCTATAGTGGCCAAAAACGATTCAGAAAAGGGGCTGGTGATGAACAGAGTGTCTGAATTAAGCAGACCACTCTTACCCAGTCCAAAGATCAGGGCTTGATCCATCACCGTTATTTATCTCACTGCACCATCCCAGCTCAGAACCTGGCTATATGCAAATCAGTCTGTCCCTGGCCCAGTGCATCATGGGAACAGGGCAGACTAAACTACCAAGCCAATTCTTCACCAGAAAGGAGACAAGCTACCGGGGACCGGTTTCTGGCATTTCAGCCGTCTTCGGCCCGGCTTGCTTGAATCCTGATGGTGCAGTGAGAAAGGGACTCATGTCTGAGTATACCCTGCCACACCTATAGTGGCCAAAAACGATTCAGAAAAGGGGGTGGTGATGAACAGAGTGTCTGAATTAAGCAGACCCCTCTTACCCAGTGCAAAGATCAGGGCTTGATCCATCACCGTTATTTATCTCACTGCACCATCCCAGCTCAGAACCTGGCTATATGCAAATCAGTCTGTCCCTGGCCCAGTGCATCATGGGAACAGGGCAGACTAAACTACCAAGCCAATTCTTCACCAGAAAGGAGACAAGCTACCGGGGACCGGTTGCTGGCATTTCAGCCGTCTTCGGCCCGGCTTGCTTGAATCCTGATTGTGCAGTGAGAAAGGGACTCATGTCTGAGTATACCCTGCCACACCTATAGTGGCCAAAAACGATTCAGAAAAGGGGGTGGTGATGAACAGAGTGTCTGAATTAAGCAGACCACTCTTACCCAGTCCAAAGATCAGGGCTTGATCCATCACGTTATTTATCTCACTGCACCATCCCAGCTCAGAACCTGGCTATATGCAAATCAGTCTGTCCCTGGCCCAGTGCATCATGGGAACAGGGCAGACTAAACTACCAATCCAATTCTTCACCAGAAAGGAGACAAGCTACCGGGGACCGGTTTCTGGCATTTCAGACGTCTTCGGCCCGGCTTGCTTGAATCCTGATGGTGCAGTGAGAAAGGGACTCATGTCTGAGTATACCCTGCCACACCTATAGTGGCCAAAATCGATTCAGAAAAGGGGGTGGTGATGAACAGTGTGTCTGAATTAAGCAGACCCCTCTTACCCAGTCCAAAGATCAGGGCTTGATCAATCACCGTTATTTATCTCACTGCACCATCCCAGCTCAGAACCTGGCTATATGCAAATCAGTCTGTCCCTGGCCCAGTGCATCATGGGAACAGGGCAGACTAAACTACCAAGCCAATTCTTCACCAGCAAGGAGACAAGCTACCGGGGACCGGTTTCTGGCATGTCAGCCGTCTTCGGCCCGGCTTGCTTGAATCCTGATGGTGCAGTGAGAAAGGGACTCATGTCTGAGTATACCCTGCCACACCTATAGTGGCCAAAAACGATTCAGAAAAGGGGCTGGTGATGAACAGAGTGTCTGAATTAAGCAGACCACTCTTACCCAGTCCAAAGATCAGGGCTTGATCCATCACCGTTATTTATCTCACTGCACCATCCCAGCTCAGAACCTGGCTATATGCAAATCAGTCTGTCCCTGGCCCAGTGCATCATGGGAACAGGGCAGACTAAACTACCAAGCCAATTCTTCACCAGAAAGGAGACAAGCTACCGGGGACCGGTTTCTGGCATTTCAGCAGTCTTCGGCCCGGCTTGCTTGAATCCTGATGGTGCAGTGAGAAAGGGACTCATGTCTGAGTATACCCTGCCACACCTATAGTGGCCAAAAACGATTCAGAAAAGGGGGTGGTGATGAACAGAGTGTCTGAATTAAGCAGACCCCTCTTACCCAGTGCAAAGATCAGGGCTTGATCCATCACCGTTATTTATCTCACTGCACCATCCCAGCTCAGAACCTGGCTATATGCAAATCAGTCTGTCCCTTGCCCAGTGCATCATGGGAACAGGGCAGACTAAACTACCAAGCCAATTCTTCACCAGAAAGGAGACAAGCTACCGGGGACCGGTTTCTGGCATTTCAGCCGTCTTCGGCCCGGCTTGCTTGAATCCTGATGGTGCAGTGAGAAAGGGACTCATGTCTGAGTATTCCCTGCCACACCTATAGTGGCCAAAAACGATTCAGAAAAGGGGGTGGTGATGAACAGAGTGTCTGAATTAAGCAGACCACTCTTACCCAGTCCAAAGATCAGGGCTTGATCCATCACCGTTATTTATCTCACTGCACCATCCCAGCTCAGAACCTGGCTATATGCAAATCAGTCTGTCCCTGGCCCAGTGCATCATGGGAACAGGGCAGACTAAACTACCAAGCCAATTCTTCACCAGAAAGGAGACAAGCTTCCGGGGACCGGTTTCTGGCATTTCAGCCGTCGTCGGCCCGGCTTGCTTGAATCCTGATGGTGCAGTGAGAAAGGGACTCATGTCTGAGTATACCCCGCCACACCTATAGTGGCCAAAAACGATTCAGAAAAGGGGGTGGTGATGAACAGAGTGTCTGAATTAAGCAGACCTCTCTTACCCAGTCCAAAGATCGGGGCTTGATCCATCACCGTTATTTATCTCACTGCACCATCCCAGCTCAGAACCTGGCTATGTGCAAATCAGTCTGTCGCTGGCCCAGTGCATCATGGGAACAGGGCAGACTAAACTACCAAGCCAATTCTTCACCAGAAAGGAGACAAGCTACCGGGGACCGGTTTCTGGCATTTCAGCCGTCTTCGGCCCGGCTTGCTTGAATCCTGATGGTGCAGTGAGAAAGGGACTCATGTCTGAGTATACCCTGCCACACCTGTAGTGGCCAAAATCGATTCAGAAAAGGGGGTGGTGATGAACAGAGTGTCTGAATTAAGCAGACCACTCTTACCCAGTCCAAAGATCAGGGCTTGATCCATCACCGTTATTTATCTCACTGCACCATCCCAGCTCAGAACCTGGCTATATGCAAATCAGTCTGTCCCTGGCCCAGTGCATCATGGGAACAGGGCAGACTAAACTACCAAGCCAATTCTTCACCAGAAAGGAGACAAGCTACCGGGGACCGGTTTCTGGCATTTCAGCCGTCTTCGGCGCGGCTTGCTTGAATCCTGATGGTGCAGTGAGAAAGGGACTCATGTCTGAGTATACCCTGCCACACCTATAGTGGCCAAAAACGATTCAGAAAAGGGGGTGGTGATGAACAGAGTGTCTGAATTAAGCAGACCACTCTTACCCAGACCAAAGATCAGGGCTTGATCCATCACCGTTATTTATCTCACTTCACCATCCCAGCTCAGAACCTGGCTATATGCAAATCAGTCTGTCCCTGGCCCAGTGCATCATGGGAACAGGGCAGACTAAACTACCAAGCCAATTCTTCACCAGAAAGGAGACAAGCTACCGGGGACCGGTTTCTGGCATTTCAGCCGTCTTCGGCCCGGCTTGCTTGAATCCTGATTGTGCAGTGAGAAAGGGACTCATGTCTGAGTATACCCTGCCACACCTATAGTGGCCAAAAACGATTCAGAAAAGGGGGTGGTGATGAACAGAGTGTCTGAATTAAGCAGACCACTCTTACCCAGTCCAAAGATCAGGGCTTGATCCATCACGTTATTTATCTCACTGCACCATCCCAGCTCAGAACCTGGCTATATGCAAATCAGTCTGTCCCTGGCCCAGTGCATCATGGGAACAGGGCAGACTAAACTACCAATCCAATTCTTCACCAGAAAGGAGACAAGCTACCGGGGACCGGTTTCTGGCATTTCAGACATCTTCGGCCCGGCTTGCTTGAATCCTGATGGTGCAGTGAGAAAGGGACTCATGTCTGAGTATACCCTGCCACACCTATAGTGGCCAAAATCGATTCAGAAAAGGGGGTGGTGATGAACAGTGTGTCTGAATTAAGCAGACCCCTCTTACCCAGTCCAAAGATCAGGGCTTGATCAATCACCGTTATTTATCTCACTGCACCATCCCAGCTCAGAACCTGGCTATATGCAAATCAGTCTGTCCCTGGCCCAGTGCATCATGGGAACAGGGCAGACTAAACTACCAAGCCAATTCTTCACCAGCAAGGAGACAAGCTACCGGGGACCGGTTTCTGGCATGTCAGCCGTCTTCGGCCCGGCTTGCTTGAATCCTGATGGTGCAGTGAGAAAGGGACTCATGTCTGAGTATACCCTGCCACACCTATAGTGGCCAAAAACGATTCAGAAAAGGGGCTGGTGATGAACAGAGTGTCTGAATTAAGCAGACCACTCTTACCCAGTCCAAAGATCAGGGCTTGATCCATCACCGTTATTTATCTCACTGCACCATCCCAGCTCAGAACCTGGCTATATGCAAATCAGTCTGTCCCTGGCCCAGTGCATCATGGGAACAGGGCAGACTAAACTACCAAGCCAATTCTTCACCAGAAAGGAGACAAGCTACCGGGGACCGGTTTCTGGCATTTCAGCCGTCTTCGGCCCGGCTTGCTTGAATCCTGATGGTGCAGTGAGAAAGGGACTCATGTCTGAGTATACCCTGCCACACCTATAGTGGCCAAAATCGATTCAGAAAAGGGGGTGGTGATGAACAGTGTGTCTGAATTAAGCAGACCCCTCTTACCCAGTCCAAAGATCAGGGCTTGATCCATCACCGTTATTTATCTCACTGCACCATCCCAGCTCAGAACCTGGCTATATGCAAATCAGTCTGTCCCTGGCCCAGTGCATCATGGGAACAGGGCAGACTAAACTACCAAGCCAATTCTTCACCAGAAAGGAGACAAGCTACCGGGGACCGGTTTCTGGCATTTCAGCCGTCTTCGGCCCGGCTTGCTTGAATCCTGATTGTGCAGTGAGAAAGGGACTCATGTCTGAGTATACCCTGCCACACCTATAGTGGCCAAAAACGATTCAGAAAAGGGGGTGGTGATGAACAGAGTGTCTGAATTAAGCAGACCACTCTTACCCAGTCCAAAGATCAGGGCTTGATCCATCACATTATTTATCTCACTGCACCATCCCAGCTCAGAACCTGGCTATATGCAAATCAGTCTGTCCCTGGCCCAGTGCATCATGGGAACAGGGCAGACTAAACTACCAATCCAATTCTTCACCAGAAAGGAGACAAGCTACCGGGGACCGGTTTCTGGCATTTCAGACGTCTTCGGCCCGGCTTGCTTGAATCCTGATGGTGCAGTGAGAAAGGGACTCATGTCTGAGTATACCCTGCCACACCTATAGTGGCCAAAATCGATTCAGAAAAGGGGGTGGTGATGAACAGTGTGTCTGAATTAAGCAGACCCCTCTTACCCAGTCCAAAGATCAGGGCTTGATCAATCACCGTTATTTATCTCACTGCACCATCCCAGCTCAGAACCTGGCTATATGCAAATCAGTCTGTCCCTGGCCCAGTGCATCATGGGAACAGGGCAGACTAAACTACCAAGCCAATTCTTCACCAGCAAGGAGACAAGCTACCGGGGACCGGTTTCTGGCATGTCAGCCGTCTTCGGCCCGGCTTGCTTGAATCCTGATGGTGCAGTGAGAAAGGGACTCATGTCTGAGTATACCCTGCCACACCTATAGTGGCCAAAAACGATTCAGAAAAGGGGCTGGTGATGAACAGAGTGTCTGAATTAAGCAGACCACTCTTACCCAGTCCAAAGATCAGGGCTTGATCCATCACCGTTATTTATCTCACTGCACCATCCCAGCTCAGAACCTGGCTATATGCAAATCAGTCTGTCCCTGGCCCAGTGCATCATGGGAACAGGGCAGACTAAACTACCAAGCCAATTCTTCACCAGAAAGGAGAAAAGCTACCGGGGACCGGTTTCTGGCATTTCAGCCGTCTTCGGCCCGGCTTGCTTGAATCCTGATGGTGCAGTGAGAAAGGGACTCATGTCTGAGTATACCCTGCCACACCTATAGTGGCCAAAAACGATTCAGAAAAGGGGGTGGTGATGAACAGAGTGTCTGAATTAAGCAGACCTCTCTTACCCAGTCCAAAGATCGGGGCTTGATCCATCACCGTTATTTATCTCACTGCACCATCCCAGCTCAGAACCTGGCTATGTGCAAATCAGTCTGTCCCTGGCCCAGTGCATCATGGGAACAGGGCAGACTAAACTACCAAGCCAATTCTTCACCAGAAAGGAGACAAGCTACCGGGGACCGGTTTCTGGCATTTCAGCCGTCTTCGGCCCGGCTTGCTTGAATCCTGATTGTGCAGTGAGAAAGGGACTCATGTCTGAGTATACCCTGCCACACCTATAGTGGCCAAAAACGATTCAGAAAAGGGGGTGGTGATGAACAGAGTGTCTGAATTAAGCAGACCACTCTTACCCAGTCCAAAGATCAGGGCTTGATCCATCATGTTATTTATCTCACTGCACCATCCCAGCTCAGAACCTGGCTATATGCAAATCAGTCTGTCCCTGGCCCAGTGCATCATGGGAACAGGGCAGACTAAACTACCAATCCAATTCTTCACCAGAAAGGAGACAAGCTACCGGGGACCGGTTTCTGGCATTTCAGACGTCTTCGGCCCGGCTTGCTTGAATCCTGATGGTGCAGTGAGAAAGGGACTCATGTCTGAGTATACCCTGCCACACCTATAGTGGCCAAAATCGATTCAGAAAAGGGGGTGGTGATGAACAGTGTGTCTGAATTAAGCAGACCACTCTTACCCAGACCAAAGATCAGGGCTTGATCCATCACCGTTATTTATCTCACTTCACCATCCCAGCTCAGAACCTGGCTATATGCAAATCAGTCTGTCCCTGGCCCAGTGCATCATGGGAACAGGGCAGACTAAACTACCAAGCCAATTCTTCACCAGAAAGGAGACAAGCTACCGGGGACCGGTTTCTGGCATTTCAGCCGTCTTCGGCCCGGCTTGCTTGAATCCTGATTGTGCAGTGAGAAAGGGACTCATGTCTGAGTATACCCTGCCACACCTATAGTGGCCAAAAACGATTCAGAAAAGGGGGTGGTGATGAACAGAGTGTCTGAATTAAGCAGACCACTCTTACCCAGTCCAAAGATCAGGGCTTGATCCATCACGTTATTTATCTCACTGCACCATCCCAGCTCAGAACCTGGCTATATGCAAATCAGTCTGTCCCTGGCCCAGTGCATCATGGGAACAGGGCAGACTAAACTACCAATCCAATTCTTCACCAGAAAGGAGACAAGCTACCGGGGACCGGTTTCTGGCATTTCAGACGTCTTCGGCCCGGCTTGCTTGAATCCTGATGGTGCAGTGAGAAAGGGACTCATGTCTGAGTATACCCTGCCACACCTATAGTGGCCAAAATCGATTCAGAAAAGGGGGTGGTGATGAACAGTGTGTCTGAATTAAGCAGACCCCTCTTACCCAGTCCAAAGATCAGGGCTTGATCAATCACCGTTATTTATCTCACTGCACCATCCCAGCTCAGAACCTGGCTATATGCAAATCAGTCTGTCCCTGGCCCAGTGCATCATGGGAACAGGGCAGACTAAACTACCAAGCCAATTCTTCACCAGCAAGGAGACAAGCTACCGGGGACCGGTTTCTGGCATGTCAGCCGTCTTCGGCCCGGCTTGCTTGAATCCTGATGGTGCAGTGAGAAAGGGACTCATGTCTGAGTATACCCTGCCACACCTATAGTGGCCAAAAACGATTCAGAAAAGGGGCTGGTGATGAACAGAGTGTCTGAATTAAGCAGACCACTCTTACCCAGTCCAAAGATCAGGGCTTGATCCATCACCGTTATTTATCTCACTGCACCATCCCAGCTCAGAACCTGGCTATATGCAAATCAGTCTGTCCCTGGCCCAGTGCATCATGGGAACAGGGCAGACTAAACTACCAAGCCAATTCTTCACCAGAAAGGAGACAAGCTACCGGGGACCGGTTTCTGGCATTTCAGCCGTCTTCGGCACGGCTTGCTTGAATCCTGATGGTGCAGTGAGAAAGGGACTCATGTCTGAGTATACCCTGCCACACCTATAGTGGCCAAAATCGATTCAGAAAAGGGGGTGGTGATGAACAGTGTGTCTGAATTAAGCAGACCCCTCTTACCCAGTCCAAAGATCAGGGCTTGATCCATCACCGTTATTTATCTCACTGCACCATCCCAGCTCAGAACCTGGCTATATGCAAATCAGTCTGTCCCTGGCCCAGTGCATCATGGGAACAGGGCAGACTAAACTACCAAGCCAATTCTTCACCAGAAAGGAGACAAGCTACCGGGGACCGGTTTCTGGCATTTCAGCCGTCTTCGGCCCGGCTTGCTTGAATCCTGATTGTGCAGTGAGAAAGGGACTCATGTCTGAGTATACCCTGCCACACCTATAGTGGCCAAAAACGATTCAGAAAAGGGGGTGGTGATGAACAGAGTGTCTGAATTAAGCAGACCACTCTTACCCAGTCCAAAGATCAGGGCTTGATCCATCACATTATTTATCTCACTGCACCATCCCAGCTCAGAACCTGGCTATATGCAAATCAGTCTGTCCCTGGCCCAGTGCATCATGGGAACAGGGCAGACTAAACTACCAATCCAATTCTTCACCAGAAAGGAGACAAGCTACCGGGGACCGGTTTCTGGCATTTCAGACGTCTTCGGCCCGGCTTGCTTGAATCCTGATGGTGCAGTGAGAAAGGGACTCATGTCTGAGTATACCCTGCCACACCTATAGTGGCCAAAATCGATTCAGAAAAGGGGGTGGTGATGAACAGTGTGTCTGAATTAAGCAGACCCCTCTTACCCAGTCCAAAGATCAGGGCTTGATCAATCACCGTTATTTATCTCACTGCACCATCCCAGCTCAGAACCTGGCTATATGCAAATCAGTCTGTCCCTGGCCCAGTGCATCATGGGAACAGGGCAGACTAAACTACCAAGCCAATTCTTCACCAGCAAGGAGACAAGCTACCGGGGACCGGTTTCTGGCATGTCAGCCGTCTTCGGCCCGGCTTGCTTGAATCCTGATGGTGCAGTGAGAAAGGGACTCATGTCTGAGTATACCCTGCCACACCTATAGTGGCCAAAAACGATTCAGAAAAGGGGCTGGTGATGAACAGAGTGTCTGAATTAAGCAGACCACTCTTACCCAGTCCAAAGATCAGGGCTTGATCCATCACCGTTATTTATCTCACTGCACCATCCCAGCTCAGAACCTGGCTATATGCAAATCAGTCTGTCCCTGGCCCAGTGCATCATGGGAACAGGGCAGACTAAACTACCAAGCCAATTCTTCACCAGAAAGGAGAAAAGCTACCGGGGACCGGTTTCTGGCATTTCAGCCGTCTTCGGCCCGGCTTGCTTGAATCCTGATGGTGCAGTGAGAAAGGGACTCATGTCTGAGTATACCCTGCCACACCTATAGTGGCCAAAAACGATTCAGAAAAGGGGGTGGTGATGAACAGAGTGTCTGAATTAAGCAGACCTCTCTTACCCAGTCCAAAGATCGGGGCTTGATCCATCACCGTTATTTATCTCACTGCACCATCCCAGCTCAGAACCTGGCTATGTGCAAATCAGTCTGTCCCTGGCCCAGTGCATCATGGGAACAGGGCAGACTAAACTACCAAGCCAATTCTTCACCAGAAAGGAGACAAGCTACCGGGGACCGGTTTCTGGCATTTCAGCCGTCTTCGGCCCGGCTTGCTTGAATCCTGATTGTGCAGTGAGAAAGGGACTCATGTCTGAGTATACCCTGCCACACCTATAGTGGCCAAAAACGATTCAGAAAAGGGGGTGGTGATGAACAGAGTGTCTGAATTAAGCAGACCACTCTTACCCAGTCCAAAGATCAGGGCTTGATCCATCATGTTATTTATCTCACTGCACCATCCCAGCTCAGAACCTGGCTATATGCAAATCAGTCTGTCCCTGGCCCAGTGCATCATGGGAACAGGGCAGACTAAACTACCAATCCAATTCTTCACCAGAAAGGAGACAAGCTACCGGGGACCGGTTTCTGGCATTTCAGACGTCTTCGGCCCGGCTTGCTTGAATCCTGATGGTGCAGTGAGAAAGGGACTCATGTCTGAGTATACCCTGCCACACCTATAGTGGCCAAAATCGATTCAGAAAAGGGGGTGGTGATGAACAGTGTGTCTGAATTAAGCAGACCACTCTTACCCAGACCAAAGATCAGGGCTTGATCCATCACCGTTATTTATCTCACTTCACCATCCCAGCTCAGAACCTGGCTATATGCAAATCAGTCTGTCCCTGGCCCAGTGCATCATGGGAACAGGGCAGACTAAACTACCAAGCCAATTCTTCACCAGAAAGGAGACAAGCTACCGGGGACCGGTTTCTGGCATTTCAGCCGTCTTCGGCCCGGCTTGCTTGAATCCTGATTGTGCAGTGAGAAAGGGACTCATGTCTGAGTATACCCTGCCACACCTATAGTGGCCAAAAACGATTCAGAAAAGGGGGTGGTGATGAACAGAGTGTCTGAATTAAGCAGACCACTCTTACCCAGTCCAAAGATCAGGGCTTGATCCATCACGTTATTTATCTCACTGCACCATCCCAGCTCAGAACCTGGCTATATGCAAATCAGTCTGTCCCTGGCCCAGTGCATCATGGGAACAGGGCAGACTAAACTACCAATCCAATTCTTCACCAGAAAGGAGACAAGCTACCGGGGACCGGTTTCTGGCATTTCAGACGTCTTCGGCCCGGCTTGCTTGAATCCTGATGGTGCAGTGAGAAAGGGACTCATGTCTGAGTATACCCTGCCACACCTATAGTGGCCAAAATCGATTCAGAAAAGGGGGTGGTGATGAACAGTGTGTCTGAATTAAGCAGACCCCTCTTACCCAGTCCAAAGATCAGGGCTTGATCAATCACCGTTATTTATCTCACTGCACCATCCCAGCTCAGAACCTGGCTATATGCAAATCAGTCTGTCCCTGGCCCAGTGCATCATGGGAACAGGGCAGACTAAACTACCAAGCCAATTCTTCACCAGCAAGGAGACAAGCTACCGGGGACCGGTTTCTGGCATGTCAGCCGTCTTCGGCCCGGCTTGCTTGAATCCTGATGGTGCAGTGAGAAAGGGACTCATGTCTGAGTATACCCTGCCACACCTATAGTGGCCAAAAACGATTCAGAAAAGGGGCTGGTGATGAACAGAGTGTCTGAATTAAGCAGACCACTCTTACCCAGTCCAAAGATCAGGGCTTGATCCATCACCGTTATTTATCTCACTGCACCATCCCAGCTCAGAACCTGGCTATATGCAAATCAGTCTGTCCCTGGCCCAGTGCATCATGGGAACAGGGCAGACTAAACTACCAAGCCAATTCTTCACCAGAAAGGAGACAAGCTACCGGGGACCGGTTTCTGGCATTTCAGCCGTCTTCGGCCCGGCTTGCTTGAATCCTGATGGTGCAGTGAGAAAGGGACTCATGTCTGAGTATACCCTGCCACACCTATAGTGGCCAAAATCGATTCAGAAAAGGGGGTGGTGATGAACAGTGTGTCTGAATTAAGCAGACCCCTCTTACCCAGTCCAAAGATCAGGGCTTGATCCATCACCGTTATTTATCTCACTGCACCATCCCAGCTCAGAACCTGGCTATATGCAAATCAGTCTGTCCCTGGCCCAGTGCATCATGGGAACAGGGCAGACTAAACTACCAAGCCAATTCTTCACCAGAAAGGAGACAAGCTACCGGGGACCGGTTTCTGGCATTTCAGCCGTCTTCGGCCCGGCTTGCTTGAATCCTGATTGTGCAGTGAGAAAGGGACTCATGTCTGAGTATACCCTGCCACACCTATAGTGGCCAAAAACGATTCAGAAAAGGGGGTGGTGATGAACAGAGTGTCTGAATTAAGCAGACCACTCTTACCCAGTCCAAAGATCAGGGCTTGATCCATCACATTATTTATCTCACTGCACCATCCCAGCTCAGAACCTGGCTATATGCAAATCAGTCTGTCCCTGGCCCAGTGCATCATGGGAACAGGGCAGACTAAACTACCAAGCCAATTCTTCACCAGCAAGGAGACAAGCTACCGGGGACCGGTTTCTGGCATGTCAGCCGTCTTCGGCCCGGCTTGCTTGAATCCTGATGGTGCAGTGAGAAAGGGACTCATGTCTGAGTATACCCTGCCACACCTATAGTGGCCAAAAACGATTCAGAAAAGGGGCTGGTGATGAACAGAGTGTCTGAATTAAGCAGACCACTCTTACCCAGTCCAAAGATCAGGGCTTGATCCATCACCGTTATTTATCTCACTGCACCATCCCAGCTCAGAACCTGGCTATATGCAAATCAGTCTGTCCCTGGCCCAGTGCATCATGGGAACAGGGCAGACTAAACTACCAAGCCAATTCTTCACCAGAAAGGAGAAAAGCTACCGGGGACCGGTTTCTGGCATTTCAGCCGTCTTCGGCCCGGCTTGCTTGAATCCTGATGGTGCAGTGAGAAAGGGACTCATGTCTGAGTATACCCTGCCACACCTATAGTGGCCAAAAACGATTCAGAAAAGGGGGTGGTGATGAACAGAGTGTCTGAATTAAGCAGACCTCTCTTACCCAGTCCAAAGATCGGGGCTTGATCCATCACCGTTATTTATCTCACTGCACCATCCCAGCTCAGAACCTGGCTATGTGCAAATCAGTCTGTCCCTGGCCCAGTGCATCATGGGAACAGGGCAGACTAAACTACCAAGCCAATTCTTCACCAGAAAGGAGACAAGCTACCGGGGACCGGTTTCTGGCATTTCAGCCGTCTTCGGCCCGGCTTGCTTGAATCCTGATTGTGCAGTGAGAAAGGGACTCATGTCTGAGTATACCCTGCCACACCTATAGTGGCCAAAAACGATTCAGAAAAGGGGGTGGTGATGAACAGAGTGTCTGAATTAAGCAGACCACTCTTACCCAGTCCAAAGATCAGGGCTTGATCCATCATGTTATTTATCTCACTGCACCATCCCAGCTCAGAACCTGGCTATATGCAAATCAGTCTGTCCCTGGCCCAGTGCATCATGGGAACAGGGCAGACTAAACTACCAATCCAATTCTTCACCAGAAAGGAGACAAGCTACCGGGGACCGGTTTCTGGCATTTCAGACGTCTTCGGCCCGGCTTGCTTGAATCCTGATGGTGCAGTGAGAAAGGGACTCATGTCTGAGTATACCCTGCCACACCTATAGTGGCCAAAATCGATTCAGAAAAGGGGGTGGTGATGAACAGTGTGTCTGAATTAAGCAGACCCCTCTTACCCAGTCCAAAGATCAGGGCTTGATCAATCACCGTTATTTATCTCACTGCACCATCCCAGCTCAGAACCTGGCTATATGCAAATCAGTCTGTCCCTGGCCCAGTGCATCATGGGAACAGGGCAGACTAAACTACCAAGCCAATTCTTCACCAGCAAGGAGACAAGCTACCGGGGACCGGTTTCTGGCATGTCAGCCGTCTTCGGCCCGGCTTGCTTGAATCCTGATGGTGCAGTGAGAAAGGGACTCATGTCTGAGTATACCCTGCCACACCTATAGTGGCCAAAAACGATTCAGAAAAGGGGCTGGTGATGAACAGAGTGTCTGAATTAAGCAGACCACTCTTACCCAGTCCAAAGATCAGGGCTTGATCCATCACCGTTATTTATCTCACTGCACCATCCCAGCTCAGAACCTGGCTATATGCAAACCAGTCTGTCCCTGGCCCAGTGCATCATGGGAACAGGGCAGACTAAACTACCAAGCCAATTCTTCACCAGAAAGGAGACAAGCTACAGGGGACCGGTTTCTGGCATTTCAGCCGTCTTCGGCCCGGCTTGCTTGAATCCTGATGGTGCAGTGAGAAAGGGACTCATGTCTGAGTATACCCTGCCACACCTATAGTGGCCAAAAACGATTCAGAAAAGGGGGTGGTGATGAACAGAGTGTCTGAATTAAGCAGACCCCTCTTACCCAGTGCAAAGATCAGGGCTTGATCCATCACCGTTATTTATCTCACTGCACCATCCCAGCTCAGAACCTGGCTATATGCAAATCAGTCTGTCCCTGGCCCAGTGCATCATGGGAACAGGGCAGACTAAACTACCAAGCCAATTCTTCACCAGAAAGGAGACAAGCTACCGGGGACCGGTTTCTGGCATTTCAGCCGTCTTCGGCCCGGCTTGCTTGAATCCTGATGGTGCAGTGAGAAAGGGACTCATGTCTGAGTATTCCCTGCCACACCTATAGTGGCCAAAAACGATTCAGAAAAGGGGGTGGTGATGAACAGAGTGTCTGAATTAAGCAGACCACTCTTACCCAGTCCAAAGATCAGGGCTTGATCCATCACCGTTATTTATCTCACTGCACCATCCCAGCTCAGAACCTGGCTATATGCAAATCAGTCTGTCCCTGGCCCAGTGCATCATGGGAACAGGGCAGACTAAACTACCAAGCCAATTCTTCACCAGAAAGGAGACAAGCTTCCGGGGACCGGTTTCTGGCATTTCAGCCGTCGTCGTCCCGGCTTGCTTGAATCCTGATGGTGCAGTGAGAAAGGGACTCATGTCTGAGTATACCCTGCCACACCTATAGTGGCCAAAAACGATTCAGAAAAGGGGGTGGTGATGAACAGAGTGTCTGAATTAAGCAGACCACTCTTACCCAGTCCAAAGATCGGGGCTTGATCCATCACCGTTATTTATCTCACTGCACCATCCCAGCTCAGAACCTGGCTATGTGCAAATCAGTCTGTCGCTGGCCCAGTGCATCATGGGAACAGGGCAGACTAAACTACCAAGCCAATTCTTCACCAGAAAGGAGACAAGCTACCGGGGACCGGTTTCTGGCATTTCAGCCGTCTTCGGCCCGGCTTGCTTGAATCCTGATGGTGCAGTGAGAAAGGGACTCATGTCTGAGTATACCCTGCCACACCTGTAGTGGCCAAAATCGATTCAGAAAAGGGGGTGGTGATGAACAGAGTGTCTGAATTAAGCAGACCACTCTTACCCAGTCCAAAGATCAGGGCTTGATCCATCACCGTTATTTATCTCACTGCACCATCCCAGCTCAGAACCTGGCTATATGCAAATCAGTCTGTCCCTGGCCCAGTGCATCATGGGAACAGGGCAGACTAAACTACCAAGCCAATTCTTCACCAGAAAGGAGACAAGCTACCGGGGACCGGTTTCTGGCATTTCAGCCGTCTTCGGCCCGGCTTGCTTGAATCCTGATGGTGCAGTGAGAAAGGGACTCATGTCTGAGTATACCCTGCCACACCTATAGTGGCCAAAAACGATTCAGAAAAGGGGGTGGTGATGAACAGAGTGTCTGAATTAAGCAGACCACTCTTACCCAGACCAAAGATCAGGGCTTGATCCATCACCGTTATTTATCTCACTGCACCATCCCAGCTCAGAACCTGGCTATATGCAAATCAGTCTGTCCCTGGCCCAGTGCATCATGGGAACAGGGCAGACTAAACTACCAAGCCAATTCTTCACCAGAAAGGAGACAAGCTACCGGGGATCGGTTTCTGGCATTTCAGCCGTCTTCGGCCCGGCTTGCTTGAATCCTGATTGTGCAGTGAGAAAGGGACTCATGTCTGAGTATACCCTGCCACACCTATAGTGGCCAAAAACGATTCAGAAAAGGGGGTGGTGATGAACAGAGTGTCTGAATTAAGCAGACCACTCTTACCCAGTCCAAAGATCAGGGCTTGATCCATCACGTTATTTATCTCACTGCACCATCCCAGCTCAGAACCTGGCTATATGCAAATCAGTCTGTCCCTGGCCCAGTGCATCATGGGAACAGGGCAGACTAAACTACCAAGCCAATTCTTCACCAGAAAGGAGACAAGCTACCGGGGACCGGTTTCTGGCATTTCAGACGTCTTCGGCCCGGCTTGCTTGAATCCTGATGGTGCAGTGAGAAAGGGACTCATGTCTGAGTATACCCTGCCACACCTATAGTGGCCAAAATCGATTCAGAAAAGGGGGTGGTGATGAACAGTGTGTCTGAATTAAGCAGACCCCTCTTACCCAGTCCAAAGATCAGGGCTTGATCAATCACCGTTATTTATCTCACTGCACCATCCCAGCTCAGAACCTGGCTATATGCAAATCAGTCTGTCCCTGGCCCAGTGCATCATGGGAACAGGGCAGACTAAACTACCAAGCCAATTCTTCACCAGAAAGGAGACAAGCTACCGGGGACCGGTTTCTGGCATTTCAGCCGTCTTCGGCCCGGCTTGCTTGAATCCTGATGGTGCAGTGAGAAAGGGACTCATGTCTGAGTATACCCTGCCACACCTATAGTGGCCAAAAACGATTCAGAAAAGGGGGTGGTGATGAACAGAGTGTCTGAATTAAGCAGACCACTCTTACACAATCCAAAGATCAGGGCTTGATCCATCACCGTTATTATCTCACTGCACCATCCCAGCTCAGAACCTGGCTATATGCAAATCAGTCTGTCCCTGGCCCAGTGCATCATGGGAACAGGGCAGACTAAACTACCAAGCCAATTCTTCACCAGAAAGGAGACAAGCTACCGGGGACCGGTTTCTGGCATTTCAGCCGTCTTCGGCCCGGCTTGCTTGAATCCTGATGGTGCAGTGAGAAAGGGACTCATGTCTGAGTATTCCCTGCCACACCTATAGTGGCCAAAACAATTCAGAAAAGGGGGTGGTGATGAACAGAGTGTCGGAATTAAGCAGACCACTCTTACCCAGTCCAAAGATCAGGGCTTGATCCATCACCGTTATTTATCTCACTGCACCATCCCAGCTCAGAACCTGGCTATATGCAAATCAGTCTGTCCCTGGCCCAGTGCATCATGGGAACAGGGCAGACTAAACTACCAAGCCAATTCTTCACCAGAAAGGAGACAAGCTACCGGGGACCGGTTTCTGGCATTTCAGCCGTCTTCGGCCCGGCTTGCTTGAATCCTGATGGTGCAGTGAGAAAGGGACTCATGTCTGAGTATACCCTGCCACACCTATAGTGGCCAAAAACGATTCAGAAAAGGGGGTGGTGATGAACAGATGCACTTGGCCAGGGTCAGACTAATTTGCATATAGCCAAGTTCTGAGCTGGGATGGTGCAGTGAGCTAAAAAACGGTGATGGATCAAGCCCTGATCTTTGGACTGGGTAAGAGTGGTCTGCTTAATTCAGACACTCTGTTCGTCACCACCCCCTTTTCTGAATCATTTTTGTCCACCATAAGCGTGGAAGGGTATACTCAGATGTGAGTCCCTAGCTCATTGCACCATCAGGATTCAAGCAAGCCGGGCCGAAGACGGCTGAAATGTCAGAAACCGGTCCCCGGTAGCTTGTTTCCTTCCCAGTATAAGAATTGGCTTGGTAGTTTGGTCTGCCCTGTTCCCATGATGCACTGGGCCAGGGTCAGACTAATTTGCATATAGCCAAGTTCTGAGCTGGGATGGTGCAGTGAGCTAAAAAACGGTGATGGATCAAGCCCTGATCTTTGGACTGGGTAAGAGTGGTCTGCTTAATTCAGACACTCTGTTCATCACCACCCCCTTTTAGGAGTCTCAGAGGACTCATAATAAAGAGCAATATAAGTTCAAGAAGCATTAGGCAAGCAATAACAGTTCCCACTGGAAGTCTCGACTGCATCTGCTCCAAAGGGGAAAAAAATAGTCTATTCCTACACTAACTCTAAGGTGACATCCCTACTTAGCATATCCCCCAGGCAAGAGAAAAAGGTGTCAGCTGTAAAGGCTCCCTAAGAAGCACATTCACTTTTTCCAGGTAAGTGTCCCAAGCCACCGAGCTCGTTCTAAGATGCTCCTTAATTTCTCCTGCCTAGTTCCCACTGAGACCCCTCTCTAACTGCATTTCCAGTTGGACTGCCTTAGACAGGACCCAGTCTCACTCCAACTGACTCTAACCCTAACTCCAACTGCGACATAACTGAGACTCTACCCTCTGGGCAATTTCCCTAATACAAAATCCCAAACAGTAGGCCCATCATACTTTTCCAGCACAGATCCATCTTCTTCCAAAAACCCTTGCTTTGTTTTTGGGTCCCAGGCACCTTCTCCACCAATGTTGCAGTTTTGCATTCCAGTGGACTGCCTTCGTTCTCACTCCTACCAACCTAACTCCTAAAACAATGGATTATTCTACATAACGAGCTACATGGCCTTGCACCTGCAAGAGAAATGCATGAGAAACAATCTTGTACACGCTCAAAGTTACATTTCAAAATCCAACTGCAAACAGGAGCCTTTTCCCAAGGAAACATTCAACCCTGCCTTTCTAGTTATGCTAAGAAAACTACAGTTAGGCCTCTGCTGGCAATTTCATGTCTCAGGCCCTTACACTTTTAAATGCATTTCTAGTACAACTTAAGCATTACATTTAAACATTTAAACATTATTCCTTCTCATGTTAGAGCATCCCGCATTTCTTTAATAATAAGCAACTTACACGTGCAGCTTTAATATGGCACATTCAATCTAATGGAACATTTTAAACACAAAGCAATCATTTCTACGCTACTTAAGGCATATTCTCGAATCTGGCACTACATTTGTTCTTTAAACAATATAAGCACACAACTACATATTGCACTGATCCCCGGCCTAGTACTACATTATAAAATCACACAATAACTTGGCCCTATAAATATGTGGGTGCTGACTACTTGGGATTATGGTGCACCCCTACTCTTCACCGCACAAAATTTTTTAGATGGCATGTTTGACCTCCAACCTTGCTTATCCATCCCAGTCCCCATCTATTCTTCAATTCAGTTTCCATGCCCCTGCACATCAACCGTTTTAAAACCACACAGGGTGATACTGGCCAGTAACCCACCATGTCAGTAATTGGTTGATGTGGTCTGGGGACTGGGAGCGTGGGCAGGGGGTTGTGGCAGGCGCCCTTCAGAGCCTAATTGCCTCCTTGTGGCTTCATATGTACAAATCTGGGTATAATAGTTGCATAATATCAGTTTATGTAAATTCATTTTTCAGTTTAAGCCTGAATGTTAATCTTGAGATAAACAAGACAGTTTGTCTTCTTACGTCTGGCTTGAGATCATAGGTATGCTGATTACTTGTTAATAATTCTTCAAAATAGCAGTAAGGGGCTTGGGTTGGGGCCAGAGGAACATTTCTCTCACTGCATGTTATTGGCTGTTCTTCACCTCCTTTCCCGTGATTCTACTGTATACATGTATCTGAGCATGTCATTATCTAACCAAACTAGACTGTTAATCTGTAGACTACTAACTTAAGCTTTAATAATGCCTCATGATCATTAGTCTTCCTTTGTGGTACGTATTGTTCTCTTTGCTCTCCGTTACTATTAATATACTTTCTTTGTGTTTTCAACTAACCTTGAATATGTCAGTCTTTATATGAGCCTGCCTGCACTCTTTTGTCTCTGTATATCAGGGCCACTGCTGCCACAATTTCTTCATTAATCTTTAATCCCACTATAATTCAGAAGCTCATTGAGTGAACTGATGCTCCTAGTACTGGGTGTAGTTGTGCTGTATCAAACTACTGTAAGTGGCAGCATTAGATCATGACGATACAAACTAGAAGTTCATGTCACTCTAGTACTGCTCTTTGCAAATTCCAAACTGTTTTCTGTGCTCCACAACAAACAATTATCATACAACCATATTTTCCTCGCACTTCCACACTCCCTGTCATCTCCCCCCCACAAAACTACTGCCCCTCTCATCTCCTCCTCAAACTACCAATACCCCTCTCATCTCGAACCCCACAGCCCCCTCTCATCAGTCCCTCACACTCCCTCTCTCCTCTCTATACTACCTTGTCGTACCTCCTCATGCTGTGCACTGGTCCACCTCTCACCCCCATACCTTTAGGTACCACTCCCACTCGTCTCTCCTTGTCACATTCTCTCTCATCCCTCTACCCCAAGACATTATCATTTACAACGCCAAAAGCTCAAACTTTCACAAATGCGAGACCTATTGCATTGTAAATGCTTGTTTAGAATCTAGCTCCAGATTGTGCTTGGGCGTCATGGTAAAACCTTCTGAGCTTTTCTAGCGAAAAACTGCTAACAAGTCACCCTGGCTACATGGATAAATGTTCTTGAATGTATGTATGTGCACTTCGCACATACATACATTCAAGAACATTTATCCGTGCTCTCCTTTGTAAGAAGAATGTGTTATTCAAAGAAATGGCATGTCTGCAACTTCCACTATAAAACTAACAAGCATTGGCAACGCCAATAGGTCTCGTCTGTGCAAGAGATATTGGCTTGACATTGTCTTTTAGCCATGTAAAGCAGCATGGCTGCTGTTGAGCATGACTAAAGGCATGGTGTAGGGGAGAGTGGTGTGAAGTCGAGTGGTGTGGAGTTGAGTAGCAAACAGTAGAGTGGTGTAGAGTGGAGTGGGATAAAGTGGTGAAGCACAGAGCGTAGAAGAGTGGTGTAGAGTGGCATTGTGTGGAGTGGAATGATGTTGAGTGGATTGACAAAGACTGGAGTGGCGCAGAGTTGAGAGAAATGGCGTCGAGTGGAGTGATGTGGTGTAGAGTGGAGTGGCTTTATTGTCGGGTGTATCTGCGAATATCAAATGTTTATTTTTGCTTTCAGAAAGTGCACATTGTCATGGTACTGCTTGGCACTGAAGGGTAGTACTAAGAATGTGTTCCCTCATAAAGGTCTGAATGTGTCACTTAGAGTAAAGTTAGACTGATAAGGTGATTTGTCCAAAATCCCAGGTTGTTGAGCTGACACCGATACTCGTACCTGCTTCCCCAGCTCCAAAGTTTGCAGCTTTGGCCGTTACGCCACATCCTAGTAACCTGTAGGGTTTGCAGTTTGCACCCAGTTAAATTCTAACGATCCACAAACTATTTACCCAGAAGCCCTTTTTGAGCAACTCGGTGATCTAAAATGGCAATAAGAGTAAATGATATATGCAAGACCATAATTCACTAAAGGAGGGTGTATTGTAAATTACATACACAACAATTTATTTAGAAATCGCTAAAGAAAAAAAATTTTTGTAGACAAATATCCAATTGGCATGTGTTATTTAATGACCAATGGTTTGTGAATATCACGTGCAATACAAAAACTTGTGTAAATAAAGGGCCCCAAAGGGGGGGAGAGAAGGGAAAGGGGAAGGTAGTGCTCGGGGAAGTGTAGAAAGGTTATGACACAGTTATAAAGAGGTAACAATACAAATTGGCACAGATTATCAAAGGATAATCAACATACACATGTCCCAAATCAGGACTAGGAATTAAAAAACACATATAAACATTGCATTTCAACGGTCACATCTGATTGTTAGAAAATTAAGGGGTGTGCCGGAAGGACAAATTAAGGAAGAACAGTCGACGTTTCGACCCCTATCTATAGGCCAATTGGAGTCCTTTTACGGGGTCTTCATCAGGACATCAAATTAGGGAAGGGAGATGGGGCCATTCTCTATAAAAAATGTAAACAAGTATTTAGCTACAATTCATAGAGAGGATGAAGAACATCACCCTATCTACAAGTTAGACACAGAAAAAATGAATTAAATCTGATTTACCATGGTTGAAGACCCAAAAGGGTTCAATACATAAGCGAAAGAACCACGCTGAACGTCGTGGTCGATCTGATCGGGTAGACGAATAATTAGGAGAAACACCAATCTGTAAGAGATAGACAAATCTTACTAATTGGTATCTACACTCAACATAACAGAGGACACTTAACCTGAGAGTACATTTTATCACTTTACCCACGGTGTAGTACAACATTGAGAATACCCAGTTAGCTATGAAGGACTAATCAGGGCTACATGGAGAAAAATAAAGATTTGGACTAATGACTGGGTCACTCTGATTGGGACCTGCTGTCTACCTGTAATTAATTAAGAAGATATATATATATTACCAATTGCGTGGGTAATTACCAGTGACCATCATGTATTTTAAATAGCAGGTGAAAGAGTACTCACAACTAGAAATGCGTGGTATGCCGTTGTAAACTCGGCTTGGGCTGTGAGTAGTGTGGTCTCCAAGTTAAAATCCAATCCGGAAGAAATGTATTATTTCATTTCGACCTGATAGAAGAGGTGATGTTTTAGAGGTCTACGTATAGATTTCTACATTATTGACAAAAAACACTTGAAAGGAAAAATCTTACTTGCACAGAATAGTGCATGAAAACACCGTTCTGAAATCAGCTGGAGCTGTGGACGGTATGGTCTTAGAGTGGCAATCGAATCTGGAAGGGTATAATCCTTCAACCTGGTGAAAGAGGAAATTATTTTGTATTTTGTATTTACCAAACACGGATTTCTACATGTACAACAGTCCAAATGGGACGAAAGGGTCTTACTTGCTCGAATAATTCCGCTCGCAAATTCGAGACGGCAGATCAGCAAAACGGCGCCTGTCCGTGAAGTCTGTGAGGTCATAGGTTGCGTGGAGCACCTTCGGAACGCGTTATGCACACGTAATCTGGAGATTTATCTGTGGCAAAATGGGACTGGTTTAATGTCAAGGTAAGGGGCCTGCGTGAACGGGGTAAAGGATGCAAGTATCAAGCCGCTTGGGACGTACTTACATAGTGCAGCAGCAGCTCACAGCCCGAACGCGATATCAGCAGTCTGAGCTCCGCGGAGTTTGGGGCGGAGCTACACTCCGTATTGATAGAGCTCGAAGAGTTACTATCGGGAGCCTCTAAGTTTATACAGCATCAGTGTGCGTTTTGGGCAGCTCAAATGTAGAATTTAGAGAGGACGTTTCTGGGATACCTTAATGCAGAGTCAGTGGCAATTATAATTGAAAGATGGCAACAACATTACCTAAAAAATATAAAAAATAATAAATACACGCAATGGTGCAGCTCTCATACAGGAGGCTGAAAACCATTTACTGCATTAAAGCAACACTTAAAAATGCACAAAAACAATTCCATGCGACTCTTAACACAGAAGGTCGTAAATGGAAGGGACATGTTCTGAATGGATAACAAAATTCATGAGAGCATTTTAAAGAAACCAAACCGTTTTAGCATTATGCAACCTTGACCTAATCACTGAATTGGAATTAGTCAGCATTGAAACATATTATTCTCCTGTAACATGAGAGTGTCATAGTTCAAGGTTGAAACGTTGCGACAGGATGTTTCTACTAGCCAAGTGCTGCCAATTGGGCTAAGCTGCTGTCGTGTTCGTTCAAACCATTTTTTATGGAGTCCAGAAGGGACATCCATTTGGACTCTCGTGTGTTAAGTACTATTGGCAGGTTACCACCTCTTCTACCCAGCGTTACTTTCTCAATGACAAACCAACGTAGGTCTGTTACAGTGTGACCAGCTGTTCCCCAATGTTCAACAAGGGGCGCCCCTGCCACTTTGCACCTCAATCTGCTGGAGTGTGAGGAAATGCGAGCTTTGATCTTTTGCTGAGTTTGCCCTACATATAATTGATTGCAGGGGCATCGGGACCCCCCTTTATATGTATCACATTGTGCCCAGGTCCCCGTGACTGCATGGGTTTAACCCCCTTCTTTGTAAAGCATAATTCACTAAAGACTTATTTCACAAAATATTACTATATTTAAGTAAATAAATGCATTGAAACAGCACTCTGAATTATTTACATGGTGAATACCAGTCAGTCAATAAGTCTTTATTTTGATTAAAAATTATAAATGACAGTATAATTAAAACATAACAGTAAATTTCATTGTCATTGAATTGATGATGTACAGTAAAAAAGTAGATCCACAATGAAGAAATAAATAATTATATAATAAATAATTAAAAACTAGTAAAATCTCTGGCAGTACTGCCACCATAGTCACTACAGATAAAATCACAGATTCTACCTAGGGGGTAACCAGGTTGGATGCAATTATATTCTAATACAACACAGTTCAAAATATGCTTCGCCCTTTCAAAAATACTAGGAGCTAATTATCATTTCCTCATCTCCTTTACATGTATGACCCACATCCAACTTAAAAATTTGGCAACGGGGATCAATATGGGTTCATTAGTAGCTGTTTTTAGAATCCCTAGTGCTTCGCTGCTCAACCTAGTGCCCAAATTTGAGGAAATAGGTTTGAGCCATCTATGCCTAGGAGTTTTATAAGCCGGGCAAGCAAATAAAATATGTGCCAGTGATTCATTCTGTATTGGACAGAATGGGCATTTACTGTTGTTCTGGGCGTGCCATTTACTAAAAACGAGTTTATGGTGAGTGAACCCACCCTGAATTGGTGGTAAAGGTTCCTATCTGTAGTAAAGGTAATAAGATCCCAATAATTTTCATACTCCACTTCAATCTTATGCTCTAGATGATCCCTAGATAATGATGGTCTTGATAAGGCAGAGAAACGCTTTGTTTTAATCATCTTCCAATATGCTGCCTTATACTCATTCTTTGCGGCAAAAGGGTTTTCTGCGGGATTTACCCACAGTCTGCTCATCCCCATCTCGCAAAGAGAGATTTTTACCCTTCTCAACCAAGAGATTTTACACGTACAGTCTGCCTCCCTAACTTCCAAGAGAGCCTGTGCGTACCGGGATAACTCTGGTGTAACCCAGAGCCTTCTCCAGCACATCACTCCCCTAAATTACGCTGTATGCTCAATAGAGTAACAACCCAGATCTAAAAATAGGAGCAGTAAAGGTGTTGACTGAGGAAGGCATGATAGGGCCCTCAAAATTTTATTTTGGTCTGTGACTAGAGGAGCTAGGTGGCGAAGCCCCATAATTCCGCCCCATATAAAACCGCAGCGCTAATTTTGGAATTATATATTTTTAAGGCTGAGGCAATAGATTTAGTATGTGAGAGACGCTGCTCCTTCAGCAGGGCACCTGACAATAGGGCATGTTTAAGGACCAGTAGATCGATCTGCGGCTTCCAGCTGAGTTTGCTGCCAATAGTGATCCCCAAATAAGTAAAGATCTGAGTCTGTTCCAGAATACCTTCCTTCATTACAACTCTTCCATTTATGACCTTGTGTTTGTGAAGAACCATAAATTTGGTTTTCTCCACGTTCACTAGCACGTCCTGATCCTGACAAAACTCCTCAAATCACACGACGACGACTGTAATCCCTTTTGTGTCTTGGAAAGTATCAGGGTATCGTCTGCAAACATAAGCAACAGAATCATCAAGCCAGCTAGGGTGGGGGCATCAGTTGGATAATTCTGAAAATACTGCACTACCCTGTTAATATACAAAGAAAAGAGGGTTGGTGCTAAAACGCACCCCTGTCGTACCCCTTTTGCTATGGGAAACCTTTGGGTAACACTCCCCTGTGTGTCCCAACGTACCTGTGCATAGTTGGCGTCATGTAAGGTAACCAGAAAGGCCAGTATTTCCGGTGGCATTCCTAGTTCCGCAAAACCGCTCCACATTTTTATGCGTGGGTCGAGATCAAAAGCAGACTTAAGGTCAACAAAAGCTGCATAAATCATGCCCCCACTTATGATTACCACACACCAGTACATTAAAATAAACCTAAAAACCTGGTCAATAGTGCTAGTACAAGAACGGAAACCCGCCTGGAGTGGAGACAAAATGTCAAATTCATCTATCCTTGTCTGGATTCGGCTCAATACCATCCTAGCTGTGACCTTCTGTATACAGTCGATAAGGCTTAAGTAGTTGCCTGGGTTGGAACAGTCTCCTTTCTTAAAAATCAGGAGAATTTCTGCTCCTGACCATGTATCAGGCATGGGTGCTGCTCTGGCAATAACATTCACAAGGAGCTGGATATATAGTGGAGAAGTGTGGCTCAATGGTTAGAGCGGCAAACCCTGATGCAGAGGTCTAGCCCGGGACCAGGGTTCAATTCCCCGCCTCGGCAGGTCTTGGGCTTAAAATTCCACGGACCTGATAATTCTCGCCTCGGTGCCTATTCCAATCATGGAGTCCCACTCTGCAACTCTGGGAAATAGCTTGCTTAATCTCCACAACGGCCCCCACAACGCTAAGGATGTCTGGCCTCCACCTTGGGCTTGCCCAGGAGTGGACGCCTCACGGGGAAAGCCAGGATGGGTTCCACAGCGGTATTCGTACAAGCCCCTTGAGACCTTTGCGAGTGAGTAGTGCGCTATACTAGTATCAATTTACATAGTGCCCAGTTTGATAAGTCATGGAGGAACAGGTCCACTGGGATACAATCCAGGCCAGGCGCCCTACCTCTCGGTATGGATTTTATTGCTGTTTCCACCTCTTTCTTTATCTCATCTTATCTTATCTTATGCTGTATTTATAAAGTGCGCTGACACCGGAGGTTTTCTGGCGCTGTAGTTAAGATTGATAGTGCGAGCCATAGCTTAAATGAGGTTCGAGAAGAGCCAAGTTTTTAGGCTCTTTCGGAAGCTTAGCAGGGTGTCAGAGGTTGTAATCAGAAGGTGGAGGGAGTTCCACAATTTGGGTGCTAGATAGCTGAATCTGCAGCCACCCAGTTTCTTTAGTTTAACCACTGGAGTGGTGAGAAGGTGGAGATGGGCAGAGCGGAGGTTACGGGCCGGACAGTGGGAGTTGATTAAAGATTTCAAGAAAGCTGGGCCCTTGGTCTGCCGGGCCTTATATACCAGGCAGCCTATTTTGAAAGCAGCTCTTTGTTCAATGGGCAGCCAGTGCAGCTTGGCCAAAAGGGGTCTAGCAGATTGCCATTTGGGGGCTTTACAGATGAGCCTAGCTGCCTGGTTTTGCACCAATTGGAGACGATGAAGGAGGGACTTGGATAGTCCCCAGTAAAGAGAATTTGAGAAGTCCAGACGGGAAAGGACTAGAGAGATAACGATTTGTACCAAGGATTCGTAGGAGAGTAGATGGGAGATTTTACGAATTTTTCGTAACTGAAACATGCTGGCCGAAATGATGGTGCCGACATGGGATTTAAGGGAGAGGTCGGAGTCAATAGTAACGCCCAGGCTTTTTACCGCCTTGGAGGGGCTAGGGGGAGTGCCTAGCTCGTTTGGCCAGAAATGGGGGCCCCAATATGAAGGGCTGGTACCGGGCAGGATGAGTTCCGTTTTCTCTGGATTTAATTTAAGCTGGTTGGAAATCATCCATTGTTGGATGTGAAGCATCACTGCCTGAAGGTCGGATGCAGCGTCAGGGGTGTCTAGAGGGAAAATGATCTGCATGTCGTCAGCATAATTGAGGACAGTGCAGTTCCAGTTGCTCAATGAGTGGATCAGTAGACGAAGATATAAGTTAAACAAGGTAGTGGGGACCTGGGTTGCAGTAAAGGGGCCAAGGTGGACTGTTTGTACTCTGCCCGAGAGGAAGGACTTGATCCATTCCCATGCCGGTCCCTGCATACCCGCCTGTCCGACACGGTGGAGAAGGATGTCATGGTCCACCGTGTCGAACGCGGCCGATAAATCCAGAAGGACCAGTGCCTGTGGGGATCCTCTGTCAGCATTCTCCCGGAGGGTATCGAGGACTTTTAAGATGACTGCTTCAGTAGAATGCGCCGGTCTGAAGCCAGCTTGATTAGGTTCTAAGAACCCAGAGCTCTCGATGAATGCCGACAGGCAGGTGGTCACGTAGGCCTCCAGAAGTTTAGATGTGTAGGGTAAGAGAGAAATGGGCCTGTAGTTAGCAGTATTGGCAGGGTCAGCTCCTGCTTTCTTCAGAAGAGGAACCAGAATGGCTTCCTTAAACGCGCTGGGGACCTTACCAGAACTGAGGGAAGTGTTCAGAAGGGGGAGAATGCTGTCAGGCAGAGCAGCAAAGATCGCCCTGAGGATTGGAGGGGGACAACAGTCCCTAGGAGATCCTGATTTGACACGAGTGGTGAGTTCGGAAAGAGTGCTGATGGTGATAGGTGGGAACTGGGTGAAAGAACAGGGGTTGAGCAGGGGGGAGTCAGAGGAGCTAACAGGGGGTGGAAAGGGGGATAGCATTCTTAATATTTTCAATTTTTTGAATAAAATAGGAGTTGAGCGCATTACAGGTTTCTTGAGTGGGGGCCTGAGTTGGGAGTACTCTCTGTTCGGAAGAGAAGTCGTTTAGGATTTTGAAAATTTCTTTGGATTTATTGCTGGCGGTGTCAATTTTTTCCGTAATATGTGAGGCCTTTGCTTTAGTGATAGCGTTTTTATATTCGTTACGGGCCCTCAAAAATTCAGAGCGGTCCTCCTTGGAGTAGCCCCATCTCCATTTGCGTTCTAAGTGACGTAGTTTGGATTTTTGTGCTTTGAGTTCCTCAGAAAACCAGCGATGGGAATTGCCATGTCTGGTATGAGCACATTTAGTAAGAGGGGCGAATCGATCGCTGGCAGATAACAGCCAGGTAGTTATCTCGTCCTGCAGGGAGTCAATGCCTGATTCTGGGTGGTTGGTGGGGCGGGTGTTGGCCAAGAAGTCAAGGAACCCCTGGGAGTCATAGGAATTCCATTTACGACACAGTCCACCAGGAAGGGTGGGAGCTTTGATTTTTCCTTTAATTGAGATGGTGACCTCGATCAAGTGGTAGTCTGACCAGAGGCAGGGGGAAATGATTGGACGAGACAGGACAAGGTTGTGGGTCCAGATATGGTCCAGGATATGACCCTTAATGTGAGTAGGGAAAGAGATGTTTTGAGTCAGATTGAGGCTTGTCAAGTTTTCAAAAAGTTCAGTAGCGTGAGGCCCAGCTCGATCGTCATCAAACCAGTAGTTGAAATCGCCGAATATGGCTAGTCTGGAATGATGGGTGAGCAGGTCAGCTACCTGTTCACTCAAAGACAAGGGGAACGATGGCATTGGCTGGGGGGGGCGATAGAGTAGTACGATGGCGAGGACCCCACCTGCAGTTTCCAGGCTAATGACTATATTATCTACCCCAGGTAGGGTAAGCGAGGCGGAGGTCAGAAATCTGATATTTTTGTGTATAATAGCCGCTACTCCTCCTCCGGGGCGACTCAGAGGGCGATTGACGTTGAGGATGTAATAGTCCGGGGGGAGGACCGCCAGGATATCCGGATAGGAGTCTGGCATGAGCCAGGTCTCTGTTAGGAGCAAAACATCGGGTTTGTCCATACTGAGAAGTAAGGAATAGGTCAAGCTGGTGCTTCACCATAGAGCGGGTATTTAGGTAAAACACTCGAAGGAGAGTGTCATTGCTAAGAGCATGTGGAGAAACTGGAGGGCGGGAGTGGGTGAAACTTTGGTCGGGCTGGGTGCTTAGGCCTGGTGGATTTCTGGCAATCTCCAGACGGGCAGTACGCTCCCGCACGCTAGGCGGTAGGGGAAGGTTTGAGGACTGCAGTTCCTTGAGTATTTTTGCAGGATACGCGATGTGTGCAGCAGGGGTTGTGGCCCCTGGTCCCGGACGGGCGAAGACGGGCTTGCCTTTGGCACGCCACTGGCGCGCCCGCTGCGCCCGTCCGCTGGTCCTCCGGGATGGGGGTTCCATTTTGTAGTGGCCGAGGGCGGGAGGGCGGGAGGGGTCTAGCAATGGAATGCTGTCTCTTGATCCGGCTCCTCACCTAAGATGGCGGCCCCCCAAGCAGCGTCCAATCGGCTGCAGGAGGTGAAATTGAACGCGAACAACAGCTAAAGTGTCCCCAATATCAGCCAACTGGTCCGTTATCAGGGGCTGTCAGAGCGCTAAGGTTGCGGCGGGGTTTTAGAATGATAAGGGTGCAATTAGCAGTTTTCAAAGTGCTGTTTAAAAATTCGGCGATTTTAGAATAAAAGTAGTCTCAGACACACAGTGAGTCCCGGCTTCCGCCTCAGGACGATTTTAAGCTAATGTCCCACACACACAATCGTAATCTTTCTTTGTAAAGTAAAGAGTGGAATTGAGAGGTGGCAATTCAAATTTATCAGATATATGGTTCGCAATAGCGAACTGGGCCTTGTAATGTGATACCCACTTTTCGGGAGCTACGTGTTTCACTGGTACACAGCTCTGCTCGCCCTTACCCCATTTCACAAGGTGCCAAAAATTGTCCATACGTCTCCCTGTGCCTGCCTTGAGCAGCTCATCCCAGTGTTGCTCGTCCCAGTCCCTTTTAGCTTTCTGTTGGGCTAACTTATACCCAGTCCTTGCCCTTCTTATGTCTCCCATGTTCTTAGCTCTAATAGCCCTAACTAGAATTCTACAAGCCTCTCTACTGGATTGACCATACCAAGCGAAAGCCTTTAGGTCAGAGTTTTTCTTAGGTTTTTGACCGTTTTGAAAAAAAAGCCTTTTAGCTTATAAAACAAATCATTGTGCATCTGTAAAACCTTTGGGTTAATTTCCTCTTGGGTTGCACAATCTTGTAGGGTAACTGTTGCACTGGTCGCCAACTCACACATCTACTCTAAATGTTCTACTTTATTGACAACTTTGGTACATTTTGCTCTCCTTGTGTCGTTGGTTAGTTGGATTTCTACAAAGGCGTTTCCAGATGCCTGACTTAGGGCGACGGGAATACCTTTCAGCTGCATGGAAAGTGCAAGGGGATTATGATCGCTTTTGGTTCGCTCCCAAACTTCCATATCTATTAAGGAGGACCAAAATTAATTATTAAAAAAATAAAATCTATGCGGCTACTTTGCAACCCATTGCTGTAGGTTTGCGATCCCTGGCTATCGGAGGTGGTCCTCCCATTAACGGCCCTGACTCCTTGTTCCAAACAAAACACTTTTAACTGCAATGCTGCCCCTGTCCATTTTTTGATTGGCGGTAGGTTCAAAAGTGGTATATTCCACTGGGCATCCTCCTCAGAACTGAGGTTAACATCATTATCATCTAGGGGTTCAAAGGAGCAGTTGAAGTCTCCAGCAATTATCAGATTACATACGCCTTTGTAATCGTTTAGAAACATATCTAGGAGAGCTACAGTGCAAGAAGCTTTTCCACCTGACAACCCTCTAGCGTATACATTGATAATCAGCAAATCAGGGACATTAGCCATCTGTATTTTTTTTTTTTGAAAACCTTTATTGCACAATTTAGTCAAACAATTACTGGCCTACAACCATTCGGCCGGCCTCGGCATCAATTGAATCACAGTAGCAAGCTATTGGGCGACCCGGCAGCATATCAACACAAAACAAGATTAAACTGGGTTACACTGGAAATATTTGCGCCACCGAGAAGTAGGAGAAGTGAAGGTTTAATTTTAAAGTTTTGTAGTAGGTCTAAAATAGTAGAAACAAGGAAGGATCAGAGGCAAAATAAATCGTCTAGGACATAAGTGGGCAACTTTCAGCAACGACAATCAGCAAACAGTATCAGCTAAGCAATAGGCCGCAGATGAATAGCACAGGGGCGATAGTGAGCAAACATTACGACATACGGCAGCCACTACCCACATCACATCGATCTACCCAATGACCCAGGGAAAAAGAAGAAGAAAAGAATAGAAGAAGAAGAAGAAAAAAAATTAAGGCCCATAGGAACTGAAACGGACAAAAGAAAACCCACCCCCACCTCCCCCCACCCTACACGCATGCAGAGGCTACGGCCTACCCCCCGCCTAGCAGTGTGTCTGTCGCCCAGAAAGAGTACCCGAAATACAGAAGAAGAAGAAAGAAGGAAAATAAATCACAGAAGACCGGAGGAGGGCCAGATAAAATGAACAAACAATCAACTGATTCACCCTCGGCCATCCCTCCCCGGACCCCAACCCGACACCGTACCAACGTTCACCTCCCCAGCTGTCCATTTTAATCACCAGCAATGTCTGCAGCAGAACACAATAAAGAAAGAGAAAACATCCTCAGCCTTGTCCCTGTCGATCCAGCCAGTCAATGAGGTCCAGTCGAGCAGCAGCCATCTTAGACGGGAATCACAAATGTAAGGACCATAGCCGAGCCGAACACCATCCACCGAGGTCTGTCCAACGGGAAGCCAAACAGTCAAAAGGTACCGAGTGAAGGTGGAAACACAGCAGCAGTACCTGAAAGTTGACCGGCCAGGACCATAGCAGCAATCCCATGATGGAACAAAGGGACCCACCGTGGGGCCACGAAGTACACACAAAGCATGGCGTCCAAAAAGAAACCTCCAGCCAACGGATAGGATCTAGATTCCCACAACTCATCACATCCTGAATGGGTAGCGCGGCGGCCACTATTTCCTGAGTCTCCAGTGCCGCCACATACGTCTGGGTAGACTGGGAACCGCCGTCGAGCACAGAGTGTGGCAAGGCGCACAGAGCATGATGAGCAGCACGGCCAAGCGGGGGCTCAGCGGGCACTACAGTATCCAGTCGGCCCTCGAGGTCCTGGGCATTTTCACGCATAGAAGCTCGCAGGTCACTCAGGGCGCCCAGAACAGCAGCAATCCCAAGGGGTTCCTCAGCAGCAGTTTCATGCACCCAGAGGGCGCCGCCATGTTGCCGTCCTCGAAAATGTCCACCGGTGTCCATCGCAAAAACAGAGCGCCAGTAGTAGATCCACGAAGCACAGCCGCCGCGGGGTTGACAACCGCAAATCTGTCCCTGGCCACCAAGACCCGGTTACAATGCAGCATGCACCGCAATGAGCACCCCGATCAGTCCTCCGGGGCCGGCAGTCCCAAGTGCTGAGCGCTCTGTGAAAGATGGCACCCACTGTAGCGCTAAAGAACAGTAAGGCTCCCAGTGCCGGCCACAAGTCAATTGGAAGATACAATGAAGCGCCGGCAACAATAGCATGAAGCGAGCGTGGAGGTACGCAGGGCCGGGCGGCACACTGTAGCAAGAAAATAATTGCAACAGTAACTCGCTAGCCGCCGGTCCCTCCCGCTGCAAGTGTCCGCTGTTGTCGAGTTCTGGGACAGCCGTCTCCGGGAACAAAGACCCGCCCGCTCACGCGCCGCGATGAAACGAAAGTAGGGACGTATCGCCGGTTCTGCCGCAAGATATACAGCGGGGAGCACACCATCGGAATCAGGATCGCCACCCGGTTCCGAAACGCCGACGCTTTATCAGGATGGATGTCAGGATCAGCGGCGTTTCGGAAGGAAAGCGGGCGGGTCGGCGGAGCCGAGGAGTCAGGCGGCCATCATGGTTGCAGGCTAGGCTCCTCCCGTATTTTTTTTTTATTGTTTTTAATTTCAAGTCGTTTTTTATTGAAGATTAAGGAGAATACAAGAATACAAAATAATCGAGGAAGAGACAGAGAACAATACAGGAATGAATACAATGGGTGCATACAGAACCTGTCTGATTCACATATCATGGGCAAAAATAGCATGAAACTTGTGATATAAGTTGATAAAAGGAAAGGAAAGAAGGATTGAAAAGGACGAGGAAAACAATAAAATAGAATAAGGAAGAGAAAAGAATAAGATGAAGAGAGGAGGTAGAAGGAAAGAGAAGAAAAAGATTAAAGATTACAGACTACAGGCTACAGCAGCAACGTAGCGGATTATCACAAGTTTGGCTCATAGTATCGGATATAGGGCCAAGCCATTCAATTCATTGATAGAAAAATAGTAGACCAATACTGGATGTGAGTCAGGGGATAGTATCCCAAACTAGTCTAAGGCGGGTCGTAGCATGTCTCCCTTGAATCAAGCGAGCTCCAGAGTTTAGTATGAGGTTTCCGCCATGGTGACGAGTATAGGACATCATTATCCGCAGCTCTCAGGGAGGTTAGCCATTCCTGCCACATTTTGAAAGATGCCTTGGAAGCATTTTTCCATTTATTCAAAACTACTTTGCATGCAAGTGTGAGCATGAGGTCTAATAGTTGTCTATCGTGTTCAGTTGGTAACCTCGGGTCAATTGCTCCCAGTAAGACATAAGCAAATTCTTTAGGTGGCTGATATTGGAATATTCGCTGAATATAATTAAAAATCATATCCCAAAACTGCTGGAGTTTCGGGCAATGGAAAAACATGTGGGCCAGGTTGTCGACGTGAGATTTGTAATTCCACCATAGAGGGTTGTCAAGGAGCCTAAGCTTAAAAAGTTTTTCCGGTGTCCAATACGTCCTATTGATCAGCATGAATTTGGTCTGGGAGAGTAACGGGGATATTTTGCAGGAGAAAGGACTGAGCTGAATCTTGTCCCAATCGAACTGGATAGTAGAAGAGCTGGTTTCATTCTCCCAATCTAGTTCGCACTTGCTGTGAGCTTTTTAAGGCATGGGGGAGAGAATTTTATAGATTTTTGACACCATATGGCCTAAGGACATGAGATGGAGTAGTTTGCTGCAAAGTGTAGGTGTGTGTGGTAAGATGGCTCTGGCAGAGACAAGGGCTTTGAGACGCAGAAACTTATAGAAGTCAAGGGGTTGGAGATCAAACCGTGTCTGTAAAGAGGCAAAAGTTAGAGGAGAAGGTCGATCGTAAATATCCTCCAGTAAGTTCAGCCCTTTCTTAGACCACTCCTCCCAATAGATGTATTTGCCTTCATCTTTAAGGGCAGGGTTAAACCAGACAAGGTTAGAGTGGACCTGGGGAATTTAGTTTTGGCTTTGCAATGTCTCTCTAGGCTAAGGAGTGCCCATTTAGTGTTAAGAAAGATATATTTGGAGTGAGGGAATACTGTGACATCCATGGACATGATGGCAGAGAGCGGCAGGTTATTAATAATAGCCTTCTCGAATTGGATCCAAATAGGAGTGTAGTCCTGGTGTGCTGGGAACCAATTCGCTCCTTGCTTACAGAGGTAGGCCGTCTCATAGCATTTGAAATTTGGAAGTCCCTTCCCCCCATGTCTTTTAGGATCTGGAGTTTCCGCCAAGAGATTCTTGGTTTCTTCCCCTGCCACAAAAAGGTATTAAACAGCTTATATGTTTTGTTGAGGAAATCATCAGAGAGTAGCATAGGTAGCATACTTATCAAATAGTTGATGAGGGGCGTAATCATCATTTTTAGAGCTTCCACTCTGCCCCACCAAGACAGAAATTTTGGAGACCAGCAATCTTTTTATGGAGGGAAAGGTCATTTATTTTGAGAGTGCTATTTAAGTCTTTTTCAAATTCAATACCTAGATATTTGAAACTCTTCGGCTGCCAGCATAAGCCCGAATCCCCTAACACGTTCTTGTCACCTATGTTATTAAGTAATTTAACCTCCGTCTTGTGCTTATTAAGTTTATAGCCTGATACTTCTGCAAATTCTGCAATAGAGGACATCAGTGCCGTAATAGCAAGGTCCGCGTTCTCCGAAACCACCAAAACATCGTCAGCATAAGCTGATATTTTCACCGTGAGATCCTCAAAACAGATACCCTTAATTAGCTCGTTATTCCGAAGAGAGTAAAGGAATGGTTCAATTGCCAAGAGTAAAAGGGAGGGAGAAAGGGGGCAGCCCTGTCTCGTCCCTTGTTTCAATTCGAACGGATCCGACAGACAACCACCTGCTCTCACTCTCGCCGACAGGTTAGAGTATAAGGCCATCACCATACGAATGTAGTCGGACCCCAGATTGAATTTCTGTAGTGTGGCTTCTAAGTAAGTCCAATCGACCTTGTCAAAGGCCTTCTCGGCGCATAATGTCATCACCACTGTAGGGGAGGTAGTGAGCTTTGCTTTTTCTAAGATGTGTGCTAATGTTCGTGCGTTATCGATGGATAATCTGTTTTTGAGGAATCCCACCTGTGACGGATGTACAAGTTGGGGTAAAACCTTTTGAATTCTCTTGGCCAGAATCATGGCGTAGATCTTGAAATCGAGATTGATTAAAGATATCGGTCTGTAGTTCTTCGGGGACGACGGATCTTTCCCCTCTTTAGGCAGAACTGCAATGATCGCTTCTGCGGCCCTACCATGAACTTGACCACTAATGTTAAAGTGCTCGTATAAGTCCTTGAGAGGATCCGTCAGTGAAAGGGAAAAGTTCTTATAGAACGAGGCGCTGAATCCATAAGGGCCCGGCGCCTTCCCGGTTTTAAGAGATTTTATGGCTTGGGCAATGTCATCAGATGATATGGGTCTATTGAGCTCGACCTGGTCTTCCGTCGAGAGTGAAGGAAGCTTACAGTTATCTAAATATGTCTTTAGTTTAGAACCATCGATCTCTAGGTTTTTGCTATATAAGTCACTATAGAAGTTCTTAAAGATGTCGGCAATTTTAGAAGGGTCCGAGTGCGGAGTTCCTAATTTATCAACTATGCTTTTGATGGATGTCTGTTGTAGCTTGAATTTCAAGCAAGAGGCAAGGCTCCTACCCGCCTTATTAGCGTGACAGAGCTTGAGGTGCTTGTGGTGTTGGAGCCACACCCCTGCCCTTTCACTGATTATTTTATTGTAGTCGTATTTTTTGTTCATCAAGTCGTTTAGTACCAGAGGATCTTTAAAATATGCTGTTTTTCCAGCACTGAGATTTCTTCTTCCAAGCGCTGTAAGGTGATATTGTCATCCTTATTCATGGCTGCACGAATTTTGAATAATACCCCCCTAAGTGTTGTTTTAAGTGCTTCCCACCTTGTTAGATCTGTTGTGTCCCCCTTTTTATTATCAGTAAGGTATTCCTTAATGGCCGATTCTATAGCCAGTCTATGTGCCTCCTTTTTCAAAACCGCGTCATTGAATCGTCAAAGAGAAAATTATTAAAATATCCCTACTGCAATATACAGTTCCTCCACCCTGTAGCATTAGACTGCCTCACCCATGTTGTAAGTCCCTGCATAGGTCGTCCCCTCTGTCCCCGTGTGCTTTTTTAGAGAAGTTTAAAAAACCCTGTTGATATACATGATCAATGGCCCAAGTTTCCTGGAAGGTCATAATATCATGGCCTTCTATAAAGGTGGGGAAACCAGCTGAAGATGTCTTAGATATTAGCCCTGCTGCGTTCCACTTGGGAAGGATGCAATGCTAGTGAATGACCAAGACTTTTTAGCTAGGTGTTAGTTTGACTCCTCATTGTCTGCTGACAGTCTGTGTGATCTTGTGGAAGTGACTCCATTTCCCATTCAGGTATAGTTTCTGCCTGCTTAGCTGCAGGAAGACCAACTTCATGAGTTGTAGAACTGCTTCAATACTCAGAGCATCATAATGTTCTTGAAATAGAGGTAATAATAAGATCTAGCCCCACTACCTGGAATACGATCAAAAACATGTATTGTAAGAGTCCCACAATTACAGTTCTCTGGCGTTGGTATGTGCAGATCCACCTTCAGTGCTCTGAGGAAGTTACCCAAGATGGCCTAATCCGTCTTGTCTGGGGAGCCCTTGAACGTACTACTTGATGTACTAACATTTTGAAATAATGAAAGCACCGATCAATAAAACAGCAGCACTGTACGGAGGTGTCATCACAGGGAGAACTTGATAGCCAATCTGATTCTAATTATGAGTTGGGGGTATTTCTCTTAAAATATTTTTTTATAATGTTTTTTATTGATGTAATTTGTTTTTTATTTCTTTTATGATCTTTCACGATCGAAATAAAGATTGTTTGAATTGAATTGATAGCCAATAATAAATTAACACCAGGATTGCTGAACAAATAAACATGAAATAAAATATAATTTCATGAGTGTTATTTGAGAGCAGCAGCCAGGACGATATTGTTTTCTGCTCTACTCACAGAGGCGCCTCGTGCTCTGTGAAGGAAGCAAATGTGATCATAAGTTTACATGGTAAATAAATATCTTAGTGCAGGCAGGCTTGCAAAGGGAAGCTCTTATGCCCCGATGCATTATTGCTTATCCCATTCCCGGGATCTTGCACGTTTATGTTATATTATATAGAATTTATAACGCACACAGCTACTCAAAAGAGTGTCACGACGTGAGCCCAGTCAAAAGAAAACAAGAAAGAAGAAACAGGCTAGATAAAAAGGAAGGTCTTTAGCCTCTTCCTAAAGATCTTAGGTTCCTGAAGGCGGCGTAAGTCCAGTGGGAGGTGGTTCCAGGGCACAGCTGCCATATACAACAATGCAATAGGTCTCACATTTGTTTGAGTTTGAGCTATTGGTAGTTTAAATAGTAATGTGTTGTAATAGTGTTTTGAAAAGTATGTTTGTGGTGTGTATTTGAATGCAATGATTTGTTTTGGAGTAGTGAGTTATTTAATTGTGTGTTATGGATGGTGTGTTGTGTATGATGGGCATTATTTTTGTGTACGTATTTAGCTAAACCTGGTTTAAGTCCTGGCCACCACTCTACAAGCTTTGTGATCTAGGGCAAGCTACTTATAGCTGAGACTCAGGGCAAAGACAGCGGGGACAGCGGACAAATATTGAGCAGGCCATTGGCAGAACGAGCCTGCTGTCCGTGGATGAGTATTCTCAATAAGTCGAGCTGTACTAAGAGGGTGCCTAAAAGCGCTGAGGGGAAAAGGAGAGATGCAAAGAGGGAAAATATAGTGAGAGTGTGGGGGCTGGGGGGTAGTGAGATGGAGATCTTCCCCCAAAACATGAGCATTTCTCGGGTCGCTGCAATGCAAATCCCTCTTTCATTAGGAAGTTCTTTTGAAACAGGACGGTCTTTATTATTTCATCGAAGGTCTGGTACTACGTTAAGGCAGATAATAAAGCAAAGGGCCATACAAGGGTGCAGATTATAGTAAATTACCTCAAAATGGTGTCGTTACTGGAGAATGGGAGCCCCCAAAAGGCGAAATATAATTTCGACAGGCGAAAGTGGTTGGACAATTTGCACAAAAATTTGACTGTTTTATGTTTGGAACCACTTGTCTGTGCAGGCCTTTTTCAAAGAGTTTGGCTTTGGAAGCAGTTAGTAGTGAGAAAATAAACTTGCCCTACATTTATAACATGAGTTGTGTACAGAAGGATACACGATGAGTAGGTAAAAATAACAAGTGATGTAATGTTACATGGACCTTTTATAAAGAGTCCTTATTAGGCCATCATCCTATGGAGTGACCTCTATGTGCCCCCCGCCACCTTCTACATCCTACTCGAACCCCTAGGAAATACATATTAAAGTCTGATAAAACACTTCTGAGCATCTGGCAGCTGTTGACGGAGCATCTGGCAGCTGTTGACAGAGCTGTCGCTGAGTTCACTGAGCCATCTCAAAGGAAGCGACCCCAAAAGGTGACCTTGTATTACTTCCGTATGGGGGAGAGGGTGGTCATCACTAAAGTTCTCTGAGTGCGGAGGCTCCACGAGAGATTCAGGTTCGTCACCACCTTCGCGCTCAGGCAGCTAAGGAGGGATGTGCGGGGCCATGGTTGCGGGAAGTCCGACCTTACCATCCCTCCTGGCCGCCCCCCAAATAGTGCATCCTTAATGCTAAGCAGGGGGTTGTCCAAGATAGCGTACAGGGCGAGATAGGAAGGAGGCGCCACCTGAATATGCTAGCCTGTGAGTGAGTTTGAGTGAGAGTATGCCTGACTGTGCTTGAGTGCAAGAGAGTATGTGAGTTTGTGATTAAGTGTACAAGTGACTGTGAGTTAGCATTTGAATGACAGGATGATTGTAACCATGAGTGTGTGTCTGATCAGCGCTTATGTGATTAACTCAGGGTGAGTATGTGCACAAGTGACTCGGGGGGGATATTCACAAGAACGTGTGCTAAACATCACCAAAAAATGCGAACGCAACTTTACACATCGCAGCCTATTGTGGAAAAATAACCCCTTGTCAACGTGAAATTCACAAAAAGGTGGTACCATGCGATAGTCTCTGTACAGGGGCTTTTTGGCCCCAAACCATGGCACAGTCGCTACAGCAAATGCAAACTGTTTTATATTTTGTTAATCATTTCCATCTTTTCTATTCCATTAATTCAGTTTCTTAATCATTTTTAATCATGTTCCATCCACGAGCAAGGAAATGCCAATTTTCTAAAGCTTCTCATATCTTTGATGGGCCATCAAATGAGAAACTGAATTAATGGAATAGAAAAGATGGAAATGATTAACAAAATATAAAACAGTTTGCATTTGCTGTAGCGACTGTGCCATGGTTTGGGGCCAAAAAGCCCCTGTACAGAGATTTAATGTCACACGTGTCTTAGAAGCTGGGCACGGTACCATTGAGCACGCTTGATAATATGAAAAAATGGATTAATTAGACAAAACTACGGTGTGCAGCCCAACCCCCCTATATGTTGTTTCACCATGCAATAGTCTGCCAAAACAGCGGCCAATGGCCGCAATACAACCACCTCGACGGAGATAAAAACACAAACCACAACACAAAAAACAGTGTGAGGAGCCCATTCGCGAGGAGAAAAGCAGGGATAAGCACCACCAAGCCCGCGACACACCTGCTAGGCGGGAATAAACACAACAAAAGCCTGAAAAATAAAGACAAACTAAACAGAAAACAACAGCCAAGCATAATGGAGGCAACCTGAGCCACCAGACAACCCCACAAGCCCAACTGGCAACAAAACATTGTACATGGCAGGCCATCTTGGACAAGGTGAATGCAACCTGAGTGCGGAGGAGGTTAATAGAAGAAAACCAGAACATCGGGAATAATGAGAAAGGCACAAACAAGCAAAAACACGCCAACAACAAGAAGGCAGCAATGCACACCCAAGGTGGGAGTCCAGTGCCACACCAGGAGCTGGATGACATGGAGGAAATGGTATCCACCACTTCGGTAAGGAGATGGTGGCAGGACTCGGAGACCAGAAACTCCCAAAACAACAGACACAACAGCAACAGCGAGGGGAACCAGCAGGGACTGGAGGGACGGGAAGGGATGGGCGCAATGGCACACATGCACAATTAATCACAGCACAACTGCAGACAAACCATGCCCAAGAGTAACAACACCAACCAGGAGCACAAGTCACACAACCCGACAATATCACACCACTGAATAAGCTCAGAAGCGAAAACCACACTGTCTGAAAGGGAGAAGGGTGAGCAAAATCAGAGATGAAGGGACATCTCACACACTGCAGCATACACACAGGAACCAGAGCACCCCAACATCGAACACAATGTGGTACAAACACCAGCATTTGCACAACCGAACACAGGACAAAAGTGCACCCGCCTGTGGCTGGTAAACGACCATATGCATCTGGCTAAGCACAAAACCGGGACATGATAATGCACAAGTACAAACCCACAGCCCTGATGGGGTAGCAATGCACATATGGCAAGGAGCCAGAGAGTCTGTGACACATACATTGGCATACAAATCAAGACACAACACAGTTGGAGACAAGTGAAAGTGCGGAAACTTTATCAACAAGTGCGTGTCAGTACGGCCAAGAGAAGAACCACAATATGCAGACCAATGCAGCAGCATGTCTGAATGAGGAACATAGGAAAGCGCCCATGTCCACCTCTGGGGAGTCCATCACCAATACAAGCCGGTGCCAACCTGACCTGGTTGTTCGCTCCTGAATCATGAGGCCAGGCCAATGCAGCCATGTACACTGTCGTCTTGAGACATGTGACCAGATTCCCAACATGCAAGCAGGCATCAGATCACGTGCAATGGGTCACATCCAGTTGTGGCTGCAGGTATCTTGTCACTCGTCCATGAACGGGAGTGCAGCTGCGTAGGTCAACATCTCCAACGAGTGATCGTTGTCCACCAAATCTGACATGTCATTGGTGTAATCCATCAGCTGGCTCCAACCACTAGACCCAATGTGCTCCAAAGCCCAATCGGGTAGTGGCTCAATGTGCTCACTGCACACGACGACTCGTGCAATCTCCCAGGTTCAGTTTCCAGACTGCATGCCAAACATCCATGCATGCCATAAACGGATATCACCGTGACACTCCTGGTCATGGGCCAACAGGGGACCCACACAGACATCGTAATCCAGGTCAGCTACCGCTATGTTGGAGAGTCAGACATCCATGGACCACTCGATTATGCATGAGCGTCAATGCAACACAGTCTGAATGCAGGTGACGTCCGTAAGGCGGAAGCTCAGCTGGTAACTGATCTGCAGCACTGCCAACGGCAGTACCCCCAGTTCATGCAGCACATGTGCACGGTACAGGTCATTCCGAATGAGAACCACGACCAGTGCGACAGGCTTTCTGTTCACACCCTTACGCAGGCCTGGTGTAGTTACTCTCACATCACGCCCTTCTCACACAACCAGCTCCGCAGTCTTTCTGGCGTCGCAGCACACCAAAGAGGCACTCGGCCTCTTTGGTGGGGCCCAGTGATGAAGCATGACACTGACTAGGTCGGTGTGTGAGGGCCTTCCTACTCAACTTGAGTGAGTGTGTTACTCTTCTAAACTTTGCTCCAGTTTTGTGGCAGTTCTAAGACTGACCTGACCTCTCTTTTTTTGTTGAAATGAATTTATTTTGGACTTACCAACGGGCACTGCATTTCCATGGGTGCCATCCGGGGAGCGCTGGGTGATGATGGACTGTCGGGATATGTGAATTTCATACAATCTGCCTAGGGAGTTGGCCACAACATTGTTGAAGAGTCCCAGGCGGTCCACTATTGCCTTCGCATTCATGGTATGCATGTGCTTTCTGTTGTGGTAGTTGTGTGCAGTGTAGGCAGGGGGGTACATGTGTGCAGTTCATTGTCCCTGACACGTGAGGGAATCCAGCTATGGTATAGGGGCCTTGCTTGGTCTCCAGCTGCTCCTGCGTAGTGTGGGTGACATGGGGGTGCAGGGGTACCAGGCTGATGTTGGCATCCAGGACAGGTGTGATGACCTTGGATGGGGCTGGCTGTGTGACTCCACCGACTCTGGCAGTTGTGGGTTGGATGGTACCACAGGCCGGCATGTGCTGCGCAGCAGGCAGCTTTGTCTGCGGAGGGATGTTGGTTGCCCGCTAGGTTGGTACCGTCAGCAGGTGAGGGATGTGGGTCAGGATGCAGGAGATGGTTGTCCTTTTGTGCCTGTAATGGGCAATGTCCTCTGCTGGGGTTGGGTCTGGGCGGCAGGTGCGTTTCAGGTGGGTCTGCTGTCTTTGTGTACGCTGCGTCTGTGGTGTTCCCGGGGGGAGGGAGGGGCGGGATGAGTCTTGGGGGTGGTGGCCGGCCTGGCGAGATTGCGATGGGTGTTGTGGCCCTCATGGGTATCCCAAAATGTATATGTTTGATGAGAGGAGCACTCACTTTATGAATTTTTTCCTTATTTATATGTTTAATTCTGCTGTTTAGATATTTTAACATAAGCGTGCAGCTGAGGTAGCGCGTCTGTCCTTAAACGTGCCTTACAATAACCAACCTTATCTTAAGTGTATACTACACTTAACCTTAGCGCACTGTTGCTTTGTAGCGGGAACCCGCTGAATAAATTATAGACACTTTTAATCTTGTTTTCAAAAAAAGACTCTTTAGTGTGTTTTCCACATCAATTAATTTTTTCACATCAACATAAACACAATCATATTTTGTTCACAGTTCAGCACAAAAATATATAACAACATAACATTTCAAAAAGACTTCAATATTGGTTTCTTAAGACTTTTTACATGTTCTCTGTATATGCCCAATGCATTTCGAGCTGTAAGCAGCTCTTCGTCGGGGGCCTGTAGAAAAGATACAATACAATCACTTCAAATCTTACTTATGCATGACATCAACTGTATATACAATCAAAACCGGGTTTTAAACCAGTATGGTACTGCCAGATAGAGCCGTCACCAACACCTCAGTGTATAAACAAATATAGTTCCACAAAAAACTTACACTATCCGCGCTCCTCAAGAGCTCAAAACCTTCTGAAAAGTAAATGCAAACAAACTCATCTAACTGATCTTAATGCAGAGAATGTATTCATACTCAAAACGAAAACCAGTGTACCAAGCTTATCTTACCTTGAACACCTGCTAGTGTTCAAACAACGATATCTTGTCCCCAGCTGTACGCTGTTAGCCTGCAAATGACACGAAAAACCATGCCTCGTAAGCCGGGATAAATAACCCTCACACAAATCTTCATCTACCGGAAACTATAAACACCGCTGCCTCGAGCAGCGCGCTCACCTGATTCTTCCACAAACAACGTCCACAACGACCAAAGCTCTCTCTTCTCTCCACTTGTTGCTCTAAGGGAACAATGAATGCAGGGCATGTCCACCTCGCCTAGCGCTATACGCGAGCGGACATTAATCAACATAAAGGAAGGACTAGCGATTCTCTCCTCAAACCATAACCCAGCGCCATCTTGGAATGGCAACATAATAATGATCAAAAGTAAGGTGCAAAGAAGAAGAAAATAGAAAAAGAAACTTAAAGTAAAGATAGTACCACAGATAAAATCATTTGCTGTGTATATACCATGTTGCAAAATCAGTTACAAGCATCATACTCCAATACAGAAACAGAGTATAAGGGTAATTTATAAAAAACATGAAAGATCGACTTTTTCATTAAGACCCTTCGGTTCTTGTGATGCTAAGAATTTAATCCAGTGAATTTCTCTCTGGAGGAGGGATCTAGTGAGATCAACCCCCTCACGAGTTTTAACAACCTCTAGAATGGAAAACCTTAGCTGAGCTATGCTGTGATTGTTGTCATTCCAATGTTTAGCCAAATTGCTTTTAGTGTTTTTGTTCCTAATCGTGCTCTTATGTTCTGAGATCCTCGTTTTCAGTTTTCTTTCCGTTTTGCCCGTATAAATTTTTCCACAGGGACATTTAATGTAATAAATCAGATTTTTAGAATTACAGTCACCATTGTAGTGTAATTTTATCTCTCTGCCAGTTTGTGGATGATGTAGCGATGTGCCTACAATTACATTAGAGCAGTGTACACAGTTTTGACATTTTTTCATGCCTCTATTTGTTTCTTCTATAGCCCTAGTGGGGGTCATCAACAGTTCTTTTAAATTTTTTGACCGTTTGTATGCAAAAATGGGCTTGTTGTCAAATATCCCATTAAAATCCACTTCATTTTTTAAAAGATCCCAATGTTTGTGAATTATGGATTTGAGCTTCTTGGATGTGGTTGAGAATTTAGAGACAAAAACTTGTCTATCCTGAAATTTTTTCGGTTTTTGAATCAACCACTCGGTCAATATATTGACACATTTTTGCAACCATTTGTCCAACAATGGCCATCTTATACTAAAGACACCAATGATTTTCTCTTGACATTGAAAAACATTACTTTGACGAATCCTACACTGTTGTGTACAATTGACGTTAAGTCATTGTACACTTCTATTCCCCACCTGGCTGGACTGGAAGCCGTAGAATGGGCTCTGCTACAACAAAATCCTATAAGAGCTAACAAAGTGTTTATTTTAGAACTGTTACATTTTTGTTTACACCACAGTTATTTTCAATGGTTTTTTGAGTTTTATCTTCAACAGCATGGAACATCCATGGGATTTTCCGGGGCCCCGGCATATGCCAATACTTTTATGGCGAAATTCGAGGCAGATCACATTTTCAACAACAAAGTATGGAATGATCACACCACTCTGTACAGGAGGTTTATTGACGATATTTTTCTGTTATGGTCAGGAAACAGACAAACTTTGGAACTGGAAATTGAGAGGCTAAATCATTGCTGCGAGCACATTGAATTCACTTATGCCATTAGTGAAATTGAACTTCCATTTCTGGACGTTCTAGTGAACATAGATAACCTCCAAATCCAAACCACCATATACAGGAAACAAACGGACGTCAACAATTCCCTACTTTATCAAAGTTTTCATACCCAACATCTCAAAGACAATCTTCCAGTATCTCAATATATGAGAATTAAGAGGATCTGCTCCAAAGAGGATGAATATAAAAAGAATTTAGACTTGCAACATCAACGTTACAAAGATAGAGGATACCCTGATGGAGTGCTGAAGAAAGCCAAAGATCGCATTGAAACATACAGCAGAGAAAATCTGTTGATTCAAAAACCGAAAAAATTTCAGGATAGACAAGTTTTTGTCTCTAAATTCTCAACCACATCCAAGAAGCTCAAATCCATAATTCACAAACATTGGGATCTTTTAAAAAATGAAGTGGATTTTAATGGGATATTTGACAACAAGCCCATTTTTGCATACAAACGGTCAAAAAATTTAAAAGAACTGTTGATGACCCCCACTAGGGCGATAGAAGAAACAAATAGAGGCATGAAAAAATGTCAAAACTGTGTACACTGCTCTAATGTAATTGTAGGCACATCGCTACATCATCCACAAACTGGCAGAGAGATAAAATTACACTACAATGGTGACTGTAATTCTAAAAATCTGATTTATTACATTAAATGTCCCTGTGGAAAAATTTATACGGGCAAAACGGAAAGAAAACTGAAAACGAGGATCTCAGAACATAAGAGCACGATTAGGAACAAAAACACTAAAAGCAATTTGGCTAAACATTGGAATGACAACAATCACAGCATAGCTCAGCTAAGGTTTTCCATTCTAGAGGTTGTTAAAACTCGTGAGGGGGTTGATCTCACTAGATCCCTCCTCCAGAGAGAAATTCACTGGATTAAATTCTTAGCATCACAAGAACCGAAGGGTCTTAATGAAAAAGTCGATCTTTCATGTTTTTTATAAATTACCCTTATACTCTGTTTCTGTATTGGAGTATGATGCTTGTAACTGATTTTGCAACATGGTATATACACAGCAAATGATTTTATCTGTGGTACTATCTTTACTTTAAGTTTCTTTTTCTATTTTCTTCTTCTTTGCACCTTACTTTTGATCATTATTATGTTGCCATTCCAAGATGGCGCTGGGTTATGGTTTGAGGAGAGAATCGCTAGTCCTTCCTTTATGTTGATTAATGTCCGCTCGCGTATAGCGCTAGGCGAGGTGGACATGCCCTGCATTCATTGTTCCCTTAGAGCAACAAGTGGAGAGAAGAGAGAGCTTTGGTCGTTGTGGACGTTGTTTGTGGAAGAATCAGGTGAGCGCGCTGCTCGAGGCAGCGGTGTTTATAGTTTCCGGTAGATGAAGATTTGTGTGAGGGTTATTTATCCCGGCTTACGAGGCATGGTCTTTCGTGTCATTTGCAGGCTAACAGCGTACAGCTGGGGACAAGATATCGTTGTTTGAACACTAGCAGGTGTTCAAGGTAAGATAAGCTTGGTACACTGGTTTTCGTTTTGAGTATGAATACATTCTCTGCATTAAGATCAGTTAGATGAGTTTGTTTGCATTTACTTTTCAGAAGGTTTTGAGCTCTTGAGGAGCGCGGATAGTGTAAGTTTTTTGTGGAACTATATTTGTTTATACACTGAGGTGTTGGTGACGGCTCTATCTGGCAGTACCATACTGGTTTAAAACCCGGTTTTGATTGTATATACAGTTGATGTCATGCATAAGTAAGATTTGAAGTGATTGTATTGTATCTTTTCTACAGGCCCCCGACGAAGAGCTGCTTACAGCTCGAAATGCATTGGGCATATACAGAGAACATGTAAAAAGTCTTAAGAAACCAATATTGAAGTCTTTTTGAAATGTTATGTTGTTATATATTTTTGTGCTGAACTGTGAACAAAATATGATTGTGTTTATGTTGATGTGAAAAAATTAATTGATGTGGAAAACACACTAAAGAGTCTTTTTTTGAAAACAAGATTAAAAGTGTCTATAATTTATTCAGCGGGTTCCCGCTACAAAGCAACAGTGCGCTAAGGTTAAGTGTAGTATACACTTAAGATAAGGTTCCTCATGGGTATCCGCCTTGCATGATCATTGTCTCCATGGCATCTGTGGGTCTTCCGGTGTGGCTCTTGGCTGTGCTCCCTTTTATGCTGCAGGTAGTCATCCTGCTTAACACCAGCAAAAGGCAGGTGTTAATTCCCTGCTGCTACCACAGCTTATCGCCTGTTTTTGGTTCGCATTGCAGATTTGGCAGTTCATTGTGAAATTGGTGTTGTGATTTTTTCGTGTGTTTTTGCAAGGGAACGCCTACTCTGCATCTCATTTGGGTAAGTTGGTGGTGTCCACTGCAGAGATACATTTTGGGGTAGTTATCGTGGGAATACTAGTGATGTCTGCAGTTTGCACCAGCTTGTGAATGGGGTGTTAAATCTATCTCCACTTTTGATGCGTTAAGGTGGAGATAAATCGGAGATAAGTCCTTGTGAATATCCCCCTTAGGGAACTATGTAATGTTCAGCAAAAAGCTAAAAACCCAACTTTTTCCCATGACTTAAGTGGGAGCAGCTGAAGGCCCCCAATATAAACTACCATATGTTCCGCTACATATCGCTGTGATATCCATCAGGATTAGTGTTGCGCTTTATAAATACATAACTAAATAAATAAATGAGATAGTGATACGTGAATGTGATTCAAGTGAAGAAGAATGAGTGCAGGAGCGATAAAGTGTCTGCAAAGACGTGGGAGAAGACGAAGAAGGTGTTGTGGAGGTCGGCGGTGAAGGAGACGACCATGAACGCGTTCTGGGAGTTCAACATAAATGCTAAATATAAATAAATAAAGTGCGCCTCCCTGTCGCCACACATTTTCCTGTGACGGTTGGCTGCTTCTCTTAACCCCTCCCCTGCTGATGACGGAGCCGCTCCGTCATCAGCTACAGTTGAGCTGTGCTGATGACGGAGCGGCTCCGTCATGGCCCGGCCGCCGCGCCTGCGCGGCGCTGATTTCGCGCCTGTGCGGCAGGTTTAATGAGCGGGGCGGGTCATGACGGAACCGCTCCGTCACCAGCACAGCTCAACTGTAGCTGGTGACGGAGCGGTTCTGTCACCAGCATGCGGCGGCCGCGCGGCCGCCCCGCCCCTTTAGCGCTGCGGCGGAATAGCCGCCGCAGCGAAAGGGTTAAAGACGTGGGGAGGGCAAACTAAAGTTGTTTAGTAGAGAGAAAAAACCCCAAGTGGTGTTTTACAGTGGAATAAAGAAGTGCACTCCTCCCACTCCCGTGACACGCTTTTAGTTTATAAACCTATAATGTCCTTTTTTTCCCTGTTTTGAGACACTACGGATGGTGTTGCAACAGGCTGCACGGGGTTTGCACAACAGAAGAATAGTTAAAAAGCAAAACTTTGCATGGATGCCAGGGTTGAGGCACACACGTGTTCAGGATATCATGAGGCGTATCTAGAAATTGAGCAGCCAGGGAACTTTAGTTCATTATGTCGTTAATGTACGAAAATTGTAGTTAAAACGATTGCCCAGTTTCGGGTAGAAAAGAGTAAACCCCAATGAGCGGCAGAAACCGGGATCACTTAAATCTGAAAATCACAGGACATACACTGCGATTGTTAGTAACCCTCATTTTATAGAGCGTGAAGTGTAGTGTGGGTTTGGCAGCCTGGGGGTGAGTTGTGGCTGCACTGCTGCCCTCACAGGAGCTGTGAGCAGAGGCACTGGTTCAGGGTGGTTCGCCATCGACTGGCTTTATTGTTCAACCCCTGATGCCGGATTTTCATGTTGTACTGCTTTCGAGAGGCCTGAACTCTGTGGTTACTCCACTCTATCTCCCCCCTTACAACCCCTGGGGTGCTCAGAAGCATGCACTCGATGAAAGAAATGGAGGGGAGATGTATGTGTCAGATCCAATCGAGTTTCCAAAAGTAATGTGTCTTGTTAAAGTGGCATTAACATTGCACATGCTAAATGTGTGTTGTCGTTCCAACAGGACTTGTTTTAGGAGGGAGCACATGTGCTGTTGTTCTATTTAATTCTGTATTGTATTTTTGTTTTACTTTAAAAATGAGTGCAGCGCCGCTTCAAGGACATTGCGCTCGTTTTTTTTTACTTTACCACTGAACGCTGTGTCCTTGAAGCAGCTGCTGCGCTCAGTGTTACAGTTACAAAATATTAAAACAGCAAAAAATATAAACAGAGCGTGATGTCCCTAAAGTGGACGCCTTGCTCAACATAATTGTAAAATATCGATAAAGTGAGCGCGGTGTGCTTAGTTTGAGCTGCGCTGGTTCAAGTCATTTAAAAAAAACATATTTTATAGCGCGTATATAGCGCATAGCGCTGTAGCCGCCATTGTCCCCATCAGTGAGTGTCCATTGTCTAAATAGTGCCTGCTTATCGACTAATGAAGGAGACAGTATAACGCTGCAAGGAAATGATCCAGTCTGAGTGGGCGGGGCCAAAGGAGACAGAGTGGTAACAAAGGAGCCTCATTTTCAATGGGAATCCAATGTTTAGCATAAAAGATGACACCAGCCAATGGGAATGATAGGCGGGGCTTTAAGTCCCCTTCTGAAATCTTAGCGATTACAATAAGCCTCGCAGAGCGAGGAGCGCATGCACGCTCCAGCGCTAGGTCTGCGAAACCTGAAAAGGAGCTGCCACCTACCCTTTTTCTGCAGAGAGGAGTATAGGCCATAAGCATCGTAGCAGAGCAAAGCTGCCTCGAAGGGACATAGAACCTGAAAAGCTTTCTCAAATTCACCGGGCCAAGCCTATAGAGAACTACACGTGCCATTACCAGGTACTTAAAAAGCACCCTTTGTTTTACCGGCAGCCAGTGATTTGAGATGAAGCCGAGTTGTGGGAGCCTGCCCGGAGAAGCTGCTATTTGAAATTGCAATGGAGCCTAGACCGGATTCAGCTATTCAAGGCCATCAATTACCTTTTAATATAATGATCAATCATCCACGGAGCGCTAACGCGACCATGCCAAGTTTATGCCCCTGCAACTCACAATTTATCACCCCTGCAGCAGCATATATAAAAATAGGCACAGCAGCCAGCAAGTGCCATAATCAATTTCACTTCGGGATACGACCTTCCAAAGGCAGCACATTTACATAAACAGAACTCATTACACTAAAAATGTTGCCTCAGCTGCTTTTTCACATTTATTCCACCTAAAGAGGTTGTATTCTTGCTGCACATCTGCACAGCCAAGTAAAAATACATGTTGTCACTGTCACTAAACTTGTGATGGTAAATGGGGTACAAGACAACGAAACCTACATTTTTCTGAATTGAGGAAAGAAACGCTATGAGACAGCTAACACGCAGTGTCATAGCGTGTTTTTAGGTTACCTGCACAGAGCATTATTATCTGATCTGTGTGCTAGACTCTAGTACTTCACAGGTCATTCAAAGGCCTATTGAAAGCAGAGGAGGTTTAGTTTTTAGGTCTCGTAGAGAGACCTATTGCAGTCAAACCACAAAGCTGACTTCACGATGAGGATTTGTAGAAGTGCACGTGCTCGTGAACGCGCTTCTATCCCCCTGCCTTGCTCTTCAAAAGCTCCCCTTACCATTTGCTCCTGCCTCCCCGCCCACTGCTTCACACTTCACGGCCGCCAGGCCGTGATTCGCATTTCTGCCCAGCCATCTGTTCCCCAGCTCCAGCACCTCCCCTCTCTCTCCCCGCACACAGACTTACTCTGATTTCTCCTCCCCCTCCCCAGCCAGATCCCCCCAGGCCGTGTTCCCTCCCACCTTTCCTCCTCTCTGTCCCTCTCTCTCTGTACATCCAGCGCAGAATCCACGACTGTCACGTCAGTGTCTGCCACATTAGGCATTCCACCACATATCCGTGTTATGAGAAACCATGTCAATTTTTGAATAGGTTGCATTGTAAATGCTTGTTCACACCTTCGAGCTGTCTGTTTAGATACATGTTGGCCAGTGAATCTTTGTGTTCCCCCCCCCCACTGACTTAGGAAGAACACTTGACACTTCTGCCCCTGCTTAGTGATGTAGGTTTTACTAGAAATACATTTCCCATGTGATTTTTACCAGCATATAGCTGCTTTGATGCTTTTTCTAATTATGTTCTTTGATTCAGTAGCTTGCCTTCAGGACTATTAAACTGTTAAGGAATGTGGCCATTGACAGAAGATGCCATACAGATTCATCTCAGTCATAATAGCAGTAGTCACATGTTCCTGTATAATCCATTTCATATGAAGCAGCAATACTGCTCATGCTCCCTCCCAGAAAAAAAACGAGATCGAGGCTTGCTTTGATCTCTCTCCCCCACATCAACCGCTAGTGAAAGTCAGTGTTTTTGTAATTAATCATGGCATCATAATAACTACATGAGCCCAATGTTTTCTTGCCACAACTATATAATCAGACTGATAAGACTGGTAATGATTCTTGCTGCCCTTATTTGGGAAAAAAATGTGATCATCCTCAGCCTTTCTTTGTAATAATTTGGATTTGATGTTACAGTTTAAATCGCTTTATTGGCATTTTCATATGAAGATGGCAACAGGTAGAGCGCAGCACTGCTGAGTCCCGGCCTCTGTCTCATCTCGGACCCCGACCATCGCCGGAGACTCGACCTCTGGCGCACTCACCCGCCTGTCACCTCTGAGTCAGAGCGCACTCTGCTGTCACCGTCCCTGCACTCTCGTCTCAGTGTCAGACCTCTCTTACTCTTGTCTCAGTGTCAGACCTCTCTCACTCTCGTCTCAGTGTGTGTCAGACCTCCCCCCTTACTCTCCGCTCTCATCTCAGTGTCAGACCTATCTCCCCTCTAACTCTCTGCTCTCTCTTCCCTCTCACTTTCTGCTCTGTCTCCCCTCTCACTCTCCACTCTCTCTTCCCTCTCACTCTCCGCTCTCTCTTCCCTCTCTCCGCTCTCTCTCTCCTCTCACTCTCCACTCTCTCTCCCCTCTCACTCTCCACTCTCTCCTCCCCTCTCTCTCCCCTCTCACTCTCCGCTCTCTCTCCCCTCTCACTCTCCGCTCTCTCTCCCCTCTCACTCTCCACTCTCTCTCCCCTCTCACTCTCCGCTCTCTCTCCCCTCTCACTCTCCGCTCTCTCTCCCCTCTCACTCTCCACTCTCTCTCCCCTCTCACTCTCCACTCTCTCTTCCCTCTCACTCTCCGCTCTCTCTTCCCTCTCTCCGCTCTCTCTCCCCTGTCTTGGCTGCTCTCTGACTGTCTCCAGTGGCCTCTGTCTGTCTCTGGTCACCCCTCCTCACCATCACACACCCTCACATCCACTCACCAACACACCCTTACCCTCACCCACCCTCACCCACCCTCACACCACATCACCCTCACGCCCCCTCACCCTCGCACCCTCACTCATCCTCACACCCTCATCCTCACACACCCTCACTTACCCTCACACCCTCACCCCCCTCACAACCCTCTCACCCTCACTCACCCTCACACCCTCTCACCCCCACCCCCCTCACCCTCACACACTCTTACCCTCACCCTGACACACCCTGTCACCCTCACACCATCACCCTCACACCCCCTCACTCACCATCACACACCCTCACTCACCCTCACACCCCCTCACTCACCCTCACACCCCTCACCCACCCTCACACACCTTCACACCCTATCACACACCCACTCACCCTCACACACACTTACCCTCACCCCCTCACCCTAACACACCCTCTGTCACCCTCATACCCTCACCCTCACCCCCTCACCCTCAACCCCTCACACCCCCTCACCCTCACACCCCCTCACACACCCTCACCCTCACACCCCCTCACTCACCCTCACCCCCTCACACACCCACTCATCGTCACCCTCACACCCCCTCACCCTCACACCCCTCACCCTCACACCCCTCACCCTCACACACCCTCACCCTCACCCACCCTCACCCACCCTCACCCTCACACCTCCTCACCATCACATACCCTCACACCCTCACCCACCCTCACACCACATCACCCTCGCACCCTCACTCATCCTCACACCCTCATCCTCACACACCCTCACTCACCCTCACACCCTCACCCCCCTCACAACCCTCTCACCCTCACTCACCCTCACACCCTCTCACCCCCACCCCCCTCACCCTCACACACCCTTACCCTCACCCTGACACCCTGTCACCCTCACACCATCACCCTCACACCCCCTCACTCACCATCACACACCCTCACTCACCCTCACCCCCCCTCACTCACCCTCACCTTCACACCCCCTCACACACCCACTCACCCTCACACACCCTTACCCTCACCCCTCACCCTCACACACCCTCTGTCACCCTCATACCCTCACCCTCACCCCCTCACCCTCAACCCCTCACACCCCCTCACCCTCACACCCCCTCACTCACCCTCACCCCCTCACACTCACACCCCCTCACCCTCACCCACCCTCATCCTCACCCACCCTCACCCTCACACCTCCTCACCATCACATACCCTCACATCCTCTCACCCTCACACACCCTCACTCACCCTCACCCACCCTCAAAACCTCAACCACCCTCACACCCCCTCACCCTCACACTCCCTCACCCTCACCCCCTCACACCCTCACCCCCTCATCCTCACACACCCTCACTCACCCTCACACCCTCACCCCCCTCACAACCCTCTCACCCTCACCCACCCTCACACCCCCTCACCCTCACACACCCTTAAACTCACACCCTCAGTCACCCTCACACCCTCACCCTCACACCCCCTCACCCTCACCCCCTCACACACCCTCACCTACCCTCACCTACCCTCACACACCCTCACACACCCTCACTCACCCTCACTCACCCTCACACCCCCTCACTCACCCTCACACCCCCTCACTCACCTTCACCCACACTCACACACCTTCACACCCCCTCACACACCCACTCACCCTCACACACTCTCACCCTCACACCCCCTCACCCTCACGCCCCTCACCCTCACACCCCCTCACCCTCACCCACCCTCACAACCCTCTCACCCTCACCCTTACACCCCCTAACCCTCACACACCCTCACACACCCTCACCAGCATAGCATAACAAAACCTAGCATAGCATAGTAAAACATAGCATAGCATAACAAAACAAAGCATAGGATAGTAAAACCAAACCTAGCATAACAAAACAAGAAATAGCATAGCAAAACACAACAAAGCATAGCATAGCATAACAAAACACAACAAAACATAGCATAACAAAACATAACAAAGCATAGCAAAACAAAACATAGCATAACAATACGCAACAAAACATATCATAAGATAAAACATAGCATAACAAAACAAAGCATTGCATAACAAAACATAGCAAAACAAAAAGTATAGTATAACAAAACACAGCATACATAACAAAACATAGCATAACAAAGCATATCAAAACATAACATAACTTAGCATAACAAAACACAACATAGCATAGCATAACAAAACAAAGCTTAGCATAGCATAACAAAACATAGCATAGCATAGCATAACAAAACATAGCATAAAAAAATAGCATAGCAAAACAAAGCATAGCATAATCAAAAAACACAACAAAACATTGCATAGCATAACAAAACATAGCAAAGCATAACAAAGCATAGCATAGCAAAACACAACAAAACATAGCATAACAAAACATAGCATAGCATAACAAAACAAAGCATAGGATAGCAAAACTAAACATAGCGTAGCATTACAAAAAAAGCATAGGATAGCAAAACACACCATAGCATAACATAACATAACATAACAAAACATAGCATAACAAAACACAACTACACATAGCATAACAAAGCAAAGCTTAGCATAGCATAACAAAAAAAAGCACAGCATAGCATAGCAAAGCATAACAAAACATAGCATAACAAAACATAGCATAGCAAAACAAAGCATAGCATATTAAAACACAACAAAACTTTGCATAGCATAACAAAACATAGCATAGCATAACAAAGCATAGCATAGCAAAACACAATACCACTCAGTGCCACATAATTATATGCTACATAAGTACACTGCACTCAATGCAACATACTCTCCAAATACCACTCAGTGCCACATAATTACACACCGCATAATTACAGTCTACTGAGTGCAACACACTCCACACAATACCACTCAGTGCCACATATTTACATGCCACATAATTACACTGCACTGAATGCAACATACACTCCTAATACCACTCAGTGCCACATAATTATGTTACATAATTACACTACACTCAATGCAACATACACTCCAAACAATACCACTCAGTGCCATATAATTACACGCCACATAATTACAGTGCACTCAATGCAACATGCACTCCAAATGCCACTCTGTGCAACATAATTACACGCCACATAATTACACTGCACTCAATGCAACATACACTCCAAATACCACTCAGTGCCACATAATTACACTGCACTCAATGCAACATACACTCCAAATACCACTCAGTGCCACTTAGTTATATGCCACATAATTACACTGCACTCAATGCAACATACACTCCAAATACCACTCAGTGCAACATAATCACACACCACATAATTGCACTCGACTGAATGCAACACACTCCACACAATACCACTCAGTACCACATAATTACAAGCCACACAATTAAACTCTACTGAATACAACATACACTCCTCATAATACCACTCAGTGCCACATAATTACACTCAACATAATTACACTCTACTCAATGCAACATACACTCCAAATACCACTCAGTTCCACATAGTTACATGCCACATTATTACACTGCACTCAATGCAACATACACTCCAAATACCACTCAGTGCCACATAATTACACGCCACATTATTACACTGCACTCAATGCAACATACACTCCAAATACCACTCAGTGCCACATAATTACACGCCACATAATTACACTGCACTCAATGCAACATACACTCCAAATATCACTCAGTGCCACATAATTACACTGCACTCAATGTAACATACACTCCAAATACCACTCAGCGCCACATAATTACATGCCACATAATTACACTCTTCTGAATGCTATACACACTCCACACAATACCACTCAGTCCCACATAATTATATGCTACATAATTACACTGCGTTCAACGCAACATACACTCCAAATACCACTCAGTGCCACATAATTATACGCCACATAATTACACTTTACTGTACTGAATGCAACACACACTCCACACAATACCACTCAGTGCCACATAATTACATGCTACATAATTACACTGCACTCAATGCACATACACTCCACACAGTGCCACAAAATTACACGCCACACAATTACACTCTACTGAATACAACATACACTCCACACAATACCACTCAGTGCCACATAAATATATGCTACATAATTACACTGCACTCAATGCAACATACACTCCAAAGGCCACTCAGTACCACTTAATTACACGCCACATAATTACTCTACTGAATGCAACGCACTCCACACACTACCACTCAGCGCCACATAATTAAATGCTACATAATTACACTGCACTCAATGCAACATACACTCCAAACAATACCACACAGTGCCACATAATTACACGCCACACTATTACACTCTACTGAATACAACATACACTCCACACAATACCACTCAGTGGCACATAATTATATGCTACATAATTACTCTGCACTCAACGCAACATACACTCCAAATACCACTCAGTGCCACATAATTACATGCAACATAATTACACTGCACTCAATGCAACATACACTCCAAATACAACTCACTGCCACATAATTACACGTCACATGATTACACAGCTCTCAATGCAACATACACTCCAAATACCACTCAGTGCCACATAGTTATATGCAACATAATTACACTGCACTCAATGCAACATACACTCCAAATACCGCTCAGTGCCACATAATTACACACCACATAATTACACTCTACTGAATGCAACACATGCTCCACACAATACCACTCAGTGCCACTTAATTATATGCTACATAATTACACTGCACTCAATGCAACATACACTCCAAACAATACCACTCAGTGCCACATAATTACACGCCACACAATTACACTCTACTGAATACAACATACACTCCACACAATACCACTCAGTGCCACATAATTACACGCCATATAATTCCATGCTTTTCAATGCAACGTAAATACACTCCACATAATATCACTCATTGCCATATAATTACACACCTCATACTTACACTGCAACATAAATACACTCGATCTGTCTATCTATCTATCGCACTTACACACTGTCTATCTATCGCCATCACTCTATCTTTCTATCTATCTATCTATCTATCTATCTATCTATCTATCTATCTATCTATCTATCTATCTATCTATCTATCTATCTATCGCTCTCACTCTATCTATCTATCTTTTGCCCTCACTCACTCTATCTATCGAACTATAGGCCCTCCCTCTATCTATCGCCCTCCCTCGATCTATCTATCGCCCTCCCTCGATCTATCTATTGTCCTCCCTCGATCTATCTATCGCCCTCCCTCGATCTATCTATCGCCCTCCCTCGATCTATATATCGCCCTCCCTCGATCTATCTATCGCCCTCCCTCTATCTATCGCCCTCCCTCTATCTATCGCCCTCCCTCTATCGCTCTCCCTCGATCTATCGCCCTCCCTCTATCTATCGCCCTCCCTCTATCTATCGCCCATACTCACTCTATCTATCGCCCATACTCACTCTATCTATCTATCGCGCTCACTCACTCTCTCTATCTATGGCCCTCACTCACTCTATCTATCGCCCTCACTCTATCTATCGCCCTCACTCTATCTATCGCCCTCACTCTACCTATCTATCGCCCTCTCTCTGTCTATCTATCGCACTCACTCTATCTATCGCTTCACCACAGCATCACTCAGCACAACCACAGCATCCCTCAGGGGAAATACAAGATTACTAGGCGCTACCACAGCATCACTGAACGCCACAGCATCACTCGTCGCCACCACAACATCACTCAGCACCACCACAGCATCAATCTGTGCAACCAATCAACAACAACTGGTTCAAATATGTTCTCTCAATGTTTCAAGCTTTATTACAAATGTCACAAAAAAATGTTATTTCACTTCTGTGCTTGGATTTTCATCACAATAAAATAAAATTAACAAAATCTTCACAATAATTATTTACAAAAGTTTAAGCTATTGCCATTATAAATTACAATAACTTGTATTTAATTATTAATTATTAAAAAATGTAAAAACCATTGTTATTTGTAATATCAATACATCTAAGTCACGTAAATACAACACATATTTCATTACAAATGCTATAGGTTTACATTTGCAAAATTTAAAACTATTGGCATTGTAAATGACAAAGCTATTAATTTTGCTATTTTCAAAACCAAAACATAAATAAAAAATGTGTCATTTACAATAACAATAGCTCAAACTTTCCTAATGCGAGACCTATTGCATTGCAAATGCTTGTTTTTTTAATTGCTTCTTGTGCCCGCCTACAGTATCGTGCTCTCTTCAGCCTAATTGCAAGGTGTCAATTAAAGACCTATTAGGCACAGATAAACTGGGATAAATTGCTCCATTAGCATATCTCTCCCCATTGACAAATATACTGCAGAAGTACCTTGTCACACTCTTAACAACTACAAAGGAGAGGTTATGCAGGTTTCCTTTGAAATATAAATGAGCAAAACAGTTATATTGTTTTATTATATTCGCATGTCTAAAGCACTTTCCTCACCCGTTTGAATCCCAAAGAGCTGTAACATAAATATTTAACAGAATATAAATGTTGATTTTTCTTTTATTTTTTTTAGCACCTTCAAACAATTCATAACGAAAGGCACAATTTAAAATAATCTTTAATGAAAAAAGTTATATTCTGTCATCAGGTTCTATAAGTGATTTTATTTAATTGGCCATCCCTCCACTTCCATCCATCCACCTTTCTCATGAAATGAAATTAAATGAAATGAAAATGCGTTTTATAAAGCGCGAATAGCTGCCCGGAGGCGTCCCAGCGCTATGACTGAAAGGTGTTCTTACAGTTGGGCGGATGGCACAGAGATTGTGAGGACCTAATTATTGAATAAAAAAGTTTTCAAATGTTTCCTAAAGGAAGTTAGGTCCAAGTAACTTTTGCGTTTAGCAAAGTATATGTGGGTGTTGTAGGCTGTGGTGTACTGTAAAGTGCAAGTTGCATTTTCCTTCTACAGAAGCTGCTTTGAAGGGGTTTGGGTGAACGTATTGGCATTTTAACTGTGTGAAACACAGGGTCGCTGAGTGCTTAATCACAAAGAAAAACGTAGCACCTGTAAACTGCCTGTATGGCACTAATCCACTTTTGGCAGCGCCTAGGGTCTGGAGAGCACTTAAAAATTTCACAGTGGTGTAAAAGTGAAATTGTCGCTAGCGAACTGACCTGGGCGAAAGAAACAAGAGCCGCACTAAGTGAAGCCTATGGTGTGTTGGGTTTAAAACTATGCCCGGAACTGGGTCATCCAGTTATAGCTAAGAAGGAACTGAGGTCACTGGGAGCTGAGACGTACCGCACATATGATAGAGAGTATCTCTCGCAGAAAGTTTCGGTCTCGTATATGACCCTAATATGATCCTAATGGTGTTCAACGCAAAATGAGTGGCATGTCTGCAACCTACACTAGAAAAATGAAAACAGCAGGGAGGTGCATGGGAAGAAGGAGGGAGTAGCAATGGATAGTGGAAGGGGGCATGGGGATGTGGCAGGAGCAATGCAACAAAAGTTCTGCAGGAAAGGGGATGGGGGAGAAGCAACAACCGAAGGGGTGGCTGTAGAGTTAAATAACAAAAAAAAAACCTGCAGGAGCACGTGCCAAGTGGCCGCAAACAGTAAGCTGTACTAGGTCCATACTCCATAGCAGGAGAAGGAGGCGCGCAGGAGGTGTGACCAGTTAGAAGCAAGGAAACCAGTGTGACGTGGAAACTTCCCAGTGGTAAGTATTGGTAAGTAATGGGTGGGCTTTAAGCCCGTTTTATGTTTTTTTTTTTTTTAGTCAACAAAAGATATAACCGACAGTATATGCGCACACTGCCTCAGGCAAAAAAAAAATCTAGCTCAAAGCGCACTGAAGATTTACAGTGGGAATATCCACTTAATCAACCCCTCGCTTACGTGACCCAATTCCACAAGGATTGCTAGACCTGATAAAAATCAAGAGGTAGAGATACCACTGCCACCAGTAAATAAATGCCAGCTTAGGGGTGAGATCAGAAGTATTCCATGAAAGGATTGAAACACTCTGGAGACAAATGGGATATTCCAAAGAGTATGCAGCTTGTAGGGAAAGATATTTTAGCTGCCTCAAATCATCAGAGATTGCAGCCTTCAGTATCTGCACATCAATAGCAACAGGGATATGTCAAGGACAACCGATAATGGCCTACTGTCAATCGTTGGATTTAAGATTTGTCACACAATAATGCTGTAAAAGCCATTTCACCATTTTGGAAATTAGGAATTATTTGAGAGCCCGTAATTCTTTTGCCTTTGGAATAGATAGTGAACCATGATGCCAAGTCCAGAAAGGCAGGTTTATACTGACACTGGGGCCTATAAAAACCATCCTAAAGAAATACCATTTATGAGAGTAGATACCCTTCATGCCCTGTTGGTTGACTCAAAATGGCCTGCACTTTGCCAAGAACCCTACATAATCTCGTCTCAGACCCTTTGGTTCTGAACCAATCCAAGAAACGCACCTTGTCATCCCAATATCATGTGACATCATACATCATCACCAATGCTTTTTTCTGATAGAGCGTTCTAGCCACAGATTCCTCCCCTTTGAATATTCCTCAGGCGTCAGACTGGATCTGTAAACTTTTCAGAAGTACCTAGGTGCGCCATCAGGTGGCACCGCCCAGGTCTGCCCTGATGCCATTCCAATCTGGAAATGATGTGCGTAGTCTATATAAGCCCGCCCACACGCTCTGACATCAGTCCCTTACTTTCATTTTAGAGGCCAGTCTTCATCACGCTCCAAATCATAAGGTAAATTGAACTAGAAGCCCAAAAAATCGAACCTTGGTTACGCCTCCTCGTGCCACACAACTCTCGATCTCGTTTCTGAAGGCAGCTGACTTCAGGGCTGATCCTGTAGTTGGTTCCGGCATAAACCAAGTTTTTATGGCTAATATCCTCGCCATATTAGATCGAAGAGTTCCACGCAGCTATGCGCTGGGTCTTCGGATACCTATGTACTCCCTCTGGCACACCTTTCAGCTCCAAGGATCTGAGATACCCTTCATTTGGACTGCCACCAGAGGGTTCGCCCATGGCGTCAGTTGGACCCTTAAGCTCTTCCCTCCGTCTCCAGTCCTGAGCTTGCTTCCGGCTCCACAAACTATGACGTCCGGGGCACTTTGACGCCCACACCAACTTTATTGACTCAGGAAGAGGAGGTCCCAATAGCTCTCTCTGGTGCTGAATCAACACCGGACTGACCTTGGCTGAAGTCGCGCCCGATACCCCCAGCGGATCCACTTCTCCTACTTGAATTACTGCCTCAACAAGGGAAAGCACACACACTGCCTTCCTTTTTGGGTACCGACTCAGACTGAATATGATCCTGTGGAAGAGTTTGCTTAACCCTACCAGGATGATAATTTGTACGATGACCTACAGGAGGCTAGTGGCCTCGTTCTCACCGGAAACGGGCCTACTTTCACCCCCTGGACCAGCCACAGAGGAATCTGCTTTCTGCGCCATGGTAAAGCATAGGGCAGCGTAAGTGCTTGACTTCTAGCTCCCCACCTTGGAGGTTAAGACCAATGTATTACCGGAAGTCCTCCAGCTAGGGCAAACATCTTCCGAGTCCCTTGTTCCATTTAATGAGGCACTGACGTATACCTTATGGCGGGATTGTTCCAAACTTTGTTCCAGCCCCCCAGTCAACTAACAAATTGCCAGGTGCCATCGTCCTGCTTCAGGTGAACCTGCTTTTCTCTCGCAGTATCCTTCCCCAAACGTCTAGTGGTGGAAGCCTCCAGGAGCAGGTCTAACCCCAGCACCTTTCTACCACTCCTACCCAACAGAGAATTGAAGTGAGTGAAAATGTTTCGGAAACAAGAGTTTTATTCTACTGGTCTGGCAATTCACTCAGTTAATGCCAGCTGCTTGTTAGGCCACTATTCCCACGCCCTTTGGGGCTCAATGGCACAAGTCCTCCCTGGTGTGCCTGAAGATCTCCGAACCTGTTGTTGCTCAGCTAATTCAACGTGGTTGTGATGCTGCGAAGGTCATGCATCGTTGTAGCTTGGACATCACTAATTTCATCAGGCGGACCATTGCTACCAGTGTTGCCATTCGCAGCTATATGTGGCTACGAATGATTGGGTCCTCCATTCCCTTTAACGGGGCTCACCTTTTTGGAAACAAGGCTGATTCCTCTCAGGAGCATTGTAAAGAGAGCAGTGCTACCACACGTTCTCTGGGCCTATCTGCTTCACCTTGACAATTGCAACAGTTTTATCACTTCTTTTTCTGATTTGATAGAGATGTCCCTTATTGCAAGGTTGTCCAGCCTCAACAAAGAACCTAGCATTTTTGCAGTTGAGGCTGTGGTGCCCTCAGCTCTCGTGGCCAAGGTCATCGTCCCCCCTGAAGCCCAATCCTGCCAAACCTCTTTAGCGAGCATGGCCACCTAGTGGGAGGCAGAATCCACTTCCTAACACCAGACATGTGCAGTCTACAGTTTGTTCGCTGGAGACACACCTTACCCTTCCTCTCTTCCCCACTGCGCCTTCAAACTTACTCCAGCGACTAACAGAGGACCATCTCTCCATTTTGCAGCAGGAACTACAACCCTTTTTTGTCAAGTGGACTGTTAGGAGGATATCAGCACCAGAAGTAAGACGTGGTTGTTATTCCTGCTACTTTCTGGTGTCCAAGAAATATGGAGGCCTGCCGGCTTTTTTAGACCTGCTCCCTCTCAACACCTTCTGCAGGCAGAGAGAAATTCGAAATCCTCACCCTTGCCCAGGCCTTATCTGCCCTTGACTCGGGAAACTGAATGGTGGTGTTGGACTTGCAGGACACCTATTTCAATACACTCGTACAGAAGCCCATCGGCACTAGCTGCATTTTGTAGTGAGACAAGAGCACTTTCAGTTTGCAGTGCCCCCTTTAGTCTCACCAGTGTACTTCATATGTTCACAGAAGTGATGGTGGCGGTGGCAACAAACCTTTAGAGGTGAGGGGTGCCAATCTTCCTCTACATCGACAACTGACTGTTAAAGGGGTGCTCGACCCAGGCAGTCGTCAACCACCGTAACAACAACAAAAGGTATCCAGGAGTCCCGACTCAGTGTTTTACTCGAGACTTACCACTATGTAACTAAGACTGTGTTTATTCAAGTGTTAACCAACATTTAGTATGCAACTTGGGCAGGAATTTTTCCCATCAGTTGCCGCTCTGTACCACCATTGTTTCATCATTTGGGTCCTCCATACCCTGGAGTTTGTACACAGAACCGGTCACACTGTGAATGGTGTGAGGACTATGTGAGTAAGGGGACCGATGTCATATGTGTTTGTTAGGTGGTGTCTTGAAAGTGATGTCGACAAGGTTTACACCTGAGGGAAGCAGTGCAGTGAGGAAAAAGTGAAGGTGAGTAAAATTAGGTGGACCTGAGTAGAAAAAAGAGTTTATTGGTTTCTCTCAGACCCCTAAGGCTAAAAACAGGTGAAAAAAGTAGATTTAACAATATATCTACATGCAAGTCGTCAACCACCCCCAGACTATGGTGAACCTCCTGTCATCCTGGGGGTTCAATATCAATGTGCTGAAGCCTAACCTGACTTCCTCTCAGACGCTCCCCTTCATCGAAGCCCTTCTGAACATGATTTGGTTTTGTTCCTTCTCCCTGGGAAAGGGGATCCAGGACATCCATTCAATTATCCTGATCTTTCAGCTTCTGCCCTGGATTTCAGTGAGGTTGACTCTGAGACTACTGGCGCTGATGGCCTGCTGCATCCAGCTAATTGAGCATGCCCAGTAGCATATGCAGGCTCTGCAGTGGGATCTGAAGTTCCAGTGGACCAAACTTCAAGGGGATCTAATGTTCAGAATTTAGAGGAGACTGCGAAGGATCTGCAGCGGTGGTTGCTGGACCATGATTGGATCAGCTGAAGACCCCTCTCTCTACCCCACTCAGGACTGACAGTGGTGATCAATGCATTGCTTCTGGGATGGGGTGGCCTCTAGTCTCTGGCGGATTCCTGACTTCATATTAACCTTCTGGTTCTGAGTACGATCCACTTGGCACTGTAAGTTTTCATTCCGTCCATCGAGGGGAGGCTGGTTCAGGTGCTCACGGACAACACCACCGCCATATGGTACTGCAACAAATAGTGCAAATTTTAAACCTGTGAAGGCAATCTGAGTGACCAGGGTTTTAACTGAACCAGGAAACAAAGAAGAATCCAATTTGCCCGAAATGGTTAATGAATGACTGTCAGTTCATTTGGAACGCAAAGGGGTCAAAGAGGTAGGCTGTGCACAATGTACAACTATCTACTTCAATTTCTGCAATTTCTTTGTGTTCCTCTCTTCTTTGAGAGTGGAGATAGACGTCTGTTATTTAATACACCTGAGATGGCTGGTAATGCAGCTACAATTTGTTATAAAGGGAGATCAAAACATTTCAATACAATATTGAACAGCTCAGTCACAAACGTTCAAATTAATGGAGTCAGAGTTTCTCAGTTAGATCCTCTCCCTGACTATTCCCCATAGACACAGATTTTTCTGCATAATTTTTTGTTAATCACAGCTGACATTGCAGTATAAGCTGTGCTTTCAGTGTGAATCGCAGTTGCAGGAGGAGGCAAATAATCCACGAAACAGAGGTCTCTACTTGGGTGACACCGACGAGATTTGCACAGGAAAACTAACCCTTCTCTGTAGCCATAATTGATGTTAGTTCAATGCTAATGACATGATTGATGACTATTTTATTTCAATGTCTGCATATAAGACTCTCACAGCTTTCTGTAGAAACTCCTCAATACCTGCCTAGTGTCTATTTGTTCTTGGGAAGTCATTTTTGCAGGGACTTTTTTTTTCTTATCTTTTTTCCTTGAAGCCGCAGGTACTATCATTAGGTCTCACCTACACAGCGTGCATGCGCTTCATAGGAAAAAGACCTATAGCCATAGATTCAGTTTGGCTGCTAAAAACATGCACACATTGCATTGCCTTCAATGGCAACGCAAGCACGTTTGGCGATTCCTTTGCGGGTTCGAGCTTTGACATATGGTTCCTGCCCGCTCCCGCAAGGGAACCCTGCCCAGGCCCCCTCCTCTCTTCCTCTCCCACTGCTGCCTACTCCTCTCCTCGTTAGTGCAAGGCGCACATGTGTCTTTTTTGGATCCATTTCACAGGGAAGCAACTAAATGAAAGAAGGAAAGAGAGGTTGTGAACCGTTTCTTCAAGTAAGGTTCAGTATTCAGGACGAAAGGTTAGCTATACAAGTACATCTGAAGAGATTTTTCAGTAATGTAAAAGTTTATATATTTTGTTTTCTATAATACCATGCAAACATTCTCATTTAGCTGGACTTTATTAAGGAGTAAAAAAAAAAAGCGAACGCACACTAAGCAGAATTGACAGTTCGAAGCATGTTACCTAAAAGAGTTCATGTCGTATTACGGTGGAAAATTTGGCCAATACTACAAGATACTGGCATTTCGAATGCATGATCCAGGCATAATTAGTGATAGCAGATTTCAGGGATGCGAAGGCTGCCAGATCTTGACCTGTAAGCTACCATGGCACGGCTGCCAGTTTTGATTGGATGCAGTTGCCTGTGAACAGACTTCTTTTACAACTAAACTTCAGGCAGTAGTTTAGGGGGATTTCAAATTTCTTGTATTTATTTATTAAGGCGATCACAATCCAATCGTGTAAGTTGATGTGTTTAGCCAGACTTAAATAGACAGCATATTGCAGAATTTTTCTTTCACTCCTGAATCGTGTAACTTGACATGTTTAGGCAGGAATAAGTAGGCAGAGTAGGTTACAGATTTAGCGTTCACTTCAGTCTGTAAATACAATTTTGTATTTTTCTCAAGTACTAAGGAGTTGTGTGCACCAACACTGGCTTACCAGTTGTTTCAGGATAACCCACTCATGATTATAGTGCCTTCAAATTTAATCTGGTCGATATTTCAGAATTTCAGGCTGGGACACTGGGTTGAGCTCTAGTACGATAATGTTACGAGGTGCCAGCCTATGACTGAAAGCACAGTGAATGTGAAAGTCATTATTTAAAAACTTTATTACACAGCATATGACAGGCTGCCGAAAAATGTGCAAACAGATTTACTCTTTTTATGTTAAAAAGATTAGGGTTACTACATTTTTGGGGATTTCCAACAGTATCAATATGCTTTTATAGCTTGTTATTGCTCAAAATATGTAATTTAAGATTTTATCCATTTGATAGGATGTCATTGCTTTGTTTTACCTGCGAAAAAGTGTCAAGCATTTGGCAGTGTAATATCACTCATAAGTACACAGAAACCTTATTTTTTTATTATAAGTATGCTGAAAACTTGACAGTTATGTTTGACCGAAGTTTTCAAACTGTTTATAGACAATCATATATTGTCGTCCACCGTTTTGAAGGGGCTCCGTACTTAGGTGACCACCACGTGTCATAAATCAAAGCATACTGTCTGTGAATATGTGCAAAACAAGTATAATATAATGTCCAACTGTTTTTAAAATCCCGTTATACAACTTTGTGATAGTGCAATTTGTATTTATCTGCACTGCCACGTGTATACAGCACAACACCTCCAGGTTTCGTGCTGGCGCTTCCCACATTATTTTGTACCTTATTGCATTAGCAACCAATTATGCACTTGCTATGCTATTAAATGTGCTATTTAGGCTAGCGCAGGGTCATGAATGAACAGATCAATAAGATCATCTTCTGAGCAGCTGCAGTGCCTGCCTGCCCTCTGTTACTGAGAACTGCAGTCATGCAGTCTGTCTCCAGTCAGTGCCCATCCATTTCTGGTGCTTTGCAGCAGTTTTAAGATCTTCTTAGAGTTTCTCGTGGCTCTAATTGGTGTACTTCCTGATATTTATATGTTTCCCCCATCTTCAATGCGTGTTTTGGCTCGCAAGAAAGTGTCACTCATAGTTGTTGAAATGTCACTCATAATTACTCTGAAATTATGAAAATATCATACATAGCAATAGGAAACCTTGGCAGCTATGGTCACTGATTTCAGGAAGTGAGGAGCAAGACAGAAAGAGAGGGAATAATAGGAAGAGAGGGGGGCAGCTGCCAGCACAGAAAAGAAGAGGACATTGTCCCTGTCTTCGCTGGGCAGTAAGGAAGAGACAGCGCCATTTTCCTTCTCTGCCCGTCCCGAACGTCCACGAAAGCAAGCAGAGCCTTATCTGAAGGCCTTTGCTATTTCTGCCATCCTGGGACACAGTTTTGAAAAGGAAAAGTAGGGGAACGGAATCTTTTTAGGTCTCGCCTATGTGTCATTCTCTGCTAACTTCCCGTCGATGTTTTCGCCATCTTTCTTTGTCTCCTCTCTCCTGCCTTTAACTTTCACGGTCTGTCCCTCCCTGCGCCTCAGTCCTTACTTACTCCATGCCTCGATGGTCTATACTCCAGGTCTCTATGCTTCTTCTCATCTTCGCACTCTCCTTTCCTTATTCCCCACCGTCTCCAACCCGTTTGAAGTTAGCTTCTCCACCGCTTTTTCCGATTTCTGCCTCCTGCCTGGATCTCTTTCCCTCTATCTTTCTGTATGTTTTTTCCTCTACCACAGGTGGAACGCGAGACATCTACGTATTTTACTGGCTCTACCGCTACATGTTTCTCCCAGGACCCTACAAACGATTGACCTCCAAATCCCCCACATTTCAGTCAACAGCACTTAAAGTAAAGCTGTCAAGTCACGTGTCACAGCTTCCGTCGAACTTGTTTTTTTTAGCTTCCACCGCCCAGCATTTTGGGACAGTAGTTTCTATTCTTCTACTCCGGTATGGCCTTAAAACCCCATGATACAAAGTGCTATTGAATGAAAACCAGCATTGGCTGAAGGCGTCCCATATGACCGGAGAACGCTTTGTTTCCGCAAGTCTGGTTTTGCTTAGCATGGGTTCAGTAGCTTAACATTTAAGCGGACCGGTTGGCGAAGAAAAAAGGTACGTTCCTTTTAGCAATAGTAATGACAGTTGTGCTGGTAGATAACATTGAGGGGATGGGATGGGATGGGTACCCTCGTTCGCAGAGAAGTTGTTCGGAGTAATTGATATTACAGCCTTAAATTAAACTCCGATGTGAGGGGAGGTTGGTTGCTTGTCTTCTGTCACACAAATGTGTCCTTTACCACCCGGCATATTACATGCCCAGGAGAATACGTACTTGGCAGTTGATTTACACTGGTTCTATGATGGAATGAGCGTTCTTGTTATGCATGCTTTACGGTCACTAAAGGTTCGGTTATTGTGGACCGAGGAGAGATTTTATAAAATGACATTCTCTGCCCGGTTTTATTTTTACACATCAAGATATAATCCCCTAAATCTCAAACTATTGTATCGCCCAAGCTATTACTGCCACCTAACCCAAACACATCAACTCCATCTACTTGAGTCTTCCGTTCCTAGCCCTGCCCACATTTTACCTTTCAATTATTTTCTTGTAACCTCCCAGATCCTTTTCTTTAATTGCTGGATACTTCGACTGCCTTCAGTCTTTTTCCTCATCTGGACCTGCAGCCCTTTTCTAAGTCTGCACACTTACTGGACAAACGAAGCAGTCTTTTGCTCGCCTGTAATAACCAGCCCTCCATCAACCTATATCTGTCCACTGGACCAAGGCTGCTGTGTCATAAAAATAAAAAGTAAACTACTTCTGGTGCTGTAGGTTGCCACCAGCCATGAGTGAGAAATATGAAATTATATAGCATCTCAGTTATCCCGCCTTAGTAACCCAAACCCTCAAACAAATAAGACAGGAGTGTGGGCGACCATCTCTAGAAGTGACTAGGAAATCACACTTTTCCTTTCAGCTAGCACTCCCTTAACTCACCAGCCAAGCATTTGGAGTAGTAGTGATGTGAACCACTGCTCCAATCTATTCCTCAAAGTTCCCAAGGAAAGGACGGCTGTCCCCCTTCACACAAGAGACCCTTGAGGCATAAAGCGAAGGAGCCTGAGACCCGCTTTGCTTTGCTACATCTCACAAATTCAATTTCACAGTATCACTTTACATACGAATATAAAGTCCCTAAAGATCGGGCTGATGAATCATTGTATCATCTCATTGCACCTCTAAACACACTACTCCTCCCACTCTGCTTTAACGCCCTCTTCCCTACTTCTCCATAATGCCAGCGTGTCATACTTCTCTGGACATTCTTGCTCCTTGTCGGTCTACCAGCTACTTCACTGATGATCTACCATTCTTTTACCACAGCCTGACCAAACACTTGACCAGTACTACCTACTGGTCTATTGGTCACTTTCTCTTAGATCTACACGACCTCCATTAAACCTACTCATTCACTGGGCCAGAGATGCCTACTGATCCACCAGTTTTTTCTTCAACTGAGCTTGACAATCTTTTGGCACTCCTGCTTGCTGATTGGACATTGGTACCTATGAAAGTACCAGTGGTTTCCTAACCTCTGCCTACCATTCCTCCAGCAAGCCTGACCCCGCAGTATGCCATGGTTGCCATATCTTAATACCCTCTTCGGCTGCCCTTAAGAACAAGAAATGTCTATAACTAAGCACAAAATGATAGTAATGCAAGAACAAGCATTGGCATAGCCAATAGGTCTCGCCTTTGGGAACTTCTTAGTGTTTAGTTATCAAGCACAATATCCTTGGTGCAACAACATCAACTGTTGCATGGCTAAACACTTAAAAGGTCCCAAAGGCGAGACCTATTGGCTATGCCAATGCTTGCTTTTGTATTACTATCATTTTGTGCTTAGTTATTGTCATTTCTGTCAGTACCGCATTCTGAAACACTAAGCTACAGCAAAAGGAATGTTCATGGCAACTAATGTGCCAGGAGAAGTAAAGCTAATCAAAAAAGTATTAGGGTAAAATAAAAAACACATGAAAAGAAAGTAAACGGATCTTGTGGCACTCTTGCAGTAATACCTGTTAGGACCACGTTTGCAACTCTTTTGTGCTAACCAGGAAGACCTGCCGTTTAATGGCACTTAATTATACGAAATTATTATTCTTCCTCGTAGACGGTATAATCCCCAGTGGCACCGAACCAAGGCGTCAAAAAGCCTTTCAACGTATTCTTCACTCGATTCAGAAATTTCAATGTTCATTTGTGATTTAATTCGAACTCTCAATAGTTTATTGTTGGTTCCATCATGAAACAGTCTTCTCAAGAATTGACTGCCTTCCAATGTGCTTCATAAGCCCAATGCAACTGTTTTTATTTTAAGTGCATTCATAGAGGGCCCAATGCATTTCGGACGACTAGTCCTTCAAGGGCAATATATCAGATCTGAAACGAAACTATACCGAAATCAAGTATCTCAAATAATGGAGCTAATAAATCTTAAAATTAAATCTTATAAGGTGAGATCATGTTAGTCATCGGTTACCCATGCATTATCCAAAAATCATGATGTGCTTACATTTAGGTTAACCTTGGTCTCTTATGAAATATGGAATTCCATGCCACAATAACATATGAAAAACTGCAATTTCACAAAGTAAAAGTTATTCATGCTTGCAGTAAACTCATAAACATGCAAATATCCAGTTTCGCACCACAAATAATCAACGAATGCTCGGTGAAAATATAGTGATGAAACAGAGATACAACTTCTCTGTGAATTTATCCTTGCCTAAATATGGCAACCCATAATTTGTCGTGTTAGTGATAGTTAGCCATAATGTTTAGTGAAAGAAAAAGGAACATCCCTGAATAACAATAAACTCACTCACAATCAAGGCTGTCTTTCATATTGTCTCCTCTTTTTGCGCATCCGGTGACTTGATAGTAAACTTATGTTATGGAGTGCACATTTATTAAAGCAACATGCCTACAAAGCTCTCCACGACGCAGGGAAGAATATCGGCAACACTGTCTCGCATTCCACACACCCCACAGACAACTCTGCTCTATCCTACCCGCCCTGACCTCTGTCCCACAGATTCACAAGACCATAACTGGAGGAAGATCCTTCTCCTATCTCACCACCTCGACCTTGAACACCCTGCCTCTCCACGTCAGGCAATCCTCATCGTTGATCCAATTCAGGAAGGACCTCCAGACCTGGCTCTTCGACTGAACCTCCATATCCAGATGGATCAGTAGAGCCCCCTCCCCCCACAACACCTTGAGACCTTCACGGGTGAGTACCGCGCTATACAAACTCCTGATTGATTGATTGATGTTGACAGGGCACTACTTGAAATAAAGAACTACAAATCCTTACTTTAAATCAAACATGCAATACCATCTTTTCTATCTTCTCCTGTGTATGTTTCTCCGCTGACAGTTGGTAAATTTGTGTTAATGGGTGCACGTTTATACAAATGTAATCAGATGTATTAGTACGTTGTTGAACGTGTACAAAACTACAGTGGCCATGTTAACAGGGTACTACTGCAATTCCTTACTTTAAATAAAACATACAATATCACCACTATTTACCATATACTAGAGAGGTTACAGGAATACAGGTTGTGTTGTGGATGTATGTATCATGGAGCAATATGAGGAATTTTGACAACCATTTGCAAAAGAGGAATTAACAGTTAAAAAAAATTAGAGCCTAAAAAGCACGACCTCTGACGTGTCTATCTTAGTTCTCAAAATATTATTTGGTATATACACTCTAGTCTTTATGTTAGAAAGAGTCAAAATAGTGTTGAACCCAATCTAAAATTTTCCATCTTCAATACCAGTGATGTAAAAACAGGTAAGATCTGTTAGTAAAAAATACTCGTGTAATAAGACAATGTGAGTCATTTCTAATAAATAGTTCACCTATTTTAATATTGACATGAACAATCTTAAATGTAAACTATCTTATCCTATTTAGTCAATGGTTGTTCTGCTAAATAAAGCTATGCATAACCGAGAGATATAAATCTTTATGAGTCCCTTTGGTTGTACTGTCTAATTTACATATCCGATAAAGTTCTCTTTGAAGGAGTCTTTTTCTTCCGTTTCCAAATATTGTGTTTAACTTTATTGAAGTGTATGGCCACAGTGGATTTCGCTGACTGTTGTTGTAGATATCTTTTGTTTTCAAACATGCATAGTTTCATTTTTCTTTCCGTCTTGCCGTTGTATAAAAGTGCACACAGGTATTTTAATGAATAGTTTCATTTTTTCGTATTACAGTTGCTATGGAATCTTAATGCTATTGGTGTATCTTTCTGTGGGGTTGAGATTGTTAGTCCTTTAATAACATTATTGCAGTGGATACAATTATACACGGAAAAGTACCTAGATTATCATGTGTATGTACTAGATTACCAGTATGTGAAATTAGTTCTTTGAGAACTCTTATATACAAACAGCAGGGGATGCTGGAATGAAGTGATTAAATCCAGTTCTGTTTGCAAAATTTCCCATCTGTGCTTGATAATATGCTTTAGCTTATGAATTCTAGTAGAAAATAGTGACATGAATGCAGCGGCGGCTCCTCCACTAAAGCGGGGGATCGTCGCCCCTCTGCTCCCACAGCAGTGAAAATATGAAAAATAAAATGATAATAGCACATGTTATAATCATTTAATTTTACCTCAATTACTTGAGCCGAGTCTAGGGCAGGGCAAGGCCGGGCCATCCTGATGCACAGCTGCAGCAAGGAGGAGGAGTAGTGGCGCTGCTGCAATTGCGCATGTCAGTTTGGCCAGGTGTCCTAGGATGGGCAAATTGACATGCGCACTTAGATCTCTCCTCCCGAGCTGTGCTGTACAGCCAGGTGGAGAACAGGCGTAGTCCCTTACTGAGCGCCGAACTATGGTGCTCAGACCAATTCCAGCGCTGCTTTCATGCTGGTTTATACCAGCATGAGAGCAGCATCTGGATTGGCGTAGGGGAGCCTGTGGACTGCCTGGAGTCAAGAAGCAGATGCACAGAAGAGCACCAAGTCGGCAGGCGGCAGATAAAAACATTTTAATATTCTTCTTCCCCGCACTGCCCCTGTACAGTCCCACCACTTTAATGCCACAGCAGTTGCCACATGCAAGAATGTTATCATGGTGAATAGTTTTCTTGTCTGTGTTTCCAAGAGCGCTTCTTTGGGAATCAGTTGTGGATTTCACAAATTTTCATTGGGAGTTTCCGAAACAGAATCAATAACATATATGCAAAGAATAAAAATCAAAGCATAAGTAACCATGATGGGAGCAGAAAGTATGATAGCGAGTACATTAAAATGACAAATAATACAAAGGAAAATAAGTAAAATGGTGTAGGCAATCCGATCAGGTTGTAACAAAATAAGGCAAAAAGGAAATAAAAGCGATGCTTGTGAGTATCAACACAACAAGCCTAAGCAGCTCGTGTAGTATCTGCGCTGGAATAGTGAATATTGTTATACAGACGGTAACCTCCACAGTGAAAGAGACCCGGGGATAGGCGGCAGTTTAAGGAGTCAGTTGTACCTTCTCAAAAGATTTCTTGTATCATGATATCCTCTCTTTTCAAATCTTCAGAATTGGTCTCCAATTGCTTACATCATTTAATCTGGAATAGAACCTATTTTTATTTTATCAAGTGAATTGCGAATATGGTATATCTTGTTTCAGACTGTCAGGGTGAAAGCTGATACAGTTCAACATATTGTTTTTATCCGTAATTTTCTGTACAAATTAGTCAAAATTTGGTTGTTAAGTAGGCTGACCAACACACCTAGATGCAGTATTTGGTCTTATGTTTAAATGTGGTTATTCTCCGAGTTCAGGGATCGAATATGGGATTCCAGTTTTTCTGTTGTCTGTTCCATATGATAAAAATATTTTCAATGCATCTTATGTTCATCAATAATCGTTCTGTCCACTCCGAATCTTTCTGCACATCTTGGACAATGCAGGTATTTGCATACGTTGGTGCTCCAAAGAAACCCATGGAAGTCCCATCAATTTGTAGAAAACACGTATTATGCCACTTAAATAGCTGTGATTTAGTGAAAATTGAACACATTGAATAAAATAAAACACATAAAATGACCCATTGTGACAGACAAATAGTGCCATCGAAAGTACTGTTTGTCCAGTAGAAATAAGGTACCATGGAGGTGGCAATGGCAGTAGTGTAGAACAGAACTTTGGTTCTTGGAGTATTGGCCGAGACTAAATACACAACATATTTTGCACAGACTAGTTCTAAATAAGCAGAGGTGTGTGGCATGTTCATTTTCATGTTACCTGCCTACAGCTGCCAGATTGTACTTTTTTGGGCAGGAGACTGTCAAGTGTCATGAAAAACTTACACCAGCCACCGGTGTTCCTATTTTTGTGCCTACTTTTACACAAATCGTTTATTGCATTGTTGTTTGGCATACATTTTTACTTAGTGAGGCATTTGTTTTCACTTGGGTAGGACATATTTTTGTACCTGTGCACAAAATGTATAGGAGTGATTTTGCAATTCACGAATTATGAAACTTAAATGCATGTTGAAAGTGCACTCACCTCATTTTGATTTTTGCCTCACATAGATATTAATATAGTTCTGCGGATGACCAAAAGCACTTGCAATTGTGTGCCGTGATAAAGTATATACCTTAAATTGGAAATTCACATACATTTATGATAGCTTGGAGTATTGCTGGGGAAGATGTAAAATGCCAGACCTTTTGGAACACATCCAGGAACTCATTCTCAAAGTATGGGCTCTATGCTAAAAAGGTGACCATCTTTTCTATGTGACTGAAACATAAAGATTTACTTTGACAACTACTGCTCTCTGCCCTGCCTTACTCTGACTTTTGTGAATGTATGTGTGTGTGTGTGTGTGTGTGTATATATGTATATATATATATATATATATATATATATATATATGTGTGTGTGTGTGTGTATATATATATATATGTATATATGTGTGTATATACAGTCTTTTCACACTGTCTTGGCAAACTGTAGTAAAATCTGTGTTGTTATCCAGTTCTTTTACCACACGTTGCAAATTAGTTTAGACACTATGATGAACATAGTAGAAACACTGCCACTCACACCATTGTATATATATCACCCTTTCACCATTTCTATCGCTATGTGATCAAGGCTGCATATCAGGCGGCCGAAAGCGTCATTTGGACATTTGATGCTCTAATTAAACATTATTAACCTACAAGCTTTGCCTACGGAGTCTGTTTCCATGTACTGCGCCGCTCCTTTAAAAGCTTGCGAGAGCAGATCCTATAAATCCATCCAAGGACGTAAATAATCCTCCAGGGCGGCCAATAGTTTCAGCGATGGGTAGTGCTTTATAGAATGCATCCAAATGTGTAGCTTGTTCTTAGGTCCTCTAGTTAGGACACTTCCTTCCTACAGACAGGATACAGGGGATTTCCTACGGAAAATATATGATCTCCCTTGGGAAAGTGAATTTTAGTTGGTGACAATTGATGTATCAACATTATATACCAGCATTAGGCATGATGATTGGCAACGAGCTGCTTAACATTTTTTTGTAACCAGGCCAATACAACTATGGGCACATACACAGATGTAAATGTAAATTGTAAATTGATGATTATAAGACTGATTGAGAAATGCCTGAAAAGCAATTATTTTTTGTTTAATGAGCAATTATACCATCAGGTATGTGGTACTGCAATGGGCACCTGCTTCGCCCCCAGCTATGCTAATTTGCATGTGGGCTGGTGGGAGGAGCAGGTGATCCAGGTGCAGTACCAAAATGAATGTGAAACACACATAATGCACTGGAGTCGTTTTATAGGCGACCTGTTTTTAGTGTGGAAGGGCACTGAAGAAGAGGTAAAAAACGTTATCAATAAGATACAGAGAAATGATTTAATCTTAAGCTTTACCAGTGTAATCAGTGCTAAAAGTCTGAGTTTCCTTGATTTAACTGTATATGTCCACGAAGCTTTTCAGAAAACCAACCTCAGGAAACACACTTCTACACACTAAAAGTTTCCATCTGGTAAACCTTAAGCACAGTATCCCTTATTTTGGTATATAATGCCTGTGAAATTGAAAAACTACAAGTCTGTTTTCACATCCATCACGTTTGTAGTTTACCATGTGACTTGGTATTGAAGCACGTAAAGCACTTTAAAATGGCCGCGCGTTTACAATTTCGCTATCCGTGAACAAGACTGCTTTGTAGTTGAAACGCGTTTGATACCAGCAGTTTGAAATGAACTTTTGAACCGCACTCTGCGTTGTCTTTATTGGATGGATATATAAATATATATAAGGACCTAGTTACCATAGGAAAATGGCAACATTCTATTCCCAATAACTTTGGCGCAGATTGACAAATCTTCGTGAAATGTTCAAAACAAATTCTTTGTTAATATCAGCTCCTATGTTGAAAGTTTTGGGGTGATTCGTCAAGGGGGCCGAGAAACAAGGGGGGTCCCAAGTCCCAAAACGTGTTTTCTCCATGTTAATTTCTATAGGAAACTTTAGACAAGGCTACAGGTCGAAAGGGTGAACGGAATTACCCCAAATTTGGCAGGGAGAAGGGTCTTGGTCTAGAAAGCACACCTTTGTTTATTTGGTGTAAATTTGTTTAGTAGTTTTGGAGAAATATCAAAATTTACAGATATCAATATTTGGGAATTCTAGCATCTGATTGGCTGAGGCCTTACAAGCACGAGCTTGCTGCTGAGTGGCTACGAGCGGTTGCATCTAGGAAGTGTTGGCCATCATTTTGTGATTTCGTTGAAGCAAGTAAGGGGAAAAAAGTGCAAAAAAAGTAGGAAAGAGAAGGGTAGGACCACTGTAACCTCTATGGAGTGTTTAGGGTGTGCAATAGAGGGGGTGCGAAGTGAAGTATTCATCCCTACCTGTGTGAAAGGGGTGGGCTACTGAAATTAAGTGAGGTATTGCCTAGAGTCTGATGCTGCTAAGGTGAGCTGGTGCGGGACTCGGAGATTAAAGTGTGAGCCCAAATTGTGTGTCTTATGCTGTGAAGTCATGTGCCGTGGCTGCTGTACTACACTTGTGGAAGTAGTGTCAGCATGTGTTTATAACTGCTAGGACAAACTACTGACCTGTACTGCTCTGAAAGTCCTGGGGTACGGAAAATATGTGAGGTACTGTCTAGAGTCTCATGCTGCTAAGCTGAGCTGCTGCCAGACTCAGGGATGAAAGCGTGAGTCCAAACTGTGTATCATATTCTGTGTAGTCATGTGCTGTGGCCGCTGTGCCACATCTGTCCAAGTAGTGTCAGCATGTAGGTATAGCTACTCACAGGAACTTTTGTTTGGAACATTGTAGCTTGTGTATGGGGCTTAGGAGTTGTTGAGTACGAAGGTACATTCGCGCGTATCAAATTAATTCGGTATTTGTGAAGTGCAAAATAATCACTCCTACGGGTGTGATGGCGCTGGGGGAGTAAGCTGAGCTGCTAAAGGAGTCGGGGTAAAGTCGCTGAACTACTGACCCCTACCGGTCTTAAAGTGCTGGGTACGGAAATTAAGTGAGGTATTACCTAGAGTATTCAGTGCAGGTGCACAGCCTTGTAAGTTAAATCAAATCTTTGACTCACAATTCTTTAGTCAATCTTTTGGGTGCTCCACAGGTGACGTCTCCCGTCCCGGACGACTATTTATACACTTATTAATGTGCTACTAATGAAGGAGTGCCCAGAGGGATGCATCTAATGATTCATTAGTAGCACATTAATAAGTGTAGTGCCTAGAGTGTCATGCTGGTAAATTGAGCTGCTGCTGGACTCGGGGATTAAACCGTGAGCCCAAACTGTGTGTCCTATGCGGTGAAGTTATGTGCTCTGGGCGCTGTGCCAAACCTGTCCAACTTGTATTTGGTGCTTAGGTGCTGTTGTATAGGGTGTGTGAAGGTAAATCAATACGGTATTTTGTAAAGCGCAAACTACTGACTCCTATGGGTGAGTAGAGCTGGTGATCAAAGTGAGAGCTCTGTGCTGCAAAGTGAGATTGTGTGGCCGCTGCACCACAGCTGTGTGGAGAATACATTTTAGCGAGGGTCCGGGAGTTGCCGTTCCCTGGCCCTAAAATAACTGGGCTAAGTTGTAAGTTATAGGGTGGCTCTAAAAAGAGCCCTTGTGTTCATTAGTTGGAGCTACATATAAGTGCGGATGCACAGCTTCAAGGTATTCAGGAAAACTCGATTTCACTGATCTGTGAAGTGTTCTCCATCACTTCTGTAGATACCAGCCATATCAAAATGTATGTTGTTTTTGTAGATGGACCGCATGTTGTGGTCTCTGAGGTATGCAGACACAGCTTTGTTGACTTTCTTCCTAGATTTATCATTCTGAGGACAAAATTGTTTTGACCATTTCCACATCTGTCTTTTCCATATATTGGAATAGACAAAGACAGTTTGAGGCAAACGTAACATCAATTGTCCAAAGGTGTCCTTGATAAGCATTTCCAAACCTTCCCCAGTCAATGTGCCTAGGTCATTTGCACCACAGTGCACAATCATGAGGTCAGGGTGTTGGAGATGCAAACAGGTTTCAACTAATGGGAACAATTGGTGCCACTTCATTCCTCTCTGTGGAAACCATTTAATGTCCACATTTTGTAAACCTAGGTCTAAGTCAATACGACTCTGTTCTGCATAGCTCTTGCACCAGAAAACATAGCTATGTCCAACGATCCACACTAGCATTTTGAAGGTATGGCTGAAAGGGATGGAAAGATGTCTGTAGCTCTTGCAGTTACTTCGTAGAATAAGAGATATGTTTAAAGATGGGGAACTATTTTTTTTTCACATACAAAACGACACCTGATTGGGAGATGAAAAGCATTGTTTTTTAAAAGTAGGGTGCACATTCATTTTGTGGAAAAGCATGTTTGTGATTGGTTAAGAAAAAACAGTTTGGACGTGGAGTACATATTATAGGGATAGAATTTGCTCAACTCAGCCACACCTGCTACTTGCATTTGGAAGGCACTGTTCGAGCTTAAAACAATTTTGTGAACGTTTAACCTGCACGTGCCGTTAAATGTTTGAGAAAATGTTGCAAAAAAATATTGTTAGGTTTTAAAAATTGATGAACTTTTAACCTGCACATGTTGTAGAATATTCTAGAAAGTGTGTTGATAGAATACGTTGCAATGCTGACTTTGATGTGTCGTTGAATATGAAAAAAAATGTTTATATGGAAAATTAAAAAGAAATAGAGAGAAGTTTTGAAATGTAAAAGCATCAAGGAAGTATTCTAATTTGTTTGCTACTTGTATTTAAGTGTGGAGGAACAAAATAATAGAAACAAAACCAGGAAGAGGTAGAAGCAGGGAGTGGGGGGACGGGGGGAGATGGGCACAATGGCACACATGTAAAATGAAGTACAGCACAAGTAGAGACAAAGAATGGCCAAAATGAAACACACTAACAAGGAGCATAAGCCACACAACCTGGGGACATCACACCACTGAACAAGCATAGAAGGGAAACCACACTGCATTCATACAGGATGTGTAGAAAGGCCGGTCGCTGGTGTTGTGGGATGTCTGCAACCGTGGTCATCATGGATGAGATGCCCAGCCCATTTCACATGGGCGGGATCACTGTGTGTTACGTTGCCAAACAACTACTCCTCCCTCCCGCGAACCCCCACACTTTTTGTGCGGTGCGCTGTTTTATCCCTTGCACTCGTACGGCACAGCATTGTAATGTCTATTCCGGCATGTCCTGCCTGTGGCCTTCGAACTACACCTTGAGAGTGCCGTTTGGTGGTGGTGTATCCCACTTTACAACATCGTTTGCTGTGGCCCTAGTGGCAGGCCACCACCAAAACACAGAGACACACTTACCGCACTTCCTGCACATGGACATGTCCGAGACACCCCGTTTTCCTTGCCGGATAGGCACACCCATGCGGTGACCTATGCATGCTGGACCAGCACACGTGTGTTGTGCTTGCAGGAGGATGCGTGTGTAGCTACATGTCCAGGGTCACTGCCAACGCCGAGGTGACATGGTAACGTCTGCTGAACACAGCACACTGTGATGTTGCAGGGCCCGTGCTTATCATGCTAAAACAATGACCACACAGACACACTTGCTCAGATGCGGGTTTAGGGGGTGGTGGTGGTCCTGGTATTGTTGCGATGAGTCTTGTGGCCCTCATGGGTATCCCTGTATCATGCTTATTGACTCTATGGCCCCTGTGGGTGTTCTGGTGTGTCTTTTTACCATGTTTCCTTTCATGCTGCAGGTAGTCTCCCTGCTTAACACCAGGAGAAAGCAGGTGTAAAATTCCTGGTGGTAACGTGGGTTATCGCCGGGATTAATTTCGCATTGCAGTTGTGAAAGTTGTGATGTCATTTTTTAGTGTGCAGAGCAATATACGAACTGGGCAGTGTATCCCGTCAAGATGCAGCTCCTGACGCACTATTCCTAATCAATATAAATACAATGAGATTTCTTCATTGATTTTGGGTGTCCACTGTAAGTGGAGGCTCTACCTATGTGCAATTCAATACAGGATTTTATTATTTTGAATAAATAGCAAAGGTGCACCTCTTGTGTTTTTGCACGAGACGGCTGTTCTGCATTTCATTATCAGCACTTTAATGCAACTAAAGTTGAGATAAATCTAACACAGTATTCAGAAGTTGGTGCAAACTGCAGAGATCACCAGTATTCCCGCAATAAGTGCTCCAAAATTTAACACCATGGTGGATACCAGCAAATAACAGAAATAAGAACAAGAAAGAGTCACACAGCAGTTAAGAAAGCAACCGAAAAGGTTAATTATTTTTTTTTGTCAAACTTTATTTTTTTATAAACATATATAAACCATAAACTATTTTTAAATGTTATTTTTTATTAATATATATATAACAAATAAACCAATAAACAAAATTTAACAAACATAATAGAAAAGAACAAGGTGGAAGAGTGCTGTGGGGACCATGGATGTCAATGACAGAGCTTGGAAATAAAGTCAAAATAAGGACATGTGTATTGTGCATATCAAAGGAGAAACAGAGAAGGAAAAACAAGCCAGAGAGAAAAAGAGATGGAAGGAAAGAAAGGGAATGAGAAAGGGAGAAGGGAGAGAGAGATAGAAGGAAAGGTGTTCCGATGCCGACCGGCCCAACACTGCAGGAGTGAAGAACGTCCCAATCCTTTGCCCTCACCGTGACCCCCAACACCCGCAATCAAAACGGATGGTGGAGAACACGACACTGGGAGAAGGTGGGTAACAAAAAAGGGATCCCAAGGTCTTGGGGAACACAACGCGTCTCCTCTGGCTTCTTGCCAGCTGACAGCTTGACACAGACGAGACTGCTAAAATGAAAGAAGGGGACAAGATTAAACACACCCCTATTACTATGACCAGTGCCAAGTACACACGCAAACCACCGACCTCCCTGCTTACCCCGGATAACAAACGGGTGTAGCTTAATACGAAACAGGAATTCTTCCACTGCAATCGTATTGGTTGTTTCTTTGCGTAACCCCAGACCAACCACGCCCCCTCGGGAAACACCGAGAATAACTAAGGGGGTGGAATTCACAATTCTTTGGACAAAAAAGGGACAGGGGAAAAATGGTATCAAGGGAATATGAAAGACACCCAAAAAACCCCTTCAATCTAAAAAAGAACACGAAGGTAGCGCAAAAACGGCCGTCATTCAGCTCCTTCGTGAAACCACCCAAACAATGCGCATAAGAAGATGGTTTGGATACAAAAAAGGTATAATTACAGGACGATACAACTCAAGGAAACGCAGCCGCGAATCCTGGAACGTCACCAAAGATCAAAAACAGGTCCCCAATAAAAGGGTACAGTAATGCCCAAGGGAATAGGAAAACAGGGGGGGGGCAGGGAAAAAAGGGAGTCAAAACCCAGCACTAGAAAAGACCGCTGGAATGGAGCTCGAAGGAAGGGAAACAAGGTAGAACCACAGGAACAGGAATCACACGGCAAGGGACCAATAAAGAAACCAAGCAACTGTTTACTGTTGGCAGCCCCCTTTTAAATCGAGCCCTAGGGAGCGTCCATAAATTCACATATGCACTTGGCACTTTTAAGGATAAATCACCAACGGGGAACTAGACAGAAGGACCCAGGCCCCCTTGAACCCCAACAAAAGGAATGAAGAGAGTGAGAGAGAGAGAGAAGAGAAGGAATTGAGAGAGAGAGAGAGACTGTCGCCTCTGCGCATCCATGAGCAAATAATTACCTGGTGCCAACGGAGTGTGCAGCAGTGGGCCGAGTCCACGTGTCCGTCAAAACCCTGCCGATCTCAGATGTGTTGCTGAGTCCTGATTCCTAAATGGCGGAGTCCACATCAGATACTCTGCCAATCTCAGATGTGTTGCTGAGTCTTGAGTCATGAATGGTGGAGATCACATCAGATTCTGCGCGGATCTTACAGATGTCGCTGAGTCCTGAATGGCAGAGACCACATCAGATTTTTTGCGGAACTCCCAGATGTCGCTGAGTCCTGAATGGTGGAGACCACTACAGCTTCTCCGCGGCCCGGCAGATCTCACGCATGTCGCTGAGTCCTGAGTCGTCAATGGCGGAGACCACCTCAGGGTTTGGTGCTGCTAAGCCTGTGGAACTCAAGTTCATGCCACGTGGTGGTAGGCTCCTGATGGCCACATGAGTTTGGGGTGGCACTAACCCTATGCATATGAAGTCCGCGCCAAGGGGATGGTAGGCCGCTGATGGCCATACAGCTGAGGGTGCGACTAACCTTCTGAGCAACTTTTAATGGACTCTTTATGGTTGAGACCCGTGGAGCGTTCACCAGCTAGTCAGCACCGGCAATAAAGGATGTGTCGTTGTCAATATATTATATCTGCATGGTCCCATGTCCCGTGCTGCATGTGCCGGAAGGGTGTGGTGTGTGTTCAAACCTGCCATCAGGGAGTGGCCGTGAGATATTGAGAACTAGACCACTGACCTGCACACCAACAGCGAGTACACCTGCGACAGGTAGCTATGTGGGGCCAACGTTGGAACGTAATCGGAGTGGTGTGGCGTGGCGTACGACGGAACAGGGCAGGGATAGCCACATTGACACGGACGGCTCGTAGTACTGCGTCTGTGAGTCGAACGGACGGGCCGCAGCTGTCCCTCTGCGAGCCTGGGTCCGAACTGTTCATAACTCACACTATATACGTATTGAAAAACTATTTTGTGATTCAGTCCGTCGGCTGGCATCTGTACGAGGCATTTGTGAAAACATATCGTAGTTATTTCTGTGAGTGATACCCCTATGACGCTCCCTCTCCCCACAATAGCAGGTAGCGTACCCTCTTCCCACATTGCCAACATACCCCCAACAACCTTTTTGGGCCCAGAAGTGTCCCTGTGCGGTTGGAGAAAGAAGAATCTTACTCATCTATAGATTTACGTATAAAGAAATGTATTTAAAAAAAATATATATATGACTGAAGGGAGTCTTATGCTGTGGTCGTTGCCACGAAGTTGGGGTCACTGTCGTTCAGGAATCAGGACACAGTAACACATGTGGGATTGGTTTGTGGTAAATAGGGTTAGTGGTACCAGAAGCATTGAGACTGTCTGAGCCTGTGATGATGGTGGTGGTGGTGGTTGGGAGCAATGTTTCTTTGCTACTGGACTGCGTCATGTGGAATCGGGACTGTATGTGAATTTTAAGGCCTGCTGACAGTAGTGTAGGCCAGAGGTAGCAATGAGGAAGGGCCCACAGGCATGTGCATATGTTGGTGGCCCCACCGGCCTGCGTAGTGCTGGTTCAGTGGCACCACTTGGCGGCAGACTTCAATCTGTAAATACTCCTCACTAATTGAAGGGAGTGAGGTGCTGTGGTCGCTGCCACTAAGTTGGGGTTGCTGTAATTCAGGACTCAGGACACACTTGTGTTAAAGAGGGTTAGTGGGACTTGAGTGTGGTGCTGTGGTTGCTGCCACTGACTTGGGGTCAGTGCGATTCAGGACACAGTTACACATGTGGGATTGGCTTGTGTTGAATAAAGTTAGTGGCACCATGTGTCGCCACCGTTGCATATGTTAATATGCCTCACTGATTGAAGGAAGTCTGCTGCTGTAGTTGTCTCATGGAGTTGGGGTCACTGCTATTCAGGACTCAGGACACAGTTACACAAGTGGGATCAGCTTGAGTTGAACAGAGTTAGTGGCACCACGTGTCGCCGGTCTTCCACAGTGTAGGTCAGAGGTAGCAGTAAGCAAGGGCCCATAGGCATGTGCATAGCTTGGTGGCCCCACCGGCCTGCGTAGTACAGGTTCAGTGGCACCAAGTGTTGCTGGCCTATCATATGTAAATATCCTTAACTGAATAAAAGGAGTCTGGTGTTATGGGCGCTGCCAAAAAGTTGGGGTCGCTGCCATTCAGGACTCATGAACCAGTTACACATGTGGGATCGGCTTGCATTGAACAGAGTTAGTTGGCACCACGTGTTGCCGGTCTCCCACAGTGTAGACCGGAGGCAGCAGTCAGCAAAGGCTCACAGGTAGGTGAAGTTGACCTGAGCTGCACAGATTGGGAGCATTTGGTCTTCTTAACCCATTATAGTCTCTTACACAATTTACTTTGCTACTAATCTTGAATTGTGAACCGTGTAACCCCAGTGTAGGGCAAAGGCAGTTGTCAGGATGGGCGCACCGCCACGTGACGTTGAGTTGAGGTGCACAGTTAGTGGCACCTGGAGCACTCAGCGTGTGCGCGCCCTGCAATGATACGTGCAGGGCAGGCTGCACTGGGTGCAATGTCTTGCCTCGATAAGGGAACTTGGAGATGACTTATGGTGCAGTGAGTTAGTAGCACCTGAAGCACATAGCGTGTGCGCATCCTGTGATGAGGCGTGGTCCAGGCGGGCCGCACTGAGAGCAACGTGTCTTGCCAACAGGACTGCGTCATCTGCAATTGCCACTGCATCTGAATTGTGAGCCCTGCTGTCTGCAGTGTAGATCGAAGGCAGTAGTTAGCATAGGCATCGAAGAATGCTTTTTGTCACTTCTTGACAAAATCTGAGGACATGGAGTACAATTCTCTGTGCAATTAATAAATCAAGGCTGAATTCAAATTATGAACCCTGCTGTCCTAGTGTAGATCGAAGACAGCCGTTAGCATAGACATCGAGGAATGCTTTTTGTCACTTCTTCTTGACAAAATCCAAGGACATAGAGTACAGTTCTCTGTGCAATTAATAAATCAAGGCTGAATTCAAATTATGAACCCTGCTGTCCGCAGTGTAGATCGAAGGCTGCAGTTAGCATAGACATCGAGGAATGCTTTTTGCAACTTCTTGATAAAATCCGAGGACTTAGAATACAAGTCTCTGTGCAATTAATAAATCAAGGCTGAAGTCAAAATATAAACCGTGCTGTCCATAGTGTAAATCGAAGGCAGTAGTCGGTACAGACATAAGTCTGCAGTGCTGTGGTGCTGGGTTCGCAGGGGGCTTGTGTGGAGGAGGCCCGCGGTCATGGAGGCAGCCACGTGCCAGGGTGAGTGCCTCTGCTCTGCAGACTCATTGGTCTTCCCAGAAGTGAACCACGCCCAGGGCCTGGCCTATTTATTCATACTCCTACGCTCGAGTGGAATATATTGGACCAGCCCACTCCGCTTCCGTTTCTAGGGGGGGGCAACACAGCTACATGACCGAGATCTTCACCACTGTTTGAGGTAACATGGTTGCGTCCACTGTGCACTACAGTACAAGTATCACTAGTTTATCTCCACATGGAGAGGTTTGTGGTTTGCATAGTGAGGTCTGTGCAACACATCAGCGTTACACCTGGCATTGTGTGCATTATTATTGATGGGTGACTTGCCTTCTTCATATATAGTTGGTTGCCACATCTCCCAACATTCAGCTATTGTGCGGCTGAGGGGCCATGATATTTTGGGAAGGTCCGTTGTCATGTTTTGTGCTGCCTCTGTGGTAATAAGGGGGTGGTCCGGGGGCGAGGTTGTGGTGGTGGTGGCCTTGTTGGGTGTCGGAGCAGCATGATTGGTAGCTTTATCACGTGTTGGTCCTTAGACCAGTTAAAGTTTGATGTTAATTTGTTACTGGTAAGTCAGTTTATCGTCTGCTTTTTGGATCGCATTGCAGATTTGGCTGGTTCCTGAAAATATGGGGAAGTGGTGTTTTTGTGTTTGTTTTTGCATGGGAACGCTTACTTGCATATCATTAGCGTTAGTTGTGGCTCTCATTTGTGGCGATTTTGTCTGCTGAAGGTATCGATGGAAGATTGGTGAGATTTGCAGTTCTCACCAGGTTGATAATGGGATGATAGTTAAATAAACACAAAAAAAAGATATGTTTAATGAGCATTATAATTAGAAATTTGCATTTAAAAAACCTTTGAAATTCAGTGTAAAAACCATATGTTTCAGGCACGTTATAGTTAGAAATTAGCATTTAAAAAACCTTTGAAATTAACTGAAAAAATATAGGTTTTACAGATGTTATAGTTAGTAATTAGCATTTAAAAAACCTTAGAAGATCACAGAAAAAAATAGGTTTTAGGGACGTTATAGTTAGTTAGACATTTCCCTCATACAAAATGATAGAAATTCTGTTGTTATAGTTAGTTGAGCTAACTATAACTCGCGCTCCGCAATGCACTGCTGAAGACGTCATATATTACAGCATTAATGACATGGTCAGTGACACCTGTGGGAGGTGGCATACGCGTTTCGGCCGTAGCCTTCCACAGGGCTATATATATATAAATTGTAGGATGATATATGACTACCATAGGATGCATTCAGTGGATTTATCCAGTTATATGTTTACATCTCTGAAGAAATTTATATTCTTTACTTTTGTTTTTTTTAAAGAAAGCTAGCTATATTTTGCACATATTTATAATATCTTTATTGTGTTTAAGCATGCTTCTTTTTTTAAACATGTATTTATAAAAGTACCCGGAGTTTTCCTAAATGAATTCTCCACACAATGGTAGTCTGCTTTATATGACCATGACCATGTGATGGTGAAGGGGGTGGTCACTTTAGATATAAAAAATGCAATGCCGTAAGACTAGGACTACACGTGAACAAGGCCGCGTTGTGTGTGCGGTTGAAAAATAAAAGACAACGTGCCTGACATCCTGTGGGGTTTGTGCCTCATTCTTCGTCGCAGCCACTGTCATTGTGGTGGGTTGGAAGTTGCAGGAGCCAATCACTTTGGAGATATATATATATATATATATATATATATATATATATATATATATATATATATATATATATATATATATATATATAAATACATATGTTTTGTTCCTTACAGTATGCAACACCAGTTACATCTTGGATGTCTAAATTCAAACCAAAGAAAGACAAAACCACCTGTTTCCGGCTTCTATCCTTGCATGAAGTGCAAGGCCTGTAAGAATTCCCAGAAGGTCAAGGAGTATTACATACCTGGTCAAAAGAGGAAAGGTAGAATAACCAAACTGTTGAATTGCAATTCTGACTATACAGTCTATTGTCTAACATGTCCCTGTGGGAAGAGGTATATAGGGAGTACGGTGAAACAAACCAAACTCAGGGTCCTAGAGCATATGAGGGCGATTACATCAAAGGACCCCAACTACCCAGTAGCCCGTCATTTTGAACAGGAACATGGTAGCAATAGCAATCTTCTGACTTTTTTCATTCTAGATCAGTTGGTCAGAACAGAAAGAGGGGGCAATTGGGTAAAAAAGCTGAGAACACTGGAATCACGATTCATTATCCAGTTACAGACCAAAACCCCGGGAGGGATGAATAATGAAGAAGAGATGTGGACTCACATCTGAGCATCCCTCTCACATTTCCTTCCCTCTTTGTTGAAGAACCAGTGATGTAAATTTGTATATAGTTTCCCTTAAACAGAGTAGAGCGATGTTACCACTAAAGTTTTGCATACTATTTTTTAATGCTTTTGCTAACTGACTATCCGAGGGAGTTTAATGAATAAACTTGGCTGACCTACGCCATATTGGCTTTGAGTGCTCTAATTTCTTGAAACCCGGGAGCTTTGGGGTTTCTGCGTTTTGCTAATATATATATATATATATATATATATATATATATATATATATATATATATATACATATGTTTTGTTCCTTACAGTATGCAACACCAGTTACATCTTGGATGTCTAAATTCAAACCAAGCACAAGCCCCTCAAAACAGAGTTATTTGTTATATCTCCTTCACACAGTAATTCCAAGACAACTGGCTTTTCTCCCTTGCTTCTTTAAGAAACGCACCTGTTTGGGTGAAAGAGACTTAATCTTTTGGCTCCTCTCTCAACAAGAGGTGAGAACATTGCCTTACGTGCATAACTGAGAATGTTGAAACAGATAAAACCTTTATTTTTCGGGACGTACTTCATACAGATAGTAGTAGGCCTTATCTTTAACCAAATTGACCATGGCAACAACATGCAGCTTGTGCTTCCTGAATCAGATTAGCACTCTTAAAGCATAAATCCATGTGGGGGTCCATTTTGTAGCCTCCACCACTTGAAAGGATCAAATCACCCTTGTGCTAAGGGATCTCATGTTGCTCCTTCTTGAAACAAGATCCTAGTTCCATCTACATTCGAGGCTGTACATCTACACACGTCAAAGTACCTTTTGCAAAATTCAAGATATTGGGAGCTGCCAACTCTTCCAGAAGAAAAATGGAATTAGAAGTCCCAAAAACTTGTGCCAAATAATACACTGCACGATGCCACCTCCGGGGCACCCTGAAGCTCTGGAATTCCTTGACTTTTTCTGAAAAAAGTGAAATTTGAAATTCGTCTCAGACACGACCTCATTGCTTTTTTGTTTTATGTAAGGAATTATGTACCTTTAATGAATCAATTGTGCTGTTTCTTTCTTGTATATTTAACTTAGAGGAATTGCATACTTGATTCATACTATGCATTGCCGCTCGTTTCCTCGGCCATCAGAGCCATAAACATATGCCTGTTAATATGCATTTGCGCTTTTTAGCATCTAGATGTCCAGATTTCCATGCGTACATGGACGAAAAAGATAGACTGCTTTTTGTTGATATCTGGGAGTGTATGTATATATTCGTGGATGCATTGGTATTTATACATTTTAGGGTGCTTCCACCCTCCAGGTCATTATGGATACTGTTCCAATCCTGGACTTTTGTGTAATAGCCTAATGCATACTGGGTGTTGTAGTCTTGTTTCTCTCCATTTAACTAATTAGCCTAGCAGACCTGAAAACAACCATTTGTAGGTAGAAATTTCAGGTCTGGTGACGTCCACAATGTCCTGGATCGAGGTTGTTGCTGTCATATAATTCTTATTGCAATTTACTCTGTTGCTACGGTGCTCTGATGCCTTTGAGGCCACATATAAATTAATACAAATAAATGAAAAGAGGTACATGATGGCATGTTAGGTTCCCTGGAGCTGTGCAATCCTCAAACATTCTATATCCAAGGCTGCTTGACTTGGACTTCCCTACATCGAGTACAGGCCTCTGAATCCGACACGGTAGATATCCCTGTCTGACTCACCCGGGCATCCTGTCCTGCCAGCAAGTTACACTCAAGCATGACAGACCAAAGAAATGAAAATAAACTCCTGAAATGAGCCAGTTTACTTGTAAAACCCTCTGTGTGAAAAGGTGGGGTACATGATTGAGTGGGCTGGAGGTAACCCAGTTAACTAAAAAGCAAAGCAAATGCTTCAATAATTTCAGAAAGCATGCTTCCTCTATAGGGGTAACAGAGTTAAATAGAGGGCCTCGGTACCCCGTGCTCTGGACAATTATTCGCTTTTTACCAGCCCTCTCATGCACGCTGTCCATATCCAGTAATATTCAGCGGGCTAAAGCCTCACTCCTGTTGGTAACTCACCATTTATCATTCCTGCTCCTGCCTGCACTGTCCTTCGATGAAAAGTTTTTGTTGGTTGATTTCAGCTCTTTCCTACCCACTCGTTACACTGCACGTTCTGTGATAAACAGTCCATTAGTCTCCAGTGATGTCAGACTGTCGTCTTCACACAGACCGTATTCTCTGTTTCGGGACCTGTGATTAACAGTGGGCTACTTTACAATGCTGTCAGTCCTCCATTCCCAAGCCCTGCAGTCCTTCTTCTAATAATATATTAGCAACACTGTTATATGTTGGTCATACCCTCTAGGTCACCATGCTCTATATATACATCAGGGCTGTTCAGTATGCCAGTTGCATTGTTCAAATAGGTCTTGATGATATTATCTGTAAACTACAAGCCGTTTAAAGGTGGCTCTACCATTTGCCAATCCGATTGGAGGAATATCAGAGACTGTGAGAAATTGACAGTTGTCCAGTGGATACTGACCCACAGAGGGTTGCGGCATATTCAAGAGCTATGTAGCAGCTGATCCCTTTTTGGCAGAAATTTCATTTTGCAATAATTTTGGATTGGCTTTGACCTAAAAGGACTAATGGGCCTATAAATCCAGTACACATAGATGTATAAAATGTTAGGTGGCAGTTTCACTGACAAGCCAGACCTAAAAATCCATGTAAGTTAAAGGCTGCCCTCCCATCTGTGCTACTGCCAGAGATAAACACCATGAATTATCTCGTTTTCTAAGACACGTTAACAGTATTATAATGTCATGGGTGTGCCCCTGAAAGTTTAAGCTCAGGCTGCTGGATAAATATGCAAAATGATAACAATTGTGAAAGCACACAACTTCTCCCCAATCAAAACAAGTACTTGTGGTTCCGAATATGTGAGTAGGGCCAAATCCCCTCTCCTGTGGATTCTCATATAATTGTTATCCTACCTTGGTTCTATCATGAAAAAACCAACATTCACAGTCAGGGAATCCAAAAGTTCCCTCAGTTTAATGGAATCCCCAGAAAAATGTGGAGTGCATGTAGGGACTAATAGGTTATCTGCAAATCCTAATGCTAAGGTCTGTTTTAAAGCTGTATTCTCAAGACAGAGGTGTTGTAAGTCTTGATCCAAGTTCTGAGTAGGATCCATGAATAAGGCAGATAGAGTCATTTGTATTCCAGTATATCAAGGACTAGATGTGATTAATATCTCTCGTTTCCTTTGTAATTGCCAGCAGAATGGGATGAATTGTCCTAGTAGCCATACTGTAAACCTACACTAAACATATATGTGTACAATATCATGCACCTTCTTAAGTGAGTCATACTAAGAAGGAAAATGGCACTAAGAGTAGAGAAAAAAACTCTTTGGCAGTATGGATGGTTTTTGATGAAGAATGTTACAATTACCATATTTTTTAGGAATGAATTTAAGCCTAATCACACCCACCATAACACGAAAATGCTGTTGTCCTTCTATTGCAGGCATAAAAAGAGAGATCCAATACCCGAGATCCTGCCCCACATGCAAATCAAACTTCTAGTAGCAGAAACATTTCAGTATCGTTCCTGTTTACCAAGGGCAAGGATTTACTTCCTTCTGATGCAGAACCAGATGACTGTGCCACCGCCTTCGGGGAACCATGGCCACTCTCAGGTGAGTTGTATATGCAGGTGTAAATGGATTATTATTCACCATGAATAGATTGCATTAGGGTAACACGCAAATTACATTGGTTTGCAAACAGTAAACGAATCACACAGGAACAAATCTGTTAAATCCCATGATGGAAAGTATATTTTCTCTCAGTAATCCACAATGTATACAAAAGGTTTTAACAAGTCATAGGGATTAAAAGACTTTACTGAAGGGCAAACCTTGCAGCATAGCAGTGTTGGAATATCATGTGGTATTTTTGCATGAGAAGACTATCCAAATAGGATGTTCTTACTAAGTACAATAAAGCTACATGGGGAATGAGGATGCATTAAGTTTGATGGTTTGCTCTGAATTGTGAGTGCAAGAATCAAAGGGATTAGAGTAAAGTGGTGCCACATGAAGCCCAGTTGGTGGTGGCCAGAGGACTATAGCACACCGGAGGGTCCTCCCGGGCAGAAAATCCTAACACTAGAGTTCCAACAACACTTCCAGGTTCATACTGGGGCCTAGAAACGTTTACCAGGCTCTAGGATTATGAGGTCGAGCCCAGCATATATTATATTGTATATTACATTGTTCTATGTCCCATTTCCATTTCATGTTTTTTACGTCGAGGAGAGGTATTATAATTGTAGGTTGTTACAGCAGTATCGTCTTTGGTTTCTGTACTCGAGCTTCTGCTGCGCACACAGCTCTCAAACACGTAAGTATTAAGGCCACCAACATCCAATGAGGGCCAAATGACAGCGCCGGCTCTAGGGGGGAGCGACTGGTGACATCGCCCTGGGCGCTGACTTGGGAGGTGGAAGGGCTGCAATTTCTCAAAGATATTATTTTTTTTAAACAAAGTTTATATTGAGTTTAAAGCATGTAAATCAACTGCCATAGTACATTAATTCCTGTATGATTACTGCCACACTAAATAGCAAACTTACAGCTTTGCAGAGATGCAATATCTTGCCTGCTACATAAATGTGTATTCTCGTACTAGCCAGTGGGTGCAATATGCATCTATGATAAAGTAATGCCTCATATGACCCTACCCAACAACATTCTCCAGAACTTCTGCGGGGAATGAGATTTTAATATCTTTTATGATCAATTTGATAACATATCTCATTTGTCAATTTTGGATCGGTTGTTTTCTGTCATTGAGTAAAAGACAACCCCTGCATAGGTTAGATAAACCCCATGAACTGACGCAACTCTGAAGAACCACTTACAACTGATGAAGTTTAAAAGTTTTAATATAAAATTAAGAAAAGTTGCAAATACAATCCTCTCAGGATAAAATTCAGCAAATATACAGGAACTAGAAGGAACATATATTCCCTAAAGAACCTCAGTCTACAAACGAATACTATTAAAGTCAGTTCCAGAATCAACAAATTAAAAAGCATAGATATGATGTGGTTCCGTTGCGTCATCTACAAAAGGAAAGAAATACAAGTTAAATCTGTCCCTACTCTATACTAAGTGACATCCCTACTTCGCAAGTTTCTAGTACCCTAAAAAGGTGTCAGCAGTTTGACTCCCTAAGAAGTTCAAACTCTCTTAGCCTCTAAAGGTAACTTAAGTTTAAGAAGCAGTACCCTCTCTGCCTACCCATCCGCTCTCTAAGGGTCCTCGGCCTACTGCTCTCTTGCGCTCTGATCTCTCTCAGCGCATCTGCTCAAGTCATCTGCGCTTCCTAACTTGCCTCTCGCTGTTCTCGCTATCTTCTCCCCGGGGTGCTGTCCCTAAAATACACAATCACAGTGTGGGTGGAACGCCCCTTCGACGCCCACCACGGACTTTCCCCATGATGTCATTTTCCAGCTCTTTCCATGGCTTCGTCTCTTCGCGTCGTCCGTTAAGTTGACCTTTCTCCTTAGACGCCATCTTCGTCTTCTTGCTGGTGACTTCATTTGACTTTACATTTGACACTTTCGGAGCAAAAGTCTATCACCTCATCAGAACTTTACTCTTTACGACTATATACGTAACCTTTCTTGGTCTTGTGAATGGTCATTTCAAAACAAGACTCAAATTCCAAGCGTCTCCTCTCATGTTTAGGCAATAAACTTCGTCCAGCATTGTCACCTTAAATCTAACAAGAACTAGACTCCTTGGCTCGCACGTTCACATCAAGGCTATTCACGACTCCTGTGAGCCCACTAAATTACCAACAGCGGACTACACTCCTGCGAACCCTTGGTCAGTCAGGTTATAATCACAAATGACCTAAAACTCTTCTAACATTCCTACACACTTCTTCTACTCAGTATAACCTTTAACACACATTTATATATGATCGTATTTAGCAAACTCCTTTGCTTATATGTGAATACATTTTACATAGAATATAATTTTATATTCTCATTTGTTACATCGTTATATATGATCTCTGCACATTTCTCCATGTTACATTTCTCGCCGCTTCTCCATTTAAAGTTACACACGTACATGAATTCTACTTTGCACATTCTTCAGTTTGTAAACATTTCTACATATTTCTACATTAGCCCACTACGTATACGGGCCTTCTAAATCTAATGCATTTTCAAGAGTAAATACAGTTACATTTCCTATATTACTTTGGTCACATCTGTTAACTTTATGCTATAAGCGTCAACTTCACGTTCGATATACATTTCATTCCTACGTTTATACGATATGCTTGTAAATATGGCTCGGATATACGTTTTATTCAAATTGCGCTCTCTCAGTTCCCCCCTTTGATGACTTTTAGGAGTCATCACTAAATGCAATTTGAATAGCACCTTTACACAGAACTAGTTACATCATTTCCTCTTTTCATCATTTCAAGTGCTCTCAAACTTTTATACTGTTGATCTTGTAAAGCAGCTAATCTCCTTTCTTGTTCTCTCATGGACCTTTGTAACCGGTTCGTCCTATACCATTTATATAGTTTCACAAACCCTAACAATGTGATTATACAAATTAATACTATTAATACAGGTTTTAATATATACCATATAATGCTTTTACCAAGATTGGCAAACCAACTTCCAACCTTTCCTACTCCATGACCTACTTTTTCCCAAACATTTATTTTTGTCAAATCTTCGATTTCTTGATGAATCTGTGTAATGTTTCTTATGACCTTCTCAAGTGGTTTTGAATTATCAGGAATATAAGTACAACATTCCTGGACCTTCAAAGCCTTGCAAACTCCGCCTTCTTTTGCTAATAGCACATCAAGAGCAAGTCGATTCTGAAGAACCATTGCTCTAATCGATTGCATCTCGCCTTCTATTAACATTAATGACCTTGCAGTACTTGCAGACAATCTATCTACGACTGTAGCTAGTCTCCTGATCTTAACATCGTTAAGTATTAAACCTAACATAGGAAACATCGCTCCAAATACGTTTCCTACTACTTCTGCATCTCCTACTTCCCTTTTCGTTCTTGTCGAAGCCTTTCCTTCTATGATCGCTAAATCCTTTGCATGATATATTTTGGGGAAGACAATTGCCAAGTAACACGAACCATACCAATTGTCAGGCAGTTTTACATAAGCATTTCTTCCGCATACAAAATATACATTAGGAATCACCTGCATCTCCTTCATGAAATCTTTCGTGTAGTACTCTAATCGAAAAGCATGTTCGCAATTAACTTCACCTACAAATACATTCTCATAATATGTCTTGCTTCGAGTTAAACATAACTTTCCTTTCTGCATTCTATCCAAAGCTATTGGACCATTGCTACCTTTCTTTTTATGTGCCTTCTCTTCTTCGGTCCAATCGGTTTTCCACTGTCCTGACATTTTTAAAATCTTCTGCCTTCTGTATCGGTCATCTACTTGTCCTATGAACTTTTTCTCAATCTCTGACACTTTGCAAGTCAGATTATTTCTGCGTGCGTATGATGTATCTAATGTATCCCAAGGAAGGAAGAATTTGGCTAGTCTATCCTCCTTTTTGTAATAGTCCCACTTATTCATTTGTTTATAATTCGGAACTTCAGGCAGTACCGAATCATAATTTGAAAAGTAGTACTCAAATCCTTCTCTACCATAAAATATACTAAGCAGTAAACTACATGTTATCCCATAAGTCAGTGGGAGATGATGATATCTGATGCCCTCATCTACAGAAGCCGGCAATTGCATACATACATAGCAATCCTTGGCCTCCATGGCATCGATATACTCGTATAATAGTTTGGCATATGCATTTGACCTAAAGTTTCCCTGTGACTCGTCTACATGTAATCTACGAGCTTCATCTGCCAGTAACGCTTTTTCACGAATTACATTGCTCTCCTCCTTCTTCCCATCAAGAGCAGGCTTCAAAGTCGTTACAGGCTTTACATCCGCTATTTCTTTATCAGTTTCATGTCCTATTATGTATGATATGGTCACTACTGTAATTATGAGAAAAATTACTACTGCTATTAGTGTACCTATTATGCATTTGGCTTTTCGGTTTGGGTTGTCGTTCTCCATGTTGTCAAACAGCGTAGCTCTTTCTTTTTCGAAGAAAAGTTTTCTTTGCAAGTCCTTATTTGCTTTATTTGATTTCTCAGTTTGTAAAGTGCTCTTTATCAACCAAAGTCTCTTTTTCGCAACAATGTCTCTTTATCTTTAACAACAGACAACCCTAAACCTTCTCCGTCCTCTAAATGTAATCCCTAATTTTATTCTTCTTTCCACTCGGCGCTAGGTTATCTTCTTCTTTATAACTTATATACAAAAGTCTTTATACATCAACAATTATTCTCGTACCTGCAGCTTTCACAACAAGTTCCAATAGTTCAAAACGAATGACTTTTTCTTCTTCTTCTGGAATTTGATGACCAAAAGTCAGAAACTGTAATCGATTTAGCACTAGATCTTTGATCCGACTTAGGTATGGGGGTATGGGAAGTGTGAAAGTCAGTAATCCCTCAGTCTCGAGTCCAGGAGTCAACATCCATATCTCCACTGCCACAAATGGATCGTGATCGATTACTTTCACTTCCTTCACTCTCCCAGATTTCTGTCCCCAAGACATCTGCTAGATAAGTCCACTCTGGGGTGGCGTACCTTCTGCAGGGCACACGTACCCTCCTCGATCTTCTTGGACTCTCCGTGCCTGAGTCTGTAGTTTCCTCTTCTTGATCCGACTCTTCAGAGATTGGGACAAGAATTTTCTCCTGTTGTGCTTTTAAGCTTGGCCTCCTCCTTCTCTCCAGCCAACTAGCTTCGTCACTCCTTGGCCTCCTGCTCCTCGTTCTTGGACTTGTCTCTTGGTCACTCTCAGCTTGTTCAGTATCCGATTCGATCTCCCAGTTACTTTCTTCTCCTGAGGCGACTTCGGTCTCACTGGTGTCCTGACCTTCGTCGACCTGTTCCGACACAGTCTCAGCCTCTTCGATCACCTCTACAGCTTGGTTTTCTCCCTCTATGGCTTCTCCGCTTTCCGCTGGACTCGCATCCGAGAGAGGAGCTGTTTCTTCTAGAGGTGTTGGCACTCTTCGAGTGTGTGAATCATGTATCCAATTTGGCAGGCCTCCACACTTCACTGCAGTGTTCGTGACAAGTATGACTTGAAATGGTCCTCGCCAGCGCACGTCTAAGCAGTTCTTCCTGACATGCTTTTTCACCAAGACCCAGTCCCCCGGACTCAGGTCATGGCACAAGTCCTGTGCTGATGGAACCTCTGCAGCCTGGACCTGGAGGGACACAGAATTAATGGCATCAGATAGTCCCTTGCAGTAGTCCAAGATCAAGTCGTCTGTGATGTTCAATAACGCTGCAGTCGGAACCGATGGCAATCTCATAGCTCTCCCCATTAGCACTTCATGTGGAGAGAGACCTGTTTTTCTATCTGGTGTGCTACGTATGCTCATAAGAACCACTGGTAGTGCGTCTGGCCAACTCAGGGATGTTGATGAACAAACTTTGGCAAGTCTGGATTTTATTGTGCTGTTGATTTGTTCTACTATCCCTGAAGCTTCTGGTCGATAACTGCAATGGAGCTTCTGATCGATACTCAAAGCTGAGCATAGCATCTTCACTATTTCGCTGTTGAAATGAGTTCCTCTGTCCGATTCCAAAGAGGATGGCACCCCAAACCTCGGTATCAACTCTCTAAGTAACAGTTTTGCTACTGTAAGTGTATCGCATCTACGTGTAGGGTAAGCTTCAACCCATCTAGAAAATATACAGACAATAACTAAAACGTATCTGAGTCTGTTGCATTTAGGCATTTCTATGAAATCAAGCTGCATTCTATTGAAAGGCCCCCCAGACCTCCCAATGTGACTCAATGTGACTGGTGTTCTCTTTCCTACGTTTAGTTGCTGACAGATCGCACATCGCTGACATACTGCTTCTGCCGCTACTCTGAATTTTGGGTTAAACCACGTTTGTCTGAATACTCTCACCATAGCATCTCTACCTATGTGTGCTGATCCATGAAATTTCCTTGCCATTGGACTAACAAGTTCATTTGGTAAAACTGCTCTCCCATCTGCAGAAATCCAGAAATTAATTTCACTTTTTGTACACCCAGCTGTTTCCCAGCCCTTTTTCTCATCATCTGGTGCATTCTCCTGAACACTCTTTAGCTCATCCCACGTATCTACAGTGTCTAACAACATTGTCAATTCAGTTCTTTCTCGGATTCCCCCCACTTTCACATCAGTGTGAGAATATCCTTGTTCTGCGCAGTAACGCGCTACCTCGTCAGCATAGCGATTGCCCTGCGACACAAAGTCTACATTCTTCGTGTGCGCAGCACATTTGACAACCGCTATGGCTGTCGGACCTTGCAATGCATCTAACAATAGTCTCACGAATTCTCCATTCCTAATGGGAGAACCCGAGGAGGTCATGTAACCTCTTTGAGACCATAACTGCCCGTAATCGTGAACTACCCCGAAACCATACTGGCTATCGGTGTATATGGTGACTCGAAGTCTGTTACCTGCTAAACAGGCACGCGTCAAAGCAATAATTTCAGCTACCTGAGCGGAGTGTACTCCTTCCAGGCAAGCGGCTTCTATAACTCTGGTAATTGTACAAACTGCATAAGCTGCTCTCAGCTGACCAATATCGTCTCTTACGCATGAACCATCAACAAAGAAAATTTCATCGGGGTCAGTCAATGGCTCATCTACGATATCTGGTCTCGGTTTGGTGCATAGTTCAGTCACATCAAGGCAATCATGATCTGTACAAATTTCATCATCCACATCATTTGGAAGTGGCATCAAAGTTGCAGGATTTAAGACGGAGCATCTTTTTAGGGTCACATTCTCGGCAGCCAATATGACTTGCTCGTAGCGTGTGAGCCTGCTATTCGTCAGATGCTGAGTCTTAGTCCTGGTCATTAACAATTCCACAGAATGCGGTACGTACACCACTAACTGATGTCCCATTACCACGCTTTCAGAACGTTCAATGCTGACACCCGTTGCAGCAACGGATTTGAGACATCCGGGCAACGCTGCGGCTACTGGATCTAATGTAGCCGAAAAATACGGAACTGGCCTACGCGCATCTCCATGTATCTGGGCCAAAACTGCTAAAGCGCAACCCTCTCTTTCGCAGCAGTAAAGCAAAAATGGTTTTGTGTAATCCGGCATTCCTAAAGCCGGGGCGCGACATAAGTCCTCCCTCAGCTGCAAAAACGCCATCAAACAATCTTTGTCCCATGGTACCGGATCACTCACTCCTTTGTGCGTCAGCTGTAATAACGGCTTTGCCTTCAGTGAGAAGTTGGCTATCCACTGTCGACAATAACCGACCATGCCTAGAAACATCCTGACTTCCCTCTGTGTTTTAGGCGCGTTCATTTTCATAATCGCCTCAATTCTGTCTGGAGACACCTTCCGTTTTCCTTTTTCAATCCTATGGCCCAAGTATTGCACTTCAGTAAGACAATATTGCAATTTACTTGGAGACACCTTATGTCCGTTCTCGGCCAAGTGATTTAGTAAGGTGATGGTGTCTACTCTGCAAGCTTCCTCAGTTTCTGACGCAACTAGGAGGTCGTCTATGTACTGGACCAGAACCGAATTCTTGGGCAGTACTAGACTTTCAAGATTTTTCTTCAGTAGCTGATTAAAAATCGATGGGCTTTCTGTATACCCCTGAGGGATACGACACCATGTTAAAACGCGATTTTCCAGCTTAAAAGCGAAAAGATACTGGCTATCTTCATCTAAAGGAATCGAAAAGAAAGCCTGGCACAAATCTATCACTGTAAACCATTCAGCTTGGAACGGTATCTGAAACAATATCACTGATGGATTCGGTACCACTGGACAACATGAGACAACAATATTATTAATCTTTCGAAGATCCTGCACTATTCTATATTTTCCACTAGGCTTCTGTAAACCCATAATCGGGGAGTTACATGGACTACCCACGATCTCCTTCAGTATTCCCTGTTTAATCATGGATTCGATCACAGGCTTTATTCCTGCAATCGTCTCCGGTGTCAACTTATATTGTGGTGTTCTTGGGTACTCGGCATTGGGTCTTACCATGATCTTTACTGGTTCTACCCCTTTGATCAGTCCTATTTCTTCTCCAGTAAAATCCCACACCTCAGCTGACACTTTCTCCCTCAAATCCTGTGGAAGTTCCTCCACTGTTAAGGTAGGATATAGTTCCACGCATTCCTGCGAGTTTACAACTTTAAAATCGGCATCTTCATCGTTGGTCTGCACTTCTACTCCTTCAGGTGTGCAATGTATTGTGCAATTCAGTTTACACAACAGATCTCTTCCTAGTAAACACACCGGGCTAGAATCACAGATCACAAACTGATGTTCGTCACTGTAATTCCCTATCTTCACTGACACTGGTTCCGTCAGAGGATTCGTCATCCTCTTGTTTGCGACTCCTACCACCTGAATCATCTCTCCTGATATCGGCAGACCTGGGACTACCGCTGATCTCAACGTGGATCTAGTGGCCCCCGTATCCACCAAAAAGGTCGTAGGACATCCAGCTACTTCAGCTTCTACGTATGGTCCTCTCTGATCTACTTCCAGGGCTGCTCCTAAAGTACAGTCTTCTTCCCTATTCACTCGTTGCCCTGTAAGAGGATCAACGTAGTAGCATTCTTCTCCTCCTACGAACAATGGCATTTGTCTATAGGTTTTCCCTCCATTCGCAATGCTAGGCGGTTGAGGAAACGGGGCTCGAGGAGTCTGAGTCCCCCCTTTGATAAACTTTCCCTTCGGGACTGTTGCTCCCTTAACCACGTTGTTCTGTACCTCTTCCTCCTCCTGTTCTAATTCCCCTGTCTCAATATTATAAGGACACTCGCGTCTCCAATGTCCCACCTCGTTACACTGATGACACCTGGTTGTCCTTTTCAGTGTTGCGATATCTATTCTCGGTCTCGGTCTTTCTTCCTCATCTCTGCTCTGGTTATTCTGTTTCTTTGCTGGCGTTCCTGTTCCCTGTTGCCGCTGTCCACCCTTTCCAGCTGATTGCATCTGTACTAACATCAGCTTTTCCTTGAGCTTCTTTGCCTTTGAATCTATCTCATCGCTACAGTACCTAGCATACCTCAGAATCTCATCCAAAGGTTTGTTCTGCCAGCAGATCAAATGTTGTTGAATCATCAGGCTTATATCTGGTCTCAATCCGAGAACAAACTTCAACACGAACTGTCCTATGTCTTTAGGATCCATTATGTCCAACCCACTGTACTGTTTAAATGCTTTCAGTAATCTCTCATAGTACTCATGAACGGTCTCTTTAGGCTCCTGAGTTGTTCGATCTATCTTAACCCAGTCTATGTCCTGCACCGGTACTTTCTCTTTTAGCCATGTTATTACTCTCTCTTATTTTTCCATAACTCTATCTGATGGACCGCCTGTCCGGGCATCCCTCGGAGGCTCACAAGCGGGCCATTCAATACTAAGTTTACATGCCGTCCACAAATCTCCAGGTACCACGATATCGAACAAGGTGTTCAAATCGATCCACAGTACCTTAGAGATTTTCACGAATCTCTCTACCTGCTTGTACCACTCCACGGGGTTCTCTCTAAGCTTCGGGAAAGAATTATTGAATGCCGCTAAATCCCCCCTACTCCAGGGTACATGAACGTAGTTTCCGTTCGCGATTTCTCGCAAAGGGAAAGCTTCCATTCGCATTAGGTCTGTATCCTGGGACTTCACAAGCGCACTCCTTCTGACAGATCCCCTCTTGGACCATTTTTCCTCCCATCTATCCAGATCTCTCCATATTCTAATACACATGATTAGTTCCCTTATGTGTACTCTTAGCCCAATCGTTCTACGTTCATCTAGATCCCGATCCGTGCAATTCAGCCTATGATTGGCCTGTAAGGCTTTTGTTCGTGACATGTCTATCATATACTTTTCTGCTAATTCAGATAACTTTTCATGAGCTGCCCTTGCTTTTCGAGTAACATCCTTAGATAAAAACAGTATTTCATCTGGATCGTACAGCTCTAACCTTTCTATTGCTACTGTGCCGTCAATTATTTCATCCAAGTCTGATTTCAAGCTCATTACATCTATCCGCCTTGCTTTTATTTCAGCTCTCAGTACGTCAGTCCTAGGTTGTTCTCTTACATCCCTCTCACCTCCACTATGCGCCCTACGCCTAAGCACAGGTGAGTTATGAGGAATTTTTCTTCCATCTCTTTGTTCCCACCTCTCTAGATCCCAAGCTTTTCCATCTTCCCTTGGGGTGTGGTGGAACAATGCTCCATCCCTCAACCCTACATTCCGTCTTTTCGGCTCGGTTTCTCCAGATACGAGATAGGATCCTCCGTGCTGTTCTAAACCTCGGTAACTCTCTTGCTGTCTGGTGTCGCTCAACAAACGATAAGGTCCTTCATGGCCCTCCATGCTCCCGCGATCTCGTTCGTGATCACCGGATGTATGGCGAGACGTTTCGCGACTCCCTATATTCTCATGACTTCGTTCTTGATCACCGGACACATGGCGAGACCCTTCGCGACTCTCCATGTTCCCGTGATTCCAATGTTGCACATTTTCATCCGGGGTATGGTGAGTGCATCTGAAAGTGTTTCGGTACTCCTGCGTCCTTCGTTCTCCCTCACTAAAGGTGACGCGAGGCACTTCCCCACACCCTGCACTCCTGTCGTTGCACGTTTGCCTATTGCCACTGGTAGTAGGGCAAGTATCTCCCCTGCTTCCTTGACTCCCTCTCTCCCACTCCGGGCTGCTTTCGCCAGCTCCACAATGAGAGAGGATCTTGTTATCCTGGTCTCTCCACTCTGCTCCTGTTTCTAAACTTTTATTCCGAGTCTCTTCGGCAGTATCCCATTCTCTCAGGTATTCCCTTAATTCCTTATAGGATTTCGGTTTCGGTCCCCTCAAATCCATTGATCCTCTTTGACCCCCTTGTTCTATCCAGGGACCCGTTGCGGAATCTAATGGGGTACTCCGACTCACTGGTGCTAGTATCTGCCTCTGAGGATTTATCGTGTTGTTCCTATTCTCCATCTCTGCCCTTTCCCTGTCCCATCGTGCCCGTTCCTCCTGTTGGACCCCCTCTGGGTTGTATATTGACACTATAGGGCCCATGGTAACAGGTACTTGTAAAGCGTCTGGCATTTGATACGATCTTGCATGCTGTATTTCTGGGACCTTCTGGACCACGAATCTTCCTACTACTTTCTGTTCGGAACTAGATTGAAGTACTTCCTCACCTTTCTTGGTATCCCACTCTGTTACTGGGATCGATTTATATTCCCCCCATCTAGCTCCGTCCCCTTGCTGTAGTACGGGACTTGCGACTTCGCTGTTGTACGGAGGTGGTCTATCTGTTAGTAGCCTCTCTATCAGATCCTCCTCTGTCTCGCTATCCTCATCTTCTTCCAGAGGTTTCTTTTCTCCCGTAGCTTCTATCATGGTGAACAGTTTGTCTGCTTCTATCTTTTGCACTCTCCACTTCTTAGCTTCCTCATCCCATTTCGCATCCTGCACTGCCTTTACTGATCGTCTCACTCTTTCTTGGCGCCTCTTTAAATTTCTTTCGTGTGCTGCTCTAAACCATGCACTAAGTGCTTCGAACTGTGTTGGCCTCGGTAGAGGTCTCGCTGCAAGCATTACCGCTTTCAGTTGGTTCAACACTTCTAACTTAAATGTTCCGAATCTCGGAAACGTCAGTTCCTTATTCCCTTCTGTTAGCTTATTCCACTCGGAGATCCATAGTATCGAGTGTAAGCCTACATTCACTGCCATATGATAAGCTGGTGTGCCTTCTGGTGGAGCTTCTTCTCCGACATATAAGTTTCTTCTATTTCTCTTAAAGATTGCCCTTAAACTCTTAAAGCACTTCATTTTTGATAATCTACGATTTTTCCTTTATTAATTCTCTTCCTTATTTACGTCCCGATGACAAACCACCAATCCCTGTGCGACTCTCGCTAATCAGCCTATCCCAACGCGGTTCTACGCTAACCGACCAATCTCTACGCTGACGTCACTTGTCCCCTCTGCAGCAGTTCCCCTCCTTTCTCAACTCGTCTCGCGGTCTCGCATGCGTTTCATTCATACACCGAAAAATGACTACTTCCGTCCAAGCGATCACTTTTCTCTGACTGTACGGCCACAGTCTAACTGTAATTGCTACCTCAACTGGCGAAACGTCTTCCCTCTGACGGTCAGACGCTTGCCTCAACTGATAGGTTACTTACACACAGTAAACGTACGACCAGCGTCCGTTACTCATACACTCACTCAAACGCTCCCCCTATCATCGGTCTGCGGGCGATCAATGGTACCTCATGACCCCCTTTAAATGGTAGACAAATTACTCTGGGTGTTCGATACACCCGAACCACTTAAGTCCTCTCTGGACATAAGATTTTATCTGGTTGCACGCGCTCACAACCTTCCCTCAATCACACTACAGGCATTCAACTCCGCTTGACATTACAACACAGGTACAACATAAAACACCGCAATCTTACAACGCATGACCCTTATACTCACTCTCGACCGACTCTGCTGCTTTTCTCTCGACGCACCGTCAGCACCGTCTTCGGCAGGGATTCTTCTTCTGGTCGTCGATGACTAGGGACCTTGGGGTAATCTAAACCTGACCTAGGTTGTCTTCCTCAAGAAGAAAACCATCTTTCTCTGCTACCAACTGCGGGGAATGAGATTTTAATATCTTTTATGATCAATTTGATAACATATCTCATTCGTCAATTTTGGATCGGTTGTTTTCTGTCATTGAGTAAAAGACAACCCCTGCATAGGTTAGATAAACCCCATGAACTGACGCAACTCTGAAGAACCACTTACAACTGATGAAGTTTAAAAGTTTTAATATAAAATTAAGAAAAGTTGCAAATACAATCCTCTCAGGATAAAATTCAGCAAATATACAGGAACTAGAAGGAACATATATTCCCTAAAGAACCTCAGTCTACAAACGAATACTATTAAAGTCAGTTCCAGAATCAACAAATTAAAAAGCATAGATATGATGTGGTTCCGTTGCGTCATCTACAAAAGGAAAGAAATACAAGTTAAATCTGTCCCTACTCTATACTAAGTGACATCCCTACTTCGCAAGTTTCTAGTACCCTAAAAAGGTGTCAGCAGTTTGACTCCCTAAGAAGTTCAAACTCTCTTAGCCTCTAAAGGTAACTTAAGTTTAAGAAGCAGTACCCTCTCTGCCTACCCATCCGCTCTCTAAGGGTCCTCGGCCTACTGCTCTCTTGCGCTCTGATCTCTCTCAGCGCATCTGCTCAAGTCATCTGCGCTTCCTAACTTGCCTCTCGCTGTTCTCGCTATCTTCTCCCCGGGGTGCTGTCCCTAAAATACACAATCACAGTGTGGGTGGAACGCCCCTTCGACGCCCACCACGGACTTTCCCCATGATGTCATTTTCCAGCTCTTTCCATGGCTTCGTCTCTTCGCGTCGTCCATTAAGTTGACCTTTCTCCTTAGACGCCATCTTCGTCTTCTTGCTGGTGACTTCATTTGACTTTACATTTGACACTTTCGGAGCAAAAGTCTATCACCTCATCAGAACTTTACTCTTTACGACTATATACGTAACCTTTCTTGGTCTTGTGAATGGTCATTTCAAAACAAGACTCAAATTCCAAGCGTCTCCTCTCATGTTTAGGCAATAAACTTCGTCCAGCATTGTCACCTTAAATCTAACAAGAACTAGACTCCTTGGCTCGCACGTTCACATCAAGGCTATTCACGACTCCTGTGAGCCCACTAAATTACCAACAGCGGACTACACTCCTGCGAACCCTTGGTCAGTCAGGTTATAATCACAAATGACCTAAAACTCTTCTAACATTCCTACAAACTTCTTCTACTCAGTATAACCTTTAACACACATTTATATATGATCGTATTTAGCAAACTCCTTTGCTTATATGTGAATACATTTTACATAGAATATAATTTTATATTCTCATTTGTTACATCGTTATATATGATCTCTGCACATTTCTCCATGTTACATTTCTCGCCGCTTCTCCATTTAAAGTTACACACGTACATGAATTCTACTTTGCACATTCTTCAGTTTGTAAACATTTCTACATATTTCTACATTAGCCCACTACGTATACGGGCCTTCTAAATCTAATGCATTTTCAAGAGTAAATACAGTTACATTTCCTATATTACTTTGGTCACATCTGTTAACTTTATGCTATAAGCGTCAACTTCACGTTCGATATACATTTCATTCCTACGTTTATACGATATGCTTGTAAATATGGCTCGGATATACGTTTTATTCAAATTGCGCTCTCTCACTTCCTTCCTCCCTGCTTGGCTCACCAAAGGTTTAAGTTACCGGCTAGTGTACACTTCTTACAGGGTCTGCATCCAGGTTTACACATCTTGTTGGTTGAATTATTACCTTTGAGTGTAAGTCTCATCTGGTATTGTGCTATATGGGTCTGTTACGGCAGACAGGGGACTACAGGTAGCCTAGTTCCTATCGCTGCATGGGGGGGGCAAGTTTTTAACATTGTGTCCCACTCCATAGAAATTGGCGTTTTTCTCAAACCTCTTTATTCCTCTCTGTGTATAATTGCACTCTCCGCCCTCCCCCATGTTACAACCTCCTCGTGCCAGCTAAGTTTGTTGGGCAGCCATGCTGATTTCCATTGCATAGTAATGGACCTCTTTGCAAGGACTAATGCCAGGTCAGCAAACCTCAACGGCACTTTCTGGGTCTTGGTGCGCGCTGCAGGCCCACTATGCAGCTCTCTACTGAGTCCCAGTCTGAGGTTCCTGTGACTGCCCCTATGGTGACCCCCACTTGTGTCCAAAATGTGGAAAGGTGTGGTCATGCCCATAAAATGTGCAATAATTAGGCATCTTCAGCATGACATCTAGGACATGCTGTTTGAGCTTCTGGGTGCATTTTATGTAGCCTGTGTGGCTTGAGATAAGCTCAATGTAATATCATATATTGTATGAATTTAAACTGCATTACGTGATACTTTCTTCAGGTATTCCAACATATGGTCCCATTCATTATCGTGCAGCTCCCTGCCTAGGCCTTCGGCCCAATTGTCCCATAGGCGTGTAAGAGGCATTGCTGCGTGTGTTCGGATGCCGCAATATAACCACCTGATCAGGTGCCGGCCATTGCCCATTAAATACATTGCATGGACAAATTCGTATGTTGAGGGTTCGGTATTGTTAGGTACCCAGTGCTGCCCAAGGTATCTTGTTATGTTTACATGCAGTAGGAACAGGGAACCTGAGACTTCCTGTTTGTGAGTGAAGTCCTCATGGCTCAGCAGCATTCCATCAGCAAACCGTGCCCCTGTGGTTGTCACTCCTTCCCTTTCTCACCTAAGTATGCAGCTTATAGTGACTAACCCTGTAGGGGTTGGGAGGCCCAGTAATGGGATGTTCTGGGTATATGGGACTCCTCGATTCGTATATTGTAATGCCTTTTTCCAATAGACTAGTGCTATTATCAGTAATAGTGAGGCCATAGGCGGGGTTTTTGTTTCAGGGAGTATGAGGGTATGCTGCTTGCCCTGGGATAAAGCTTAGGTTGTAAATTCTGTTTAACTCAGGTAGTCCAGCAAGCCAGTATGCAAGCCTTTGAAGCTGGCTAGCGTAACAGTAAGCTCTGAAATCAGGGGCATTCATGCCTCCTTTATCTGTCCCATGATGCAACTTGGAGAGCCCCACTCGTCTGCAACCTTTACCCCATATTAATTCAGTTATCAGTGTATTCATGACATCGCAAAACAGAAGCTGGTATTATTATAGGTAGGTTAGTAAAATAGTAAAACAACTACAGCAGCATCACATTTTTGAAATTGCTATTCTCACGCTCATTTACAGAGAGTCCAGAGATATATTGGAATTGTGTGAATATACGCGCCGCCAGGGGTCCAGATTGCCTTGTAGGTTATTTAGGTAAAGGACTATGGTGCATATGTATCAAGCCCTTTTCAGGTTCGCAAATGGCCCGATTCTCAGAATCGCCCTGTTTGCCAATGGGAAAAGACCTTTTGGGATGTTTCATCCCAAAAGTGCATCGCAAATTAGAGAATCGCAAAATTTGTGATTCTCTATTTTGCGATTGCATTTAAGGAATCGCAGATTGCGATTCCTTAAGTGCGATGTAGAAATCACCTAAGTTGTTCGAATTTGGGATAAGAAATCGCAAATTAGCACCAACTTACAGTTGGTGGTAATTTTCGAATTCTTTGAAAAAAGCACTTTTTTGCTTCCTAAGTGCCATGTGGCACACATACATGCCCTTATGGCATATTTGTGTGCCACATGTGCACACATGCACGTATCAGGGGTGCAACAGGGTGTCTTTTTGGAACCCTTGCACCCTTGAAATTGCGTGCGCAATTTGCGAGTACCTATTGGGTACTCACAATTTGCGCACTCAATTTCCATTCACTGGAATGCATAGGAAGGGATTATTTAATTGTGACTTGCAATTTGCGAGTCTCAATTAAGGAATATGAGGGAATCGCAAGGAAATTGCGAATTTTTATTTACATATCGTTTTGTGATTCTCAAATAGCAATTCTCTAAAAATCGCGATTTGAGAATCGCAAATGCATTCCTTCATACATATGCCCCCATATCATCTGCATATAATGATAATATGTGTGTGGTTTGACCCTTCTTAAGGCCCTGTTCTGCTGCCTCTTTGCAAAGCTTTATCGCTAGGAGTTCAAGCGCCATTACAAATAGGAGCGGGGATAGAGGGCAGCCCTGCTGTGTGCCTCTGCGCATGGGGTAAGGTTGTGATATATATGCCCCGGTGCTGGCCCTTGCAGTTGGCACCTATAGAGTAATTTAACTCACCGTTAGTATGCAGAGGGAACACCAAATCTGGCAAGTACTGTCCACATGTACTCCCAGCTAATAGTATCAAATGCTGGCGCTTGTCTAGGGAAATGCAGCCTGCCAAAGACAGATCTTCTGTAGTGGCATCCATGATCTGATATAAATGGCGAATATTCAGGGAGGTTCTGCGGCCAGGCACAAAGCCACATTGGTCGGCGTGTATAAGTCTGTGGTAGGAGAGGAGTAATCGACGGGCCAGTATTTTGCTTAATATCTTATATTCAGTGTTTAAGAGCGATAAGGGGCTGTAGTCAGAGATGTCTTTGGGGTCCCTGCCAGGTTTAGGAAGGGAGGTAACTAGCTCTTGCATTGTTGTTGGGGGAGGCCACCCAACTCCAGTGCAGTCTCGTAAAGCTGTTCCAATTGGGGGACTAATTGTTCTGAGAAAGTGACATAGAACTCGGCCGGTAGGCTGTCTAGCCCAGGAGTTTTGTTGTTCGGAAGTTCCCTGATTGCTTCTTTGATCTTAGCTTTTGGGATTGTGCCTGTCAGCTCTTTTTGCTTCATCTGGAACAGTTGTGGATAAGTGAGGTCTTTCAGGAATTCGTGTTGTGTAGTAGTCCCGAAAAGCCGTATTAATGTTATATTGCATGTTTACTGTCATGCCATCTAGTGTGGTAATTTTGTTCACTGGGACAGGTGCAGGTGGGTTGCGTAGTATACAGGCCAATATGGTACCTGACTTGTCCGGCTCAGTACTTAGTTGTTGTGTGTAGGATTAGTAGTCTATTATGCAGAGGCATTCAAGTAGTTCAGTGTGTTCTATGCAGGCTTCCTGTAATTACGCTGTAGCGTTTGGGTCCTCTATAACTTCTTATTCTAACTTTTGAAGCATGTGCTCAACCTCTTTAAAGGCGCGGTGTACTGTTTGTCAGGCCATAACTATTGTACTTATCGCTGTGCACTACTGTCTTGAATACCTCCCATTCAACTAACCGCGAGGTAGTGGTGTTAGCATTCTCAGCAAAATAATTGCCGTGGCTGGTGCCATTGTGGTACCAAAGACTACGTCCTCTAATCTCCAGGTGGGGACCGGTGCGGAGACCCTCCCCTAGGTAGAGCCAGCTACAAAGGGTTGTGATCTGAGAGTGTCTTTCCTAGGTAGATGGTGTGTGTGATTTGGGTTGTGAGGTTGGTTGAGCAGAAAACCGATCAAGTCTGGTGTGTAGCATGTGCACTGAGGAGTAGAATGAGTACTTGCGGAGGCTTCCGCTTTTCAACTGCCAAGTGTCCACAAAGAACCAGCCTTCTGCCCAATTTTTAAGGGCTGCAGCCTGCCTTATTGCTACCACCCCTGGAAATGGGGGAAGCGAACAGTCCAAATGTATATGGAGTACCGCATTGTAGTCACCCCCTAGCATCCAGGGGTAGCTCATCCAATCCAACATAATGTTGTTTAGGCCTTCAAGGAACCTGTCCTGGTCGTAATTTGGGCATAAGCGCTGAAAGTGTGCACCTTCTAAGGTGACATGTTTCAGCACATATCTGCCATTAGTGTCTATGCGCAGTTCCAGGGCAACAAAGGGGGAGTGTTTTTGATTCAATTTGCACCTCTGAGCGCAAATGCAGAGTAAGATGTGTTGAAAAATTGTCATCTACATTACCTCTGCAGCTTGGCTGCTTCAGATTAATGACGTGAGTCTCTTGGAAAAATACTATTTGTGCCTTTTGTCTGTTTAGCTGGGAGTATATCCTATGTCGCTTTTGCACTGAGCCCATCCCCCTGACATTCCAAGTGAAGATGTTGTAGTTCCATAATGTAGCCATACGTGGGCGTGTGTAGTTATGTGCTTTCCTACGTCTCGTGAGTGCACTCTTTCAGGAGAGATTGTTAGAGGTGAGGCAAGCATACAACTATCCCCTTTACAACCCAATACGGGGTCCAACAAAGTAACTATGAAGGACCAAACAAATAACTCAAACATTGTCCGTGCCAACTGTGGCCATTGTGCATTTGCTGTGGGGGACATGGTTATCGCAGTTCAAAGGTGACTTAATGTCATTGCAGCAGCTGTCAATATAGGGCCAGGCAGAGCTCAGGCCGCCTACAGTAGCATAGAATATAGTGTGCGGTGGAGGGTTGCTTCAGGAGTTATTGGTCACATAATTTGGGTTTCTCCATAGTGCGGTTGATGGGAACTGATGGCATCATCCCAAATATTCGTTCACTAGTTGCAGGGTAATGGAGGGGAAGAAGGTTACACTATTTTCAGAGTCAGAGAGCATATTAGTGTCTTCTCCAGTATTGAATCTTTCATAGATTCACATGCTTGTATCTTCCCCGTCGTCATGGTGGGAGTCTCATGGTAACAGAATGACCATAGCAGTAAAAGAAAAAACTGCATAGAAAACCCCATAGGGAACAACCTTATTTGGTAACCAGACCTCATCATTATGTGGTCCATAACTCAGCCAATCAGATGCCAGCCCTGACATCACACTCCCCAGCAGAGCCATCATACCTCAGATTTCCAACCGCCTTCGTGTGAGAAGGAGTTTCCCTGAGCCTTGCTCAGTTTTGTTCCTGAGTGAACTTTTGACCTTTCTAACTGCAAGTTCTTTCTTCTGGATTTAAGGTACTGTTTTCCATCTTATACCTAATATGGCTGAAAGCTCAAGAAAGAGGCTTTTCAGGCCCTGCATATCCTGTGGGAAAGCCAGAGTATATTCTGAAGACCCCCACAAGGACTGTTTGTATTGTCTCCACCAAAACATGTGCCTAAGGACTGCAAAAACTGCAGAACCATTTCAGAGACAGAGAGGCACGCTTACTGTTGTGGCTTCATAAGAAGAAGGCCACCTCAGAATCTGACTCAGAAGATGATTCCAATATTCAGTCTTCTCAAAAGTGGAAGTGATCTGCTCCTGAGGAAAAAGTGGAGCCTGAAAAGCAGAAAACTAAAGACAAAGAGGCATCTTCGTCTTGAGCCCCGTCGACGAAGACTGGGGCATCACCGGCGCTTGTTCCTGTGAAAAGGTCGACGACACAGTCGCCGACGACTTCGTATACGATAACAATCTTGACGACGACTGCTGCGTCAACGTCAGTAATTAAGACAATGTCGTCGAAGAAAGGTTCGTCGACGACCCCGTCATCGGGAAAACCGCCGTTGACCTCGCCGACGACACCATCGACGACGACCTCGACGACGGCATCATCTACGGCACAATTGACAACGATGACCTCGTCGACGATAATTCGTATCTCTTCAACTACAGGAGTATCGACGACAGGAGCTCCGTCGCCGATGTCCTTTAAGTCACCAATGACAAAATCATTGATATTTTTCAAGTTTTTTCCGCTGTCTCGATGGGCTCGTCGACGGTTAAGAAATCTGCAGAATTTACAACTTGGACAAAAATTTCTACGCTTCCTCCATCAAATCTGCTAGATTTACAGTCAGAGGATGACGAGTCGACCGGAGTAGCTTGTAGTCCTTCACAGCTACAAATCAAGAGTCAAGGCACGGATGAAGAAGAGGGCCAGGACGTTCAAGAGGGATTCTCTTTTCAAGATCGACCAGTGTCCGACTCCAAAAGATACGAGTCGTTCCAGCAATCATACGAGTATGAAGAGGAAGAGGAAACGCATCCTGATGTGAGGGAGGAATCCATCTCGATGCCGGTTTCACTAGTGACTGACTTACGTCACATGATCAATGACTATTACCGTCATTTTCCTGAAGCTAACGCTCCTGCCTCGAATACTTCAGTCGGTTCTACCCAAACTCCAGTAGTTCAACCTATGACTACAGTACAAAAGATTTGAGCTCCCCCAATTATCACAATTAGGGATGATTTTGCGGAGAGTGACGGAGAACAGCCAGAAGAAGGGGAACTTCTTTAGGAGAATTCAGTAGGTATAGAATGGGATCAATATGTTTTACCTACGACACCGTCTCCATCACCATCGCCAGCAAACTCTCCTCCACAAGACATTAGAGGATTCCATGACATTATGGATAGAACCTCAAAGAGATTTGAGCTTACACTACCAGTGCAGGAAACCAAGTGTTTTCTATATGACTTCAAAGAGGAATCAAGGAAATCCATCAGAACAATTCCCATTATCAATCATACATGGGATGAGGGCTTGAAAATAATGAAGAATCCAGCCTCGGTGGCGGCCTCGGTGCCCAGACTAGAGAAGAAGTATCAGGTCCCAGAATTTTCTCCTGCATGCTTAATTGGACATCCACATCTGGAATCAGTGGTGATGCAAGCGGCTCAAAGTCAATCCAAAAATCCAGTTTCAACTTCTGTAGCTCCTCCCGATAAGGAAGGAAGACGGATGGATGGTGCGGGGAAGCGTTTTGCTGTGATGGCAGCAGCTTCCATTAGAGCTGCAAATGCTCTAGCTCTGATAAGTTGTTAAAATAGACAGATGTGGTCAGACATAGCACCGTTGTTGGCTCATCCACCAGAGGAAAAAAAGGAAGAAGCTGCCGCCATATTACAATATGGGGCTAGGGCGGCCCCAGAATCCATTGATATCGCAATGGATATTTTGGTGGCATTTAGGCAAATGGCTGGAGCAGTGGCACTCCGAAGACAAGGTTGGCTTAAGGCCACTTTATTCAGACCGGAAATCCAGCAAAAATAGTCGATATGCCTTTTGACAGAGAGAATATCTTCGGAAAGCATATAGACGATGCTCTCCAAGGAATCAAAGCTGACATGGACACAGCGCAAGCGTTGGGCTCTCTACAACAAGGTAGATTCCAGTCCTTTCGGAGGAGAGGGGCCAGAGGCCAATACAATCAAAGGTCTTCATACCAGTCCAACAGGTACCAACCTTACAGTCAACAGGGGTATCGTCAGTTTCGAGCAACTAACAATTTTGTTCCTCAAACACCCCATATCATCAGCAGTCCAAAGAGAAGAATACTGTGAGGGGAAAATCGCAGCAAACCAATAGGAGACAGTGACTTTGTCGAAGCGCCCACCACTTCCTCAGACCTCAACAACGGCCATTACCTTTCTCTCTTTTATCAGCAATGGCTGTCGATAACAACAGACAGATGGGTACTGGACGTAATACATCAAGGCCATACCCTGGAATTCATACAGAAGCCCCTGAATCAACCTGTTTAGAGGAAGCAACAACATCTGTCAGCCCTCAAGGCAGAAATATTATCTCTTATAGTGAAAAGGGCAATAGAGGAGGTTCTGTGTCCTCAGCGCGGAAAAGGATTTTACTCGCATTTCTTTCTGATAAAGAAAAAGCAGATGTCAAAATGGAGGCAGGTAATGGACCCGAGAGGTTTGAACAAATTGATCAAAAAGATACCCTTTTGTATGCTTTCCCTTCAATAAATACTCCTACTACTACGCAAAGGAAACTACATGGCATCCCTGGACCTCTTAGATGCCTATTTCCACATTCCGATTCACATAAAACACAGGCAGTTTCTGCCTTTCATGGTGGCGGGGCGCCACTACCAATTCAAAGTCTTACCCTTTGGTCTAAAATCGGCACCAGGGCTCTTCACAAAGTGCATGGCGCCAGTAGCAGCGCATCTGAGACTACAAGGTCAACAGATTTACCCATATCTGGACGATTGGCTCATAAAAGGTACATCATTCCAGGACGCCCGACACTCACTGCCATGCTGCATGGATCTTTTCCATTGTCTGGGACTAGGAATTAACTTAGAAAAATCATCTCTCATTCCGTCACAATCCCTTCAATGAATAGGAGCCATGCTTCACACAAAGGAAGCAAAAGCGTATCCTTCAGAGGAGCGTACTCAGAAAATCTTAAACCTGGCGTCACATCTGCAAACAAAAAAGTGCATTTCAGTGAGAATCTTCAAGTCCTTATTGGGGTTGATGTCTTCCTGTATCCCCTTACTTCCCAATTGTAGATTGCACACGAGGCCTCTCTAAGAGCTTCTCAACAAACAATGGATACAATCCCAAGGGTCCTTCGAAGATCGGATCACCATCACTCCTCAGATCCAAGAGGCCCTGTCATGGTGGAGGATCAGAAAACATTTGACAAAAGGTCTGCTCTTCGAACCTCAACATCCCAGTTATGTTATGATGACAGATGCATCCCTTCAAGGTTGGGGGGCACATCTCCAAGACCTCAAAATACAAGGACATTGGTACAACCACGAAGCTCAACTTCACATCAACCTGTTGGAGCTAAAAGCAGTGTTCTTGGGGTAACAAGCGTTCCTCCCCAGAATCCACAATTCAACGGTACTAGTCAGGACGGACAGTACAACTATGATGTACAAAGTCAAAGCTCCTGTCCAAACAAGCTCAGGAGATTTGGAAATGGCTACTGCTTCACAACATCTCACAACAAGTCCAGTACTTTCCAGAAGTGCACAACACAAGGGCAATATCCTGAGCAGATCAGCCAGTGTTTCCCACGAGTGGAAATTAGCTCAAAGTCAACTTCTGAGAGTGTTTCGTCTGTGGGCCACCCCATCATTGGATCTGTTGGCAAACCACCACAACTCGAAATGCAAGCACTTTGCAAGCAGGTTTCCCCAAGCAGGATTGTGGGGCAATGCACTGCAGCTACGCTGGACAGGAATGTTCGTACACGCATTTCCTCCATTCCCTCTGATATCGAGAGTGTTACGGAAGATGAGATCAGATCCGTGCCATTTATTTCTCATAGCCACGGCATGGCCGAGACAAGCCTGGTTCTCAGAACTTTTCCAGCTGTCGGTGGCCCCCAGAATACAGTTTCCGCTATTGCAGGATCTGATCACTATGAACTACAGACAAATTCTCCATTCAAGTTTGACATCGCTGAACTTGTCAGCCTGGAACCTCACGAGCATGAATTCCAATCCTTAAATATTTCTCATGAATGCCGGGATATACTCTCACAATCTAGGGCAATTTCAACTAATAAAACGTATACAGCAAAATAGAAGAGATTTTGTCAGTGGTGTGCATCTCAAGCTCTGTATCCCTTTGCTGCTTGTCCAGAGCAAATCCTCTCATACCTTTTGCATTTCGCCAAAGCAGGTCTTTCTCAAGCGTCTCTAAAGGTGCATCTGGCAGCTATTTCAAGATATAGCAGGGTTCCTAACAATCCATCGCTTTGGTCGCAAAGAGTGATAAAAGAATTTCTTAAAGGACTCTTCAGAGTGTTTCCTCCGATTCAGCACCCTATAGTTCCTTGGCAGCTCAATACGGTTCTTACGCAGCTCATGAAACTGCCGTTTGAACCAGTGCATAAAACAGATTTACAGTTTATTTCATGGAAAACGGCCTTGCTGTGAGCCCTCACGTCAGCGAGGAGGGTCAGTGAAATTCAAGCTTTCTCAATTGCAGAACCTTTTCTTCAGTTCCGACCAGATAAAGTTATCCTTAGGACAAATCCAAAATTGATTCCTAAGGTTCCTTCCATTTTTCATCTCTATGAACCTGTAGTGGTACCTAGATTCTTTAGAGATCCTTCTTCGGCTGCGAAAAGAGCACTACACTCTGTAGATGTTAACTGATGTTTATAATTCTACATTGACAAGTCAAAGTCTTTCAGGAAAACAAACCAACTATTTGTAGCCTTTTCTGTGCCTAGAAAAGGTTTAGCGCTGTCCAGATCTAGTATTTCGAGATGGGTAACTTCGGCCATTTCTTTATGCCATGAGAAAGCTGGAAAACCTCTGCAATCCAGAGTGCACGCTCATTCCACGAGAAAGATGGCAACTTCAGCGGCTCTGTTTGCGGGTGTGTCGCTACCAGACATCTGCAGAGCGGCGACATGGGAAAATGTGCACACCTTCACTAGACACTATTGTCTGGACACTGCGTGGAAGGAGGATGCCGCAGTTGTCCAAGCAGTTGTACGTCATATATTTCAATAAGGTATTTCTCAATATATATTTATTGATATACGTGTATACAAGTATATTTATACAAATCCGACTTGCCGAGAAAATTTGCTTGTTTGCACAGACAGGTACGCAGACTCCAATGAACAGCCAGAGTCAGTCTTGGGTATATTCGTGAAATTTTATTTCATTGTGGTGCAAGCCATCAGACGCGTTTCGGACTTCACGTCCTTGCTCCCTGATGGGGAGTGTTAAGGACTGCTGCTATTTAACAGGGATTTACACACATCAAAAAGCGCGCCATTTCTCATCATGGTAGTGAACAACAACAACGGACCAAAAATAAGTGCAGCTTGCGATCTAGCAATTTTCGTGGGCGCCATTTTAACACTGTACAATATCATTTACATTGCAATAAGATTCGATCAATATGTACACGAATCTTTTAAATTTGAACCAGCATAAACAATCAATTAAGGATTGAATGATAAGATTGCCCTATGCATCAAAAACAAAAATCTGCATGAAGTATGGTCCTTAGTCATAAATATTATACATCATGATTTGGTTGTGTTCACATTACATGTAAGTTTGACGATATTCCTTAATTCATGGGTGAATGGTAATTTAACATCATCGAAATTTGTAATTAATTGCTTTGTCTGTACAAATACATACATATTTTCCATATGAAATCAAATATAATCAACCCCAGGTATATCAATGATTATCTATTCACAATGGTTACATATGTGATAAATAACAGTGTGTGTGTGTGCTATGTTCCTATTAGCAGGGTTTCATAAAGTGATTGGGTGCTAAAAACAGGGTCCCACCAAACAGAAGATATGTGTGAGAATCCTGTGAGTAAGTGCAAAATAGGTGTGTCTACGATGTGCACAAAATAATAATAAAAAACATAAATTTATAAAAAAGTATTTTTACAAATGTTTCTGAAATCTGCCTTGAATTAATTCTTTAAATGTACATGTTGTTGAATGTAGGTATCAACTAAAGACTATGATGTGTGTGTCGGAGTACCTCTGACTCCCTTCCTGATGGATGTACTTCTCAATGGACCAATCATGGGTATAAGATATAGTACTCATGAGAATTCTGTGCCAGTTGTTATCCACAATTCTATAAAAGTACTATAAAAAATTGTGGAGATCTTCCCCCATGTTTAAACCTCCCGGGCTCTTGCTGTTAAGGAGTACAATGTATTTAGATTCGAGCTGTCTGAGACGTTTCTCATTATCGCCTCCCCTTTTATTCGGGTTGATAGCATTGATTACAAAATACCTAAGATGGTTTGGATTTTGGTTATGTGTACTCTTGAAGTGTCGAGCTACAGGGTAACTTGGGTCGGCATTGACTATTGCCCTTAAGTGCTGTAAAATACGCATGTGGACAGGTAACTTAGTGCTGCCCACTTAGGTAAGTTCGCAGCTGCACGTCAACACATAGACAGCTAATTCAGTGCGGCAAGTATAGTGTCCTTTTAACGTGATTAGTTTGGTGTCAAAAGGGGTGGGATGTGTTTTGACATTAACTCCAAACTTGCACGCTCGGCAACTGCTGCAACGAAAGAACCCTTTCAGGGGAGACAACCAGTTGTCCATTTTGGTTGTTTCTGGACTGCTGCATACCAGATTGTTGCGCATTGCATATGCTCGTCTGTATGTGACTGTGGGATTTTTGGGCATAATATCTTTCAGTACAGGGTCCGTAAGGATAATGGGCCATTCCTGCTTAATCAATTTGGTGATCTGGCGTGCTTGGCGACTGTAACTTGTTATGAGGCGAATGGTTTTGCTATCATTGTCTTGTTTTGTTTTAGCATTACTTGTTCTATTGGGATTTAAAAGCTCTAATCGATTAAGACGATTGGCCTTAGCCATACTCACATCTAGTTTTTTGGCATTATAACCCCTGGCAAGCAATCTGTTCTTACAGTCCTGTTGATGTTTGTCCCTCATTATGTTTGAACTGCAGGACCTATGTATTCGTAAGAATTCCCCATACGGAATGGCTGTTATGGTGTTGTGGGGGTGGAAGCTGTCGGCGTGCAGGATAGTGTTGCCCGAGGTGCTTTTCCTAAATAGGCTGGTGGTTATCTTATTCTGCACTATGTTGACCTGCATGTCTAAAAAAATTGCTTCATTGGGATTGATATTAGCTGTGAATTTTAAATTTAATTCGTTGTTATTAATATCATTCACAAATTGATTGGCTTCCTGTGTGGACCCCCGCCAAATTATAAACACGTCGTCTATATATCGCCAATATTTCATGACATTGTTGTTCCAATATGCTGCATGCTGAACCTTGAGGACATGCTCCTCCCACCAACCCACGTGGAGCCCCGCGTAGGTGGGGGAAAAGCATGCCCCCATGGCCACCCCTCTTAATTGTTTGTAAAAAACATTGCTGAATGAAAACACATTATTATTTAAACATGTATCAATCATAGTAATGAGCATTTTGTTATGTTGATATAGCTCTATGGGGCGTTGGTCCAGGTAGTATTTGAACGCTCTTATACCATCAGCATGTGCTATACTGGTGTATAGCGTATCTATATCCATGGTCATGAGTAATAAATTGTCAGTCCACGTACATTGATTTAAAAGATATAAGAACTCCGTTGCGTCTTTAATATATGCTGGTAGTGAGACCACAAATTCCTGCAAATAAAAGTCTATATACTTAGAAGTATTTTCGAAGACACTGTTTATCGCCAAGACAATTGGTCGACCTGGAACCGGTGTTTGTTGTTTATGTACTTTGGGTACAAAATATATGTTAGGTAACACCGGGTGAACTTTGTGCAAGAATTTTAGTTCATCTTTAGATATCAATCCCTCACGTTTCCACAAATATAAATCCTTTTCATACTTTTCTTGGATCTTTTTGGCGATTTTAAAGTCTATTTTGGCATAACAAATTTCATCATTGAGGTGACGATGAGCTTCCTCAATGTAATCCTGTTTGACCCATAGCACAATGTTGCCGCCTTTGTCTGATTGGTTGATAACTATTTTGTTATAATTTTTCAGTTTTTGCATCAGATTATTATATGCTTTCATGTTGGCGTTAGATATTTTGCGCTGTTTCATGGTCTTGAGCTGATGTTTTTTGAGCTCCTCTGTTAGTCTGTCTGCGTAAATATCAATCGCATCCCTGGGCACACTAGGGTTAAAAGTTGAAGGTGGTCTGAAGGGACTGTTGCTGGTAGAATTTATGTTGATATCCTCAGTCTCAGCGATTTGTTGAGTGTTTGTATTTACATTGTCCTCAGTACGTAGATGATACATAGTTCGCATTAAACCACCGTCCTTTGCTTGTAGTCCACTTTTGTTGGATGTGTTGGATGTTTCTTGGGTTTTTTCTCATTAGTGCCTTTTTTATAGCATAATATTTCTTGAGTTTGATCTTGCGGATATATTTGAAGACGTCAACCCTGGTGTTACAGTAGTTGAAGTTACTTTCCGGACAAAAAGATAACCCTAGGGAAAGCAATTGGTTTTCTGCTTGGCTAAGTTCTGTACTGGTTAAGTTGATTATGCTGTTCTCGTCGATTACTTCTTGTTTTGCCAGAATTTTTTCCTGGGTTGCCTTCCTTTTGGCTTTAGTATACGTGTATACAAGTATATTTATGTGTATGTATGCATTTTGATAGCCACTCTTATTTGGATGTTGTCTTTGCATAAAGCATTCCTTCATTGCATATTTGTTCATATGGTTTACTTCTGGGGTTTATAATACCCTAGAGATAGGAGCAGAGCCCGGAGAGAATATGGGGTTCTATCCTGGAAAGACAATGTGGTATGAGTACTGCTCTCTATTCTGATACAAGCATGTGAATCTATGAAAGATTCAATACTGTAGAAAAAACTAGTTACTTACCTGTACACTATGGTTCTCTAGTATTGATATCTTTCATAGATTCACATAAGACCCGCCCGCCTCCCCATTTCTCAGGTAGACCATTTTATCTCTGGATATATCCTTGTCTGTCACTTGGGGCTGGAAATCTGAGGTATGATGGCTCTGCTGGGGAGTGTGATTTCAGGGCTGGCAGCTGATTGGCTGAGTTTTGGACCACATAATGATGAGGTTTGGTTACCAAATAATGTTGTTCCCTATGGGGTTTTCTATGCAGTTTTTTCTTCTACTGTTATGGTCATTTTGTTACCGTGAGACTCCCACCATGACGACGGGGAAGAACAAGCATGTGAATCTATGAAAGATATCAATACTGGAGAACCATAGTGTACAGGTAAGTAACTAGTTTTTTCTGAAGACTCAGGTTAAGAAGGGGGGTCCTGACCCTTGACTGCTGCTGTCGTGGGTAGTGCTGATTGCCAGCTCTCCAGTACTTGTTCTGGTGATGTGCTGCTGCCTGTCTTGTCTCAGGCTGGTTTGTCAGCTCGCTGTTTCCCCATCATGACCATGCTTGCATCTTTGTGAGGGCTTTGTGTAGATCTCTTAGGGCTGCCAGGTGGGAATGTGGCTTCCAGCCATGTGAAGACTTCTTCAAGATCTTCGAAGTAATATGACTTTTGTTTGTGCATGATTTTGAGCCGGGCTGGAAACAATAAGCATATTTCAAGTTTAATTTTCTAAGTTTTGTCTTTACCATTTGGTAGGATGTCCTCTGTCGTTGGCCTTTTATTGTGAAGTCCGGGTATATTGAGATCCATTGGTTTTCATTCATTATTGGGGCTTTTCCCTAGCATTTTGCAGCAGGGTGACCTGGTCTCTATAATTGAGGATCCAGATAATATGGGGTCTTGGCGGAGCCTTTGCGATTGGCTTTTTCCCAGTCATTCAGTGCGCTCTTTCAACACAAAAGTGATCAGACAGCCCCTTGGGTGCTATCGAACTATGCAGCCAAGCTTCGAGAAATTGTGTTGCATTCAGCCCCTCGCACTGGCAGCCCTAGGATGTGGATATTATTTCTTCTTGAACGACCCTCCACATTCTCCACTCTTTCCTGCAGGGTAAGTATCTGTTTTTTCTCCAGTATTGGGGTGTCTTTCATAGATTCACATGCCTGAATCATTCCCCGTCGTCGGAGTGGGAGTTCCACGGTACATAAAAACAGCAATGCTATGCACCTAATACCCAGAAAAACCTTGGTGATAATCAACCAGGAAGTAAAGTAGTCCTAGGCTACAAGAGAAAAACTTCCACACTCATGACTCTCATAGTCATTGTGTATAGTCCAAACTGCAGCCAATCAGGCGACAGCACCCACCAGAATGTTCTCCCCAGAGGCTCAGGCTCTCAGATTTTCTCGCACAGGAGTGAAACAAAACATTATAGCCTAAACAGCCTCTGAGGGGAGGTGGGCGGGTTGCATGGGAATCTATGAAAGACATGCTAACCATATCTATGTATATGGAAGGGGGGCAACACTAATTGTTTTTAGTTACCCTCACACACCCTAGTGGTGTCATGCTTCATTATTGGGTCACCCCGACTCCTACAGGTCGGGGTGGGCTCAACCACAGTGTTGGGAAGCTCTTATGATAGTGAAGGCAAAGGGTTATATATAAAATACCTCAATCAGACCCCTGGTATCCCTTTATTTATGGGTCTGGTTGTGTTGTTAAAAAATAAGTAAAAATGGGGTATATTAGGATTTTCATGGTCCTATGACCCTAGTGAAGTGCCGACATGTTTCAGTCCTTGTATGGCCATAAAGGTCCCGGACTTTCTTCAGGGCAAGATACAGTGACCCCCTTATGTGTGGGGATACTAAAGATGGGGATTTCCCTACTCTATCAGTGTGACGAGGGAAGAGTAGCTTCTCCTCGTGTTTATATGGTACTGTTAGTGAGAAATGCCAGGCTCCATCTGTAGAGAAATCTAGCATATAAGATCATATCAGAAACGCCAAAACGCTACACCCTACCTGGGAGCCATCTAAGTTGCTGCACCAGCCTGCCCTTGCCCGTGGGGGTTCTGCCGCTTCCCGCTGCTGCTCGCCGCACCCGCTTCGCTGGTGCCACTTCGCGATGAGAGGCGAGGGGCAGGAGGAGCTGACTGGCCGCCGGGGGCTGACAGGAGAAGGAGGAATCACCGGAGGCTGTGGAGGGAGCGCGCAGGGACTCGGAAGACCAGGAGTCCCTGCGCTGCACAGGTGTGCACGGCCGCGCCCCCAGCGAGACACGCCCACCGCGCCTGCAACGCCCCTCACTTAACAACACGCCGGACGCTCAGCGGGACACGAGCGGGACGCCGAGCGAAGCCCGAGCAAAGGGCGGGCAGTATGTGGCAGTCAGGGGTTGACAGAGGCTGGGCTGGGCCACATCCCTAACATCTTGCCTGTGGACCTGGTAGGTTGCGTGACTGTGGCAGAGGGAGTATACCCTACTATGTCTACCCGCTCCGGGAAATTGCTCAGGTGTGGGGGAGAAGGTGGAGCAGCTGGGAGGTCTACAATAGGAACTATGGACAGTTTCATAACTAGAGTAGCAGCGGTCATTGAGAAGGAGATTGTGATGACCGAACGTCGCCTCTCTAAGGTCTACCTACCAGCTAGACGCTCCTCTCTTGGTGCTGTGGCCCAGGCTTTGTCCCCAACTTCTGGACGGGTTCCATCTCCCCACCCCTTAGATGCACCAGTGCAGCCTCGGTTGTCGGCAATAGGAGCAAGTATTGATAGACTAGAGAATCTTGATGATCTATTGCCAGTGGTGGTTGGTATCGAGGCGGCGGGGGAAACGATCTCTCAAGCCTCACCGTGCCCCGCCATCGGCCAGACTTCCCCACCGCTACATCAGGCTCCCCCTACGGAGCCGCTATCGCCCAGCCAGTTTCTAGGCACTACAAAACAGGCGAAAAGGAAAAGGGTTATGAGCTCCCGCAAAGGTAGTCACGCCACAGTCCACAAGCGTCCAAGAAAGCAGGGGCAAAGGGGTTTTGGGTCAAAAGCAGAAAACGGCCTAGCTCCAACGCACAATGTTAGGGCAGGGGAGCCTCCTGTTGTGGGAACAACTTCTGACACTCTGCTTGTACATCCTAATGCCCATGATAGGGTAGCCGTCCCCCTAGAACCTGACTCCCTCTAAATAATTACGGACCTGATTAAAAGTCTATTGGTTCCGTTGATGGATCAACTCAAGGGTTTGGGGACGAGAGTGGACAAATTTGAACAATCCACCCTTGATAATTTTTTCTCACTCAAGACTCTTATTAAACACCAGTCTAGAGCAAGTGAGGATCCTGCGGGTAGGAATAGGGGAAAGGGATCGCCTGCAGTTCCTGTCCCGGCACAGGTTGTTCCAATGTCAACCCTTCTCCCTAATGTAACACCCTGCAAGGACCCATCCTTAGTCCCCCTGGTCCCTCCCACTTCTAAGCCAGGTCCTGCCCCTCATACTTCCCATACAAAAACAAAGCCCCCCGTGGTCTCTAAAAATCAGCTTAAGAAAACACCTCAGGTAAAGACACTGGCAGGTGCGGGTTTGGTTAAGAGTAGCCAAACTGCCCAGCCGAGTGTCAATGCCAAGGGGGTTGGGGTAGCACCGCCAGCTAAGGTCGATAGATGCAATTTGGCATCTGACGCTACTGTAGTTGCTCCCCCAAAGGCCCCCCCTCGGAGCCCTCCGGTTAATCTTCCCCCTGATTGCCATCCCTACGTTGTAGTGCTTGTCAACGTTCCACCACTGAAGGCTAATCAGATTGAGACCCACCAGGCCCTAAAAAATAAGAATCTCCACTGGTTAAAAACAAACAAACCACTTCCAATAGGTGTGGATGGATTAATCCTCAGTGTCCGCAGGCTAGGTTGGGTGGGTTAGGGCAAAAAGCGATTGGAGGGAGACTGTATTATCATTAATTTCCAGGACAACAGAGTGGCGAAGACAATCTGTGGCCAAAACCAAGAGGTGGATGGTCCTGGTGTTAGAGCAGTGGATTTGACTTACTTTTACCCTAGGCCCGCTCTTAACCTTTTCAGGCCTGTCACTAGGGAGACTTGCTTTGGCCCTAGCGGAGGCCCACGATATTCTGTGGCGCCCCATTTCTATCCCCAAGCTGGATGGCCGGAGACGATCTGGGGCTCCAGGGGACACTGACTTGAGGGTAAGGGGGAGTTGATAGAGTCTTCACCCCCAACCATAGTGCAGTCCTTATCCCCATCCCCAACTAAAACCCATTCTATACTACTCGATGTCGGGGGAATGGTAGAGACCCAAGAAACCACTGGTGTATGTGGAACACCGGTGGATTCACAAAAGGTGGCCCCCTGTCATGACCTTGTATCCGGTAGCGTCCCAGCAGTGACGGACCCAGTGTTTAAGGTCCTCAGCTGGAACGTAGCTGTAATTTCAAGGAAGCTGACATTGCCCGACTGGAATGCATTGGTGGATGAGCATTCCATATGCATTTTCCAGGAGACATGGAGCACGGAGCCCACTCAAAAGCGGGTTATTTGGCCTATTCTATCCCAGCAGTATGCTCAGAATCGGGGAGGGGACGCCCCTCTGGTGGCCTCCTCATCTGGGTTGCTGCCTCATTGAATTGTAGGATAGTGGAGCATCAGACCGGTTGCCTGGACCTCCTTAATATTACCTTGAAGGACTCCAGGGGTCGTGCTATTTTAAAATTTTACAATATTTATGCACAAGGTACTAAGGGGGGAAGGCAGTCCCCAACAATTGCACTTCTGGAGGGCCTCTTAAGATCAACCCCATACAAGGCTTGCACCCTGGTTGCTGGTGATATCAACTGCACATTCCAGCCCTTAGGCTCGGACATCTCCCTGGACCAGGATGAGGAGGATGCTAGGAGGGGGATTCCCACCTTAGAAATAGCTCCCATCAAGAGGTGGACTGAGGTGGCCCTGCAGGTGTTTACCCTCAGTATGGAGTTCAACTTGAGGGCCCTAAACGGGAGGTCAGAGTCGGACAAGGGGGGGACCCACACTTACAATAGGCCCAATCACACATCTAGAATTGACTACATCTTGCTTGATGTGTGTTTGTGGAACTCGATGAGGGATATGGTTGTGGTCCCCTCAGTAGAGAGTGATCACAACTTACTTTCCCTCACTCTAGTCTCCTGGTGGTCAGCTGGTAGGGAAGGCTCGGCTCCCTCCTCCACAGCAGATCTGGGCGAGTCGCAAGTAGCACTTTGTGGGAGGCGAATAAAGTGGACAAAACTTGCCCTCTCTGAGGAGAAGGTTGCAGCAATAACTCATCTCCTAGCCCTAGCACAACTTAATCAGGGGACCACTACGGAAGGGATGGGGGCGGCTTGTGGGGTTTTTAGCGACCTTACCGAGGCCCTAACTAATTTGTTCACTGCTCACCCAAGTATATTAGGGACCAAAGAAAGGCAAGTAAAAGTTAAGGGATGGTATACCCACACATGTAGGGCGATGAAGACTAGACTGGTAGAGGCAGTCAAATCCAAATCGCAAATTAAGACCAGGGAGGCCAGAAAGGCTTACTCCAGGACCCTCCAAATTGCTATGAAGGAATGGGAGGAAAAGTTCTGGGCGGACCTACTGGCTGCCAGTAAAAGCAAGGATGGAAGAGGGTTTTGGAATATGGTGGGCTCTCGTAACAGACCCGACGAGACCCTGAGGACATGTAACATCCCTCCTCAGAACTGGTCAAAACACTTTGGGGCCTTATACGCACCGGTAGAAGGGCCCCTAAATGACCCAGCCCCTTTCACCGTCTCGCTAGGGGATGTTACTTTTGATCTTTTTACGGCACGGGAGGTAGAGGAGGTTATCAAGTGGGTGGCACCACGGAAAGCAGCAGGCCCGGATGGGCTCCCAGGAGACCTTTTGCGTGCATATCCATCTGACTGGGGCATTGCAATCGCTGCGCTTCTAAATGACATCTTGAAGGGTGGCCCAGTACCAGATTCATGGAGAGGGGCGGTGGTCGTCCCCATTTATAAAAAGGGTTGCAGAGATAGCCCAGGGAATTACAGGCCAATTAGCCTGATCGACTCCACGCAAAAGTTGGCAGGAAAGGCAATTTTGGGAAGGATTCTCCACTGGGTGGACGAGAAAAGAGTGCTATCTGACTTCCAGGCTGGTTTCCGTTCAGGAACGGGCACCATTGAGCAGGTCTTCAGGTTAGCACTCTTAAACTGGAAGGTCGTGGAACTAGGCAAGGGCAGTCTTTACTTGGCCTTTATTGACCTGAAGACTGCCTTTGACCTGGTCCCTAGGGAGGAACTTTGGAGGGTACTACAGGGCCTGGGGCTGCCCCCCTACATTTTGTCCCTACTCATCAAACTTCACACCAGCAACTATGCCCAGGTCCGTTGGGGGAAAAATGGGGAAACAACGGACAGGATTCCGATCTGTAGGGGTGTCAGACAGGGCTGCGTGCTAGCTCCCACACTCTTCTCCCTGTACGTCAATGGTGTGGTTGAGCACCTCCAGCAAGAACCAGCGGACGCACCCTGTCTGGGGGGAGTACGGATCCCGACTCTGCTGTTTGCAGATGATACTCTGCTTATTTCAAAAACTCCCCAGGGGCTACAGAAGCTATTGACCCACTTCCAGGACTTTTGTCTATCCAGAGGACTGGTAATCAATGTGGATAAAACTAAATATCTGATTTTGCACCCTCCAAGGAAACTAGGTCGCCCGCCTGTTTTGAACACCGTCCCCTTGGAAAAAGTTTCCGAATTTGATTACCTGGGGCTACGTATAACTGACAATATGAATTGGTCCTTCCATATTGACAAGATGGTCCTGAATCACAAAAAGGTAAGGGGTGCTCTGCTTAGGGAATTTCGAGCATCACCCCAACATTTTGTGAGACCTGCAATCGAGATTTACAAGGCCAGAGGCGTAACATCAGCATTGTATGGGGCAGAGCTGTGGGGCCACTGCATTCTGGAGTCCCTATCCAAGGCTGAGAACAAGTTTTTGAAGGACCTCCTAGCCCTCCCCTCGAGCACCCCAACAGTCCCAGTGCTCTTGGACGTGGGGTGCAAGAGCATTAAAGACCAGGCTCGCCTTCGACCACTGCTCCTTTGGTCCCGCATATGGAGGGTCCCGGAGTTAAAATCTTATGCTGACGGCTTGGCTGAGGTAATGAGCATGGGAGGCTGGGCCAAGATTAAGTGGCTGAGGGACACCAAAAATCTCTTGGGGGAGTTGGGCCTGGGGCACTGTTGGACTACAAAATCTGCTCCACCAAAGGCTGACCTCAAAAAACTTTATTGGGACTAGGTCTCTGGCAAACTTATCGGGAACCCAAACCACTGTAACTCGACTGCAGCATTTTTGGAAATAAAGGATGTGGTAGCCTACGAGCCCTACCTGGACTTAATCACCTTACCAGTTGATAGGGCTTTGTATTTTAAGCTCAGGGTAGGCACCCTCCCGATTGGGGCCCTTGTGTCAAAATGGAAATCCGGTGTTCATCTATCGCCCTTCTGTGCCCTTTGTCCATCTAGTCCAGAAACGGTAGCACACATTTTCTTTGAGTGCCCGGACTATATTAATCCTAGGAGATATTGGCTTAAACCGCTTTTTAGACGCCTGGGAACACGTAGGCATTTGGTTGCACTACGTATTTTATTGACTGATACCTGCCCTCCAATTGTTTGAGGTGTTTCCAAATGGTTGATTCGCTGCAAGAGACTGTCAATTTCAATTTAATTCACCTTTTAGCTAATTTATCTAGGGTCAAATCCTATTTTTTATTGTCTTAGCATTTAAATGTTGACACACCTATTTACTGTTTTGAAATGCTGTTTTTATATGTATGTATGCTTTCAAGATATCCTGCATATCGAATAAAAGCTTTCAACCGAATATCAGAAACCGACATTATCCATATTCTTGTGTAGTATCCCATGCATGGCATGCTGATTGCTCAGTGAACATGCCCGATTTGTGGAAACCACGAGTGCTCTCATTCTATGTCACTCAATCTATTGTATAGTGGCAATTTCAAAATGTGACACCCAATATTTAGTGCAAAAACACAGTTGATGGACAGAATGTAGAACAATGTCATACATTCACCCCAGTACAAGGATCTGGGCCTAAATCCATCGTTTTTTGCACTCCACACCACCCTGGGTTAGACACTGGCTATATGCAAACCAGCTCTGACCCTGTGCCTCGTGGGAACAGTCCAGTCCGAACTACCAAGCCATGTCTTTCCCAGACCGGAATCAAGCATCCAAGGACCGGTTTCTGGCTATCAGCCTTCATCAGCCTGGATAGCTTGACTCCAGTGGTGTGGAGAGCCTGGGACTCACGTCTGAGTATACCCAGCACACTCAGGGTGAAAATTGCAAAAAACACAGTTGATGGACAGAATGTAGAACAATGTCATACATTCACCCCAGTACAAGGATCTGGGCCTAAATCCATCGCTTTTTTGCAGGCTATAACTATTAAGCCCGCTGACAAAGGTGGGGCCACGGTGATACAGGATACAGAGGCGTATAAAACTGCATTCCTCACACTTTTACAAGACGAGAAGTTCTACCAAAAAATAAACAGAGATCCAACTGAAAGGCTGAGAAAAACCATCAGCGCAGCAACATTGGATGCATTGGAAAGGGGGTGGATCTCCAAAAAAGAACACAAATTCCTTAACCAACAGGAACCCAGGACTTCGTTGTTCTATACAATCCCCAAGATCCATAAAGGGAAAGTACCACCACCGGGCAGACCCATAGTGTCCGGCTGTGGATCAATTTTGGAGCCTCTTTCACAGTAAGCAGACTGGTTCCTACGCCCTCTGGTCAAGCGGATCAAATCTTATGTACAAGATACGAAGCATCTATTAAATCTGATCATGGATATCGAGTACGACCCTGATCAACATATTTTGGTGTGTCTCGATGTGGAGGCATTGTATACCAATATGCCACAAACTGAAAGTGTAGAATTGATCCAGAATTTACTTCAGAGTGAAGAATGGGAATGGTCAGCCCCCGTCGAATGGATAGTGTACCTCATTAGACTCGCACTGACAGAAAACTTCTTCAAATTCGAAGACCAGATGTACCTGCAAACCCATGGCACGTCTATGGGCAGAACATTTGCCCCCAGCATAGCGTGCCTGTACATGAGCCACTTTGAAAACCATAACATCTGGGCTCCTAACCCCTACAAAAGCAACATCTGTAGGTGGTACAGGTACATAGATGATGTTTTGCTGATATGGAAGGGGTACGAGACAACTTTGCAGAATTTCAAACAATGGATAAACAATCTTAACCCCTACCTTCGGTTCACCATGACCCACAACAAGACAACAGTACCATTCTTGGACGTAAACATTTTGGCCAGAGATGGGAGCTTGTCCAGCTCTCTCTACACCAAGCCCACTGATAAGAATAGCCTCTCAAGGTTTGACAGTGAACATCCTAGAAGCCTAAGAGAGAACGTACCCGTGGGTCAATTTCTTCGTCTTTGAAGAACCTTTTCCGATGTCAGGGATTTCAAAAAGGAGGCTGATGTCCTGACGAACAAATTAAAACAGAAAAAATATCCACCGATAATAATTGAGAGTGCTAGGAAACGATCACGAAACACCCCGAGGGAATCCCTACTTAAAACAAATGAAAAAATTGAATCACAACAACTAATATGTGTAACCACATTTAACTCCTCGTCAAATCAGATCAAAAAAATCATGAACAAAAAATTGAATATCTTGACGTCCAATAACCTGGAATACGAGAAAACAATGTTTTCCTTTAAGAAAAGTAAGAGTCTAAAAGACTCACTTGTACATACCAATAATTTCAAACCAGCAATGAGTACACAAACCACACTTTGGAATACAACTCCAGTCATGGGACATTACCCGTGCGGTACATGCGTGGCATGTGAATTCACTGAACAAACCACACATCTAGATCTTGGCCTTAATACACCTTGGGAACAAAGATGCCACACAAATTGCAATTCGGAGGCAGTAATTTACTTGATCAAGTGCCCGTGTCAATTGTCCTATGTGGGAATGACTTCCCGCAAGATAAAAATACGTATTAGCGAACACCGCAGTACAATAAGGAGGGCAATAACTGCTACCAGACTTACAGCCCATTTTGTTGAAAAAAATCACAATGACACTAATATAAAATGGACAGTGATTGAAAAAGTCAAGCCAGGCAATAACCTACAAAAGGTACTATTGGAGAAAGAACAGAGGTGGGTGTATCGTCTCAAAACTCACATCTCGGGCCTTAATGACTCAATACAATGGGCTCAATTGAGAAAATGACATTATGATATGATAGACCGTGAACCATAATGAAACGCTACCAAAACATTCTGGATCACTTATATACCAGGAATTACGGATACCAGAAGAGTCGATTTTGAGGATACTGAGAGTGGAGCAAAACTGACCACGAACAATCCAATTTGCAACAATATGCTCCCCCCACATGTACAATTAAACAATTGGTAATTCCTTTTATGACTGCACCCAACTGAACCCTAAAAAACCCATCAATTAAACAGGAGACTAGCCTCTGTGACTAGAAACTGTCCAGAATATTAGACATGAGGCATCCCTTATTGTGATTTGCAACGAATGTACCGAGTGGGTCAACCGCTGTATTGAAAACATGTTTACACACTGTTTCATTTTCTATAGTGTGCCTGTGGAACTTGAGCCAATACACCCGGCACGGAATAAACCGATGTGTTAAGTATTCAACTTTTGAATTCCGAGTACAATCTGAAATAGGCTTGTAATAAAATTAGATCGTTATTCCCACTCTCTAAAAGGTGTTTGTAACACTAAGGTGGAATACAAATGGTTTGGGATTATGTATAAATACATATGTGCCTGTAAAAATCAGCATAGTTTCGGAGTAAACCCTTAATTCCCTTCTTACGTGGCACTTTCGGTATTCGACATAACAATCGAGCCTAATACTACATTTCCCATCATCCTCTACGAACTCGGGACACGCCCACTTCCGGTTGAGGCGTCACACGCTTGACGCCCAACACGGAAATTAACTGTGTTTCCGACCACACTGGTTGGAATAGGAGCTACAAGCCGGGAAGCGGGACAGTGTATTCCGGTAGGGAGCGTCCTCTAAATAAGTAAGTAGGGATTCTCCCTAAGCAACCGCGGGCCTTAACGAGCAATACCTAGCCCCGCTGAAGGCTCGGTTTAACGCTAGACCCTCCTATGCTACTACCGGCACCTAATACTCAATTACACTTTAACTAGGAGAGTATGCCCTAGCGTCCCGTTTTACTGAGATGCCTGTGCCCAACATAATTTGGGTAAGTGCAAATATGAATTACCAACTGGTGCATGGGACGTATGAATATATGTTTTTCTAGTGCTATACACGACTGCAAGCACGTATATGTATGTGTGTCTTATGTGAGTTTTTACTGCAATTGAGACTGCGACCACTGTCCTGATACTTCACTTCAGACTGTCACACCATTTGAGCTAAACAGTGTGTGATGTATGGCACTAAATATTGGGTGTCACATATTGAAATTGCCACTATACAATAGATTGAGTGACATAGAATGAGAGCACTTGTGCTTTCCACAAATCGAGCATGTTCACTGAGCAATCAGCATGCCATGCATGGGCTACTACACAAGAATATGGATAATGTCTGTTTCTGATATGATCTGATATGCTAAATTTCTCTACAGATGGAGCATGGCATTTCTCACTAACAGTACCATATAAACACGAGGAGAAGCTACTCTTCCCTCATCACACTGATAGAGTAGGGAAATCCCCATCTTTAGTATCCCCACACATAAGGGGGTCACTGTATCTTGCCCTGAAGAAAGTCCGGGACCTTTATGGCCATACAAGGACTGAAACATGTCGGCACTTCACTAGGGTCATAGGACCATAAAAATCCTAATATACCCCATTTTTACTTATTTTTTAACAACCCAACCAGACCCATAAATAAAGGGATACCAGGGGACTGATTGAGGTATTTTATATATACCCCTTTGCCTTCACTGTCATAAGAGCTTCCCAACACTGTGGTTGAGCCTACCCCGACCTGAAGGAGTCGGGGAGACCCAATGATGAAGCATGACACCACTAGAGTGTGTGAGGGTAACTAAAAACAATTAGTGTTGCCCCCTTCCATATACATAGATATGGTTAGCATATCAAACACATCCCTAGTGAGTTAGTGTTTTATCCCATCCTATACATAGGCCCACCCCCCCTTTTTTTCCTATGTGCGCTACCTACATTGAACTATCGGTTCTCTCAATAGGTTGCATTTGGAGTATTTTTTGTTGTTAAGTATTCGCAGGGAGGACGTACTCCATATACCCTCTCAAACCCCCCAGGACCTCTGGATTATATTACAGTGGTCCTTTGTTTTGCAATCTATGAAAGACACCAATACTGGAGAACCACAGATTACAGGTAAGTAACTATTGTTCTTCTCCAGTGTTAGGGTGTTTTTCATAGATTCACATGCCTGAATCAGAGTAGATAGCAGTACATAACATAATGCTCGTTAGACGCTCCTTGGATCATAGTATATATATATATGTATATATACATACTGCTGCGGAAGCCGGGAGGTCTCTCCTCTATACTTGCGCTTTGAGCGTTTTTACTGTTTTTAAATTGCTTGCATTTCTCACGCTTGATCCAAAAAGCGTGTAGACTTGCCTTGTGTTTCCCTTCGTTCTGTGTACCTCTCCCCCCTCCCTCTGCCCCGCGGACAGCTCTCGGCCGAGTACAGACGCTGAGGGCTGGTTCTTCCGACTTTGGCGGCCATATTGGGTGTGGGCTGGTGAGTGACGCGATCTAGCAGCGCTGATATAGGGTCCAGAAAGCCAGGGCTCGCGTTACCTAACAGCAGCTAACTAGTCGTGCCAGAGTCATGCCTGTCTGCGCCCGTCCGAGCCCAGACGAGCCTAGGGCCAGACACTCTGCCTAATTTAGTAAGTTTTGCAACCACTTACTCGCAGGCTAAATTATTTCAGCTTCGCTCCTTAACACCTTCACACTGTACATTAGAGCAGAAGGGCACTGCACCATTTACACACTGTGCACTATGTAGCTCCCCCAATCAAGTAGAGACAAAGAACACTCTACGATCAGCCCTTCTGAATTGTAGATCTCTTCCGAGTCACTCATTGGAAGTCAGCCTCCTTATTCAGGAACACGAGTTAGACATTCTGTTTCTCACAGAAACATGGCTCATGCAAGGTTCAGAAGCGGATATAGTGAACGCCCTTCCTCCTGGTTTCCTAATTCACACCCAGGACGACCGGTGGGTCGAGGGGGAGGTGTAGCTATTCTGTATAAGAACTCGTTGGTGTGCAGAGCCCAAAGAGGTGAGGTGGAGGATTGTGAGAGCTGTAAGTTTTCCTTCCAAATCTCACCTACGGTGGCGATGTCTGGGTTATTAGTCTACCGTCCCCCAGGAAGTAATGGTAACTTCATAGGCTCCTTTATGGAAACGGTAATGGTTCTTGCCGCTTCTGCGACTAACTTCATTACTTTGGGAGACTTTAATCTTCATTTCGACGACCAGGAAGACCGGTCGGTGACAGCCCTTCAATCCGACCTGAAAACCTGTGAGGTTAACCTTATTAACCTGGAGGTTACCCATAATAAGGGTCACCTACTGGAACTGGATCCTATTTTTACTAACATCACCACTATGAAAGCAGCCCCCCCCCGATCCCTCTCCCGTGGACGGACCATTTTATGATCCCCTTTGCCTGGCAAATCGAGCCGGTGAGCACCCCCTCCATTGGTGTCTGTGCACCTGAAAGACCTTGGGCCAGGCTGTCTGTGGAAAACCTGTCGCGCAATCTGGAGGCCTCACGCCCTTCACTAACGAAGGACCCAGTACTGGCGGAAGCAGATTTCTGCAGATGGATGTCTAACACACTTGACTCCGTTCTCCCTTTAAGACCGGCAGGAAGGAGGGAGAAAAGATCGTGCTCCGCTCCGTGGTACACGCCAGAGCTGAGGGCTATGCGGAGGGCCTGTAAAAAACTAGAACGTTCCTGGAGGAAGAATTGGGAAGTAGCCTGTAAGACCGAATACCGAGTGGCGATAAGGAACTATAAGCTCGCAATTCGGTGCACCAAAACCCAATTCTTGGAGGAAAGAATCAGCAATGCCTCCAACGCCCCCAGAGAAACATTCTTAGTGGTCAAGGAGCTTTTGAGGGTCCCTACACCACCTGCCTCCACAGATAATCTGGAAGAAAAATGCAATAATTTAGCAGAGTACTTCCACACTAAAATTGAAAATATTTTGGCAACCCTTCCCCAAATCATCTTAGGAGCTGAGCCCGTCGAGGATGTGGGAAGACCCCTGAAGACCTTGGAGTCTTTGGGACCAGTTACTGAGGACGAAGCTCTTAAAGTCTTAGGGTCTGTTAAGAGTGGCTCTCCTCGGGATGTAGTCCCCATGAGGATTCTTAAACTGGTTGCCCCTTCCATTGTGGAAAGTATCACTGAGGTAATCAATGCCTCGTTAGGGGCCGGTGTGGTCCCACCTAATTGGAAGGGCGCAATAGTTAAAGCCCTCCTAACGAAACCCAGCCTAGACCCCCTGGACATAGCGAACTACAGGCCTATCTCGCTACTTCCGGGACTCAGTAAAATCACGGAAAAATTGGTCAACTTCCAGCTATCCAATTTCCTTGAGTCCAACGGTGTACTGAGAAGCTCCCAAACAGGCTTTCGCCCAGGTCAAGGCACTGACACCGCCCTGCTGGCAGTCGCAGAAGAAGCACGTTGTATTTTGGATTCAGGAGGATCAGTGGCAGTGATCCTTCTGGACCTTAGTGCAGCGTTTGACACTGTTAACTATCGAGTGTTACTTCAACGACTGTCAGATGCCGGAGTGAGGGGGACAGCGCCGAAATGGCTCAGGTCATTCCTCAGCGAACGGTCCTTTCAGGTCTGGGAAGGGGGCGCACGATCGGCATCCACCCACCTCCATTGTGGAGTGCCCCAGGGCTCCTCCCTGAGCCCCACATTATTCAATGTGTATATGGCACCTTTGGAGGATGTGGTGGCTCCATTTAACATCAAAATCGTGAGCTATGCCGATGACACCCAGCTGGTGTTTGCCCTCTCCCAGGCCACGGAAAATCCCCAGGTGCTACATTCCTGCCTATCCAAAGTCCACACCTGGATGGGGGAATCAGCACTAAAGCTAAACGGTTCAAAGACCGAGATAATGCTGATGGGGATGAAAAGTCCCTCACTTCCCCGATCTGCCTGGCCTAGCTGCCTGGGATCCCCCCCAAACCCAAGGCTGAGATCAAGAGCCTTGGTATTTGGTTGGAGCAAGATCTTTCCTTCAGGACCCAGGCTACCAAACTGGCTGGTGTCTGTTTTGGCCTTCTTCGTTCAGTGCGCAAAGTGCTGCCTCTGCTTCCATTTCTATCTCGGAAGCTTTTGATCCAGGGCCTGATTATATCTAGATTAGATTTCAGCAATGCAATCTATCTGGGCGCCCCTGAGATCACTCTGAACAAATTACAGCAAGTTCAGAATGCGGCGGCACGAATGCTCCACAACATCCCCATGTCACGATCGGCCAAACCCGCACTGAGGGCGCTGCATTGGTTGCCAGTGCGAGAAAGGGTGCAATTTAAATCTCTCTGCCTTGCACACAAAATCTTGCAAGGCAAAGGCCCCCCTGCCCTTCAAAAGCTGGTGACCCCATATAAGGCAAGTAGAACTCTACGCTCAGATCAACAACACTTACTCACGATTCCCAGGGTCAAAAAGGCCCGCTCAGGAGGGAGGAGATTCTCCGTAAAGGTTGCAACCCTCTGGAACTCTCTCCCCCTAGGTTTGCTCTCGGAGCAATGCCTCTTGCGTTTTCGTAAACAACTGAAAACTTTTCTCTTTTGTTAAACCGCTGTGCCTATCTCTATCTTAATCTGTTACTCTGTTTGGTGAAGCGCTGGGATGCTCCAGGGTAACCACGCGCTATACAAAACTGTTTTAATAATAATAATAATAATAATAATAATATATATTTATTCTCTCCACCAAGACCTTTAATCAAAGGAAATGCTCGGACAGCCTAGATTTCTTGCTAGATATTTATTTGGCAAGTGAAAAATCGACGCACTTTGCCATTACGGCTTGTTCACGCTCGTCAGACACTGGGTGTCGCCATCTTTAAATACACCTCATAATTCATCAGTGAATCCCAACCATCATAGTGCGAAAAAGTATAGGCAAACTTGGCGGACATCTTAGAAGGGCAAATGATTACATTGTTATTATTGCAGCCTATGTGATCCAACAACAATAGCACCCCAGACAATCTATTTGCTTGCCCCGATGTGATCCTATTCACATGCACAAATTACGGGCGTATGAAATTATACACATCCCTCCAAAATTATAGTAAATGAATATGTATCCACAGTTCGTAGCAAAAAACATATAAATAATATATACATTTCAGAAATGACCAATACTTTCAAATTTGCACTCTTATCAATGCATATTTCCATTAATCATACAATCGCAAGGTTGTTTACCTAAGCTTCCAATGTCGGCCATATCAAGCAGCATATACTATGAAAGCTGCACGCCAATTGGTTCCACTCGCTACATGAGTTGCTACGGGCGTGTTCCTACGTTGAATATTGGCAACCATGTTGCTAGGATACAGTGTTAGACCACATCGCTGCAATCCCGAATTGACATTCCAAAGCAAAGCCCAAGTGGGCTGACACTAAAGCATACAATTCTGCCATTGAACTCTATAACCATGGTAGAAAATAACCCATGCAAGACAAGTCTCTGTAAAAGTGGGCTCGCCATGTGCGAAGAAGAATGTCCAAATTCATATAGATTTCCACGATGTCAATCATTTATCATGTTGTCCGTCAGTTGCATAAAAAAAAGAGAAAAGAAGTGTCCAATCCTGTAAAACAATCATAAAATGTGTTAAAAAACCTTAAAAAACAAACAGACTTAGTTGCAGATACCAGAGATCAACTATTACTTACTCATATAAATGAATTGCCAATTCCTCACTCATATTTAATCCTTTGGGAACCAGACATTCAAGATCAATGATGTAACGGGATTCTAATTTTCTGAGTGATAATTCCCGATTTCCTCCTCTCACACCCAAATCCACACAATCAATCAGGACCATACAAACCAAAGTATCATCCTGCATATGTTTCTCATGGAAATGCCGGGCAATGGGATATTGTTTATTGTTTTTCTGTATTGCCCGTAGATGTTCCAGTACCCATTTTTTTGCCTCATGTTTGGTGCTCCCAATATACCACTTATTGCAGGGACAGATCAAAACATAGATACTGTATGGTGTATTGCATGTTAATTTTTTCCTGATGACAAACTATCTTGAAGAGTTAGGTACTTTTAGAGTCTTTCAATCCGTACTGTTTTTACATGCCTTACAGTTACGACAACACCTGAACCCAGGTGTGCTAGTATTCGTACCCATTCTCTCAGTTGTTACATGATTGTTACTCAATTCATCTCTTAGCGACCTCCCTTTTCTGAATGTAATCTGGGGGTTACTGCTCAAATGACTCTTGAGATTATCATCAGTCATAAGGACATGCCAATGTTTTCTAAAATACTCCGCACTTCATTTGCATGCCCTGAAAAAGTGGTAATAAATCTAATACCATCATTTACTGTATTCGCTTTTCTCGGATGTAACAGTTCATCCCTCGACTTAGTCTCCACTCTCTCAATGGCTCTATTGATAGTTTTCTTACTCTATCCTCTACTAAAGAACCTATTGCACATGACGGTTTCCTCTTCTTTATAGGCCGTCGTAGTACTCAATTCCTCTTGGCGTGCAGCAGCTCGCCATAAGGAATGCTGTACACCAAGTTACGAGGATGACTGCTGTTAGCACTAAGGATACTGTTGCCAGTTGTACTCTTTCGGTATAGTTTGGTAGTCAATTGGTTGTTCTTGACTTCCAACAGCACATCCAAAAATTCCATCACATCCTTGCTTATGTGCTCAGTAAACTGTAAATTTAGTGTGTTCTGATTGACCTTGTTAATGAATGTTTTTGCTGACTCCAGATACCCACACCAAATAAAAAAGACATCATCAATGTACCGCAGCCATAGGGTCACGTTGTTAAAATCAGCCATTTCCATGACCTGCTCCTCCCACCAGCCTAGGAATAAATTTGCATAACTGGGGGCAAAGCAGGTTCCCATGGCTGTGCCCTGTAACTGCTGGTACATGATGTCATCAAAAATAAAAATGAAAATTTCAAACAAATCTCAATCATAGATATGATCATCTGGGAATGATGAAACAAGGAGATAGAGCTAGTTTTAAGGAAATGTTGGATAGCCCGGATGCCCTGATTATGTTGGATACTGTTATACAAACTACTCACATATAGGGAAACAAGTACATAATTACTTTCCCAATGTATCCCATCAATTTGGTTTTCGCCAACATCATGGGATGGAGACGGCCCTGATCAAGGCCACAGAGGACATCAGAACCATTCGCGATGCGGGTGGCACAGCAGTCTTGATACTGCTGGACCTGTCAGCGGCGTTCGACACGGTCGATCATGCCATTTTGATCGACCGTGTCGAAGACCTGGGGATTAGGCACAGGGCTAGGACTCTCCTGGCTTCCTTTCTTGCCGAAAGAACTCAGGTGGTCACCATAGGGCCTTTTCAGTCCACCACCCTGTCCCTGCCGTGCGGAGTACCCCAAGGCTCATCCCTGAGTCCGACACTATTTAATATATACGTGTCGGACCTTGCCAATACCATTAGAGCTCATGGGATGAGCCTTACATCCTACGCTGACGACACCCAGTTGGTCTTAGCCATCAGAAATGACGGCCAAAAAATCGCCGATAATTTCAATCTGGGCATGCAGGCCATAGGGAATTGGATGGCCTCCAATTGCCTTAAATTGAACTCGGATAAGTCCGAGGTGGTCATCTTTGGAAACTTAACCCCAGAATGGTCCTCCCGCTGGTGACCACAGTCCATGGGTCCTCCCCCCACTCCCGTCAGCAAAGTGAGGAACCTAGGTGTCATGTTTGACGACCGTCTCACTTTTCTCCCTCACGCAAATCAGATTGCCTCCTCCGCTTTCTATAAGTTACGAATCATTAAAAAAATCCTCCCTTTCCTTCCTGCCTCCGCTGGTAAAACCCTGATCACTTCCTTGGTTTTGTCCACCTTGGACTACTGCAATGCCCTATTCTTGAACTCTCAAGAAAAAGTCCTCAATAAGCTGCAAACCATTCAAAATGCTGCTGCCAGGCTGCTGGGTGATATCCCCAAATTTCAATCAGTCTCAGGAACCATCAGAGAATTTCACTGGCTTTCCATCAGGAACAGAACTAAGTTTAAGGCCCTGTGCATTGTCTATAAGGCGTTGCACAACCAGGGACCGGCCTTTCTCACTCAACAACTTGTTCCCTACCGGCCCACCAGGTCCCTGCGGTCCTCTGATCGCTTCCAGCTGGAAGTACCCCGTACCAAACTGGTTTCATGGGGTGACAGAAGATTCCTCGTTTCAGCACCTAAGCTCTGGAACACTTTGCCACTGTCCTTAAAGAGCAGCCCCTCCCTATGGTCCTTTCGAAAACACCTTAAAACGTGGCTATTTGACCAATAATCACATCCTCCTGTAGGGCTGAATTTAGCAGATACTTAGCGCCGAGATGCCCATGGGCCTTCGTTGCGCTTTATAAGTGTTTAAATAAATAAATAAATAAATAAATAAGAGTTAGAAAATGAGTAGTGTCTCTCAAATGGGAAGGCAGTGCCCCCACATATGGTCTTAGATAATGGCCGATATACTTAGATGTGTTCTATAATAGTGATCCTATCGAGGACACTATAGGTCTACCCAGTGGGTTATTTAAATCCTTGTGTAGCTTAGGGAGTAGATATAGAACGGGAATCTTTGGGTGGACACAATACAAATATTGATATTCCTCCCACGCTAACAACCCCTTCTCCAGTATTAGGGGTGTCTTTCATAGCTTCACATGCTTGAATATTCCCCGTCGTCGAAGTGGGAGTCCCACGGTACATAAAATATCAGTGATATATGCATATATAGATGAAAAAATTACATAATCATACATATATACATATAGAGCAATAAGATATAAAGATATCATAACATTAAGAAAGTACCATAGAACAGAATAGGCCCATAGCAGCCTAAGGGAGAATTCACTTTAGTAACATATTAGAGTCGTTTTAATGGTCCACATTCCAGCCAATCAGGCTACAGCACCCTCTAGAACCTTCTCCTCAGATGCCCAAGTCCTCAGATTTTCTACCGCACGTCGTGTGAAGGGAGTCTCCCTGAGATCTGCTCAGTTTTTCTACTTCATAGCTCATTACTACTTGACAAATGTCTTCCTCAAAGAAATCTTTATTTAGACAATGTTCATCCTGTGGCAAACTGAGTCTGTTTCATGAAGATCCACACAGTAAATGCATTTACTGTCTCTATCCGGACCATGAAGTCAAGAACTGTAAGTACTGCCGTACTTTTTCTAATAAAACTTTAGAAGTCAGAGAGGCCCGTCTCATTCTGTGGTTACAGAGGTTGAAGACATCTGACTCAGTGGTCTCGGAGGTTGAGAGTGTCTCTTCATTTCATTCCAAGGCCTCTCAGAAGCGTGGGTGTAAGACGGAGATGCTCTTTCCATTCCTCAAGAAAAGAAGACTTGCTGAAGTCTCTAAGAATGTCTCCCCACAGGACTTGCCTCCAACGCCTACGGGACCTGGTTCTCTGGCGTCACAGTCCAAAGCCGTACCATCATCTTCAAAAACGGGCACTGGCTCATCGACGGGCTCGTCGATGCGTCCGTCGACGACATCGACGACAACCAAATCAGTTGATACAGTCTCTACGTCGACGACGACATGTTCAATGTCTTCAGGAACTATGTCGACGACGTCCACCTCGTCGATGACGACCCATGAGGTGAGACCCATTGCTTCCCTCATTAAGATCTCGTTGACGACTGCCAAGACCTCCTCCTCGACGAAAAAGCCTCTGTCGACGCGTCCATCTTCGTCGACGCGTCCATCTTCGTTGACACGTACCTCTTCGTCGACGAAAGTTACTCCATCGTCGACGGGACCCAACCCGTCTACGGGAACCTCTTCGTCGACGGTGACAACTCCGTCGATTGTTGCATCCTCGTCGACGGTCCCACCTTCGTCGACGAGTAAAATTCCGATGACAGCATCCTCGTCGACGGTGACATCTGCGTCGACGCTACCCTCTTCGTCAACGGCGTCGTCAACGGGGAAAAAAACCTTCGTCGACAAAGAATAAAGGGAAGTCACATCCGTCAATGGCTACGGATTCTTCATCAGCAGACCCAGCGCTGACAATTCAGCCTCCTTTAGAATCTTCTGCAGCTTCGTTGACGAGCTCGTCAACTTCACACCATCCACTGGCCACAGCCACCACTTTTACAGTGGTCACCGCTTCAATGGTTAAAAGACGGGTACCTTTTCTGCATTTAAGTCCTGTAAAGAGTGGCTCTGCTCTTCCTGAACAATTGTTTCAGACGGCGGAGGAGGACTCTAATGACGGATCATATGTCGATGATGCGTTTCGACCCACGTCTAGCCCCTCTGAACTTAACATTAAGTGCCAGGACTATGACGAGGAGGAGGAAGAGGAAACCGAAGATGGGACACATCTTTTCCCCATAGAGCACTCTGAAATACCCGTAACGGAACAGATGACACAAATACCACTGTCTTTAGTGTCTAATTTGCAGCACATGCTGGATGATTATAATCGCAGGTTTCCGCCATCTACACCTGCTTCTCCAGCTCCGCAACCTCCTTCACAACCACAAGTTTCTATACCTACAGTAACACCCAGATCACCAGTATGCCTTTAGCAGGATACTGATAATGAGAAACAGGACCCTCAAAACACAGATCAAGATGACGACGACAACGTCCTCGCTGATTGGGATGATTACAGGGCTCAAACACCTTCTACTCCGCAACATCGCCAAGAGCTTCGCCTCCAGTGGACATTGGCAGCTTTCACAACTTGATGATCCGTGCTGCCAAAAGGTTTCACCTCACTTTAGAAGTCCAACAGGCAGACTGTTTTTTATAAGATTTCAAGGACCTTCCTCAGAGGCAAGCCCATACCATCCCGATCATCGATCACATTTGGAAGGAAGGTCTCAAACTAATGGAGCGGCCTAATTCGTTTTACCTAGACTTGATAAAAAATATAAAGCGCCTGGGAACTCTCCAGCATGCCTCGTTTCTCAGCCAAAGGCGGATTCCGTCATAACACAGGCGGCTCAGAAAAGGTCTTGCAATCCTGCAACACCACTCACATGTCCCCCTGATCAAGAAGGACGCAAATTGGATTCCATCTGGAAAAAGTTTACCACTATGGCGGCCACAACAGTTAGGGCGGCTAATTCCCAAGCAATTCTTGGACGGTATGACCGCCAGATGTTGTCCGAAATTGCAGCGTTAATTCCACAATTTCCGGAGGCCATCCGCGCGGAAGCGCAAGCCATTGTACAGGCGGGAGAGAAGATCTCTTCAGAGATCATCGACTGTGCTGTCGACATCTCATCTACGGGATTCAGGCAATTGGTGGGGGCCGCTGTGTTGCGACGCCAAGGATGGCTAAAGTCAACTGCTTTTCGTCCAGAGGTTCAAGCACGAGTGCTTGATCTACCCTACAATGATGATTCGCTCTTCAGGCAAACATGTCGATGACCCTCTCGAATCCATTTAAAAGGATATGGATACGGCCAAGGCTTTAGCAACCCTTCAATATAAGAAACAGCCGTTTCGAGGAGCACATGGTGGGGCGGCAGCTCTTCCACTTTTCGTGGCTCCAGCCAATATCGTTCCTATAACGACAATAGACAACGAAATAACTACCAGTCTCAAAGTCGCCAGACCAATTCAAAACCATACCAGAGAAAAACCACGTACAGAGGCGGTTCCAACGCTAAGAAACAGTGACAACCCCAGCGTAAAGTACACACCGTCTGTGAAAAGTGGAGGTCGGATCTCCAAGTCCATCGTAAATTGGTCAGACATCACCTCCGATCATTGGGTCCTGGATGTGATCTCAAAGGGACATACTCTAGAATTTATAACATTTCCTCCCAACCGCCCACCTACAGGTCCGCCCCAACCTCATTACAAAGAGCTATTGGCTCAAGTCAAATTGATGATCAAAAAAGGGGCTGTCGAAGTGGTACCGCAGGGGCAGCAGGGCAAGGGGTTTTACTCCCGCTTCTTTTTAATCAAGAAAAAGTCGGGAGAGTGGCGCCCTATTTTGGACTTGCGGGCCCTGAACAAATTCATCACAGCAAAAACATTTCAAATGTTAACACTACTCCAAATTTTAAATTACCTCAATCCCGGAGAATTCTTCTCCACTATCGACCTCCAGGACGCATATTTTCATGTGCCGATTCACCACAAACACAGAAAATATCTTTGTTTCACAGTCGGACATCTGCACTTCCAGTTCAAAGTCCTGCCGTTTGGCCTTCGCTCAGCACCGAGGGTCTTTACAAAGATCATGGCTCTGGTAGCTGCTTTTCTGCGCCTACAGGGCATCCAATTTTACCCTTACCTAGACGACTGTCTTATAAAGGCTCCGTCATACCAGGTGGCGAATCAGCACACTCAGGTCTGCATCTCGCTTTTTCACACCTTGGGCCTTTCAGTCAACCGCCAAAAGTCACACTTTCGACCATCACAGCAGCGAGATTTTCTAGCAGTCTTGCTCGATTCTCAACTGGCAAAGGTGTTTGTCTCCTAGGAACACTAACCAACAACAGAAAATACAGAGTTCCCCTGGCAAGGTCAACTAAATGACTGGCGTGAACCTCTCTCTCATTGAGTACAGCAGAAAGGGTGAATGTTGTGAACCCTTTTCGGAATTTTTAGGGATACCTCACACAGGTCACCGGTTGGACGACACTTGTAATCCCACCCGGTGATCGTCCAGCGTCATCATCGGTATCCTGCCCCTGCGACAGACTGGCGGTGCAATGCCTGTCGGGCAACAACGGATGTTGCACTTTGGCGGGGATCTTCTATTCCTTAGCCAAAGGGTGCGTGGGTGTGAGGGGCCTAAAAAAAGGGGGGGGGGGGTTGTGCAATAGTGAGCGTGAGTGCGGTTTAAAAAAAGTCAGTAGAGTCCATATACTGAATTTTTAATGGCATGGCTCACTGCTTTATTAAAACAAACGATAAGGGGTATTGAGGCGGGACAATCAAGGTAGTTGAGCCTCATTCAACCCTTAGTGAACATATGGTCAACATGTTTCTTGCCACACAGGCAATTCGTCAGGACCAAAAACAGTGCTCATATAATTGCTGGGGATCCCTCAGTGATCAGAGGAATCAAATATACGACCTGGTGTGTGTCGTAAGGCAATCCTTCGTCAGAACCCTTCCCAGAACTAGGTAGGAGAAAGAAGAAGAAGGGTATGATCAAAAGACTATATATATCTCTGTATCCCTCGGCTAACCTTACATGCAAAAATTACATGCTGGTGCAGTGTAGCGGGGTGTTGATGGGTCTGAGAAGGCCCCATCATGAAGAGACATGTGAGTGAGAGAGAGACGGTTAGCCATTGATAAGAACGTGGAATTACCGCGTTCTGTGTCTGTCAATAGTGTTCATTGGGTGGGCATGCAGCAGGAACGACAGGACCGCATTCTCAAGATGGTACTTTCCCTGCAGTCAAAACAGTATGTTTCTGTCCGGACGTTAAAATCATTCCTGGGCATGGCCTCCTCTTGCATACATCTGATTCCACATTGCAGACTACATAGAGAGTCGTGCAAGAGGAACTAGACAAGCAGTAGAAACAGATTTCGTGGTCGTTCAACGACAAGATTCACCTCACGCCCCGCATTCAAACTGCACTGGAGTGGTGGGCTCACCCTCCAAACATCTCCATGGGAAGACCTTTTCAAGAGACGACTCCGACACTGACTCTCACGACAGACCCGTCATTGGAGGGTTGAGGAGCACATCTCGAAGGTTTGTCCGTCAAAGGAAAGTGGACTGCGCTCCAACGTACGTGGCACATAAATCGCCTAGAACTTCTGGCAATTTTCCTCACCCTAAAATCTTTCCAGAGGGTAGTGGAGGGCCAATCGCTGCTGGTGCGGACAGACAACACCACCAGCATGCACTACCTCAACAAACAGGGTGGCATGAGCTCTCTTCTGCTCTCCAGACAAGCACAAGAAATATGGGACTGGGCGATTCACCATCAGGTCCATCTCTCAGCGATCCATGTGCCGGGTGTCTCCAATGACCTAGCGGACTCACTCAGCAGGGCTCTCACAGACAATCACGAGTGGGAACTCAATCAACCAACTCTAGAGTTCATCTTCCGTCAGTGGGGGCAGCCACAGATGGATCTTTTTGCGCCTGCCTCCAACAGGAAATGCCAACGCTTTGCAAGTCGTCATCCCCACAGAGAGTCGAGCGGGAATGCATTTTCGATCAATTGGTCGAACAAATTCATCTACGCTTTCCCATCGCTCCCTCTAGTTCCGCGCCTATTACACAGGATGAGGCTTCAACCCTGTCATGTCTTCCTAATAGCACCCAGGTGGCCACGGCGCCCATGGTTCACGGATCACCTCCTGTTTTCTCAGAGCGATCCAATTCCGCTTCATCCTCTGCCTCACCTTCTGACAGTGAAGCAAGAGCTAATCTGCCATCCAGATCCAGCGTATCTCCAGCTACATGCCTGGAACCTTAACACAATGAGTTTGCACGTCTAAACATCGACGCAGATTGCAGAGAAGTGCTGGCTTACGCTTGTGCTCCATCCACCATTAAAACCTATCAACTAAAGTGGAAGCGTTTCTGTGTCTGGTGTCACACTAAAGCCTTGGATCCAATGACCGCCAAGCCTGAACAAATTCTGCCTTTTTTCCTGTCCCTTGCAAAATCAGGACTTTCTCATTTCACCCTTAAAGTCTTCTTGGCAGCACTCTCCCACTTCCGTCAGGATGGTTCCACGTCATTATATTCCTCTCGAATTATCCAACAGTTTTTCAAGGGCCTTTTTCGGATGTTTCCGCCCATTCGTCGCCCTCCGCCTGCTTGGCGCTTAAATTTGGTCCTATCTCAGCTCCTATTACCTCCTTTCGAGCCCATCCAATCAGCTGGCTTAAAATTCCTCACGTGGAAGGTTGCTCTTCTACTCGCACTAACATCCTCCAGGCGAGTAAGTGACATTCAAGCATTTACGATCCAACCTCCTTTTCTTCAGTTTTCTAAAGAAGCGGTTACACTACGCACCAACCCAAAATGTATTCCTAAGGTTCCAAGCGATTTCCACCTTAATGAACCTGTCATCCTTAAGACTTTTTTCCCTAATCCCCAGTCTCCTGCAGAACGTTCCCTGCATGTAATGTAATGTATGTGTAATGTATGTGTTTTTGTAAAGCGCACTGCTGCCCTAAGGCATCATGGCGCTGTAGACCGCTGGGGAACCCGTCCTGGCTATCCCTGTGAGATGGTCCCTACTGGGTATCTCCAAGGTGAAACCAGGCATCCCCGGCGAATGTGGGGGGCTGTTGTAGAGATGAGGCAAGCTAATGCCCAGAGTTGCCGAGTGTGATCCCTGGTTAGAGTAGGCACCGAGGCGAGAATTATCGAGTCCGCTGACCCTGGTCCACGACCCTGCCGCGTCGGGAATTGAACCCTGGTCCCGGGCCGTCCTCTGCTCTCGGGTCTGCCACCTCTAACCAGTGAGCCACACCACTCCACATTCATTGGACTTAAACCGTTGTTTGAAATTCTACATTCAGCGCACTGCGCCTTTTCGAAAATCAGATCAGCTCTTCGTGGCCTATGGCCCAATCTGCAAAGGACAGCCAGTTACCAAACAATCCATCACTCGGTGGATTTCCTCTGACATTGCTTTTTGCCACCAACAGGCTGGAAAGCCCCTCTCTACTCCTGTACGAGCTCACTCCACAAGGGCGGTGTCAACTTCCCCAGCCCTCTTTGCGGGAGTGCCTCTACGCCACATCTGCAGAGCTGCAACGTGGTCGAGCAGACACACGTTTACGAAGCACTACTGTCTTGGATCAGCGGACGCCGCAGACGCGGCTGTGGGACAAGCGGTGCTACGGAATCTTTTCCAATAAGGTGAGCCTCTGTTGCTTCCCGCCTCCAGTCATAAAGGTTTTTCTCTTGAATCATAGTATGCACAGTTGTGTTATGTACTTTGTTTTATGCTACCTTTATGACTCATGTTGTGCTTTACTGCTTTCTATTCTTATTCAAGCATGTGAATCTATGAAAGACACCCCTAATACTGGAGAAGAACATAAGTTACTTACCTATAAAATGTGGTTCTCCAGTATTGTTGTCTTTCATAGATTCACATGCGACCCACCCTTCCTCCCCTCAGAGGCTCTCTTCTCCTCATGCACTCTTGATCACGTTGTGCTACGAAAATCTGAGGACTTGGGCTTCTGAGGAGAAGGTTCTAGAGGGTGCTGTAGCCTGATTGGCTGGAATGGGACCATTAAAATGACTCTAATATGTTACTAAAGTGAATTCTCCCTTAGGCTGCTACGGGCCTATTCTCTTCTATGGTACTTTTTACATTTTATGATATCTTTATATCTTATTGCTCTATATGTATATATGTATGATTATGTAATCTTTTCATCTATATATGCATATATTACTGCTATTTTATGTACCGTGGGACTCCCACTTCGACAAAGGGGAATATTCAAGCATGTGAATCTATGAAAGACACCAATACTGGAGAACCACAGTTTACAGGTAAGTAACTTATGTTCTTCTCTCTCCATTCTACAAGTTTCTCTCTGTATGAGGTATTGGATTTTAATATTTCAGCCATGTTGGTCTTACAGTAGCAGGTTGTGTTGTTAAGTTGTCTAAATCCCTCTTCCAGGTATTTTACTTTATCCAACACAGCGACATTACCTCCTTTGTCTGACTGTCGAATGACAATACTGTTGTCTGCCCTTAAATTGTCAATAGAGGTCATCTGATCTACTGTAAGGTTTTTCTTTTTACATGGTATCTTTCTGTAACATATTTTATATAAATCCTGCAAGACTCCCTTTTCAAAAATCTCAATTGCCTCACACTGGACATTCGGCAAAAATACAGATTTAGGTTTAAAACTAGATCCAGGAATAACTCCTAGGTCTTCACCCCAGGCCTCCCAATCAGGTATTGAATCAACATAATTTTCATTAAAAGCATGTAACAATTCAATATCATGCATATTTAGATTGCTTTCGATGTCTCTATTACTCCGAATTCTAAGTTCTTTCGGTTTCGTACAAAGCCATTTCTTCAATTTCAGTTTTCTCGAAAACAGGAATAAATCGATTCTTGTCTGTGCAAAATTCATATTTGAGGATGGACAAAATGAGAATCCAAGCGACAAGGTCTCAATTTCCTCCAGTGAAAGAGACTGTTGGGAAAAATTTACGATAGTCATGTTTTTTGTTTCTTGCCCCTTGTTTCCATTCCCACTGGAGCTTTGGCGACGTTTATTCCTCCTCTTTTTGGCTTGTTGATTCCACCTGTTCTTCCTCTTTTTCCTCGCCCTCGTCCTCTCTGGGTTCCCCCTTCCTGTTGAGATGCTGTCCTGTTTTGATTGATCAATTGGAATTGTAATAAACAATTGTTTGCTTTTTTCTGTGGATCATTGGTAATTTCTTGGTTCAAGCCAGAAGTAAAAGCATCTGATAGATTGCCATCGGACACATCACTCTCGCTGATCTCTCTTGTTTCTCCTCCGATGTTGGGTGTTGTAACCGCCATTCCATTTTTTTTTTCAAAGAGATGATCATACTTCCTTTGAAATGTAAGGGTGCGCCCGGATTGATAGTCTTTATGTTATGTTATGTTATGTTATGTTATGTTATGTTATGTTAGATCAATTTCTATAGCGCACAGCTGCCACAGCAAAGGGGCGTCCTGGCACTTTAGCAGAGAAGACGAAGTGGCCATCAGAAGGTAGCGAGCAGCAGAAGCGGAGTAAAACAGTTATATCCTGCGTGGGTACAGATAGGTCTTAATCGCCTTCCTAAATGAAAGAAGGTCATTGAGCGCTCGGATGTGGGTCGGCAACGAGTTCCACAATTTTGCCGCCAGATAGCGGAAAGAGCGGCCTCCAGCTCTACAATGTTTAAAACGGAGCACAGTGACCAGGCACTGCCCCTCAGACCGCAGGCTACGGGATGGAACATAATGGGTCAATAGGTTCTCCAGAATAGTGGGGGTGGCCTGTTTTACAATTTTAAAGGAAAGACACAGCGTCTTAAATTGTATCCTTTGAGCCATTGGAAGCCAGTGCAGCTTCCGGATGGTTTCCTTGGTCGAGCAAAACCTCGAAAGGCCCACTAAGGCCCTAGCAGCTACATTCTGAATGCGCTGCATCGGGATGACTTCGGCTTGATTTGCCCCCAGAAGAAGGGAGCTAGCATAATCCAGACGGAACAATATAGTAGCCTGAATTATCATCTGCCTGGTAGGAGCATCAAAGAATTTTAAAATAGGTTTGATGCCACGTAAAATACCGAAGCAGGTGGCCGCTACTTTTTTAGTGTGGCTAGTGAAACTGAGAGCAGGGTATATCCAGACCCCTAAATTTTTTACCTCAGTTATAGGTATAGGTGTCTTGCCCAAGATCGTTGGCCACCATGGGTCCCCCCACAGTTCACTGTTCTTGACGACTATCAGGACTTCAGTTTTATTGGCATTCAGCTGTAAATAATTTGCTGTCATCCAACCTGCCACTACGGACAAACCCTCCTTGAACCTGGAGGCCTTCTGGCTTGGGCTCTCCGAGGGGGCAACCGCTAGCTGCGTGGCATCAGCATATGAGACCATAACCATGCCCCAGTGCTTGGCGACCGCAGCCAGCGGTTGCACATAGAGATGGAACAAGGTGGGGCTTAGCGCCAAGCCCTGAGGGACTCCCTGTTCAATAGGATAGGTTTGGGATTGAAAGGGAGGGGTAGAGACCTGAAAAGATCTTCCTGTAAGGAACGATCTAAACCACTCAAGGGCTAGGTCAGAGACACCTGCCTCCTCCAGGCGATGAAGCAAGACCTCATGCGAGACCATGTCAAAGGCGGCACTGAGATCCAAAAGGACCAGTGCCGCCGTTTGACCCGAATCAAGCATGGAACGCAGATGTTCTGTCATCGCAAGGAGGGCGGTCTCAGTACTGTGGCCCGCCCGAAACCCATTTTGGGTAGCATCCAGAATGTTATTAGTCTGAAGGTGTTTGGTAAGGACGCCGTTAGCGTGAGCTTCGGCGACTAGCAACCCAGGGGAGGAGGGAGATCGGTCGATAATTTTCGGGCTTACTCGGGTCCAGGGTAGATTTCTTCAGGATAGGGGTCACACAGGCTTGTTTCCATTTAGTTGGTACTGTGGCAGACGCAAATGAGGCATTTATTAGCTGACGTAAAGGAGGCAGAACCAGCAAAGAAGAGTCTCTAATCTGTGCAGGTCTGAGCGAGTCGGCAGGAGAGCCTGACTTAACTTTAGCAGATGATTTATCAAATTCCTCCTCAGAGATCGCTGGAAGAATGGTAAGGCTAGTGTTAGTACTAGGGCTAGGAGCAGTCTGCTCATTGTGCTTTTTAGCTGTGATTTCTTCTACCGGCTTGTCCATTTTGATTAGCAGTTGTTTTATATGTTCTTCCAAAGGCTCTTGGGACATAAGTTGACTAATTTCCAATGTTATTCTATCAATCTTTTGCAGTAGTTTGGCGCGATCTTTTATTGCATATTTGACTAATATCCGCATCATAGTGAGCTATTAGACAATCTTCGTTCAACACACACACAGGTTTCTTGCAGGAATATTGAAGAAACAACTACATGATGGCAAGTGGATTGGAAGCTCGTCGTAAACAGACGGCAGATAAATTATTCTTTGCCATTCCGGGACTGAGCAAGGATGAATTAGAAGCCATACCCAATATCAGTACAGAGATCAACTTACAAACCCTGCTGAGTACTCTGGAAAAGCTATACAGAAAAGAGTTATCTAAGTGGTGGGAGGCTGAATCACTCCAGCGGTATATAGATGTGAAACGTGTCCCTAGAGGCCTCTGTATCTTTATTATTCCTACATATGAAGACCAGATACAGACATGTTGGAAGAGTGGTCTAACAATTCAGCAGTTTGCTCGATGACTATGATGCGGAGATTAGTCAAATATGCATTAAAAGATTGCGCCAAACTATTGCAAGAGATTAATAAAATAACATTGGAAATTAGTCAACTTATGTCCAAAGAGGCTTTGGAAGAACATATAAGAAAACTGCTAATCAAAATGGACAAGCTGGGAGAAGAAATCACAGCTAAAAAGCAGTGAAAGTTCCTGCGAGATTATAAAGACTATCAATCCGGGCGCACGCTTACATTTCAAAGGAAGTATGATCATCTCTTTGAAAAAAAGAATGGAATGGCGACTACAACACCCAACATCGGAGGAGCAACAAGAGAGATCAGGGAGAGTGATGTGTCTGATGGCAATCTATCAGATGCTTCTACTTCTGGCTTGAACCAAGAAATTACCAATGACCCACAGAAAAAAGCAAACAACTTTTTATTCCAATTCCAATTGATAAATCAAAACAGGACAGAATCTGAACAGGAAGGGCGAACCCAGAGAGGACGAGGGCGAGCAAACAGAGGAAGAACAGGCAGAATCAACAAGCCAAAAAGAGGAGGAATAAACGTCGACAAAGCTCCAGTGGGAATGGAAAAAAGGGGCAAGAAACAAAAATCATGACTGTCGTAAATCTTTCTCAACAGTCTATTTCACTGGAAGAAATTGAGACCTTGTCACTTGGACTCTCATTTTGCCCATCCTCAAATATGAATTTTGCACAGACAAGAATTGATTTATTCCTGTTTTCGGGAAAATTGAAATTGAAGAAATGGTTTTGTACGAAACCCAAAGAACTTGGAATTGGGAGTAATAGAGATAGCAAAAGCAATCTAAATATGCATGATATTGAATTGTTACATGTTTTTAATGAAAATTATGTTGATTTAATACCTGATTGGAAGGCCTGGGGTGAAGACCTAGGAGTTAATCGTGGATCTAGTTTTAAACCTAAATCTGTATTTTTGCCGAATGTCCAGTGTGAGGCAATTGAGATTTTTGAAAAGGGAGTCTTGCAGGACTTACATGAAATACATTACAGAAAGATACCATGTAACAAGAAAACCTTACGGTAGATCAGATTACCTCTATTGACAATTTAAGGGAAGACAACAGTATTGTCATTCGACAGTCAGACAAAGGTGGTAATGTTGTTGTGTTGGATAAAGTAAAATACCTGGAAGAGGGATTTAGACAACTTAACGACACAACCTGTTACTGTAAGACCAACATGGCTGAAATATTAACATCCAATACCTCATACAGAGAGAAACTTGTAGAATGGAGAGTGAAGGGGTTGTTAGAGTCGGAAGAATATCAATATTTGTATTGTGCCCACCCAAAATTTCTGTTCTATATCTACTCCCTAAGCTACACAAGGATTTAAATAACTCACCGGGTAGACCTATAGTGTCCTCGATAGGATCACTATTAGAGAACACCTCTTAATATATAGACCATTATCTAAGACCATATGTGGTGGCACAGCCTTCCCATTTGAGAGACACTACTCATTTTCTAACTCTTATTGATGGGATACATTGGGAAAGTAATTATATACTTGTTTCCCTATATGTGAGTAGTTTGTATACTAGCATCCAACATAATCAGGGCCTCCAGGCTACCAACATTTTCTTAAAACTAGGTCTATCTCCTTGTATCATCATTCCCAGATGATCATATCTATGATTGAGATTTGTTTGAAAAACATTTTTTTTATTTTTGATGACATCGTGTACCAGCAGTCACAGGGCACAGGCATGGGAACCTGCTTCGCCCCCAGCTATGCAAATTTATTCCTAGGCTGGTGGGAGGAGCAGGTTGTCATGGAAATGGCTGATTTTAACAACGTGGCCCTGTGGCTGCGGTACATTGATGATATCTTTTTTATTTGGTGTGGTAATGTGGAGTCAGCAAAAACATTCATTAACAAGTTCAATCAGAACACACTAGATTTACAGTTTACTGAGCACATGTGTTGGAATTTTTGGATGTGCTGTTGGAAGTCAAGAACAACCAATTGACTAGCAAACTATACCGAAAGAGTACAACTGGCAACAGTATCCTTAGTGCTAACAGCAGTCACACTCGTAACTTGGTGTACAGCATTCCTTATGGCGAGCTGCTGCGCGCCAAGAGGAATTGCAGTACTACGACGGCCTATAAAGAAGAGGAAACAGTCATGTGCAATAGGTTCTTTAGTAGAGGATACAGTAAGAAAACTATCAATAGATCCATTGACAGAGTGGAGACTAAGTCGAGGCATGAACTGCTACATCCGAGAAAAGCGAATACAGGAAATGATGGTATTAGATTAATTCCCACTTTTTTAGGGCAGGCAAATGAAGTGCGGAGTATTTTTAGAAAACATTGGCATGTCCTTATGACTGATGATCATCTCAAGAATAATTTGAGCAGTAACCCCCAGGTTACATTCAGAAAAGGGAGGTCGCTAAGAGATGAATTAAGTAACAATCATGTAACAACTGAGAGAATGGGTACAAATACAAGCACACCTGGGTTCTGGTGTTGTCGTAACTGTAAAGCATGTAAAAGCAGTACGGATTGTAAGACTCTAAAAGTACCTAACTCTTCAAGAGAGTTTGTCATCAGGAAAAAATTAACATGCAATACACCATACAGTATCTATGTTTTGATCTGTCCCTGCAATAAGTGGTATATTGGGAGTACCAAACATGAGGCAAACAAACAGGTATTGGAACATCTACGGGCAATACAGAAAAACAATAAACAATATCCCATTGCCTGGCATTTCCATGAGAAACATATGCAGGATGATACGTTGGTTTGTATGGTCGTGATTGATTGTGTAGATTGGGGCGTGAGAGGAGGAAATCGGGAATTATCACTCAGAAAATTAGAATCCCGTTACATCATTGATCTTGAATGTCTGGTTCCCAAAGGATTAAATATGAGTGAGGAATTGGCAATCCATTTACATAAGTAATTAATAGTTGATCTCTGGTATCTGCAACTAAGTCTGTTTGTTTTTTAAGACATTTTAGGATTGTTTTACAGGATTGGGCACTTCTTTTTTCTTTTTTTATGCAACTGATGGACAACATGATAAATGATGGGCATCGTGGAAATCTATATGAATTTGGCCATTCTTCTTCGCACATGGCAAGCCCACTTGCGCCGAGACTTGTCTTGCATGGGTTATTTTCTACCATGGTGATAGAGTTCAATGGCACAATTGTATGCTTTGGAATGTCGATTCCGGATTGCAGCGATGTGGTCTAACACTGTATCCTAGCAACATGGGTTGCCGATATTCAACATACCAACACGCTCGTAGCAACACATGTAGCGAGTGGAACCAATGGGCGTGCAGCTTTCATAGTATATGCTGCTTGATATGGCCGACATTGGTAGCTTAGGTAAACAACCTTGCGATTGTATGATTAATGGAAATGCGCCTTGATAAGAGTGCAAATTTGAAAGCATTGGTCATTTCTGAAATGTATATATTATTTATATGTTTTTTTGCTACGAACTGTGGATACATATTCATTTACTATAATTTTGGAGGGATGTGTACAATTTTATTTGTCCGTAATTTGTGCATGTAATTAGGATCACATCGGGACAAGCAAATAGATTGTCTGGGGTGCTATTGTTGTTGGATCACATAGGCTGCAATAATAACAATGTAATCATTTGCCCTTCTAAGATGTCCGCCAGGTTTGCCTATACTTTTTCGCACTATGATGGTTGGGATTCCATGATGAATTATGAGGTGTATTTAAAGATGGCGACAAGCAGTGTCTGACGAACGTGAACAAGCGTAATGGCGAAACGCGTCGCTTTTTCACTTGCCAACTAAATATCTAGCAAGAAATCCTGGGTGTCCGAGCATTTCCTTTGAATAAAGGTCTTGGTGGAGAGAAGATTAACCCCTTCGCTGCTCATGACGAGCTCAGCTCGTCATGAGGCACAGTTGAGCTGTGCTGATGACGAGCTGAGCTCGTCATGTACAATGGGATTTACTCATAGCTTAGCACCGGGGGGAAAACCTCTAGCAGCCAAGGTGTTAAAAATCGCCGGCATCCTGACTCTGGACCGCCCACGACATCCCTGGAGCTCTAATACTGGAACTTGTGGATTTAAAAAAAAATTAAATATATATATTTTATTCACTAAACTGCCCAGCTTTGAAAGGGCACACAACAGCATCCCTTGCCCTGGCATTTTCCTTTACCTCGCTGCAGCCTGTCTCTCCTTTGCCTTATGGTATCCTCATGGCGACGCGTTTCGAGGCTAAACGCCTCTTCTTCATGGGCTTTCACAAATCACCCACCCGGTGATTTCATTTATTGTTTTTTTAGTCCTTCCCAGCCCTGAAGAGTTACAATTGTACATGTTGTGACGAAACACATGTCGGCTGGTAGAATGTAGGTTGTACTGATCCGGATTGATTTATAAATCCTTTTGCTGAAACTTCGAGGTCTCATCTTACTTTATTTGAACTTTCTCTTACTTTATAAAAAGAAAGGTTTCACTGTAAACCACTCTACTCACACGTGTGCTCAGGACTTCTTTGCATTATTTTAAAAGATTGTGGAGAACAGCTCGTCCCACTGACGTGTCTGCATCACTTGAAGCGTCCAAACAGTAATGTTTGGTAAAGGTGTGTTTGCTGGACCAGGTTGCCGCTCTGCAATAATAATAAGCAACCAGGAAGTAAAGTACCCCAAGCCTACAAGAGAAAAACTTCCACATTCATGACTATCATAGTCATTTTGTATAGTCCAAACTGCAGCCAATCAGGCGACAGCACCCACCAGAATGTTCTCCCCAGAGGCTCAGGCTCTCAGATTTTCTACCGCACTTCGTGTGAAGGGAGTCTCCCTGAGCTCTACACAGTACTTCACATTTTTTGTCTGGATTTCACTCCTTTTAGGATGTCATCTACTAAAAAATCTCTCTTCAAGCCTTGTGAATCTTGTGGGAAGCTCTCCCCTCAAGAAGTGCATCTACTGCCTTTATCCTGATCATGAGGTGAAAGATTGTAGGATTTGCAGGACCTTTCCTCAGAAGACCCTCAGAGATAGGGAAGGACGCCTACTTCTGTGGCTACAGAAGATTAAAGACCAGGATAACCCTTTATCTGAGGTGGGAAGTGTGGCCTCAGGGTCATCTGTATCCTCCAGAAAGAGAATGGCTGAGGAAGATTTATCTTCTCCTGGGGCTAAGGTTCTGAGGAAAGATCAACCCTCCAAGGGTTCTGGCTTGCCTTCTATAAAAAAGGCTTCTCCACCTTCTGGATCTACATCTGTATCCCCCCCTAAAAAGACTGGAAAGTCTCTGGCATCTAGAAAGCTTCCTGAGAAGGTTTTTCCTCAGAAGAAGAATACCTCGTCGTCGACAGCTCCTCCATCGACCATTATCATTGTCGACGCTACTTCAACGTCGGAAGTCACATTCTCGTCGCCGAAGCCCAAGATGATAATGTCGTCAGCCTCCTCTCCGTCGACGCTGGTCTCTGTTACAGGTAGACCCATCTCGTCGGCGAAGGTAATGCCATCTATCGTCGACGCTACGTCGTCGGCGATGAAGAATAAAAAGATCCCTTCGACAAGTGCTCCTTCGACAAAGACCACCTCGGCACCGGCCGTATCGTCAACAAAAACTACCCCGTCAACGGCTACCTCATTTACGAAGACTGGCTTGATGTCGAGGACCTCACCATCGACAAAGTCTACCTCGTCGTTGACGGCCACATCGTCGACGAAAATTGCCTCGTCGTCGAAGACTCGCCGACGAAGGATGCCTCGTCGGCGAAGATATCGCCGAGGTAGATTACACCGTCGACGAAGTTGAATGTCACATTAGCACCATCTCCATCGACCACAGCACCGTCGAAGGCAAGACCGTTGACGCCTCTTCTGTCATCTTGCATTGAACGGCAAGTATGGTCCACCACACGGTCTACGGCCTCCTTTGTCCCACCGGCTACGACAGCTTCTTTGCTAGAAAGACGTGGTTCGTCATTGCAAGCTCTTTCACAACTTAAATTACCTGACCAATTGCTGGATTCTGATGACGACGAGGAGCAATCAGGTGTAGATGACAGATTCCGCACTGCTAGGAGTCAGTCAGAATTGCTCATTAAATATCAGGATGAAGATCAGGACGAAGAACCATTCTCTGAGCCTGTGGATCAAGCTCCTGCCACGGTGCCCGCAGCATAGATGCCATTGGCCCTTTTCTATAACTTACAATTCATGTCAGACGACTACTATCGCCGGTTCCCTCCTTCTGAGTCTGCAGGGTCTCTCCCATCAATGCCCATGCCTCAGGCCTCTGCATCTTCCTTGAGATCTCCAAGACCACCTTCTCCAGCACCATCTCACCATTCTCCGGAGGCTAACACTATGGATGAAGATAGAGAGGAAGGAGCGGTGGATGACAAATCTGTTCTGTTGGAGTGGGATGAGTACCAAATTCACACGCCATCACCTTCTGCTCCAGCTACGGCTAACCCCTCCAGTAGACATCGGAGGTTTCCATCTCCTGAAGGAGAGAGCTACAAATAGATTTCTGATTCCAATGGAGACAAAGAAAGACAATTGCTTTCTTTATGATTTTAAAGATCAACTACGAAGGCAAGTGAAAACTATTCCCATCATTGATTTCATCTGGAAGGAAGGATTAAAGATTATGGCAACACCCAATTCTCTTCCTGCTGTCTTGTCCTGGTTAGACAAGAAGTATAAGGCACGGGATAACTCTCCTGCATGCTTTATAGGACAACCTAAAGCTGATTCGGTCGTCGCCCAAGCGGCGCAAAGACGGGCCAGGAACCCCTCTTCTCCTATATCTGCTCCACCGGATAGAGATGGCAGAGGACAAGTCTCCACTATGGCAGCAACAACTGTACGTGCCGCGAACTCTCCAGCAATATCAGGGAGATTTGACAGACAAATGTGGTCCTACTTCTCACCCTACGTTGAAATGCTACCAGAACCTGCGAAAACTGAGGCAAGGCAGATTTTACGAGAAGGTGAAGTTACTTCTGCAGAAATGATCAGCGCAGCAGTAGATGTGGCGTCTACAGGATTCAGGCAGCTAGCGGGTGCAGCAGTGCTAAGAAGGCAGGGATGGGTAAAATCCACATCTTTTCGTCATGAAGTCTAAACAAAAATAATTGACATGCCATTTGATGGCTAATTTCTTTTTGGCCAGCATGTTGATGAGGCCCTTCAGGCTATCAAGAAGGACACGGAGACGGCAAGATCTTGGGTAGCCTTCAGTTTCGTAAGTTGTCCGTTCAAGGTGCTAAAGGGAGTTGATCCTTTCCCAACAGAGGAAGTTACAATCAGCAGAGGTCATACCAAACCTCTCAAACTACTCAGAGATACCAGCCCTACATGCAAAGGTCTTACGAACAGTGAGGTAACTCCTAAGCTCAGTCAAGAAGAAAGCCCTCCTACAGTGGAAGAGATTCCACCAAAAAGCAATGAGACACGCCACCTGCCACCATCTCTGCCCTCCCTCCAGTCAAAGGTTGGAGGAAAATGATCCCAATTCTACTCGAACTGGTCCACAATTACTATAGACAAGTGAGTCCTGGATATAGTGGCCAGTGGCCACAATTTGGAATTCATCAAGATACCTCCAAACTCTCCTCCCAAAGGCCCACCCCCAGCTCATATCAAGGAGTTGCTTACTCAAATAAATTTGATGATACGGAAGGGAGCGATTGAAATGTTCCCTCGTTTGCAAAGAGGAACAGGTTTTTACTCAAGATTTTTCCTCATACGGAAATAATCGGAAGAATGGCTCCCCATCGTCGACCTGCGTGCCCTCAACAAATACCTGAAAAAGTTGTCCTTCCGGATATTAACACTTCAAGAAATCCTCCAGCTTCTTTCGGTAGGGGATCACATGGCCACCCTCGACCTTCAAGACACTTATTTTCATGTGCCGATCCTCCCCAGACACAGAAAATTCTTATGATTCAGAGTGGCTGGCAGGGATTTTCAGTTCAGAGTACTTCCCTTTGGACTTTGGTAAGCACCCCATGTTTTCACAAAAGTTCTAGCTCCGGTGGCAGCACACCTTCGCGTAGAGGGCATTCAAATCTTCCCATACTTGGACGATTGCCTTATCAAGGCAAGTTCTTTTGCAAAGGCAAGCGCACACGTTCAAAGATGTCTATCGCTATTCCAGTCTCTGGGCCTCTCAATCAACTTCAAGAGATCTCATCTCATTCCGTCGCAAAGAAAGTCCTACTTGGGAGCTACGCTGGACACCCAACTCACTCAGGCTTTCGACTCAAAAGAGAGGCAACACAAGATCTGCAAGCTAGCTCGCCTATTGCAAGAAAAAGAGTATGTTTCAGTTCGGCTGTTCAAATCTTTCCTGGGGATGATTTCATCCTGCATCCCTCTGATACCCAACTGCCGTCTCAGAATGAGACCTTTACAAGAAGAACTCAACATCCAATGGTTGCAGGTTTCGGGGTCGTTCGAGGACGTCATTCTCATAACTCCTCGGATGCGAGAAGCCTTTCTCTGGTGGCCTCGGATGAAGAATTTGCAGAAAGGATGTGCATTCCTGGCGGAAGTACCAAATTTCACCATCACCACGGATGCTTCTCTCGAAGGATGGGGAGCACACCTTCAGGGAATGACGGTCAACAGAAAGTGGAATGTGCAGCAAAAGAAGTGGCACATCAACCTCCTGGAGCTGCGAGCCATTTTCTTGGCTTTGAAGTCCTTTCGAACAGTCATTCCAAGGGGCTTCAGTACTAATTCAGACAGACAACACAACAAGTATGCATTATTTAAACAAACAGGGCGGTACAAAGTCGGCCCTGCTCTCTCAACAAGCCCAGGAGATCTGGTACTAGGCATTGAGTCACAAGATCCGCATTTCAGCTGTCCATGTTCCGGGGATCTCCAATGCTCTAGCGGATTCCCTCAGCAGATCTTCAATATCCAATCACGAATGGGACCAACAATGGACTGAGTCTTTCGGGAGTGGGGGTCACCCGATCTGGACCTGTTTGCAACAAGCCAGAACCACAAATGCCCATACTTTGCAAGCTGGCTTCCCCACAAGGACTCATGCTGGAATGCGCTTTCAATGAACTGGTCTCAAATATATGCCTACGCCTTTCCTCCGATTCCGTTGTTTCCCACAGTCATCCGCAAGATGAAGAAACAGCCTTGTCGCCTCATTCTTATTGCTCCCAGATGGCCTTGCCAAAACTGGTTCACCGAACTTCTCCTCCTTTCGGAGTGCGATCCCATTCAGTTTCCACCAATACCGAACCTTCTGTCCATTCACGATGGTCCGATCTGTCACCCGGACCCAGCATCCTTGAGATTAGCAGCTTGGCTCCTCAACACCTTGAGTTGGCACACTTTGATATCCCTGCAGACTGTCAAGAAGTTTAAGCCAATGAAAGAGCACCTTCCACGATTAAGACATACAAACTCAAATGGAAAAGATTTTGCAACTGATGTCAATCTGCCAATTTGCATCCAATTCATGCCAAACCAGAACAGATGTTACCGTTCTTTCTTCAATTGGCAAAATCAGATTTATCTCATTCCAAGTTAAGGGTGTTTTTGGCAGCTATCTCAAGGTTCTGTCAGGATGCCTCTAACTCTCTCTATTCTACTAGAGTTATTCAGCAATTTTTTAAAGGACTATTTCGAATGTTTCCCCCTATTCGGCGTCCACCTCCGTCCTGGAATTTGAATGTGGTACTGGCTCAACTCATGCGACACCCCTTTGAACCTATTCATAAAGTGGATCTTAAGTTCCTTTCTTGGAAGGTATGTCTGCTGTTGGCACTGACATCAGCTAGGAGAGTCAGCGATATTCAAGCATTCACGGTTAAGTCACCTTTTCTACAGTTCACTTCCAATTCAGTGGTGCTTCGTACCAATCCTATCTTCATGCCTAAGGTACCTACGGATTTTCACCTTAACTGCATGAGTGCTGCAGCTTTTCCTGCTGTGCGCTGAAAATTAAAAAAAAACACTTTACATGACAAAGCCAGCTCGTCATGCGCGCAGCGCAGGTAACGCCCATGTCGAGCTGGCTTTGTCATGAGCACTGAAGGGGTTAATGAACCGATAATTTTGTAGGTTTTCTTTCCAAATCCTCAAACAGCGGCTGAAAGAGCCTTACATTCCCTTGATATCAGGAGGTGTCTCAAGTTTTATCTTCAACGAACTGCAACAATTCAGAAATCAGATCAGCTATTTGTAGCATATGGAATATTACGTCAAGGTTACTCTGTATCCAAGCATACCATAACTCGCTGGATATCTGCTGCGATTAGTCTGTGTCATCAGCAGGCGGGAAGGCCTTTGCAAACGACCCCGAGAGCGCATTCTACGAGAGCAATCTCTTCATCTACCACGCTCTTTGCTGGTGAGCCTCTTTATCAGATCTGCAGAGCGGCAACCTGGTCCAGCAGACACACCTTTACCAAACATTACTATTTGGATGCTTCAAGTGATGGAGACACGTCAGTGGGACAAGCTGTTCTCCTCAATCTTTTTAAATAAGGTGAGCCTCTGTTCCCCCTCCTCCACTTTGCTCTTTTTAGACACTTATTTACATGCTGTTATATATCCTAATTGAGTATGCATATGTAAGCACTAATGTATTTATATACGTTTATGATATTGTTTATGCTTCTTTAATATATATATATATATATATATATATATAGGACAGTAAGTCTTCTTAGCCACTTGAAACAAGACGAGGCAAACCCGCAAATGGTGCAACTTTCTTATTTATTGATGCCCAACACCAAAAACCACCATGCCGCGTTTCAGCCCGAAAAGGGCCTTGATCACATGACACTTCTGAGAAGGAGTGTAAATTTAAAGTGAACGCATGCTAAAAAAAAACATTCATTGACAACAAACATAGAAGACATACTATCGTCTTTCTAAATCGCGGGCAAATGGCTGTCAAAAATAAGACAGAATAAATAACTGTAAAATACATTGTCAGAGCTTCAAGTATATACAAAGGATATTATCATATTAGCAACATGTAGAATAAAAAGACCATAAATAAATATATAGACTTTGAAATTCAATAAATAAATACCTTAATGCTGTTAAAAAATATATATACATAATTGCTCTTTGATATTCTGTTTTATTGCTATTTGATTATGGAATTGTATATCTTAACAATCCCTAATCAGTAGAGCAATATATTTAAGACAACCTCAATATAGCCCCAGGGGGCAAATATTGGGCAACCACATAAATTTTTCTAATAAATATGTGCAACATCCTGCAAATAAATTAATAATTTCATAGCATGCAGTGCAAACCAAGTGTTAAAAAATGTAAATATAGCAGTGAAAAATTAGAAAAGTTAAAAGACCACAATGGGTCAGAAAAGCAGCTAGCAATAATTATACATTAACAGTGTTTACAGGTACGTAAAACAGTCATCGCTGGCATTGAGTCCATTTGGTACTTTGCAGTCGAGTAGAATAATGTGTCTAGTCTATAATTTGCGGAGGAGTGCCTCACGGTCACCCCCTCTCCTAAGTGGAGGAACACAATCAATTACAAAGTACTTGAGGTCAGCAGGGTTCTTGTTGTGGCTTTCCTCAAAATGCCGCGCGATTGGGTACGCGGTGTCGCCGTTGGTAATGGCTCGCAGGTGCTGGAGTATCCTCTTGTGTGCCTGCAGTTTCGTGCTACCAACATAGCGCAGGCCACAGGGACACTCCAGCACATACACCGCGTACTCAGTCTTGCAAGTCAGTTTCTTGGAGATAAGGACAGGTCTATCCGTAAAAGGAGAATGATACTCGGTTTTGCTAATTCCATTTTTACATGCTTTACATACCGAGCATCTCAAAAATCCTTTGCTGCTTGTTAACCATAAACCTGATGACCTAATCTCAGGACTACTGGATACCAGACAGTTGCTCATTGATCTAGCTTTCTTGTAAGTAATGTTGGGAGAGCGTGTTAAATCTTGCCCCAATATTGGATCACTGGCAATCAGTGCCCAATTCTTTTTAACAATTTTGCGAATAGCTAGATGTTGGCTACTATATGTAAAGATCAGTCTAATTTCGCCATCCAAATTGCTAAGATGACATTGGCTGCCTGTCAATAATTGTTGTCTACTCAGCGCATTAGCTCTGCACATAGCCATATCGAGAATGTTCGATTGGTAGCCCCTTCTCAAAATTCTGGCCCTGCATTCACTCTGAGCTAATCTACAGTCTATTTCAGTACTGCAGATCCGTCTAATCCGGAGCATTTCTCCATAGGGAATACTCTGTATTAGATGTGCAGGGTGATGGCTGGATGCATGCAGCACGGCATTGCCGGCTGTGGGCTTCCTAAATAATCTGGTTTCCAGTTTGTCATTTTCAATAAAAATCTCTACATCCAAAAAGCAAATTGTGCTTCGGCTGATGTGATGGTGAAACCCAAGTTCAGGTCATTTTTGTTGAGATTGCTAATGAACTCATTAGCTCAGTTTCTGAACCATTCCATATAACTAAAAGGTCATCGATATACCTTAACCACCTGACTACCTTGGTAGATATGGTTGCCAGGTGAAGGGGCAAGAGGACCTGCTCCTTCCAGTAACCCATGTGAAGACAGGCATAACTGGGAGAGAAACAGGCCCCCATTGCCACACCTCGCACCTGATGGAATACTTGGTTAGAAAACAAGAAGAAATTGTTATGCACACAAAGATCAATCATTGACAGTAACATCATGTTATATATATATATATATATGTATATATATATGTATATTTATACTATGATACAAGGAGCGTCTAACGAGCATTATGTTATGTACTGCTATCTACTCTGATTCAGGCATGTGAATCTATGAAAGACACCCCAATACTGGAGAAGAACAATAGTTACTTACCTGTAATCTGTGGTTCTCCAGTATTGGTGTCTTTCATAGATTCCCATGCAACCCGCCCACCTCCCCATAGAGGCTGTTTAGGCTATAATGTTTTGTTTCACTCCTGTGCGAGAAAATCTGAGAGCCTGAGCCTCTGGGGAGATCATTCTGGTGGGTGCTGTCGCCTGATTGGCTGCAGTTTGGACTATACAAAATGACTATGATAGTCATGAGTGTGGAAGTTTTTCTCTTATAGCCTAGAGCTACTTTACTTCCTGGTTGATTATTACCAAGGTTTTTCTGGTTATTAGGTGCATATTATTGCTTTTTTATGTACCATGGGACTCCCACTCCGGCGACGGGGAATGATTCAGGCATATGAATATATGAAAGACACCAATACTGGAGAACCACAGATTACAGGTAAGTAACTATTTTTCTTCAGTTGGGTGATCTGGTTTGCATGCTGTTTGTGTTGCGGGGCAATTTCTGGAATGTGCATCTTGTTATTCTTAACAGTGTCTGCTAATTTACTGTGGTCTGCCTCGAGCAAAAGAAAGTCTGAGCTGAATGCTCCTATTTGGTGTTCAATTGCCCTTCTGGACTCCTGGACCTCCTGCAGGAAGAGGTCTAACTTATTGGGCGTCGCTGCCGTGTTTATTGGCCATGGTGAGTGGTGGGGCTGAGTTTTCCGGTGCACCCTGTTGTGATCTGTCCGTTGTTGTGGGGTCTGTGGCTTTCCCCCGTGTCCTTCTCTTATCGCGATGTGTAGCAGCGGGTGCAGGTCCTGCTGATCACAGCCACAGCCAGGAGACTGGGCCAAAAGTATTTAGCTGCTAGTAGAGCAGGTGTTTTTCAGGCAGGGATCCTGGCTTCTCACTGATATCCACCCCCAGAAAGGACACTGCTAGGGGAAGGGGGGCCTCCAACACCAGCTCCGCTGACTTTTGCCCTCGCGCACCGGTGGGAAGGCGCTCTTTTCCTGTTCTTCCTTTCTTGTCTGGACCTGGCTCAGGCCCTGCCACAATCTGGTTTTTGACTCTGGTGCCAGTACTCAGTGTATTTCAGTTCAGGGGGGGAAGGCCCCAGGTCTCTGGCACCCATAAGGTTACTCTTAGGCCTCGCAGTGCTGCCGTGGATATGAAGGGAGCAACACCCAATCCCCCCCCCTACACTCAGGCCCCGCGGGCCAGTTCACGCCTGCAAAGTGGGGAAGCCAACCGTTGCCCACCAAGTCTGGGATATGGCCCCCCCCCCCAAGCCTCCCCCACCGCAGTAGTTTCGTGCGCACACGAGTCCCTGGGGTTGTGCGCTTGAGCCACAAGGTCCCATCAGCGCTTCCTGCTTGCCGGTTCAATGTAGGCCGCACCACCCATCAGCTAGGCGTGGACTCGGGCCCTCGGTGGAGCAGGAGGGGGGCCCCGACGCATGTCAGCCCGCCAGTCATAGGATCGCCAGGGGAGCCGGCTCGATGATCTTCAATAGGGGGGTGCAAAAGACTCATGGGACCGCTCAGTGCTGGCGCGAGAGAGGCTCACCATCAGCGCCCGCCCATGCACCAGGCCCAGCTCGTTTGCTGCTTCACAGTCATCACAGGTTCCTGCCAGGGGGCAGTGGGGGGGAGCAGCCAAGGTTCACAAAGTAGATCGCAGTGGGTAGGCCACAGTCCCTCCCCACGCTGCCTCTGCCCCAAGCTGCTGAGTCCTGGCTGCCTCCAATGTCGGGCCCGCTCACCGATGGGTGCTGCTGTGGGGGCCGTGACTTTACCGCCAGTCCAGAATGTTGCTGCAGCTCTGTCGATCTTGTGCAGCCAGCCGGCCCAGGGCAACAGGTATCAGCGGACACGGCTGCACAGTGTTGGGGCCTTGAATCTCCACACAGAATTTCCAACATCCTCAGAGAGAGTCTTTCCTCTCCCCTGAGATACTATCACCCCCTGTTAATAGACTCAGAAGGGGAGAGTAGTATCTCCAGGTAGTGAAGAAACGAAAACAAACCACCAGGTAACTTCTGACCAATACAAAGGGACGGTGGGACAAATCAAGAGGTGAAAGGAACCTGCAGTAATAACTAGAATAAAAAGAACCGGGTAGGAAACAAAATACTCTCTAAACTAGAGGTGTAGTGATTCTTTGATAGACAGGGACTGTGTACTTTCACATACTCACAATGATAAATATAAGAGTGATGCTCAGAAGTCAAGTTCCAATCCAAAAACCTGAAGTAGAAACCAATGAGTTCCCTAGACAGGGTGAGTAAGAATTGCTGCCAGTCTATTTAAAGGCATACGTCTGCCAATATTCCCAGCTGAAGCAGTTGCCGTCTACACTGTAACATCGATCCTCCCAGGCAGGCTGAGTAACTTCACTTACAGCATAGAATGTAATAATACAAAAAAAAGAAAATCAAATAATGACACAGCAATTGCAAGTCCTTCTTACTCACATTACTAGACGCTAGACGATTGATAAGCGTCAACGAGAATACAATCAAGAGCTCATCACCGCTTCACGCTATACCTCTAACGTCTTTAGATTATTGAAGACAGCAGCGTGTACGCAATCTCGCTTTCGTGAGGATTGTGGCAGAAAAATGAAGACAGCGCTTCCTCGTGCTTGAGGGACACCGGATTAAGAAGCAGCGCTCTCTTTCTCGTCCTGGTGGAATGACTTCTCTAGTAAACAGCGCGTCCTCATCCTTGCAGGTGAAAACAATTAACACAAACAGGAGCACTACCTCGCTCTTGGGGTCCGAAGGAAATCAAAAGAACACAGTGCGTCTGGGCGCTGGCTGATAACAAAGAACTTCACTTGAATTCAGCGCGTCCTTGCGCTAGTGCCCAAACGTGAATCTGGAGAAATACACTCGATGCCAGCGCGGCTATGCGCTTAATGAAGGAGATGAACCACTGTCTTCATCGCGTCCTTGCGCTGGGGGGTTAGACGGGGATTCCAAAACAGGAACACTCACAGCAGAGCTTTCTGGTGCTGCTGAAAAGCATTTCCACTAGTTCATCCAGGGTACAGCAAACGAGGAGAAGAGAGTCTGAGTTTCCGACAGACACAAGGAGCTTGGTCAAAACAGTAAGGAAAGCCAAGCACTAGGGATCGGGCTCTCACAATAAGCTGTGTTGGTCAGCTGACAACGCCTGTGCAGTATGGGAAAGCACACAAGTCACCTATCCTAACTATGCATTATGGGATGTGTAGTTCTCTGAACTATGATGAAAACAAGGTACAGGAAGCCTGGCAGTTAACACACATCTTCCTCTGGTATGCCCCAGCCTTTAGAGAGAATACAACTGGCCCGGGGCTAGGCTTCCCGCAATGTGGCAGTGGCTTCCTGTGTCGCCGGTCTACCACACTTCGCTTCTCTGCACAGCCCAGGGCTGAATGGCGGCAGTTTACTCCTCTTGCCACTCCTGGGTGCTCTGGCATGTGCAGGAGCACACGATGACACCACCACCAGGGGCGGCCTTAGGCATGTGCAAGCTGTGCATCTGCACAGGGCCACCAAACCCCAGGGGCCACCACACCAATATATCTTTAATATAATAATCCTCTGAGGATGGATACATATTTGCGTGGCGGCCCCAGGCAGGAATTTGGCGGCTTCCACTTCCAAACACCCTGATCCCCCCCTCTTCACTGGCCTCCACGCTCTGCCCTGCTTGTACCCCCTCTTCCGGGGCCCCCTACCTACACTCCCTGCCCAGGGCCGCCATGAGCCTAGAGCCGCCCCTGCCACCACGCTGCAGAGTACAGCAGGACGTCAAGGCCTGGTCCGGAGGTCCTTCACTAGGTGTACGCCATGATCAGCAGTTAGCCACGCCCCCCCTCAAAGATATTATGAAATTAAAAGCACCTTCTGCAGCCTTCCTTGCCTCAGAAATATTCTGGCAATAATAAAACTGGCAAGATAACTCTGGTGATTAATGGAGCTGTTGGAGAGAGATTGGAGTTTTTTTCTAGTGGAAGTTGTGACTCATTAAAAGGTAGTGAGGTGGTTTATGATGCAAAGCATGTGTACCATGCAGAAGGAATCTGTGAAGAAGGAGGTCAATGAGAGGCACCAACAGGCGCTATATCCGGCCCTGCCAACTGAGCAATTTAATTTGATTCCATAGTGGCCCTCACAAGTTGCCCTGTGTTTTTCTTCACACAGTTTTCTTACCATTAAATTCTCAGTGCATGTTTCAGATTTACGCACATCTTCTTCCAGAAATTTGTTGCTGCCTCCTTTGTTGCGGTGTGGGCTCTTTCTACAACAGGCCCTCTTTGCGTTGGATATGATAGCGGCCCCGCCTGAGCTGCAGAAAGAGCCCTGGTGTTCAGGTTAGCACCCCTGCGATGACGCCAACCAACGCCACAGCGTAAGGACTGGGTGCCAGTATTCGGGGAACTATAGTGTCAGCGGGGGCTCAAGCTCTGCCCCACACCCCACTTGGAGTTTATTTGAACACTGAGAGGCAAGATGCACCAGCTCACTGTAGCGTTATTGGGCACTACATCAACCATCAGGCCATTGGTGTGGCAACGCCCACTGGGGCGGGACTTATGACTTAAAAATGGTGCCAAAAACTGCTGTGCCTTGACCTCTCCAGTCTCTGCCTCTGAAGAAGTGGATTACACGAAACGCTCCAGGCAGCAAGATTGAATTTTATTCCTGTGAGGCATTACTTTGTCCCCGCTATACCCTCCAATAAAATTGTTGGGAATAGACCTACCTGGTGTGGGCTCTTTCTACAGCAGGCCCTCTTTTCGTTGGATATGATAGCGACCCCGCCTGAGCTGCGGAAAGAGCCCTGGTGTTCTGGTGAGCACCCCTGCGACAACGCCAACCGACACCACCGTGTAAGGACTGGGTGCCAGTATTGGGGGAACTACAGTGTCAGCGGGGGCTCAAGTTCTGCCCCACACCCACTTGGGATTTATCTGAACACTGAGAGGCAAGACGTGCCAGCTCACTGTGGCGTTATTGGGCACTACATCAACCATCAGGCCATCGGTGTGGCAACGCCCACTGGGGCGGGACTTATGACTTCAAAATGGTGCCAAAAACTGCCGTGCCTTGACCCCTCCAGACACTGCCTCTGAAGAAGTGGATTACACGGAATGCATCGGGCAGCAAGATTTAATTTTATTCCTGTGAAGTGTGAAGCATTGTTTTTTTCCCCCCTATACCCTCCAATAAAATTGTTGGCAATAGACCTACCTGGTGTGGTCTATTTCTACAGCAGGCCCTCTTTGTGTTGGATATGATAGCGGCCCGCCTGAGCCGTGGAAAGAGCCCTGGTGTTTTGGTGAGCACCCCTACGACGACGCCAACCGACGCCGCTGCGTAAGGACTGGGTGCCAGTATTGGGGGAACTACAGTGTCAGCGGCGGCTCAAGCTCTGCCCCACACCCCACTTGAGATTTATCCGAACACTGAGAGGCAAGACACACCAGCTCACTGTAGCATTATGGGGCACTACATCAACCATCAGGCCATGGGTGTGCCAACGCCCACTGGGGCGGGACTTATGACTTCAAAATGGTGCCAAAAACTGCCGTGCCTTGACCCCTCCAGTGGATTACACGAAACACGTCAGGCAGCAAGATTGAATTTTATTCCTGTGAGGCATTGCTTTGTCCCCACTATACCCTCCAATAAAATTGTTGGCAATAGACCTACAAGGTGTGGGCTCTTTCTACTGGAGGCCCTCTTTGCGTTGGATATATACATACATACATACATATCTACATACACACCCACACAAACACAAGCTTGAGGGAATATTGGAAACAATTAAAGAATTAGAAAAAGAGCTGGATAAATATCCCAACAATGAGGAGAAAAAAGAATTGATGGAAACAATGAAAAAGAAAATTCTTATACATGAGATTGATGTGGAGAAGAGGAAAGCAAGCAAATTTAACCGCTATCGTATTGACTATGCTAATAGCAGGATGTATACTTTCGCGAGAAAATACGACTCATTAAGAAACAGAGCAGCCATGGATAGGTGCATCAGCTATGATAATCAGGGCATATACGACATCTCTGATCCAAGCTCAGCAGATGAAGATGCAAATATCTCAAAATTGGATTTTTGCGGGGAAATGAGGCTAGCCCAATTGGAGACGCGACAACGGGGAAGAGCAAGAGGAACAACATGAGGAAGGGGGAGGGGACTAAACCTTTTTGAGATCTTTTTGATCATTCTTTCGAGTCTTCGACCCTAACCAGACGCAGCAAAAGAAGGAGCAAGGCCCAAAAGAGGAGAAGAAAAGAAGAAGCAAAAGTAAAAAAGATGGCACTAAATAAGGACCTGGTGATCAATATTTCCAGTATGGTTCTGAATGGTGATCACATCAGTCTCCCGAACAAAGGACTCACCTTCTGCCCGAACACCAAAATGGATATCCCCAATTTCCGCATTGACTTACATAAATTTTGTCGCAAGGCCAAATTAAAGAAATACTTTGAAGAAAGATCCGCAAAAAAAACCAATGCACACATGGTATCATCAGAAACATCTTCATTGACTAAGAAGGATCTACATGCTTTAAGAGCAATGTCAAGCCTGAGGACTGACACCTTAGAGACTGACTCAATTTTATCTACCGGCATTGAAAGTGATATAAATTTCTGCCAGAAGGAACGCATCAACACGAATAAAGGTTGAGACAGTGCATTAAATTTCCCTATCAAAATTCTGCCCACAGCTACCTCCCGGTAACAAAATCGATTTATTCCAAGAAATTGTTGTGGAAGAAATGAACCAGTTAACGAAAAAGAAAAAAAGATACGATAAAGCGTCATGGAATCTCACGCCAAAAGAGCAAAAGGCACTGAAAGATCTAAGAGAGAACCAAACAATTGTCATAAAGGCCGCGGATAAAGGCGGTAATATCGTCATACAAAATCGAGAACAATACATTTCCGAGGTCTATCGACAATTAAAGAAACAAGAGCATTATCTAAAGTTGGAAATTAATCCTATAGAACGCTGGACTAAAGAGTATCATTCCCTACTTCTAAACTGGAAAGATAAAGGACTCATCAATGTCGAAGAATATATGTACTTAAAGGTAGAAAATCCAATAACAGCAACAATATACGTTCTGCCTAAAGTGCATAAGTCTCTTATTGATCCACCGGGCAGGCCCATAGTGAGTTCGATGGGCTCATTACTTAAGAAGACCTCCCACTATGTAGATGTGTTCTTAATGGAATATGTGAATCTTCTTCCATCATATCTCAAGGATACAACGGCCTTCCTCAACCGAGTGAAAAACATTAATTGGAACAACAATCAAATTATGGTAACAATAGATGTCAACTCATTGTATATGTCAATTCTTCATCAAAATGGTCTCTCAGCTGTCAGGAAATTTTTGGACACACGATCATTGAGTTTCCTTGAACATTCTGAAATGCTAATGGAAATGCTGAATCACTGCCTCACTCATAATGTTTTCCTTTTTAATGGGGATATTTATCTCCAGAAACAAGGGACTGCAATGGGGACATCATTTGCCCCAACATACGCTAATATTTTTATGGAGGTATGGGAGGAAGGCATATTACAGAGCAGGTACAAGTCAAACATTAAAACCTGGATGAGGTATATCGATGACTTATTCCTCATATGGGAAGGAGACCCATCCAGTTTAGAAGAATTCATCGTCGACCTGGATCAAAACGATCAAAATTTAACATTCACATCCATGAGTAGCAAAACAAAAGTGACATACCTGGATGTAGAGGTCTTCGTCAAGGATCAACAGCTCTGTACAAAAATACACAGAAAACCCACTGCCACCAACAGCGTCCTCCACGCCAACAGTGGACACCCGGAACATCTAAAGTGGAGCATCCCGTACGGAGAGATGCTCCGCGTCAAAAGAAATTGCTCTGAAACGAACGACATTGAGCAAAACATTGAATACACAGGTTTGAGATTTCTGGATAGAGAATATCCCATGGAAGTCATCGAGAAAGCGAAGATAAAAACAACAGAAAGACCGAGATCTGCATTATTGGAAACATCTGAACGGGTGTAAGAGGAGGATGTAACTTGCATTATCATGGATTTTAATTCAGAAAATAGAAGTCTAAAAAACATCATAAAGAAAAATTGGAACATCTTGATGCTTGATGAATCACTAAAGAGAACATTACCATCAACCCCTAAAATAACATATAGGAAGACAGCCTTGTTGGGTGATATCCTTACACATAGTCATCTAACAACTTGTAATCTAAAAAATGAGAAAGGCAAAACATCTTGGCCTACAACACCTGGCTTTTGGAAATGTTCGAAATGCAAAGCCTGTGGACATGGTTGTAATACTCAATCATACCAACTACAAAATGGAAGAAGGGAAAATATTACTGATCATATAACCTGTGAATCCAAATTTGTGGTGTACGTTCTACAATGCCCATGTAAAAAATTGGACGTTGGGAGTACAATTAATGAATTGAAACTGCGTATTTTACAGCATCTAAGAGCAATTAAAAACCAAGATCTCTCTTACTCAATGGCAAATCACTTTTTGGAGAAACATTTAAGTAACAACCAAGAGTTGAAGTTCTTTGGTGCTAAACTGGTAAAATCAAATGAAAGAGGAGGGGACAGAACTTTGGACCTAAGGAGAGCTGAATTGTGGTTCATTTTAGCACTTGGAATGGAAAGCCCCTTTGGGCACAACCTGGATGCTGAATTACATGTTCATTTGTAAGAATGGAACTAATTGGACAGCAGGTGATATACATACGAATCTCTCTGGGGAAAGAACAAACATGAGTACAGTATGTTGAGGAACAAACTGATAAATACATATAATTAAGAAGAGAGAACAAATGATAGGAATAGGAAAAGAGAAAAATAAGAACATAATTGAAAATGAAAAAAGAAAAAAGAAATGTACAGAGTGATTCCGGGTTATCCTTTTTGGATTAAATCTCTGACTTGTGGAGAAGAATACGGAAGAACTGCACTAAATACTTGTCATTTTTTCTCCTTATTTGTTTTAAAAAATTCTACTTTAGAATAATTATATATATGGAGAAAGATAACTATAATGCGTCTTTGCACATGAAGAATATTTGCACAGAATATTTTGCACAATGCACATGTCACTTTTCATCCCATTTACTTCTTTCTCTTCTCTCCCTCAGAGACTTGTAACTTAAAAAATTAAAAAATAAAAATAAAAAAATAATATTATATGCTTATCTTGGTAAACTTCCCCTTGTGATCACTAAAATAATATTGTTATAATTTAATTTTACTCTTCTATCTGAAATTGTCTTTCTATCTTTCTCTTTTTCCTCTTCTTCTTCTCTTCTCTCTCTCCTTCTTATACTACTAAAAATGAATATTTTACATCATACTCTTTGATCTGTATAATTCCCCCTCTTCCGATGTTTTAGAATTTTAATGACATGTTTTTAACCAGGCAAAAATGATGTTAGAACAATTCCTTTTTTCTTTTCTGGTACTTTACCAATAATGCCTTTCTGTTACAGCAGTAAAAATGATTAATAATGACGCCCATTAGATACGGATAGAATAAAAGGGTTAAACAGTCTAGTCTATTTTTAAAGAAACAAAGAAGGGACTTATGCACTAATAAGCTTTAAATGGACAGTTTAAACTGCAGGACTCTATGGTCCAGTTGAAGGCATCCGCAGAAACGCATTGACCGTCCTCTTATGTTGCACTCATGGTGTTGTAATGAAATAAAATACCTAAATTTTGAAGAAAAAAGTCTGGATTCCGTCTGTGCTGTGGAGAATCTAGGCTGCTGGGCTGCTGACAGGAGCCTGGCTGGGTTCTTTCTTTGAGAATATATATATATATATATATATATATATATATATATATATATATATATATATATATATATATATATATATATATATATATATATATATATATATATATATATATATATATATATATATATATATATATATATATATATATATATATATATATATAGCACCTCGACTCCCTCTTGGTGAAGAAAGAGAGTGACACAGCTCCGGGGGAATAAGTGAAGATTTATTGATTTTTCTTGCGCAAGTCCCTGAAACGCTGGGCAGACGCGTTTCAGCCATCCATTGGCCTCATCAGTGCCCGTCTCAGCTGCCTTCTCGTTGTTTCTGGGCGTCCGTTGTGGTGATGTTTTAACCTGTGACCACTCTTGATCATGTGATCACTGGCCCCACCTTATGCCTCACAGGTGTGAGTCATGTTGCGCTGTTCCACAGTCCCACTGCATGCTGGGCGTTGGAGTCCTTCGTCAGAGCCCATACAGTGAAGGGGTTTCCAAAACACCAGGTGGTGCTTCCAAAGTTATTTGGCCGAAGAATTCACGCCTTTCTACAGCCGGGATTGCAGGTAAATCTGTCCTTTGTCCCCCTTTATCAGGCAAACGCCGCGTTTGCCTCCTCTCTCCCCATGCGTTCAATCGCCTCCAAGTGGAAATCCAACGCCGGGGGGGCGACGCGTATTCAAACAATCCTCCAAAGATTGCAGGTACGACGCGTAGCTCCAGACCGAGAGGGCGTGTCACAAGACCAGTACCTGCGAACTGGTAAAACATAGCACCTCGACTCCCTCTTGGTGAAGAAAGAGAGTGACACAGCTCCGGGGGAATAAGTGAAGATTTATTGATTTTTCTTGCGCAAGTCCCTGAAACGCTGGACAGACGCGTTTCAGCCATCCATTGGCCTCATCAGTGCCCGTCTCAGCTGCCTTCTCGTTGTTTCTGGGCGTCCGATGTGGTGATGTTTTAACCTGTGACCACTCTTGATCATGTGATCACTGGCCCCACCTTATGCCTCACAGGTGTGAGTCATGTTGCGCTGTTCTACAGTCCCACTGCATGCTGGGCGTTGGAGTCCTTCGTCAGAGCCCATACAGTGAAGGGGTTTCCAAAACACCAGGTGGTGCTTCCAAAGTTATTTGGCCGAAGAATTCACGCCTTTCTACAGCCGGGATTGCAGGTAAATCTGTCCTTTGTCCCCCTTTATCAGGCAAACGCCGCGTTTGCCTCCTCTCTCCCCATGCGTTCAATCGCCTCCAAGTGGAAATCCAACGCCGGGGGGGCGACGCGTATTCAAACAATCCTCCAAAGATTGCAGGTACGACGCGTAGCTCCAGACCGAGAGGGCGTGTCACAAGACCAGTACCTGCGAACTGGTAAAACATAGCACCTCGACTCCCTCTTGGTGAAGAAAGAGAGTGACACAGCTCCGGGGGAATAAGTGAAGATTTATTGATTTTTCTTGCGCAAGTCCCTGAAACGCTGGGCAGACGCGTTTCAGCCATCCATTGGCCTCATCAGTGCCCGTCTCAGCTGCCTTCTCGTTGTTTCTGGGCGTCCGTTGTGGTGATGTTTTAACCTGTGACCACTCTTGATCATGTGATCACTGGCCCCACCTTATGCCTCACAGGTGTGAGTCATGTTGCGCTGTTCTACAGTCCCACTGCATGCTGGGCGTTGGAGTCCTTCGTCAGAGCCCATACAGTGAAGGGGTTTCCAAAACACCAGGTGGTGCTTCCAAAGTTATTTGGCCGAAGAATTCACGCCTTTCTACAGCCGGGATTGCAGGTAAATCTGTCCTCTGTCCCCCTTTATCAGGCAAACGCCGCGTTTGCCTCCTCTCTCCCCATGCATTCAATCGCCTCCAAGTGGAAATCCAACGCCGGGGGGGGCGACGCGTATTCAAACAATCCTCCAAAGATTGCAGGTACGACGCGTAGCTCCAGACCGAGAGGGCGTGTCACAAGACCAGTACCTGCGAACTGGTAAAACATAGCACCTCGACTCCCTCTTGGTGAAGAAAGAGAGTGACACAGCTCCGGGGGAATAAGTGAAGATTTATTGATTTTTCTTGCGCAAGTCCCTGAAACGCTGGGCAGACGCGTTTCAGCCATCCATTGGCCTCATCAGTGCCCGTCTCAGCTGCCTTCTGGTTGTTTCTGGGCGTCCGTTGTGGTGATGTTTTAACCTGTGACCACTCTTGATCATGTGATCACTGGCCCCACCTTATGCCTCACAGGTGTGAGTCATGTTGCGCTGTTCTACAGTCCCACTGCATGCTGGGCGTTGGAGTCCTTCGTTAGAGCCCATACAGTGAAGGGGTTTCCAAAACACCAGGTGGTGCTTCCAAAGTTATTTGGCCGAAGAATTCACGCCTTTCTACAGCCGGGATTGCAGGTAAATCTGTCCTTTGTCCCCCTTTATCAGGCAAACGCCGCGTTTGCCTCCTCTCTCCCCATGCGTTCAATCGCCTCCAAGTGGAAATCCAACGCCGGGGGGGCGACGCGTATTCAAACAATCCTCCAAAGATTGCAGGTACGACGCGTAGCTCCAGACCGAGAGGGCGTGTCACAAGACCAGTACCTGCGAACTGGTAAAACATAGCACCTCGACTCCCTCTTGGTGAAGAAAGAGAGTGACACAGCTCCGGGGGAATAAGTGAAGATTTATTGATTTTTCTTGCGCAAGTCCCTGAAACGCTGGGCAGACGCGTTTCAGCCATCCATTGGCCTCATCAGTGCCCGTCTCAGCTGCCTTCTCGTTGTTTCTGGGCGTCCGTTGTGGTGATGTTTTAACCTGTGACCACTCTTGATCATGTGATCACTGGCCCCACCTTATGCCTCACAGGTGTGAGTCATGTTGCGCTGTTCTACAGTCCCACTGCATGCTGGGCGTTGGAGTCCTTCGTCAGAGCCTATACAGTGAAGGGGTTTCCAAAACACCAGGTGGTGCTTCCAAAGTTATTTGGCCGAAGAATTCACGCCTTTCTACAGCCGGGATTGCAGGTAAATCTGTCCTTTGTCCCCCTTTATCAGGCAAACGCCGCGTTTGCCTCCTCTCTCCCCATGCGTTCAATCGCCTCCAAGTGGAAATCCAACGCCGGGGGGGCGACGCGTATTCAAACAATCCTCCAAAGATTGCAGGTACGACGCGTAGCTCCAGACCGAGAGGGCGTGTCACAAGACCAGTACCTGCGAACTGGTAAAACATAGCACCTCGACTCCCTCTTGGTGAAGAAAGAGAGTGACACAGCTCCGGGGGAATAAGTGAAGATTTATTGATTTTTCTTGCGCAAGTCCCTGAAACGCTGGGCAGACGCGTTTCAGCCATCCATTGGCCTCATCAGTGCCCGTCTCAGCTGCCTTCTCGTTGTTTCTGGGCGTCCGTTGTGGTGATGTTTTAACCTGTGACCACTCTTGATCATGTGATCACTGGCCCCACCTTATGCCTCACAGGTGTGAGTCATGTTGCGCTGTTCTACAGTCCCACTGCATGCTGGGCGTTGGAGTCCTTCGTCAGAGCCCATACAGTGAAGGGGTTTCCAAAACACCAGGTGGTGCTTCCAAAGTTATTTGGCCGAAGAATTCACGCCTTTCTACAGCCGGGATTGCAGGTAAATCTGTCCTTTGTCCCCCTTTATCAGGCAAACGCCGCGTTTGCCTCCTCTCTCCCCATGCGTTCAATCGCCTCCAAGTGGAAATCCAACGCCGGGGGGGCGACGCGTATTCAAACAATCCTCCAAAGATTGCAGGTACGACGCGTAGCTCCAGACCGAGAGGGCGTGTCACAAGACCAGTACCTGCGAACTGGTACTGGTCTTGTGACACGCCCTCTCGGTCTGGAGCTACGCGTCGTACCTGCAATCTTTGGAGGATTGTTTGAATACGCGTCGCCCCCCCGGCGTTGGATTTCCACTTGGAGGCGATTGAACGCATGGGGAGAGAGGAGGCAAACGCGGCGTTTGCCTGATAAAGGGGGACAAAGGACAGATTTACCTGCAATCCCGGCTGTAGAAAGGCGTGAATTCTTCGGCCAAATAACTTTGGAAGCACCACCTGGTGTTTTGGAAACCCCTTCACTGTATGGTAAGCATGGGCGAATTTTGCGGATCTCGCGTTCGCGAATTTTGCGGATTTGCGGATTCGCAATTGCAAAATCCGCGAATTCCCGCGAATTTGCGGATTTTTTTTTTTTTGTGTTCGCCCGTGTTTCTGCCAGTTCGCGAGGGTTTTTACAATTTCGCAATTTGCGAACTTACCTGTCGGGTCGCAAGTTTTGCGAACTTGTTGTTTCTACGTGTCCAGCCTGTTTGGGACACTCTTCTTCATCACTGCCACTCTCTGTCACCACTGCCACTCTCTGACTACTCATGCCACCCTCTGGCCCACCCATGCCACCCTCTGTTTCATCACCACACCCTCTGGTTGTCCAGTGTACATTATTTTCGGCAAAGCAAAGCACACCTTCCCTGCCTCAAGTGACCTGAATTAATTTGGGGCTGATTAATGTGTCACAGAATATTTTTTTAGCTGGCACCTGCTTCCTTAGTGCGCCCTGATTAGTGATCTTTTGCACTTGCTAAGTGCTTTCATTGTTGCAAAATTAGTTACAACACCTGCCCTGCCCCAACTGACAATAATGAATTAGGGGCTGATTAATGGATTTTAACTTCCAGCCTGGCTCCTGCTTGTCTCCCTTAGCTGTAATTCAGGACCTTTGTGGCATATGTGTAACTATTCTGAGGTTCAGAGCAGGGTCACATAATAGTTTCAACTGGCAACTGAACTCTGGAGGGGCCCCTCAGGAAGCACTACAGGAAATGGCTACTAATGATGAGCCTGAACTTTTGAACCTGGTAAGTAGTTACTTTCAGTTTTGCTAAGAGCGTATTTCTGCAATTTTGCACTTATTCGCGGGGCGCGAACTCACGCGAACAGTGCGAGCAAAATCCGCTGCTCGCGGATTTGCGGATTTTGCGGGAGATTCGCGAATCTCGCGGATTGCGAATTTCCCGAAAATCCGCAAAATCCGCGAGCGGAACGGATTTTCCGCCCATGCTTACTGTATGGGCTCTGCTGAAGGACTCCAACGCCCAGCATGCAGTGGGACTGTAGAACAGCGCAACATGACTCACACCTGTGAGGCATAAGGTGGGGCCAGTGATCACATGATCAAGAGTGGTCACAGGTTAAAACATCACCACAACGGACGCCCAGAAACAACGAGAAGGCAGCTGAGACGGGCACTGATGAGGCCAATGGATGGCTGAAACGCGTCTGCCCAGCGTTTCAGGGACTTGCGCAAGAAAAATCAATAAATCTTCACTTATTCCCCCGGAGCTGTGTCACTCTCTTTCTTCACCAAGAGGGAGTCGAGGTGCTATGTTTTACCAGTTCGCAGGTACTGGTCTTGTGACACGCCCTCTCGGTCTGGAGCTACGCGTCGTACCTGCAATCTTTGGAGGATTGTTTGAATACGCGTCGCCCCCCCGGCGTTGGATTTCCACTTGGAGGCGATTGAACGCATGGGGAGAGAGGAGGCAAACGCGGCGTTTGCCTGATAAAGGGGGACAAAGGACAGATTTACCTGCAATCCCGGCTGTAGAAAGGCGTGAATTCTTCGGCCAAATAACTTTGGAAGCACCACCTGGTGTTTTGGAAACCCCTTCACTGTATGGGCTCTGACGAAGGACTCCAACGCCCAGCATGCAGTGGGACTGTAGAACAGCGCAACATGACTCACACCTGTGAGGCATAAGGTGGGGCCAGTGATCACATGATCAAGAGTGGTCACAGGTTAAAACATCACCACAACGGACGCCCAGAAACAACGAGAAGGCAGCTGAGACGGGCACTGATGAGGCCAATGGATGGCTGAAACGCGTCTGCCCAGCGTTTCAGGGACTTGCGCAAGAAAAATCAATAAATCTTCACTTATTCCCCCGGAGCTGTGTCACTCTCTTTCTTCACCAAGAGGGAGTCGAGGTGCTATGTTTTACCAGTTCGCAGGTACTGGTCTTGTGACACGCCCTCTCGGTCTGGAGCTACGCGTCGTACCTGCAATCTTTGGAGGATTGTTTGAATACGCGTCGCCCCCCCGGCGTTGGATTTCCACTTGGAGGCGATTGAACGCATGGGGAGAGAGGAGGCAAACGCGGCGTTTGCCTGATAAAGGGGGACAAAGGACAGATTTACCTGCAATCCCGGCTGTAGAAAGGCGTGAATTCTTCGGCCAAATAACTTTGGAAGCACCACCTGGTGTTTTGGAAACCCCTTCACTGTATGGGCTCTGACGAAGGACTCCAACGCCCAGCATGCAGTGGGACTGTAGAACAGCGCAACATGACTCACACCTGTGAGGCATAAGGTGGGGCCAGTGATCACATGATCAAGAGTGGTCACAGGTTAAAACATCACCACAACGGACGCCCAGAAACAACGAGAAGGCAGCTGAGACGGGCACTGATGAGGCCAATGGATGGCTGAAACGCGTCTGCCCAGCGTTTCAGGGACTTGCGCAAGAAAAATCAATAAATCTTCACTTATTCCCCCGGAGCTGTGTCACTCTCTTTCTTCACCAAGAGGGAGTCGAGGTGCTATGTTTTACCAGTTCGCAGGTACTGGTCTTGTGACACGCCCTCTTGGTCTGGAGCTACGCGTCGTAACTGCAATCTTTGGAGGATTGTTTGAATACACGTCGCCCCCCCGGCGTTGGATTTCCACTTGGAGGCGATTGAACGCATGGGGAGAGAGGAGGCAAACGCGGCGTTTGCCTGATAAAGGGGGACAAAGGACAGATTTACCTGCAATCCCGGCTGTAGAAAGGCGTGAATTCTTCGGCCAAATAACTTTGGAAGCACCACCTGGTGTTTTGGAAACCCCTTCACTGTATGGGCTCTGACGAAGGACTCCAACGCCCAGCATGCAGTGGGACTGTAGAACAGCGCAACATGACTCACACCTGTGAGGCATAAGGTGGGGCCAGTGATCACATGATCAAGAGTGGTCACAGGTTAAAACATCACCACAACGGACGCCCAGAAACAACGAGAAGGCAGCTGAGACGGGCACTGATGAGGCCAATGGATGGCTGAAACGCGTCTGCCCAGCGTTTCAGGGACTTGCGCAAGAAAAATCAATAAATCTTCACTTATTCCCCCGGAGCTGTGTCACTCTCTTTCTTCACCAAGAGGGAGTCGAGGTGCTATGTTTTACCAGTTCGCAGGTACTGGTCTTGTGACACGCCCTCTCGGTCTGGAGCTACGCGTCGTACCTGCAATCTTTGGAGGATTATATATATATATATATATATATATATATATATATATATATATATACTGCACAAAGTAAAAGACAAACAAAAAGATGATAAGATCAGACTCACAACATCTTACAATGCGGAGAAACAGACACTGGTCAAAATAATCAAGAAACATTGGGACATATTACGGGCAGATCAGACCCTAGCACCAATCATTGGAGCACACCCCAACATTTCGTTCCGGAGAGCAAAAAATCTGGGAGATCAGCTAGTGCACAGCCACTTCCGGGATAAACCGCAAAACACCTGGCTACACCGTGAAGGCTTCTGGCCTTGCAAGCATTGCAAGGTTTGCAAGATAGCATCAGCCACCAGGGAAATCGAAATGGATGGAGGAAAAAAGTGGAGGATCAAGCAACATTTAAAGTGCAAAAGCACATTTGTTGTGTATATGGTAATGTGTCCCTGTGCCAAAAGATATATTGGCAGCACGATCTTTGAGGCAAAAAAAACGCATCCTGGAGCACACAAGAGCCGCCACCCCTGGCGACCAGTCACACGCAATTGCAAAACACATGAGTCTATACCATGACAACAACTGGGGAAGTCTCAAATTCTGCGTCATTGACCAACTAGCGGATTCAGAAAGGGGAGGCAACCGCAGGAAATCCCTGAGACAAAAGGAATCGCGACACATCATCGCATTCAGGACCCTGGAGCCAAGAGATCTCAACCCAACAGAAGAGCTACATGTGCATTTGTAAAAGGAACATGGAGGAATAACACCCTCACCAGAGAGAGGACAAAATAAGGATTATGCATCATTTGGCATATAAAATCTCACCAGAGAGAATGAGACTAAAATCACTTGAAACTAACTGGACAGTGATCTATAGTCCTAGAACTTTAAACATAAACATTCCTTCATGAATTGTTCACTAACGCTACAAAATTGCTATCCCGTTCCAATGTGAATTCGAACAAGAGCATTTTAACACACAGAACACAGTTATAAACTACGTTTCCCATAATGCAGTTGCATCATACTTATTGTTTTTTCACACTGTGCACTAAACATAAAAGAAAGCTTGTGTTAGAGCTCTGTGCCCGTGATCAAGCCTTCGGCTGAAGGCGAAACGCGTTGGGCTAATGACGAATGAGCGAAAAATAAAGCAAATGGTTTAAGCTTTACATCTGCCTGCTTGTGTGCCTCCTTACCCCCGGTGCTGGGCCGGACCTGTGAACATATATATATATATATATATATATATATATATATATATATATATATATATATAAGGCGAAACGCGTCTTTGACAGGATTGTGTGATATATATATATACCTTATCCTGTAGTCACCCATCAATAAAAACGGCCAAGATAAAGTTCCGTGTGCGGCTCAAATTTTTTCCAGCTGGGGAGATTATGTGGACATATATATATATATATATATATATATATATATATATATATATATATATATCAACACCGGTTTCCACAACAATGTAACGGACTAAATCCAGCCGCAGCACCGCCAAGAAACAGGAGACCCAGATTTCCGTGAGCAATTTACTTTATTTCCGCAACGGACAGCATAACGTTTCGGCCTCCCAGAGGCCTTGGTCACATGGCGCCATAGAGGGCGGCAGCAGAAATTTAAAGTGCAAGTGCAAGTGAAATGAACAACTTCATTGGGTGTCGATTGAAAGCAAGGGGAACATAGTAAAAATACTACAATTTTTTCCCTCAATTTCCACTGTGCTTCTTGGACAAAAACAGTATTGGGATAAATCCCTGGAGCCTTAATATTGCACATAACCCGACATGATGAATCAAAAAGCATAGCACTAGTGATCTAGCGCACACTGTACTTCATGGTTAAACACAGTATTGGGATAAATCCCTAACCATAACATTTCATATAACAAAACATCATGAATCAATGAGCATGACATTTTAGAACCTGATGCAAGCCCAAAAATGTTTATGTTGATAAATATCACATGCAATACTACACAAAAAAAGCAGAATAAATAGTTATTTAGCTATAAATATATATAAAATATATCTATATAAGAAATACATAAAAATACTTAGCATGTGATAAAAGTTGGCCTAAAATCCAATTCTTTATATATACAAAAAGAATGAATTAAAATCAACACTGTGGCACGTGACGGTTAACCTATAAATATTCATTATGTCTATGTACAGTTCTACAAATTTATATCCTGTGTCAAGACACCCACTTGAATAAATAAGTGAAGAAAATTATAAAGTGCTTGATAGTGTGTGCAGTAAATGGTAGGGTGTGTAATCAATGAAATACATCATTTTTCAAAAGAAACACACCTACCAAATAATGGTTACATTTTTTTGAGAGTAACTTGTTTTTTTTAAACATATATATCAAATTAAAACGATGTTGACACATAGAATTAAAAAAAATATTTTCACATCTATTTGTGTCTTATGGATGAGATGTTATTCAGACTGGGCCCAGTCTGTCATCCTAACACACAAAGGGGCAAATTTTCCAATCAAACTGATGGCTTAAACAAAAGGACAAGCAAAATCTTACAACAACCAGTTGGTATTTCAGTGGGTTGCATTTCATTTACGTGTAAGATGATTTTACAAGATAATGTTGGTAACACGAACCAACTAGCATGCAGATAACTCTATGGTATGTTTAGGAGATAATGTTTACTTCACAGACAGGTGTAAAAGTCTTCAGATGAATTAAGCCCCTGTGGTGCCTTACTGTCCAACATCAAAATATACCTTGTTTCTAACTTTCTGAGTGCAGCGTCCCTATCGCCTCCTCTTCTCAGAGGTGCTACTGAGTCAATGCAATAGTACTTCAGCAGAGTACTGTTGTTATTGTGATACTCCTTGAAGTGTCTAGCCACTGGATAGGAAGAATCATTGGTATTAATAGCCCTCAAGTGTTGGAGGACCCGTTTGTGAACTTGCAGCTTTGAGCTGCCCACATATCTCAAGCCACACGGGCACTCCAACACATATACTGCAAATTCACTCTTGCAGGTTAGTTTTTTAATAATTTTATATGGGACTGCTGAGAAAGGGGTAAGATATTCCATTCTGTTTACCCATTGTGAACATGCCTTGCATGTAGAGCATTTTCTAAAACCTCTACTAATGGCCAGCCAATCCTTAGGTATTTCCAATTCTGGACTCGATTTGACCAAAGCATCCTGTAAGGAGTAGGCCCTTCTGTAAGTGATTGCTGGTTTTCTTGGCATTAGTTCACCAATCACGGGATCACATTTCACCAAATCCCAGTGTTTATTCATTATCTTTCTGAGTGCCCCATGTTGGCTATTAAATTACCATATTAATCTGATTGGTTGCTGCATAGGCATAGTAGCTGGACCTTGGGATTTGTCGTGTAGTAAAGCTATTTCACGGGGAAAGGCATTGGCTTTGCGTATTGCAGCCACCACTATGTTCTCACTGTATCCTCTGGCCAGAAACCTAAGTTTGCTGGCCTCCTGTGCTGCATTGCATTGTGATTTGGTACTGCACACCCTTCTAATCCTGAGCATCTCCCCATAAGGGATGCTCCTTATTAAATGCGGAGGATGGTGACTCTGGGCGTGCAGTACTGTATTCCCCGCAGTGGGCTTCCTAAACAGCGCTATTTCCAGACGAGCATTGGTAATCTCAATTGAGACATCCAAAAAGGTTGCATGATGTGCACTGATGTTAGAAGTGAATGCCAAATTGTAGTTGTTAGTGTTTAGCTGTGTAATGAAATTCTCTGCCTGTGTTTGTGTACCATGCCAGATCATAAAAACATCGTCGATATATCTATACCACCGAACGATGTGATCCCTGCAAATTGCTGAGTGTTCACCAAAGAGGACCTGTCTCTCCCAGTATCCCATATGGATACAGGCATAACTGGGAGAGAAACAGGCCCCCATGGCTACTCCCCTGACCTGTTGATAATGTTGTTTGTTAAACATAAAGAAGTTATTGTTCAGGCAGAAACTCATCATAGACAGTAACATCTTGTTATGTTCTACATATTCAATCGGTCGTTGTCCCAAGTAGTATGCAGTAGCCCTCAACCCATCCACATGTACAATACTCGTATATAACGCTGTGACGTATATATATATATATATATATATATATATATATATATATATATATATATATATATATATATATATATATATATATATATATATATATATATTCTTGCTCCAAAAAACACCAGTAACAGTTATTGAAATGTGATTTCTGGAAAATTATGATTTATGTGATAATCCTTGTGTAACAGTGAATTATTATTTTTTGAATAATGAATTGCTGAAGGGGTTATTTAAAGACCGATGTATTCGATATGAAGGTGAACATTGTTTTTAAAGGTATTATTTTTGAAGTCATATACAGTGTCAATATAGTGTTGAGAAAATGCAATGACATGGATCTATCTGGGAGCTTTTCATTAACCTGGATCTTTGGCGGCATAAAAGGCTGCAATTGCCGATACACGGCAAGATAATAATCATATATGGACATTAGATTTGACGCTTAGTATGCGGGAAGCAATGTTTTGTGGACTTTCTGACATCGTTATTCAGGAATGAGATATATCCCGTTGACCCACACACATGAGGCACTGTGTATGTCACAAATTTGATAATCTGAAAGAGACACGTTAGTGATAGATTCCTTACCTTAGAATAACCCCAGGCGTCAGACTGGATCCGGAAAGTTTTGCGTAGCAGTACCCTTGCGCGTCGGCAGGCGTCGTCTGCGGCTCCGCGTCCGTCGTAGGCGTCGTGGGCGCCGTGATGACGTCGTCTGAGTACTTAGACGCCGCCTCCACGTGCTGACGTCAGTTCTTCTTTTTTCCGCGCCAGCCAGCGCAGATCTGGAAAGAGCAGTTCCCTAGTCACTTTTTGACTAACCTTTTTGATATTTTTGATCCATTCGAAGTCTTACGACTCCGACGGTGCCGTTAGGGATGCCCGGATTCAAGCATTGCGACGAGTGCGACCGTACCATGTCGGTCACGGATCCCCACCGCTTGTGCCTGATGTGTTTGGGCGTCGACCATGACGACGAGGCCTGCTCCGACTGTCGGGCCCTCTCGAGGAAGGCCAGGCGGGAGCGGTCCCGCAGGCGACTCGAGATCCGCCAGTCGGCCCCGCGCCGTGTGAGGTCCCGGTCCCACGGGAGGTCGAGGGACAGGTCGCGGGGACGGAGCCGTCACAGCTCCGGCAGTCGGCACCACTCCTCCGGGTCCAAGTCGTCAGGTAAGAAGCATAAGAAGTCGAAGAGACATCATCGCTCTTCTGGATCCCCCCGACGCTCGCACGACGCGGCCGGGGGTTCGGGTGACACCGCCCACGCGGCTCCTCGTGAGTCGCGGGCGCCGCGTTCGGCCCCATATCCCCCGGTCCCTGGGCTGAACGCGACACCGGAGGAGATCGAGCGCTTCCTCATGGCCATGAGGTCCCTTTCTCCTCCGACGGGTTCCGCGGCGCCTTCGGGCCCAGTGAACCCGTCTGGGGGCCCTAGTGGGTCGGGGGCTACGACCCGACGCCGTCGGGTGCTTCGGCCTCGACGCCGCCGGCGCCTTCGGGCCCAGCGCCGCAGGGCTCCACGATCCCGATGCCGCCGCTGACCTCGGGCTCGGCGCCGCAGGGTACAGCAGCCCCGGCGTCGTCGGTGCCTTCGGGCCCGGCGCCGCAGGGCACCGCTGGGCCCTCGTCAGGCGATGGATCGTCACCGGTGGACCTTACGACCCCCCTGGCGTCGGTCCATGTGGTGTCCCCCGATGCCTCCTCTCAGTCGGTTCCGACGTCGGGACGAACACTATCGGCGCCGGTCTCGACGCCGGTCGGAGATTTTCATCTCTATGAACCGTCCTCATTCGCTTATGACCCTGAGTCTCAGGAGATGGGGGAAGAGGAGTATTGGGATGGGTCTGAGGACCCTCTGACAAGGGATTGTCAGTCTAACATGGAATGGACAGGAGACCTTGGGGAGGCCAGTGGCCTGGACACCTCTCCGGACACTGGATTCGTCTCTCCTCCTACCGTGGCTTCGGAGGAGGGCGTGACATATGGTGTGGTGTTGACGAGGGCTGCTAAGGCCTTGGGCCTTGAGCTCCCCGTCGCGGCCGTGAGGACTAACCTCCTCACTGAGGTCCTTAAGCCGCAGTCATGCTCCATGGAGCCTCTGCTGCCGTTTAATGAGGCCTTGACGGACGTTCTCTTGGGCACTTGGTCCAGGCCCGCTACAGGTTCGCCTGTAGATAGGAACGTGGCCAGACGCCACCGCCCAGCCCCGGGCGACCCATGTTTCCTGTCCACCCACCCCACCCCCAAGAGTCTGGTTATCCAGGCCTCTAACTCCCAGACCGCCTTCCCGTCGGCTCCCCCCGATCGGGAATCCAAGAGGTACGAGGCCTTTGGCAAGAAGGTGTTCTCGTCCCTTAGCTTGGGACTGCGGTCTTCCAACACTGCATGCCTCTTGGGCCGTTACACCCATTCTATATGGGATACGGTGGCGGAAGTGCTGCCAGAGTGCCCGTTGGAGGACGGGCCAAACTCGGCCAAGCCCTAGTGGAAGGCCGGGACGCAGCAAAGTATTCAATCAGGTGCGGACTGGATACTACTGACTCGCTAGGCAGAGCGATGGCTACGACGGTGGCGATACGACGCCACGCGTGGCTGAGATCCACCAACTTCTCGGCAGACGTCCAGAATACACTCATGGACATGCCGTTCGATGGCCGTCGCCTCTTTGGCGACAAGGCAGACCACGCGCTTGAGCGCTTTAAGGACTCCAGGGCTACGGCCAAGTCCTTGGGCCTCTCGGCCCCGCGCCAGCAAGTGGGTGCCTTTCGCTCCTTTCGTGGCCAAGGAAGGGGCGTCCCCACACGTGCCGCCAGCCACTCGCCGCAAACTATCGTCCAGCGCGGCGGCGGCCATGGAAACCGCCGTGGAGGCGGTCGGGGAAACAAGCGGAGCCAGTCCACACCTGCCCCCGCAGCATCCGCCTCTAAACCCTCCTAGTCCGTGCTTTTCGGCCCATGTGACGCCAGTGGGAGGCAGGGTTCGCCATCACCACTCTCACTGGCGCACAGTCACTTCGGACAGGTGGGTGCTGCAGATCGTCCGAAGGGGCTTCTCCCTCCCCTTCGAGACAACCCCTCAAGCCATGCCACCGCAACACCACCGCGTATCGGGGGATCACTTGCGGCTCCTGCAGGAGGAGGTTTCGGCCCTCTTGGCCAAGGGGGCCATCGAGCGCGTTCCTGGGCCAGAAGTAGGACGTGGTTGCTACTCCCACTACTTCCTGGTACCCAAGAAGGGCAAAGGGGGCCTACGCCCTATCTTGGATCTGAGGAACGTCAACGGCTTCCTCCGGAAGGAGAAGTTCAAAATGCTGACACTGGCTCAGGTCTTGGCTGCCCTAGACCCAGGAGACTGGATGGTAGCGTTGGACTTGCAGGACGCATATTTCCACATCCCCGTCCTGCCGGCCCGCCGGCGTTACCTGCGGTTCACGGTAGGCCTCGAGCACTTTCAGTTTACCGTTCTCCCCTTCGGCCTTACCAGCGCCCCATGGGTGTTCACGAAAGTGATGGCGGTGGTCGCAGCTCATCTGCGCAGGTTGGGGGTCTCAGTCTTCCCCTACCTAGACGACTGGTTGTTGAAGGCAGGCTCACCCCAGGCAGTCGTCAGCCACCTCCAGACTACGGCGGATCTCCTGCACCAGTCTGGATTTTCCATCAATGTGCTGAAGTCACACCTGTGCCCTTCTCAGAAGCTCCTTTTCATCGGAGCGGTTCTCGACTCGGCGCAGTTTCGGGTTTACCCGCCCGAACAGCGGGTCCGGGATATACAGGCTCTGATTCCGGTCTTTCGGCCATTATCCCGGGTTTCGGTCAGGTTGACGCTGCGGCTTCTGGGGCTGATGGCCTCCTGCATCCTTCTGGTGCATCACGCACGGTGGCGGATGCTGGCTCTGCAGTGGGACCTGAAGTTTCAGTGGGCCCAGCACCGGGGCAACCTGTCCGACCATGTCCTGATCTCGGAGGGCACTGCGAGACAGCTGCAGTGGTGGCTCACGGACCACGATTGGGTCAATGGCAAATCCCTCTCCCTTCCCCAACCGGAGCACGTAGTTGTGACGGACGCGTCCCTCCAGGGCTGGGGAGGCCACTTGGGAGAGGCGGAGATCAGAGGACTCTGGTCTCCGGCGGAGTCCCGGCTCCATATCAACCTGTTGGAGCTGCGGGCGATTCGTCTGGCACTGAAAGCATTCCTCCTGTCTGTCCGAGGGAGTGCAGTGCAGGTGTTCACCGACAACACCACCGCCATGTGGTACTGCAACAAACAAGGCGGAGTGGGGTCGTGGACCCTTTGCCAGGAGGCTCTGCGTCTCTGGCAATGGCTGGAACATCAGGGCATGACTCTGGTGGTTCAACACCTGGCAGGTTCCCTGAACGCCAGGGCGGACGAACTCAGCCGTCGGTGCTCGATGGATCACGAATGGCGTCTGAACTCGGACGTGGCGCAAGGCCTCTTTCTGCGATGGGGAGAGCCTTGGTTAGATCTATTCGCCACCGAAGAGAACGCGCAATGTCATCAGTTCTGCGCGTTGGAATTTTCAAGGCGGCACTCACTCGGCGACGCTTTTCGTCTCGAGTGGAGCTGCTGTCTGTTGTACGCCTTTCCGCCTATACCTCTTCTGCCCAGAGTGCGGAAGAAAATCAAGCACGACCGGGCACAAGTCATCCTTGTGGCTCCGGACTGGGCTCGAAGGTACTGGTATCCCGAGCTACTCAGCATGTCAGTCGATCCCCCGATTCGTCTGCCTCTTCAGGAGGACCTTCTGTCGCAGCAGCAGGGGACGGTCCTCCACCCGAACCTGTCCAGTCTCCACCTCCATGCTTGGAGATTGAGCGGCGACAGTTGAGGCCATTTGACTTGCCTCCTGAAGTTTGCAACATCATTCTGGCAGCCAAGCGTCCCTCCACAAAAACGGTATACGCCTGCAGGTGGAACAGATTTGTGGCATGGTGCACAGCAAAGGCTGTGGATCCCCTCAATGCCCCTCTCTCTGGGGTTCTTCTCTTCCTTCTTTCTCTTGCCCAGCAGGGCTCTGCTCTGGGCACTATCAAGGGGTATCTTTCGGCTCTTTCAGCCTTTCTGAGGCTGCCTGACCAACCTTCTTTGTTCAAGTCCCCTATTGTAAACAGATTTCTGAAAGGCATCACTCTTTCCTCCTGTTCCTTTCGTGATGCCTCAGTGGGACTTGAACCTGGTTCTAACATTTCTGATGTGCGCTCCCTTTGAGCCACTTCATAACTGTCCACTTCGCCTTCTTTCTTTGAAGACTGCCTTCCTGGTAGCCATCACCTCTGCCAGGAGAGTGAGTGAGCTCCAGGCCCTCTCTTGTAAGCCTCCTTTCCTTTCAGTCCATCCGGACAAGGTTGTTTTGAGGACTAGGCCCTCCTTCTTGCCAAAGGTGGTCACGGCCTTCCACATTGGGCAGTCCATCACATTGCCCACCTTCTTTCCGCCTCCGCACCCCTCGAGAGAGGAGGAGAGGCTCCACCGTCTGGACCCAAAACGTGCGCTCTCGTTCTATCTGGATCGCACACGCCAGTTCCGGGTGGATGATCAACTCTTTGTTGGGTACGCGGGCGCTAAGAAAGGGAAAGCGGTGCACAAGAGGACCATCTCTCGATGGATTATCATGTGCATTCAGGCGTGTTACTCCTCGGCTAAGAAGGAACCACCTGTTGGGCTACGGGCTTATTCCACTTGAGCCACGGCCACTACAACTACCTTGGGCCGAGGTGTGCCCTTGCAGGACATTTGCCAGGCAGCTACGTGGGCCTCGTTGCACACGTTTGCTAGGCACTACTGCCTTGACAGTCAAGTCCGGAGAGACGCCTACTTTGGCCGCTCCGTTCTCCGGGACATTCTGGTGTAAATATTGGTTCGCAGACCCCCCACCACGGGGATGGTATTGCTGGGGTATCTATTCTAAGGTAAGGAATCTATCACTAACGTGTCTCTTTCAGATGCACAAGTTACTACTTGTGTAACGATATATCTGTAAGAGACATTAGTTAGTGATAGATTCCTTACCGACCCACCCCTCCTCCCCGTTCTGCGAACCGATATCTAGGGTTAAGGTCATCCCCTTTCAGGGCCCTAGTTTCTTGGCACCACTGTCGGTTTTTGTCATGGCTCTGCGCTTCTGGCGCGGAAAAGCTGTGGCTAAGAACTGACGTCAGCACGCGGAGGCGGCGTCTAAGTACTCTGACGACGTCATCACGGCGCCCACGACGCCTACGACGGACGCGGAGCCGCAGACGACGCATGCCGACGCGCAAGGGTACTGCTACGCAAAACTTTCCGGATCCAGTCTGACGCCTGGGGTTATTCTAAGGTAAGGAATCTATCACTAACTAATGTCTCTTACAGATATATCGTTACACAAGTAGTAACTTGTGCATTAAGTTTATTTTGCCGATACACGGCGTGATTATGGATGGGTGGTTCTTTGAAATAACAACATGCACATTTCAAGATGGCGCTTAAACATGAATGTTTGAAGCAGTCCTATGTTTGTTTTTACCACCTATAACGGATGTACATAATGGCGCCGCGCAGCATGTTTGTTTGTAACACTGACGAAGGGAGTTTCTCCCGAAACGCGTTTGTTTTGGTAATAAACCTTTTTGCTGACAACTGGAACCCCGAGAGTGCTGTATTTCTTCTAACCCGGCTGGGTATCATTTGGGAGAAATTGGAGCGAATATATATATATACATATATATATATATTCCACAATAATGACGAAGTTCTGCCTGCGCCTCTTTGACAATGGCGGGCCTCGACGGGGTTTCGTCCTACCCCTTTAGATCCAAGAAAACGCTGTCTCTTTCCTTCGTAAGACAGAAAGTCGAGGCCCAATTTGCTTTTCAAGTGATTTTATTCGGCAACAACACCCAACGCGTTTCGCAGTCTTCGCCGTTTGCTCACGAGTGAGCAAGCGGCGAAGGCGTTGAATGAAGATTTAATCCAAATGCTGTATTGAGAGCCCACTGGGGCAGAATTGTGTCTAATAGATGTAACCTAAAAGCCCACTTGGGCAGAATAAGTGTTACTTGTATAAATGTATACTGTATATATTGTATCTTGTTAATACATAGCTTCACTCAAGTCCTGATCCAGAACGCCAGAGAGAGTTACAGCTGTGATCCTAAGTCCCATAGTCACTAATAACCCCAATATTTCCCTGCTCTAGATAAAGTGCAGACTCACCCAGAGTTGCTCCTAAAATACACAAAACACACAAAGAGGTATGTTTTACTCATGGAAACATTCACATTTACTTATTTAAGAGCTTTGTGTTAATAATACATACAATAACCATGGAGGCCCTTGGTCTGCATTATGATATAACAAACAGCACATGACTGTGAGACTGAGATAGGGAGATCTGCTATAAATTTCACGACCCTAATGTTCATAGTTTGCTTTGAGTGTTAAGTCCTTTGCTGGATCTGTGTAAGTCACCTTTAATTCTCAGATTTACAGCGATGATTGCAAGAATAGAGATCCATTGGTATTCTAGAGATCTTCCGCCAGGTCTTGTATACCTTTCTGGTCAAATGACATGTACGTCCTGAAGGGCTGAGCTGAAGAGTTTCCTTATTTTTAGCTTTTCTAACTTTTCTGCCTTACTGTGCCCACTTATACTTTTGGTGCTGCTACAAAGCCTATTCCTCATCAAGTTTGCATCAAGGAAGATGAACCAGAGTTGGTGAGTGTCTCGTGGTTGGCTTGCAGCGGTTGTAGGAAGTATCGAACCCGACTTGACCCTTTACAAGCCAGCCACTGTACAAGTCATGTATAAACTCTCCTTTATATGCCTCTAATAGCTATAATATTGCTGTTTCTAAGCACTGTTAATAAAAGGTGTTACTTATATGTTAGTTTAATGCTATTCAATGTTTATGTCTCTTGGAAGGATGAAAGGCTAAACTGGCCTCAGTGGGATTCAAACAATATGGTAAAAAACGCACAAATGCCAGTGCTTAACATACTCAGCCATGCTGCCATTTATCTGTGACAAATGTATGTTAATTACATTTCTAAGTGGTATGGTTGTCCAGCAGGCCAGTCACTTGCTGCATACTTTAGACCGGGAAAGTAAAAATAACGCTGATGAAATTCAGTTGAGATATTGGAAGATTGCTCAATATGTGCACAGTATTTCAATAGACTTGCTATGCTGCCAAAAATATATTCAAAATGCACAGCTTTTTGATGTATAATGGTGCCACTTTCCCTTGAAAAAGGGTCTAAGAAAGAGGAATGTAAAGTCAAAGCGGTTTCCTTTGTATACTACATTATACCTATGTTCCTTGCTTAATTTTCAACCTTTTAAAAATCTTTGTTGCATTGTATGCTTTAAAATATATTTGTAAATTCATTTTTAAAAAGAGAAGGGTTTTATTGTGTATTTTTAGAAACTTATGACGTAACTTTAATTTTTACTCTGTCCTTTGCCCCAGATAGTATCATTGTGTTCAAGTTACAAAATGGTCATTTATACTATACCATAAACAAAGAAGTGCATAATAAGATAATTAGCAGTAGTTTGTTAGTAGATGTTGTTATAATTTTGTTTGGGAAATTATGCTTCACAATTGACAGCCCAGGTTGTGCCTTTGAACAGAGACTATATAAAATGAACATTTCAAAAAGCAGAATTTCAGTTCCTTGGCTCTGGTATTCCTTCATGATAAGAGGGAGTGCCTCAGCACCTCATGCACCCCTGGTTCCAGCGCAACTTCCCACAAATACACGTTTGTCAGCATTACCAAACTCCCAAGATGGACCCCACATTTGAACACTCACTTCCCACCTTTTTTAAGTTGGATTTATGAGTGCTGATTTCCCAAATTGTAGCAGATAAGTCCGCGCTCATAAATAGGCATCTAAGTGGCACATTCACTTGTAAAAGTATGTTTATGACCTATTTTACCTTCGTGCATATGGCCCTTAGTGATTTGGGCCCTAGAGCTACATCAATTCCTCACCTTCTACCTACCCTGCTACTGTGCCTCCCGTGAAGTCACCTGATAAACTCAAAACTTCATTCCATTCCCTAGTGCTGTTCCAGCACCTCACCACCCCAAGCCCCTATTTGCAGTATTTTTGTTCCAGTGCCTTCATCTCTGCTAATCTGATGATTTTTAAGTGAACCTCTAGCAGGAAAAAACAGAATCCCTGTGTGTGTGGTCTATGTCTTGATCACATCTCTGCTTCATATTTTAAAGAAGTGTGCGTTCCATTTGCGGTGAGCAGCAGCACCCCGGGTCCTCTGCCCTCCCCCTTTTATTCATCCTAAAATACAGAGCCCATGACATAGATCAACAGAATGAGAATGTAACACTCGCTTTGGTCAGAATTCCAAAAGCGTGATGTGTAAAGTAAGATCTTTGCCCTCAAGGAATTAAATGAATGCAGGTTAAATCATGGTAAGTTATGTGGTTGACAGGGATTTATCTTATTCGAGTAACATTTTAAAAAAACACAATCCACATGTCCTCTTGTCTGCGAGATCAATCCACCCACAGAGGGTGTCGTCATTTTTTTTCAAGATTTTTGACCTGATGAGATTTTCTCCAGGCGAGGCTTCACTCAGGTTTTCACACCAAGCAGAGTGATTGAATGTGTTTGCACAAGTGAGATGCCACCTGTATACTGGACTGATGTGGGGGAGGCATGCCTGTGGCGTGTTTCACTAAGAAAGAATGGTTGGCAACTATGTATAGTATCTAGGATCCAAGCCTATCTTTTCCCTATTGGCACAAAGGACTGTGTGCTTGTGCTCGGCTGGAATGACAGTACGTGATGGGTGCTATGAGTGACTATGGGTGTGGTCATGCTTGGGTTGTATTATGGGCTTAAAATATGCTGGATCCCAGGTAGTCAATCAATCAGGATTATAAAGTGTGGCTAATCACCCAATAGGGTATCCAGGTGCTTGCAGGTCCCGGAACCTTATTTGAACAGCCAAGTTTTGAGGGTCATTCAGAATTCCAGCAGTGAGGTGATTGTCTGAAGGTGACTGGGAAGACTATTTCAGGTTTTTGCTGTGATATGGGAGAAGAGTGTCCTCCATTTCTGCTTCACTAGATGAGTCGAGTATAGGCAAGTGAAAGGGAGGCAGAGCATAGTCTTCTCGACGGGTGGTGGAAGTTTAGGCGGTGGTTAACGTATGTGGGTCCTTTGTTGTGTGCAGAGGTCAGCAGCTTGAATTGGCATCTGTTCTGTACAGGGAGCCAGTGGAGATGCCTGAGGTGGGGTGTGATGTGGGTACATCGATCAAGGCCGAGGAGGAGTCTGGCTGCAGTGTGTTCTGTATGGCTCAAAGTCTCTGTAGAAGGTGTGTGACGATTCCTACATAGAAGGCATTGCTGTAGTCAAGTCGGCTGGTGATGAGGGCCTGTGTCACAGTGCGTCTCGTGGTGGGGTAGCCACTTGAAGATCTTATGTAGCATGCGCAGAGTAAGAAAGCAGATGGAGGAGACAGCATTGATCTGTGATTTCATGGTGAGCTTGTTGTCAGCGATGATTCTGAGTGCGGGTCTAGAGTCTAATGGCCATCAGGAGTCACTAAATGTGTTTGTTGCTGTTGCCAAAGATCAGTACTTCCGTCTTGTCTGGGTTCAGCTGCAGGCAGTTGTTCTTTATCCAGTCAGTGACATTTGTCATATATTTGTGGAAGTTGGTTCTGGTTGTGGTGGGGTCGTCTGTGAGTGAGAGGATGAGTTAGGTGTCATCTGCGTTGGAAATTATGCTGAGACCGTGGGATCTGACGATGTTGGTCAGCATGGGGCTGAGGAATGAGCCTGGGGGGACTCCACATTTCATCTCCTTGGGTTCAGGGGTGAAAGGTGGGAGGTGACCCTTCTGAGTGTGTCCCCTTGTATGCCGGTGTGGTGGAGTCTTTCGATCAGTGTGTTGGAATACGAGTCGAAGGCTGCAGAGAGGTCGAGGAGGATCAAAGCTGCTGTTTCTCCTCAGTCAATGAGAATTCGGATGTCATCAGTGGCTGCGATCAGGGTGGTTTCAGTGCTGTGATTGCTGCGGAAGCCGGATTGGGAGGCGTCAAGTAGCTGGTTCTGCTCCAGGTGTGGCATGAGTTGATTGCTGATGATCTTTTCCAGTAACTTCACTGGAAATGGGAGCAGGAAGATCGGACTGTCATTTTTGAGTTTGCAGGGATCAGCAGTGGGTTTTTGAGTAGTGGTCTGCAATGGCGTGCTTTCAAGCATCTGGAAATGTTGAGGTGGTGATAAAGGCGTTGAGTAGGGTGTTGAGTTCTTGGCCGATTATTTGGTGTCCGAAGTTCAGGATGTGGTGCGGCCATGAGTCTGTGGGAGCTCTAGAGTGGATGGATTTCATGGTGGTGGTGTCCTGGGTGGAGAGGCTGTTCCAAGTGGTCAGCGTGTGTTTCGTGCCGGTTACGATGGTGGCATATTTGTCGAGAAAGTCCATAGGGTTGGGGTTTGAAGTTTATGTATATGGGAGCAGTCTTGTTGTGGAAGAAGTGTGTGAGGTTATCACAAGCTCCTGTGAGGGTAAGATATTGTTTTTGCTGGTAGCTGGGTTGGAGAATTCCTTAACAATGTTGAATAGTTTGTGGTGGTGTTGTCGTTGGTTTTGATGCATGCAACAAGGGCTGTCTTCTTTGCTGCCCTCAGCAGGTGGAGGTAGAGGTTGAGGGAGGTCTTGAAGGCTGCCCTGTCAGAAGGGTCCTTGCTGGCGCGCCATGTCCTCGCTAACTGTTTTCTGTCCCGTTTTGCTGTTCTGAGTTCTTGGGTGTACCAGCTGGCCTTTTTAGAGGATTTTTTTCTGAATGTTGTTCTTGATGGGGATGATGCTGCCTGCACAATTCCTGATCCAGGCGTTGAAGTTTTTCACTCCGTTCTCGAGGTGGTGGTAGCTGGGTTGGAGGTGTTGAGGGTGTTCGCCTAGCTGGTTTCTGAGATTATGTTCCACCCCGATGGGTGGCATTGGTCATCTTGGGAGTGTTGGTGTGGGGCTAGAGATACTGAAGTGGATGATGGAGTAATCGGTCAATGTGAGTTCTGTGACATGGCTGTATTTGAAGCAGTTGCTGTAGGTGTGCGTAAGGTCCTACTGTTGAGGAGGTGTGCAGTGTTTTTGTCGTTGGGGTTGTCAATGTGGGATTGTAGGTCGCCGAGGAAGATGTAGTCCTTGGAGTCTAAGGCTAGGGGTGCAATGAAGTCTGAGATGGTGTTGCAGAAGCTGAAGCACGGGCCTGAGGGTCGGTATGAGAGGGTGCTTCTGATGTTTCTCTTGTCCATGTGGAGCTTGAAGCTGAGATGTTCCATGGGGTGGTGTTGTCGGTGGTACACTGTATGGTCTTTCTGTGGATGATGGCTGTTCCTCCTCCTGGTTTGTTGATGCGGTCCTGGTGAGTGATTTATACGATGTCTGGTGAGAGGGTGGCGATGAGGTCACATAATTCAGTGTGATGCTAGCATAGTGAGCATGTGTTGAAAAGGGCACATTGGAGTTGGTGTTTAGGTTCAAGTGGTGTGTTTGGTGTGGGGCTGGTGAGTGGGCTGGTGTGTGTACAGTGGCAGGTGAAGTGGGTGCAGGTGAAAGGTCCTACCATGGAGTGCGGGTCAGTGTGGTGGCAGTGTTTGTTGCAGCATTCGGGGTCTTTGGGGTGGGAGGGCCATGGGTTGTGGTGCTAGGCACTGTCCAGGCTCGGACAGGCACAGGTGGTCTTGCCTTTGGTTCAACCGTGGCGTGCCCACTGCACCCGTCCATTGCACTGTCGCTCTGTGGCCTGCATTAAGTAGGTCATGAGGTGAGTGGGGCTTCTGTTGGTGGAAAGTGAGCGGGAATACCCGGTCGGGAAAACCCTAGCTGGAAAACCGGGGCACATGCGTGTCACTCTATCAGTCTGGAACTCGTAGGAATTGCAGGCTACAAGCAAGTGTCTAGCTAGGTATCCAGGTGCCTACTGATGTGGTCTTGCTGTGGCCTGCATTAAGTAGGTCCTGTGGTAGACAGGGCTTCTGTTGGCGGGAAGGACATTGAGTGGGAAAACCGTAGCCGGAAAACACCTTCGAAAAAACCAAGGCAGCTGCTGTGTCACTAGATCAGTCTGGAACAAGCAGGATCTGGAGGCCACAGGTAAGTGGCAAGCTAGATGTCTTGGTGCCTCCTGCAATCCTAGTCAAAGCGGCGAATCTGAAGATTGCATCGGGGCTGATTTATGAATGCCCATGAGATTCTACCAGAAGGATTCTGAAGTGCTGCTTTGGAAAGTCAATTCTATCACTCTTTCTGGCATGTCCCAAGGAAGTGGGCACTTGTTTGCCGTCAGGAAACATAGAAATGCTTCTATTCCTGTAGTAGGCTGTCTGACCAGTTCTTCAAGCCTGGACAAGTGAAGTGCAGTTAGGCAGTCCTGGTATCAACTATTGCAGATATTGCTGGAAATGTAGAAACAAGCTATAAGCTACCTTCTTTTTAGGTTTTGGCTTTCAGGGAATAGCTGGGTTGCATACTTTAGGCACAGATCTGGGAGTGCAGTGTGGGGTAGAACATCTAGTTAATTCTGCATATTGTCATAGAAATTGCAAATTAAATTTATATAGCCCTTACTACCCCTGATGAGGCGTCGAAGATCTTTGCAGTGAGTAGATTCTACTCTGACACTCAAGAGTAGAGCTATGTATCACTTAGTATAGATTGCCCAAGAAGTTTTATTCTTTTTGTAGACTTTATTTTATCATTAATGAAATATAACTAGTAACTTTAATAAGTTAACTCTTCACCTCAACTGTGGTTTAGACTTATAAGCAATGTTTACATTAATGTCGATGATTGACAATTAGCTGCCAAGCACAGGGACTGCTTGAAAGTGTTCACAGCTGAATGATATAGTTGGCTGTTGTTGCATTAGCGGTGGCTGCATATGAGTACAGTGTTGCTGGGCAGTGTCGGCACAGTTACTGGAGATCGTGGGCATGTCGCTTCTCAAACTGTTATGAATAGAGATTCAAAATTTCATTAAAGACACGCAGGCTAACATTATGTTTTGATCTTTTAAGTGCCACTCCTACAGCACCTTTAAAGAACTTTCAAATAATAACACTACGATCTAGAACTAAAGCACCATAGTCCATAAATAATCCCCTCATAGAACACTCTTCCTCTTTTAAATGCAGTGAACCTATCTCCTTTGTCCTCTTATTCCTCTCTCCACCTTGAAACTGTCACTATCAAGCTCCTCTTCTACTTCCTTTTCATTGTCCCTCTGAGAATAGTAAACAAGTTATCAGCATATACCTCTCACCATCTATGTAGTACCTGAAAATTTAAAATGTCTTATTTTTACTATTATCTTTCACATACATAATCCTTTCCCGCCACTTTCTTCCCTTTAACCTTTTTTCTTATTTTTTTTTAAGGGAAGTGGTGGGTGGGATGATGTTAGCCTCTGTGTCTTTAATAAAATCTTGATTCTCTATTCATAACTTTTTGGGAATCGCTGTTTCATTTCAAGAGCGGAGACTACCATCATGCATGTTGACAGCCCTTCAACACCACATTTGCCAAATGCTTTACTGATCTAAAATAATGCATTGCTAAGGTATTTGCATATGACCAGTCAGCTGCTTTCAGAATCTCCTCCAATCTTTACTCGCTATTGCATCTCTCAATGAATGCCTTAAATATTTGCACATCAATTCCTGCTTGTTCCATTACTTCATTTAGTCCATCTGGTGATAATGGTATTATTCACTGCGCCATATGGTTTAACATACGATATCAACAATTGATTCTCTCCATTTCTTCTGTAATCCATCATTTTGTTCTTATATGCAGTCAAATATTCCACTACACATAACTTTTTACAGTCAGGGAAACTTGGATAAAAGACTGATTCAGACATTGTCTTTCTTCTTTTCCAGATTTCAAAATATACCCCATCTGGACCATACATTTTATTACTCACCTCCAAAGCTTTGACATCTGATACCCTTCTAAAAAACATAAAACATACTAAAGTTGATAACTTAACTGAAAGTTTCTTCAAATACAAATATTTATTTACTGGCCAGGACTTAAATAAAGACAATACCATAGTCACGTCCCATTATTGCTCTTGGAGGTCTTCTCAAACTCAACTTTACATACCATAGTATGTCTTCCCACTGATCTTCTATTCACTTGAACATGTCCAGCCAAATTGCTGACCTATAAAAATTCATTGTTCTGTAACTCATACCTTTTTCAAATTGCTCGCTACAAGAAAATTATCTATCTATAGGAGCCTCCACAGGATTTAAACTCCTCTCCATGCACCAACGAGCCCATATTCTACATATTCCCTTGAATCTCCTTCTTGATCCTTGTGCCCAAGACTCCTCAAGCAGTTTGACAGTGCTATTCCAAAGTCCCTTGAAACATTCAGATCTCTTGACACTTTCATTCCAAAGGATGTTCTTCTTCTTCTCCGTTCTTCAGTAAACCTTCTGTTGCCCTGAATCATAAAAGGTATTGCACATACCAATTCCATCATTGATGGAAACAACACGTGAGACACCCAAAACGGAGTCAACAAAACCAACTGTTAAATCTCTGCTCTCACTTTTCAAAATACCCTCTAGATCATTGCACATGAAGGAAATGCTATCAAATTCAACTGCCTTGGTAAGTACTCTGACTTTACCTTTATCTTGTGCTCCAAACAAAAATACGAAAGTTCTTTTGCTAATTCCGACTAACCACAGGATCTGCTCCCTCCTAATCAAATGATATAGGCCACAGCTGACACATTATCCATCTTCATCAACACTGTCTGACCTTTCAAAATCTCCATGAAGCTTCTCAAAGCATATTCCACCAGTTTGTTGCTCTCCTAACCATGCCCCCATCCTCTCAAGTTGACATCTGTTTATAAAAAAAAGTCTGGGACACATCCAAAAATGGCCTGACCATTCCATGTTGCCATATTGTGTAAACACCAATTCAACTCCTCCCTTGCTTCCTGATTCAGCATTACTCTGTCTCCATACCACTGACCTTTCCTCAAAGCAAACCCCTTTTTTTTTTTAATTCAGAGGACCTGGGAAAATTGCCTGGATTGAAGCTGATAACAATCCTACCATCAGATTTAAATCCCCCAAGGACAACATGTTCTTCCTCAAAACATGCAATATTTCCTTCCTTATCATTAGGTTTCACCTGAGCCAGCGCATGCGCTGGTCTGGCGAGACATTTAGTGAGTGGGCTTCAGAAATCCGACCACAAGCTTTTGCTTGTGGCCCTAAAGCTTGCAGTGACGCGCGTGGGTATGCGCAGAGCTGCCATCTGCCTTTCCATCATGCCTCATTAAGCGCATCGCTTGCAGCACCCTTACAGCGCAATCACTGTCACTTTTGCTGCTGCTGCGCACACGTGCACCACGCCCATGCTTTTGTTTAAATGTTATCGTCCCCTTTCCATCCCGGTTAGCCTCTGCTCTTACTCATAGGATTCACTCTTCCCCCCCTCCCCCAATATTGCCTCGTGTTAATGTTCCATTGATTTCGTACCGCCTGTCCCTCGAATGTCTGTTCTTTTCTTCATGTATTTGGAACTCATCGTATTAAGGTCAGCAAGCTGAGCTTCATCTTTTAACAACGGTGGCTGTGCACGTTTCTTTGGTTATCCGCAGATCGCCCACCTCCTCCTTATTTACTTTGGCCAGGGTGCTGGTAAAACTGCTGAAGTCAGTTCTGAATTTTGGCTGCTGAGTAATGCTTGTTGTTTTCACACGCTAACAACGGTGGCTGTGCTCGTTTCTTTGGATATGCACCGATCACCCACCTCCTTATTTACTTTGGCCATGGGGCCGGTAAGACGTCTGAAGTCAGTTCTGAATTTTGGCTGCTGAGTAATACTTGTTGTTTTCACATGCTTTGCTTTTCAGCACACTTGGGACTGTAATTAAATTTGCACTCTTGGGGGGGTGCTGCAAAATGTTTTCTTTTACACTCAAGTCCTCTGCTTTGAAACGTTTTATTAGTATTACATACACCACGGTACGCCCGCTCCTGCTTCCTTATTGTGGCTTACCATCCCACTGTGAGACGCTATTTAAGTGGTTTAGCGATCCAGTGTTTTGAATCGCTTTAACTTAGTGTAAGAGCCTGATGCAGCTTGGATGAATAAGGGATCTTAGGCAATCGGGTGTTGGTTACAGGCGAAACCCATCATGAGCCAGAAAAGTCTGGGTAACCTTGTGGTCTCTCAGGGACAGTCCTACCCTTCCTTCACAGAAGCCTGCACCCTGCTTAGTAGTCACTACTCCTGCCTGGTGCTTGACACTCACCATAGACACATGGGCTCCCATTTAAATATCTCTAAATAAAGAAAACTGCCATCCGAAACCAGCTCAACACCGAATTGCTTCGATACAGCGAAAGGTAAAGCTAGTGACAGATTACAGTAATGGACACAGACCTCCCTGGGTATAGGCGGGTCATCAGGTGATATATGCTGTAGCTGACATTGGTGCCCTTTGGGGATAGACAAGGCAAGATTTTTTATTTTTTTGGTTTACTTTTTGAAACTTCTCTTGCCTAAACATTAAATCTTTTAAATTTTACTTTTTAAATTATTGGTATGTTGATGTGTTAGGAGCTCACACTGACATTACTTTGCCTCTCTGGTCCAAACGAATGTGCTAGTGTTAGAACCTTTGTATGTATATTTCTTCCTCCAATTCTGTGATGGTTTTGGCCAGTTCCTCTATCAATAGCAATATTAAATCCAGGGAACACTTGTTTAAGATTTCAAACCATTTTTCCATGAACTTAGGGTTGCTGTTCAATCGATATAACATGGGTCTGATTGCAAGCCTCAATCCTCGAGGGATTCTCTGTGCAAACCCCGAAATGCATTGGGTTGTGAACTAAAACTGTGTTGTGTATAAATTGTTCAGAAAAAAATGTATGATAAAAGACACTAATTGTATATTGTTTATGTATATATTGCAATGAACTATGCTTTATTCGTTTGAACCTAAAATGAAATAAGCTATAAAACATTTTTGAATTAAATATAAGGCAAATGTTAAAATTTGAAACATTCATTTTCTAGTTAGTGCGCACTCGAGTCCTTGTGATCTTGCGATCCCTGGCTACATACATTGATCGAGGGTGTTGGCAGGCACCAATTTAGTGCAGCACACATACCGTACAAGTGATCTATTTTTGATTAACGGAGTGCAATACCACCAACCATTCATCATTAGTGTTAGAACCTTTGACATTTCTTTATACGAGATTCTCTGCAGTCAAGTTGTTTAACTCACTGACGTACCTCCCTTGTATTAGAACTTGTGTGACAAATCTCTTTAAATCAAACCTATGCAGTAAGTTTATTATCCTCTTGAATGTTCTTACTAAAACCAGAATCTAACCAACAGGATACAAGCATACCTATTTGTTTCATGGGCGGGCATGGTTCACACTTAACTCCACATTTGGCTTGTACACGCTGAAGCCTATGATGTGCGGATTATGCGATGAATTCTGCAATGGCGTTATTACTTCCATGTGGTATTTCATTGGCATTTAACCTGTTAATAATTTTAATCCATTTCAGCTAATAAAAAACGTGTTACAGTTTGCATATTACTCAACAGATGATGGATTATGTAGCAATCCCGCAAAATCCATGAATATGCAGAAAATACCACCACCACAGAATCACATAATTCCAGAGACCCTGCATATAGTTCTTTGCTCTGGTGAATATATATATTTATATATACACGTGGAATGGTGGGAGGAGCAGGTCCTCAGGTTGGAATACAAAAACATATGGGAAGAGCACATCATAGGATGGATGCGCTTTATAGATGCCTTAATCTTCATGTGGAAGGGACCTGAGGCTTTGGTCAGCGATTTTATCCAGAAACTTAATGCAAACAACCTTAATCTCCAGTTCACTGCAGAAGTTAACAATAAATCCATTGACTTTCTAGATGTTCATGTTTGCATTGGAGATGGAGGCATTGAGACCACACTGCATAGAAAAAGAACCACCGGGAATTCGAAGCTTCATGTGTCAAGTTTTCACCCCATCCACTTGATAAGAAGTATCCCATACTGGGAATTCTTAAGGCTGTACAGAATTTGTTGCACTGATCAATTCTTTGAACAATGTATCAATGAGAGTAAGCTCAGGTTCTTGGCCAGGGGTTATAGTGGCCAGGACATCAATACAGCTTTGGCCAAAGTTAGAACTAAATCCAGGAGCTATTTACTAATCAGCTCCAATATTACAGGATTCAAGAGAAAAGAGAATACTGCCTTTGAGAATACAGAAACCAATTCAATGAGATTTGTAACATCATATAGTAGCCAACACAAGAAGATCAGGACTATTATAAACAAAGACTGGCCAATAATTCAAACAGACACAGTATTGAGTCAGTTTTTCCCGACTTCCACAGCTTTGACATTCAGAAAATCTAAGTCTATGTACAATGCCTTAGTCAGGCCCTGTCCTGAATTGACAACCTTAGCCAGCCAACCCAGTACAATGTGGCTAGCACCAGGTAACGGTTTAATCAAGTGTAATACATGCAGAGCATGTACATTTGGAATAAATACAACTAAGTACACTACCGTATTTGGTGCATCGATTAACTAAATTAAGGCCAAATACAGATGCTGCACTGAATTTGCTGTCTACGTGTTGAGTTGCACATGCGACTTGCAATACAGGCAGCATGAAACTTCAGGTACATGTACGCATCTTGCAGCATCTGAGAGCAATAGTCAATTCATACATGACTTATCCAGTGGTCAGACATTTTAAGGCAGTCCATAGGAACAAACTAGAGGATCTTAAATATTATGTCATAGCCGCAGTCCCACCAATGAGAAGGGGAGGGAACAGGGAAAAAGTCCTTAGACAACTGGAGGAAAAATTTATACTCAAACTAAACACCCGTACTCCTAATGGACTTAATAATGGGAAAGAGTTGTACAACTTTTTATAAGAAAATAATGCTTTATTAGATCTTGTGGATTGTCTTTTAGATTATTTGTATCTTATAGGAATATAATATTTTACATTTGTTTTACATTTCTTCAATGATATATTTATATTTATATATATGTTTAGAGGTTATTAATGACATTGTTAAGATAAATTATCATTTTAGCAATTTTAACAACTTATTTTGGAATAAGTAAATGTCTATACATCAAATACGGGTCATCCTTTCCCAAGAACACCTATGTTTACATATTTATTCATATTTATTCACATTTTAATGCTTATATACTTAAGACTTCCCCATGGTACCCGTTAAGGTCACATTGTGTTGCACCCGGTGAACAAAATCTTTTAAACATTGATTTTCTGAAATTGTTTCTGTTCCTGTATCTAAAGTTTGAATCAATGACTACCATATCAGAAAAGTAACTACGACCCACGATACATTTTCTCCATCAAGTAGTATTGTTTACGATAATAATCAGAATCAGCAGTTTGCTTAAAATCTTCTCTACAACTCCCGAAAATCTGGATTGTAAAGTCAATTCAGATTTCTTGTTAGATTTTTATATTCACAATAAGTTCTATTGTGATTATTTACTTATTTGTTTTTTAGTTTTAAGCACAAAAACACACTTTAAACAGCACATTTAGAAGCACCTTGAAGTATATTCCTATCTGGAGTTCACACTTAGATCAATGACCAACAAAGTAAAGCAGCAGTAATGAAACTAAATGAATGGTCAAGAGCAAGACATAATAATAACAATAATAATAATAATGAATTTTGTAAAGCGCCTCGTTACGCCATGTCGGCGTGTCCCCGGGCTAGGATGAGTCGGAGAGGCAGAGCCACAGTACCTAAAATGACATTAAAGCATAGCTATTATTGTAAGAACAGGTAAGTTTTGAGATCCTTCCTAAACTTCATCTCAGATGACTCCAGCCGGAGGTTAAGAGGGAGTCTATTCCAGCTCTGGGCGCCAAAAGCCGAAAGGACCTACCACCCATCCTGGCCTTCGTGACCTTCTGGACTAACAACAGGCCAGTCCCGCTAGATCTGAGAGGCCGTGCAGGCATATATGAGGTGAGGAGACTGCGTAGATACAAAAGGCCAGTGCCCTGGATAATGCGATGGCACGTGCAGAGAGCCTTAAACAACACTCTCTTCCTAACAGGAAGCCAGTGTAGCATGCTTAAGGCACTTTTAGAGGCAGCCCTCCTGGGTAGCATGAGGACCAGCAGTGCCGCAGCATTCTGCAGCACCTGAAGTCTGTTTGCACATTTAGCAGTGGCGCCAAGATACAGTGTATTGCCATAAGCCATACGCGAAGTAACAAGCGCATGCCCCAGCGTTTTCCTGGCCTCAATGGGGAGGAGATCCATGGTTTTCCGTAAGCCCTTAAGGACTCCAAAACACATCCCCACTACTGGTCTAGTATGCTGTTCAAAAGTAAGGTCAGAATCCAACCATACACCCAGGTTCTTCGCCTGGGTGCATGGTATAGGGATAGGGCCCAGACTTGATGGCCACCAAGTCGACGACCACACTGATAGACCACCTCCTACCACAAGCACCTCGATTTTGGCTCCATTAACTTTCAGGCAGTTGTTTGCCATCCAGGAGACAAGCTACTGCATGCATGCCCTGAAATTGGAAGCTACAGAATCCGGGGCCTGCGATAGGGAGATCACCAGCTGTGTATCATCCACGTATGACACGACCCTGATTCCAAAACCCTCCACTATTTCCGCCAGGGGGGATACATATAGATTAAATAGGGTGGGACTCAGGGCCGAGCCCTGTGGCACACCCTGTTCCAATTTAATGGCCTTGGAGTAGTGGACGCCCTGTCTGACCTGAAAACTGCGCTCCACTAGGAAGGATTGCGGCCATTTTAGAGCTGGGCCTGAGACGCCACCCTTATTCAGACGCTGCAGCAAGGTGTAATGTGCCACAGTATCAAAGGCGGCGCTCAGATCCAGGAGAATTAAAGCCATTGTTTGCCCATCATCTGCTCCCTGTCTAATGGCCTCCGTGGCCATAAGTAAGGCGGACTTAGTAGAATATAGAGCACAAAATCTAAATTGAGAGGGATGCAGGAGGCCGGCCTCTTCCACATGAGCCATAAGCTGTTGATTTACTACCTTCTCTGCCACTTTGGCCAGGTACGGCAACAGCGCAATAGGTCGTAAGTTGTCAAGCTTCTCAGGGCTGATATTAGGTTTCTTCTGTAGTGGAAGAACAATTGCATTTTTCCAACTAACAGGCACCGTATGTGCACTAAAAGATACCTCTAAGAGATGTCTTATATATGGCTCAAGGATGGCAATACTCTCGCCAAGCAATTTAGGTGAGGCAGGGTCTCTGGGCGAGCCAGATTTAATGCTTAGGCACTACTAAGCAGCTCGGGGGAGGGGATAGTGAAACTGTCCAGTCTCCTACTTTCCCCAGCTCCTCCAATCTGCTCTACAAACTCTGTCTCCTTCTTTACAGTCCCCGGAAAGGAGGAATACATTTTCTCCACCTTTTCTGAGAAAAAGGTTGCAATGCGGTCACATGATTCCACCGAGCCCTCCATTGGAGCGACAGACGCTGCCAAGGAAGAGATCTCCTTATAGATCTTAAAAAGTTATTTGGTGGAATTTCCTGCTGCTCCTATTCTATCCACATAGTGCGCAGCTTTGGCCCGTCTAATGAGCCCATTATACAGATATTTTAACTTGTCTCGATTTAAAAAACCCTTTCTCCATTGCCTCTCAAGGCTTTAGCAAGATGCAAGTCAGAGTTAAACCAAGGTGCTGATTTCTGTGCCATGCCCTGGACTTTGGTAGATAATAGGGGGCCACATTGTCTAATGCTTCAATTATCCGCAACTCTAAATTAAGGCAAGTATTTTCAATGTCAATGCCCCACGGAGACCCACCCAGGGCCAGTGCTTTATTAAACTTGTTTCGTAAGAAGCCCGCCCATTTAGGATAAGGGCGAATCAGTGCGGGTTGAATATGGGCTCTAAGGTCTAGGACCTTCACCATAAAGGGGACAAGAAAATGGTCTGACCAGGGAATGGGAAGGGGGATGGTAACTTCTACTCCTTCCCAGTTGGCAAACACAGGATCCAATAGGTGGCCATGCTGGTGGGTAGGAGCATGAGATTTCAGACTTAGCTAAAGCGTCTGAAGTTCCTGGCAGAGGTCAGCAGCCCTCCGATTTAGGGGATCCTCCAAGTGGAAATTGAGGTCACCCAGCAGTAAGAGTTTGTTATTACGTAAGGCTAAGTGAGTAACCCCTTCCAGCAAACTGGGCACAAATCGTGTTTGAGAGCCAGGTGGTCTATAGACCACGAGCCCCTTCACCGTGAGGTTAGGGCTGACGTGATCATAAATGAGCCCACCTCACTGTCGGCTATAATGATAGGTTCAAGTGAGCATCGGAGCGGCTGTTTAAAGATGATGGCTATCCCTCCTCCTCTGCCTGTCGCCCTATCAATCCTAGTTAGCATATAACCATAAGGTAAAGCATAAAGGATTTCTGGCTCTGACTCAGAATCTAACCATGTCTCCGGGAGAAACAAAAGATCGAGCTTCCTATCAACGAGAAGGTCAAAAATGTCCAATTTGTGCTTGCACAAAGATCTGCAATTCAGTAGACCACAGCGTAGCCCTAAACTCCCTGGCTGCAGCTTTCTAGCAGTATTGTAGCTGAAGGCGCAGTGCTAACAGCCACCTTCCTGGTTAGCCGCCACTCTATGCCTACATGCACTAGCTATAGCGGGGCACATATTGTGTAATTGTGCCGAATTCAGCTGGATTCTCACCCCTGTGCGGCCAGGGGTTCTGGCCCCGGTCCCCGTACGGCCGCGGACGGGCGCAGACGGGCGGCCACTTTTGCATGTGACCTTTATCCCCCTTCACCTCTAGCCATTAGACTGCTAACCAGCCCACCGGAAGTGCCTTGGCTCTCCCTTCCTTGCCCTCCGCGCAACGGCGCTATTCGCCATGTCGGACCGAGGCGGGAAGTAGGAAGATTGAGCTCCAGCCCCGAAAGTGAACAGAGGAACCTCCAGCTTCAGCAAAATAAGCTGGAGGAGCGGCAGGTAAAAGCCCCCAAATGTGTTCCCTTAATTTAAAAAATAATTCGATTAAAAATCAGCCACATCAGATTGCAAACAATGCGCCAGCAGTTACGGGCTCTGCCACCGCCCACTCATTACAGCGCGGCCGCTTCAGCAAGCGGCCTGTATCCCCCTTCACCTCTAGCCACTAGACCGCTAACCGGCCCACCGGAAGTGCCTTGGCTCTCCCTTCCTTGCCCTCCGCGCAACAGTGCTAATCGCCGAGGTGGACCGAGGCGGGAAGGAGGAAGATTGAGCTCAAGCCCCGAAAGTGAACAGAGGAACCTACAGCTTCAGCAAAATAAGCGGGAGGAGCGGCAGGTAAAAGCCCCCATATGTGTTCCCTTAATTAAAAAAATCATTCGATTAAAAATCAGCCACATCAGATTGCAAACAATGCGCCAGCAGTTACAGGCTCTACCACCGCCCACTCACCACATAAGTGAAACTTTCATGAAATATTGTGTCTACTGTTTTTCCCCCCTAATAAAAAAGTGATTTAGGACTGTGTTGTCACTTTTGTATTAAATATAGGAGATAACATCACATCACTGGACTGTATGATTTCCCTGGGGTAGTTTCTGGCATATTTACCTATATGGCCATTAGATGAGTATGACTTTCTTGACAATGATATGCATACTCTATATCTAAAAATAATTATTTTACAAACTAATTTTAACATGCCTATTTTGCACTTGATTTGTCTTGGTATTTAAACCAGTATCATTCAATTGTTCATGACCATGTATTTGCACTTTGCACTTTGTTAAGTATATATTTATTTGGGGATTTATCCAGCAATTATAGGAGCAATTATAATGATATTGCCTTTTCAAAAAATAATACGAAGTTTACTGAACATCAGATGGATTTACATTTAAAGTATTACTTCTACCTTCACTAAATAACATGACGCAATGAGAGGTAAAAAAATGTGTCTAAATACTGTGGGAGACGAGAGTCTCGTCATGTGAACAAGCCCACCTGTTGGGCGAAACGCGTCATGCCACCATGCCGAATCGTCTGTTTTTTTTAATAAAGAAAGAAGTCACGCACCAAATTGGAGTCCGTGTCCCTATCTTTGTTACGAGTATGCATTTATATACATGCCTGTGGCCTCCCTAGACCCCGTACAACTTTGGTTCATGGTCACTATTTCACCACCCCTGTGCGCAGCAGAGGCAAGCATGTATTCCTGACTCTCACTACATCACCCAGTAATTGTACATCTATTCAATCCCTAGCGGCACATGACCCAGGACAATATGCTGCATGGCTAAACACTTATAAGGACCCAAAGGCTAGACCGATTGTACTTCAAATGCTTGTTTTACATGTTGCACAGGAGTTGATCTGCTGTGCAACATGGCTTAAAGTAAAAAAAAGAAGTGCTAGGATGCGGTCAATGCTAGGTGAGCAATAGTTTTTTTAACTGCTTCATTGCGTGTTTTAATTTTTTTTACTTTAAGCCATGTTGCACATTAGCTAAAATGCTGTGCAACATTTTTGAAAAATTGACTTTCCACAGCAAATCTTGCTGCAGTGTTTGCTCAAGCTTACGTCCTAATATTTCATAGGGCCTACTGGACATTACATTGTGCATAGGCTAGATTTTCCAAGTTCCGCAAGCTTGCGTTGAAAGTCGTAAAATGTCCATACATTAGTGGCTCTGCATCAAATATGTATGGCGATGTGGCACTGCAGCTCTAGGGAATAAGAAATTAGCTGATAGGATCGCGGTACTAAGATATAGGCTTGTTTGTTTAATAACTTGAGTGTCCAGCCTCCTTAGTTTCACAATGGCTACTGATTACCAGATATTATTCACACATACTTATTTTTTTTTAAAGCAGCTTGCTGTAATGCCTATTCACTTACTGGTTCTGATCTTGGCAGCATAGATAGTTTTATTTTATATGATTGTGAGTGACTATAATAACAAGCATCGGCATAGTCAATAGGTCTCGTCTTTGGGACCCTATAAGTGGTTAACCATGCAACAGTTAATGTTGTTGCCCCAAGGATATGGTGCTGCATAACTAAATACTTCTACGGTCCCAAAAGCGAGACCTATTGGCTATGCCAATGCTTGTTTTTACTTTTCTCTCTTGCAGCTGTAACACAATCTTGATAGTATCTAGATCGAATCCCAAACATTTCCTCTTTTGTGAAGGTAACAATATTGACTACTTCTTGATTACCAAAAATCCCAATTTCTCCACCAAGCTCTTTGCTAATGTAGTCTTTTTTCAATTCTTCCAAATCGTGGGAAATTATCAATATGTCATCTAAGTATACCATTAACCGAACAACTCTCTCTCTCAAATAGGCTATCACTGCTCTCATCACCTTCCTGAAGCACCATGGAGCGGAAGACTATCCGAATGGTAGGCATTGAATCTGATACAGCTGTTTTCTCCATTCAAATTGTAAAAAACCTCTGACTTCCCTTCTCCATAGAAATTGTGAAATATGCATCCTTCATGTCTAACTTCACTAACTAATTCTTTTTCAATTACGTCTTTCAAACAATGGATTCCTTCCATCTTAGAATGTCTGTACACCAAATATTTGTTTAAATCCCTTAGATTTATTACTGGTCTCATTTCATGTTTTTTTCTTGAATAAAAAGAGAGAGCTTTCCTCTATATGTTTTACCGCACCTTTCCGTATCATGGATTCTATCTCTGAATCCACTACTGCTTTTTTGCTCTCCTGTTAGACTTATTTCCCTTTGCTCCTTTACCTGTTGTGGTTGTTCTACAAACTCTATTTCATAACCTTGTACAGTTTTTAATACCCATTGATCTTGTGTTATCTTTACCCATTCCTTCACACTGTGTCTTAGTTGACTCCCTATTATTCCTTGGAAAAAATAATTCTGTACTCACCTTGTGATCCTAAACAGCTCTGGCCCCATCCACATACAAATCGTCCTCTTCCTGACCTTCCTGCTCTCCCTCTACTTGGTTAGAAGTTTAAAGAGGCTTGATAACCCCTTCCATACCCTCTGTAATGATAATTTTAATGGGACCTTTGTGTTCCTCGGCCTGTTGAAAGTCCCCTTCTACTGACCCTTCCAAAAACATCTCCTGTTAAAACCTTTCTCATGTTTACCTGTGCCATATCCAAATATACTTTCCTAAACTCATAGCTAAACCCTCTCCAAAAACCAAACCCTTCGCATATTTGCTTGCCGTTTTCTTGGTCATATCCCCAGCTTTGGGCTAATTTTCATCAAAATAGCTTTCCTACTCTCTGCCATTAATGTTGTGTTTACATTCCCTAATAAAATAATGACTCCATGTACGGAGTAACCCTAGATCCATTGCTGACTCATTGACATGACCCTCCTCTGCCATTTCAACGATCCTTTCCAAAGGACCTAGAACATCCAATACCTTATCTTGGGATTGTTTCAGGACCTTTCCAGACATTTGCGTGGGTCTCTACCCAAACTAAGTAAAAAACTAATCATTTCTGGGTCCACATTTGGAGTGCAGCAGACTTTCTCATCATTTATAGGCCTTGAGCACTCAGCTCTAAGCACCCTTATCACTTCCCTATCTGAGGGTTTCCTTACTCACTCTTTAATTAATTTGCTCATGTGATCCATTGGCCAACAGTAACCACTCATTGGGTGCCTTATATTTTATGATTGAAACGTTTCCTTTCGCAAAGGGTATCTTAAAACATCTTTTGAGATTGCACCCTCAATATTCTCAAATTCAGCACTGAACTCATCATCCTGCTGAATATCAAATACATATTCAGCATACTCATTATTGTCATCAGGCAGTGATCCATGTCCGAATTCCATTTCATAAAATTCCTCACCCTGTGTGTGACATGGACACCCTTCTATTTGATGGCGTTAAATCCATCCTTTCCTTTTTTTGACATTGTAAAATTGAGCACCCGACCCAACGTCCATTCTTTTCTTTTAAAATATTATCTATTGTCTCCTTAACCGGCACCTTCATCTCATATTGAATTAATTGTCTAATAACTTCTTCACCTATCACTGACCCAGATATTTCCAAACTAGTTCCCTGTTCTTAATCCATACCTATACTTTAACTTAAAACACCTTTAAAACTATAACACATTAATTCTTATAAAACTATACTAATACAAGAACTAAAACCTGTTTATATTTCTAATAAACTCTCCGCTAACCTTTACATTTCTCTCTCTTGGTAATGGTTACATTTCTTTTGATCTCTGTTACTTAACAGAGTTTATTTAGAGCACTAACACGCTAACTAGTCTATTTTCATTAAGTCAAAATGGCCCACTAATCTTGCAAGAACTCGCGCAAGGCGTTATCTTAAATGTCGTATCAAGAAGGACCCATTGCTAGTAAGGAAGGGGTGCAGAGGGACAGGGAGCCTGATTATGAGGACCAAAATGCCTGTGCTTCTATATAGAATTCAAATTACAAAAAGGGGCTAATGTACCTGTAAAGGACAGAGTGGAAGGCACAGTCTCTCAAAAGGTGGAGAGTGCCTGGGTCAGAGTACTGAATTGGGACAGTCAGTGAGACTGTTTATGGAGCTCCTCATCAGGCCGGCGCTGCAGTGCTCTATGGGTCACCCGGAGGGTCACTTTGGCGAAGATCTTTTAAGAGGCTGCCGTATGATGAGTGCGGGTGAGGTGGTGTGTAATGTGAAGTGGTGGGTGTGAAATGAAGGATTAAAACTGGTAAGGGAGATCCTGCTCTATACTTTAATGAGGGGATTACCCATCCTGCGATAAAAACCTATGGCAGGTGGGTGCTACCTTAGGGTTTGAAAGGAACCCTGGTTGTCAGGGTGCTCAGACTGGATACGGGAAGCCTCCTACTGTCTCAGGGGAGGTACCTAACTACGGTCACTCCTTCAAAAAAGAGTCGACATGTTTCGCGCCTCAACTGGTCATAGGAATCTGTGGGGCTTCATCCGGACAAAAAACATATATAAGGTGGACAAACTAGCCTACACTGTGATAGTGCCCCTGGGTGCTACCTACTGTGTGTGTATTATTCCGGGTCCGACTTAAGCTAGGACATACATTTACATCATCATGTAACGTGGAGGAGCCTCTTTGAAGTCTGCTACGGTTTCGTAGTGCAGACTTCGTGTCAGTACCTTCCCCTCTCCACGTCCCCTACACACAGTAGGTTGCTTTCAGGGGCATTAACATAGTGTGGGGTAGTTTTTTATGACCACTTAATCCAAAACCCTCCCATGTTATTATCTTGATATTGATAAAGGAGGAGGAGGTCTAGGTAGTATCTGGCCATATAGAAAGGCGGGCCGGCATCGGCCACGCTGAAGGTATGGCAGTCGTGCCGGCGCCCGATGACCATGCAGGGCGGGCCTGTCGCGCGCAGTGATGACGCGACAGGTGCGCCTCGCCTCTAAATGGTCGGAGTCCGGGGCGTGACCCGGAAGTGATTGAAAGCACTTCCCGGTCACGTGTTTTTTGGCTAACGCCAGGCCGGTTAGAACTAGCCTCACTCGGATTTTGGCAATAAAAGGCTGAGGAGTGTGCCTCTTTGCTCGCCTCTCCCTCAGCCTGCCATTAGTTACGCCAGCCTCGCTAGGAGGCTGTATTTTAATTTTCTTGTTTCCTTTACAGGTGCGTCGGCAGGACGGTCTATGCGGGCCCTCTTCACGGAGCTCGAGGTCCCGGGTGAAATCGACCTGACCTGAGCAAGATGTGGACATGAAGCGAACAAATCACAGGGATAAGCGGACTGAATCCGCAAGGAATTGTGGCGCTAGGTGGTGGCGGCTGTGGAGTGCCCGTGAAACAGCGCAATAGGTAATTCTATGTGTGCTTGGGTAGTGCTAGTGGGGGCGGTCTCCTTTTCGTTAATTAAAGCAGTGTGAGCAGCGCGATCAGCTGAGTGACTAAAGTGCGCAATCGAGGAATTATGTTGTGCACCTCTTTGAAGCGATTGGCGTTGAAAAATGTGAAACAGCTGAGGAAGTGCGCATTTTAGCAAGCACGTTTGGGGGCGGGCTCCTTCTGGCATGCATTCTCCTCGGAGATTGTGAAGTCCCAATTTTAATATATGTTTCCGTAAAAATTGCGGGTGGCTGCGGGGCTGGGTTCCAGACACAGAGGCAAGCGCACTGTTATTGAGACGCAGCTCCGTGGTGTTGTGTCGGGTGATCTACGCTCAAGGGACATCTAACCCTGACTAGGCCTAGCACGTAGCCCTAGAATAAACTCAGCCAGACACTAGGAATAAAGTTGCTTGGTCGGTCGGCGCGTGTCTCTGAACGCCCTCTCACGTGCTCGACCTCTTTTTATTATAGAGCGGTCACATGACCAACTTGTCCGCCCCTCCGGACCTCGGGGGCGGACCCTCGGGAACACAACATTCCTCCTAAAACAAGAAAAACAACAAAACCAAAAACATACTGCAACACTGCAAACATGGTCTGATCAAGCCCATGGTCTCACTAGCATCAGGACCGATACCTTCAGCGTCTTTCAAAATGCTAGCGCATTCAGTTCAAACATTACGGGCACATATGTAAATGAGAACAGTCTTACGTAAAGTAGTCTCTCAGCCAGCTGGAGGGGGTGGGGTTGGCACGTAGCTGGCGTTGGGACCCTCGCTGAGTCATCGACTCTGTTCCAGCCTCCACCTCGTGGCTTGGCGCCTCGTTGCCGGCCCCCTCCGGATCTGGGGCCTCATTCAGGGCCTCCGTGTCTCCACCCACATCCTCACTAGAAACCTGCTGCTCGTCACGTGGCCTGACCTCGGGCTGAGATGTTGATTCACCAGGTGGCAACGTAGTTGCAGTTTCGGTTTCTCTGTCGCCTTGCTGGCGCCTTGGCTCGCTGCTCGACGGGTGATAGAGCTTGAAGTGAGACACGTTGCGAGTCACCTTGTCTCGTCCTCGAGTGGCTGTGATGCGGGTGCCCTTCATACCACTGACTCGCCATGGTCGTCTTTCATAACTGAGTTTAAATTTGCCACCAGTGGCCCGATTTTTTATGAGCACCAAGTCACCTCTCTTGAAATGGGGGGCCACAGCCCTACGTTTCTTGCTGATCTGGTCATAGGCAGCCCGTCTCCTCGTTTCTACTGTCTGTTCATTTATCAGTTCAGGTGCCCACTGGGGGTGATGAGGGATGGAGTCCGTTATCACCCGCCCTAGGAGGAGGTGTGCAGGAGCTACCCCCGTTGTGGAGTGAGGGGTCTGGCGGTAGCTACGGAGAAAAGTGAAAATGGCCATTTCCACGGACTGTCCTTTATCATGCGCGATGCGGATCACCTTATTTAAAGTTCTCATGAACCGCTCGGCCTCTCCATTGGCCTGAGGCCACCTTGGGGTGATGCGCCTGTGACGGGTTCCTAGGGACGAGAGATAGTCTGCAAAGTCTTGACCCTGGAAGGGCGGCCCATTGTCCGTTCTGAGTTCTCTCATGGCTCCATGGGTGGCAATGATTTTTTCTATCTTGGGAATCACACAGTCGGCACTGGTACTGGTGATGATTTCGACTTCCGGGTACTTGGAGTGATCGTCGATCATCACTAGCGTGTGCCGTCCATCCGGAAGGCTGCCAAAATCCATGCTGACCCTTTCCCAAGGGCCTCGGGGCCTGGGTTCCACGATGATGGGGGCTTCACGGGGGCTGTCGCCTGTAGTTTGGCAGGCCGTGCATGTGCGCACAACAGTTTCCACCATATCGTCCATGAGCGGGAACCACACCTTTGTCCGCAGCCGGGCCTTTGTCTTAACCATTCCCTGGTGCCCTACATGCGCCAGCTGAACTACTCGGCTTGTCAAAGCCGTCGGGATCACCAGACGATGCCCTCGCAGGAGGCACCCCGCCGCGTCCTCGTTCAGTTCAGCCCTCACGTGGTACAGACCGTCCATGACTTTCTGGGCCTCAGGTGTGAGTGCCTTCCAGCTCTCCCTGGCTTTCTGCCAGTTGGTCGTCCGGAGCAGATCTTTGGCCCGCTGTATGCAGGCGTCCTGAGCCGTGGCACTCACCACCTCTTCCAGGGATATGGGGCGCGGGCATGATCTGGCCACGACCCATCGCACATAGGCCTCCGTCTCTTCAGCTTCCTCCATCTCCTCGGGGGTGGCCGCCCGGGGGTGTCGTGACAGATAATCCGCCGGATTCTTTGCCCCTGGCTGGTACTCAATGGTACAGTTGTACTCCTGTAATTGCAAGATCCACTTTTCAATTCTGGGGGGTGGTTTGGATGAGGTACCTGAGAACAGCGACAGCAGCGGCTTGTGGTCCGTTACTACTGTGAAAGGTTTGCCATATACATATAGGTGGAAGTGCCGGCATCCCCAATGAATTGCGATGGCTTCCTTTTCAATTTGAGAGTACCTTTGTTCTGTGTCCGTGAGGGACCGGCTGGCAAAGGCGACGGGGGCCCAATCTATCTCGTCTCGGGCTCTCTGCATCAGGACAGCCCCCAATCCCGCCGGTCCGGCATCTACTGCGATAAGAGTGAAGTGTCTGGGGTCAAAAAACGCCAGCGTGGTGTTGCTGGACAGCGCACTCTTGATGTTTTGGAATGCCCTCTCCTGCTCCGGTCCCCAGTTCCATGGCGTGGAGTCTTTGGTTAGATCACGTAAAGGGAGGGTCAGGTTGGCTAGGTCTCTTATGAAGCGACCACAGTAATTCACCATCCCGAGGAAGCTTCGGACTTCCGTGACAGTCGTGGGCGGAGGTGCATCTTTGATGTCCTTGACCTTGTCCGGATCAGGATTGACGCCATCGGCCGAGAACACGTAGCCGAAGAACCCCAGCTTGGTCTGAAGAAACTCACATTTGTCTCGGTGCAGAGTGAGTCCAGCGCTGCGGAGCCTGCGGAACACCTGTGCCAAGCGTTGGTTGTGCTCAGGAATTGTCCTTGCGTGCACCATGATATCGTCACTGACATTGATCACCCCCGGTATGCCAGCAATGAGCTCTTGAATGACATTCTGGAACACCTCGGCAGCACTGGATATTCCGAAGCTCAGTCTGGTGTACCTGCGCAGTCCGATGTGAGTGGAGAACGTCGTGATGTTCCGGGACTCTTTATCCAGCACGAGCTGATGATACCCCGCCCTGAGGTCCAACTTGGAAAACCACCGGGCCCCGGCCATCTCTCCGATCAGGTCATCGATCGTGGGGGTGATGTGTCGTTCTCTTTTGATGGCCGCATTGGGGAGGCGCATGTCCACACATATCCGGACCGCTCCCGGCTGCTTGGGTTTCCGGGTGACCACGATGGGCGATACCCAGGGGGTAGGTCCGGACACCTTTTCAATGATGCCCGCGGCTTCCAGCTTCTGTAGTTCTTCCTCAACCAGTGGCCTCAAATGAAACGCGACCCGCCGGTGTCGCAGGGCCACCGGTTGGATAGTGGGGTCCACATGCAGGTGTATTTCCCGACCCTTGAAGCGGCCGATCCCTTCGAATCGGTCCGAAAAGTCTGCAATCAGTTGCTGCACTGATTCCTCGTGCACCCCGAACGCAAAAGAGACCACTCCCAGGTCTTCTGCCATCCGGCAACTCAGGAGCATGCCTTGGCCTTCCTCCGACACGAAGATGTTGGCACGCGTGATCTTGTCTCCGTGTCGGACTGCTGCTTTGAACTTTCCTCGAATGCGGAGGGGCACGTCCTGGCCATAAGCAAAAACGGTGATCGGAGTGGAGCGGAGGCTGGGTGGAGTAGCCATGTCTCCGTAGAGGGACGCACTCATCAGATTTATTGAGGCGCCCGTGTCCACCGTTGCCATGATGTCCTGATCCGCTACTTGTATTGCACACTGTGGTAGTGTCCTTGTGCGTCGGGTGGCCGTGCCGATCATGTGCACCTTGTGTACGGACCGCTCCTCCTCGTCGTCGTCCATATCACTGTTGCTGGGTCCTCCTTCCGCGCCTTCAGGCTCCGCCACCGCGTGTACTGTCTGGCGGGGCTTGCTGAACTTTCTGGACCGACACACCTTTTCAAAATGGTTCATTTTTCCGCACCCGGAGCATATCTTGCCCCGTGCTGGACATTCTGGCGCCGGGTGTCTCGGGCCTCCACAGTAACCACATGATTGTGCCGAAGCTCCGCCCTGCGGAGTTGTTGTTCGCTTCACCCATTTGGGCTGTGGGCGGACCTGCAGTTTGTTCACTGGTTCCACTTTCATGTTGGCCTGCAGAGCTGCTTCCATGTGGGCTGCCCTGGCCTTGGACAGCTCCTTCGTGCGGCCCAGCGTGAGAATGTCTGGGAGGGGTTTCCCCGACTCTTCCAGAATTCTCTCGCGCAGTTTAGCAGAAGCGCAACCCTGAATGATCTGGCCTCTGATTTCCTCCGTGACATCCTGAAATCCACACGTTAGTGCCAGTTTCTTCAACCGAGAGTGATAGGCGTCCAGCGATTCCTCTGGCAGTTGTCGCGCTTGTCTGAAGATGAACCGTTCATAGTCTTGGTTAGCCATGGGTTCAAAGTGCGCATTGAGTGCGTTTATGAGCGTGTGGTGGGTTTTGGGAGTTGCTTCCGTAAGGGTGCGGGCGATGGACTGAATGTCCTTGCCACCAAGATGGAGGATCATGGCACGCTTCTGCTCCTTATGGACCTTGGTGGCCTCAAAGAATATGAAGAGCCTGTCCACCCATTCTTTCCACTTCGGTGCGAGAGTGGACGGCGCACCTTCCACCACAAACGGCTCAATGGGCGGAATGTTAGCCATCACTTTGGACGCCCGGGAGGATGTCCGTGGGCCGCCGGGATGTGCTCCAGCGGCAGTCGGAGCACCGGACGCACCTCGCGCGACCAATCAGACTCCTGCGCGCTGCAGAGAGATGCAGGCCAGCGCTGCTCACCTGAAGAGAGCCAGGGATCAGAGTATTTCCTCCAGGCAGGCGAAGCGGGGAGTGTGCGGTGGTAAGGCACGAGCACCGCGGACACGTGGTAGTGCCCGCAGCCGCCTCACCCCAACAGGGACACACACACGTACCCCGAGCGGGGAATCGATCACCACCCTCGTCGCCAATTGTTGTGTCGGGTGATCTACGCTCAAGGGACATCTAACCCTGACTAGGCCTAGCACGTAGCCCTAGAATAAACTCAGCCAGACACTAGGAATAAAGTTGCTTGGTCGGTCGGCGCGTGTCTCTGAACGCCCTCTCACGTGCTCGACCTCTTTTTATTATAGAGCGGTCACATGACCAACTTGTCCGCCCCTCCGGACCTCGGGGGCGGACCCTCGGGAACACAACACGTGGCTCACCTGGGCAGTGCTCAGCTTTCCGCAGCCATTCGGACCAGGGTTCTAGTCCCGCGTCTGCGGCCAGCTATTAATTTTACTGAGTGATCGCTTTGAAAACATTTTTTGTGGGAAATTAGTTTTTTCGTCATTTAACTTTAAGCGGAATTTTAGTTGCCAAAACTCTGATGCCAAGTGGGGCTATTAAGAGAAAATTACTAAGTATGCTAATTCGATAAGTTGCGCTATTTTCTTTCCTTGATCATTTTATCCGCTAGTCTCCTGAGAAGCAGTCTCTACTCAGCATTATTAACTAACCGTCTGCATGTGGAGGTTAGCGTGTCCTAGGCCCGCGACTGCTGTACATTGGATCTGGAGATATGACGAGAGGCTGAAAGGAGCTCCCGCTTCTGGGGTAGACGGTGCGAGTCCCCTTAGGCAATGATGAAGGCAAAGTTTACAAAAGCACTATGAAGCCATATAAATAGCAAGAGTGCGCTATACAAATGTTGAGGGTATAACAACGATGCTGTGTGAGCAAATATACAGCAGATATATGTCATGGGCGGTAGAAAAAACTGCTTTGGGATTTTCCATTCTTAGGATGTGCGGCAACGAGTTTCCAGAAGGCGGACTCACTGAACTAGTTGAGACTTTGAGTCTTTCATGCTTCTTCCTCCTCCTTCTGAGCCGTCGGCTGACGGGTTTATAGCGCTGTCTCCTAGATAAAAATGCAGACAGACAGAGAGGGTGCGGGGTACCTTGCGCCCACAAATCACCACAGGCTTTTGCTGCTGGTGATAAATGGGCACAGTAATGAGAACACTAAAGATCCCCTAAACCGGTGTCCAGGGCTCTCCAGTGGACAAAGCGCGCAGGCGATGAACTTGGCTCCCTGCGAATGCTTCCAGAGCTAAAACCCTCTTTTTTACTGGATGCTTGCAAAATCTGTTTTCAAGATGTAGAAACAAACATCTAGGCTGCAAAGATAATTAAAAAATAAATGAATGATGGCTTCTAACCTCTTCTGGTGTGCCACCCAATGCTCAATGTATTTTGTAGAGGCCAATGCTCAATGTAATTTTGTGTCTATGCTTAAAATGAGATGTTTGCGGTAGGGCAACAGGAAACTGTATACGATGTCCTATATATTTTAACTGGAAGATATGGAACCAACAAAAGTGGCCCCTGTCAACAAGAGGATCACCTTCAAGCTCCTCCTCCACGTACACAAAGCACTCCACAACACCGAACCTACCTACCTCAACAGCTGAATCAGCTTCCACACCCCCTCCAGAAGCCTCCGCTCAGCCAACCTCAACCTCGCTACAGTTCCTCGCATCCGGAAAACCAGAGCTGGCGGAAGATCCTTCTCCTATCTCGCCGCCAAGACCTGGAACACCCTCCCAACCACCCTACGACAGACTCAGGACCTACTGGCCTTCAGCAGATTCCTCATGACCTGGCTCTTGGATCAGTAGCAGCACCCTCCCCCCCTAGCGCCTTGAGACCCTATTGGGTATGAAGCGTGCTCTAGAAATGTAATGATTGATTGATTGATTGATTGATGTAAGGGAAGTCAATGCTTTAAGTATTGCTGCATGGCCAGGGCCGGACTGGGAACGAAAACCGGCCCTGGCAAAGTGCTCGGGATCCCCCCGTGGGGGGGGGGGGCTGTTGGGGTGCGATGAGCTCTGTGCAGGGGCCGGTTTTCGGACGATTTTGTTAGAGGGCCGATTTTGCAGAACCGTCATGTAACAAAAACGCCTCCCAGGAGCCCAAAACTGGCCCCCACCCTTGCGGCGCACCGGGGGATTGCACAGTGCCCGCAACGTACAGTTCGGGCCTGTGCATGGCTCATACAGGTGCATAAAAACTGCAGCTAACAAGAATTACCCAATCAGTGCAGGTTATGCAAATGTTGATCGGAATATTAATGTTATGGTGCGCAGGTTTTCAGGATATAAGGGCCGTTTCCTCGAACTGTGTTATCGCCACCTACATACGAGAGATTTTAATGTAACGGGTTGAGCTTAATTTGCTCACCTGTCCGAGCAGGATATGCATGGGCATGGTATTATGAGTGCTTTATTGGGAGAGCCCCCAGCATTAGCCAGGCGTCCCTGAAACAATTATGTGCCACAGGAAATTACATGCCATTGGCGATAACATCTGTAATCCCGTAAACGAGTCAAGGTCGCAAGAACCGCGAATGGGTGAAGCTGCTGGACTTGAACAGTATTTCCAGAGGCAGCCGTTTGATGGCTTCATTCGTTTGTCTTTAATATACATTAAAAAAAAAGGAACAAAATATTACAAAAAGCCCAATGTTAATAATTTAACACACGGTAAAAAAGCTGCAACTGGTAAGGTACGAGAAACGTAGAGTCTTATATAGGTATTTACTTACACCTCCTTCCTACACGGATAAACTGTCTTTGAATAAAGATATCACACTCAAAGGAATGATTTTCTCCTGGTTTGCCGCAAGTGTTTTCTCCAGGGCCCAAAAGACCTTAGTAACACAGTACCAAAGTCTCCCCATTGGTCTATCCCCTAAACACCTGAGCTGTTAGTCTTAGTGCCCTGGTCCACCACAGGTGTTTCCCGATTGTGTGGAGGCGTGGAGGCAAACAGCTGCTCCCTGAGCAGATTGGTTGAATCCTGGTCAGGTGGGACGCCAGGCTCCTGAAGCGGCCATATTTAAGAGGGGCAATTCTTTTAGCGCCCAACGAACGCGCCCAGCGAATGTGCGCCTAAGTTAAGCCCGTCTGCTCCCGTCCGCACTGAGGACGCGCCAGGGGCCGGACGGGCTGGACCTCGCTTCCCCCTCCATGGTAATTGTGAGTTGTACTCCTATGCTACTCTTCTGGCTCTTAGACCTGTGCCAAGTTCGTGCCATTTTAGCTTATCCCCAGTTGACTTGGCGACTATTCACTGTTGTAAGAGGCCTTTACGTTCTAGGCGCCCTCGCTATCCTCGTCATAAAAATCCTGCCACAATCGGAAATCAGCTGCCCGCTCTTACCTCTATAAATGAGGCAGGCCTGCTGTTAAATGCTAGATCTCTGGTGCGAAATAATGTTGCCTTTAACGATTTTGTTTCCCAAAACAAACCACCCTGGGTTTTTATCACCGAAACCTGGGGCTCTGAAACCGCTGGCCCAGATCTCATGGACGCAGTTCCTGAGGGCTATTCCCTGTCCAGACTTGATAGGACAAGGTGTAGGGGTGGTGGGCTGTGAATCTTGTTTAGAGACATCTTTACTTGTTGTACCAAGCCTCTCTCTTTACCATCAGACACCTTTGAGGCAATGTATTTCTCCATTACCATTCTCCCTAGAATTCTCTGTTATAGACCCCCAGGCACTAAAACGACTTTTCGCTACGAAATTCTTAAATTCATTGAGCCCTATGTTGACAGGCCCCATTTTACCATTCTGGGTGATTTTAACTTCCATCTAGAGGCCACAGATTCGAAGGACACGCTAGGACTTATAGATGGTCTAGCTACATGTGGACTGCACCAATTGGTCAATGGCCCCACACATCTGGCCTCTCATACGCTTGACAGCATTTTTTCTAATGATGCCAGACTTAGGACTGTCACCCCTATTCCCCTCTCTTGGTCCGACCATCTGGCAGTTCCCTTTCTTCTTAAAGTAAACTCCAACCCAGGAAACAAACCAAAGACTGATATTTGGTCCACTAGAAGGAACTATAAAACTATAAATGATAATACTCTTTCACCTTTTATGAACGATCTTAGGTGTCCATCTCTGGAGAATCCAAATAGGGCTGCCTCTGATCTTTTTAATGCCCTAACTATTGCTATGGACTCTCTTGCCCCGGCCAAACGACATTACTCAGCCCGAAAGAGCCCCTCTCAACCTTGTTTTTCTGACCGCCTAAAAACCATGCGTCAGAAATGCCGGCAACAAGAAAGGTCCTGGATTGCTCATCCTGATTCACGGGGGAAAGCCCTGCATAAATCCCTTCTTAGAGATTATGAGAAAGCGATAATGGAAGAAAAAAGGCACTATTTCACTAACCTGACTACATCCCTAAAATCCCCTAGAGACCTTTTTAACATTATCGACACTCTCTCGGCACCCAGACCGGCTGACCCTACCATCGAAACTCAGGAACTTTGTAACAGCTTAGCGAGTTTTTTCCATGATAAGACTGCTGATATCTATAGTGTGCTCGAAATTAGAAACCAAGAGCTTAACGCTAAGGCACCAGAATCCTCCCTCTCAATCCCTGATAGAAATGGAAAGACTGATGTTTTGCTTAAACCTTCACTTACATGTTTTCCCTCTTTATCTATAGAAGATCTCAATCTTTTACTTGATGCCTCAAAGTACTGCTCGCCTCTTGACCCCTGCCCGTTAAAAATCTTAAAAACTTGCAGAGGGTCGGCGCTTCCTCCGCTACTGGAAGTTATGAACTTGGCGATCTAAGAGGGTATCTTTCCCTCTTCCTGGAAAACCGCTATTGTTAGGCCTCTGCTTAAAAAACCCTCCTTAGACCCAGGGATCTTGAAGAATTACCGTCCTATTTCCTTACTCCCGGCCCCAGCCAAGATTCTGGAATCTCACATAAATCAACATCTGTCCACTTATATTGAAAATTCCAACATGCTTGATAGCTCCCAGCACAGCTTTCGATCAGCTCACAGCACTGAGTCTGCCCTCACTGTTGTGACAAACAAAATTCGATCTGAGGTTGACAAGGGACATCCTTCGCTGCTTGTGTTATTAGATCTCACAGCAGCTTTTGACACCCTGTCCCCGTCAATACTGATCTCCAGGCTCAAGGATATCGGATTAGGAGGCTCTGCCCTCAGTTTGCTCTCCTCCTTTCTCCATCACAGGGAGCAGAGAGTAAAAAAGGGAAACTTCCTCTCCGATCCCCAAAAGGTGCAATGTGGGGTTCCCCGGGGCTCTTCATTGAGCCCTTTACTGTTTAACATCTATGTTACCCCACTTGCACAGGTGGTAAGATCCTTTGGCCTGGACGTGCTGTCATATGCTGACGACACACAGATCTTGGTATCCATCACCCAGCCAGTCTGTGAGATCGCCTCCAAGTTTAGAGCTTGTATGGAGGCAGTCTCCAATTGGATGACATTTAATTTCTTAAAATTGAACGGTGAAAAAAACGAATTTATGGTCTTCGGAGGGAGCCAAGATCTATGGTCAAAGGACTGGTGGCCTCCATCCCTGGGAGATTGCCCGACTCCCACTCCTATTGCTAAGAACCTTGGAGTACAAATTGATCCCACCCTTTCCTTCGACCCCCAGGTAAATAGGACAGTGTCTACTTGCTGTGGCATCATCAGAATTTTAAAGAAAATTGCCCCTTACCTGTCCTTGGCAGCCCGGAAACAAGCAACAGCTGGCCCAGTACTATCGAGGCTAGAATATTGTAATACCCTTTATGGTGGCATCAATAAAGGCTCTATCCATCGCCTCCAAATGGTGCAAAATGCTGCAGCCAGATTGGTTCTAAGCCTTCCTAAAAATGAAATGTTATTATTATGATTATTGATTATGGTATGTTTAAATTCGGATAGGAATACCTTTGTATTAGAGATATGTTAAGGTTAGCCATCTGACATCTGTACCTATCAATGTGATCAATGTAAGGTAATGGTTTTCTGCGTATTGTGTAAATATTGTATATTAAATTTGTTTTAAAAAGTTTATGTAAATAAATACGGCTGTGGGTTTACGACCGCCTAATCCAAAACCCTCTCATGTTATTATATTGTTGATAAGGGAGGAGGGGGTCTCGGTAGTACCTGGCTATATGCAAGGTGCAGGCGCAAGTTCTTCTCATTATCATCGGGTGAAGAGCAAGGAGAAACATGTTGACTTTAGACTATAAGTTCAAGAGTGTGTAGGTCATGCTGCGCAATGGTTTGCAGCTTCAGCAGACTCTGTATCTCCACCTCATCCTGACAAGGTGCTCACATTGAAACCAGTCCGGCTGACAAGGCTAGTTCTCCTCGCATTTGACAGGCCGCCCTTCACAAGGCGCTGCAGCAGTCTTTTTTCTCCTCAGCTGCAGTGGTACAGCCAGTGAACGTGCAGAGCTTTTAAATGTGATCACTTGGTATGTTGGAAAGGCTTGCTTATATCCAATATTGGGGAAAGTTGGCTTAGTGCAATGTTCAAACATGTTTAACACTAATTTCAAACCTTGGAGGAAATAAACCTCAGGAAAGTGGACTTACTTATATTTTCGTTGATCTCAACTCCATAGCAGACGTTTGAAGAAGAAATTGACACTTTCCCTTTTGTGAATGGTGGAAAAACAGTTTCTGCTCACAACATAAAGTGCAGGATGCACGGGATGAGTAGGAAGCTCAAGTCTTTCTACGAGCGTGTATTACACGCTATGCTTCTATTCATTTCGAATGTTGCTCTCGGGCCACTTTGCACCTTTACCTGCAAGAAATGTACAGAAGTTCCTTGTAAAAAAAAAAAAAGGTTTCTCCTCTGAAGAATAATACAAATCCAGACCAGTGATGTAGCAAGCTATGTTATTGGTACAGCAGTCCTAGTGGTACCAGGTCCAAGGGATGAGTGGGGCCTACGGCATTCCAATTGTGTCTTACTTTTGAGTAACAAACTGTGTAAAAAGGGGCCTCCAATTTCCCACGGTTGTAAGAGGGCATGTGGCACCTGTGCTATGCTACTGAGCACATCACTGAACTTGGCTTCAAAAGAATTTTAATGGGAGGAGGAATGTAAGGCACTGTGTAGGGTTATATGAATGGAGAACAGAGGTAGATACAAATGTAACCACTAACCTTATGGAGCATTGAACAATGTTTATAGGCTATTTACTCACTGAAGGAAACCTCAACATAGGTACACCATCTTCAATTTCACACAAAATATCATAGGGGGTGGGGAGGGGGAAGGAGGAGAGCCGAATAATCAGTCTCCAAATGGAATTCTGGTAAAAAAGGCCTGTTCATTATTCTTATAATTATCTTCTACCAATCCTTACTAGTGTCATGGCCTGGTCATGTGGACAGGAGTCATCCACAGAAAACAAAGTAGAGATTATGGATGAGTGAAACAGATACAGAGGAGGAAGATGAGAATACAAAAGCAGTTATGCAGAAGAAGAGGAAGCAGACATAGAAATACAGAAGGAAGATTATGTAGTTGAAGAAAGAATGCACATGGTTCAGGTCATACTTCTGCCCGCAGGAGCTCAGAGGGATGCCTGAGCCTCTCGGAGTTCTTAAAGGGAAGTCATTCACATCGTATCATCAAGGGTGCTTGCAAAAGTTATATTCAGTCCTTGCAGGAGCTCACTTAAACACCTGCAAGAGCACACTTGCGAGCCTACAAGAGCTGAGATGTGTGTTCCTGCAGGAATTCAACATTGTTGGCACTTGCAGTAAAAAGTAGGGTGCATGCAAGAGCTTCCCAGAAGGCCTGAAAGAGCGCAGTGAAGTTGTTGCAGGTAAGCATTGGAAGAATGTATGGGGTGCCTGCTTGGGCTCCTCTGGTTGCCAGACCTCAGAGCACTGCATGGCAACAGTCCGCGATTCATTTCGTCCATGATCAACAAGTATGCTCCTCGGCGAAACCTACATTCTTCTCATCTTCATCTCTTATCTGTTCCGAGTATAAAACTCAAACGTGTTGGAGGTCGCAGATTTTGCCACTTGGCACCTATCTTTTGGAACTCCCTCCCAGTAACACTGAGAAGCTGCGTCAACTTATTATGCTTCAGGAAAGCACTTAAAACCTGGCTATTTGAGCTGGCCTACTACTCGGTCTGATGTCACACTTGCGAAGCATGATAGCCCCATGAAACCTCTGGTGATAGTGCACTTTATAAGCAATTGAGAACATAACATAACAGGACTCAAGACCTGCATTTCAAACTATTAAAACCAGATGAGCTGCATTTGCATTGGACTGATGTTGCAGGTCCATAACACTGTTCCTGTTTCATAAGACAATGAATTCTGCTGAAAATGTTTGTTGACAAGTTTTGGGGCAAGGACAGCGATTTCAGCATTTGCCTCTGGCAACATATTTCATTGAAATCCCTTTCTTCATGGTAAATATTAAACGCATAAGATTTGCATTGGAATGAGAAGGGCATGGCCTGACATTGATGTCTTAACATGCAGACCAATTGACTCCCGTCCATCCAACGCCGCCAATCAACACCATCCTGCCAGAAACCTGACATCCAGCTTTCAATGGCCAAAGTGAATGGAATGGTAGGACTAAGTTGGTGCTGGGGAGTCGGTTATGACTGTCCGTCTATAGCTGATATTAGCCTTTTATGGCTCAGCACAGCTGCAACACGAGAGTTGATTCAAGATGGCGGCCCCATGAAATGGTGAGCAGTGAATACACTGCACAACGTTTGGCAGCCTGAGAGAGGTAGCAAAGTGAACCTTATCGAAGTGTTTTTGACTGGGGGTAGGTACATAGAGTGAATCCTCTTTATGATCTTGACTGGGACAAGCAGGACTAATGAGGCAAGATGGCGACCAGCATGAAGTCAGGCTGTGAATGCTGCGACTCAGGGCTGGTTTGGGCGTATTCCTTGTTGTTGCTTGGCCCCTGCACCTCCCCCATGCCTCACACTCCTGCCACCACAGATAGAAGTTATCTGAGCCGTATATTGGGGCAGCTGCTGATGGCTGAAAGAAGTGGGGAATGGCGTAGTAGAGAAAGATGGGGTCATGGAAGCAGTATATCAACCTACTCTGTGATATGTGTGTTGTGAAGCGAACAATGTTGGGTGGCATACAGACAGACCCTGCAGGGACTACAGAGAAGCTTTGCTGGGCGGAAGGAAGGGACCTGAGTTTGAGAGTCAGCCATACCTTTGCACCCAGTGTAGCAATTGGTATGGTATGGCCGGGAGTCGGCTGTATCCTTCTACAGGTACAACATCTGACACCAACAGACACACTTGGTGTCAAACAGAGAGTTGGCGCAACTGTGGCTGGCATGGTGAGATAAGCTGGAATTGAAAAGGTGTATGGTTTCTAAGGGACTAAGAAATCTCTGCGGTGAAGGAACTGGTGTGCATACACACAGGGGAACACAAGTTGTGCCCCCCTGTGCTCATCCACGTGCGGAGATGGTGCTGAGCCCCCGTTGTTTCTTCTCATTTCCTCTGTGCCACAGTGTTTATGGAGGAGGTACCTCCAAGACATAGCTGACAGAGAAGAAACTTGGATTATGCTTGGCGGGACTGTATCGGTCCCACCAAGTATATTGTGGACTCCTGACCGCCGCAATACCGCCAGGGAGCGCTGCTTCCATGGCGGCTGGAGCGGGGCTGTGGCGGTCTGACTGCCCGAATCATGCAGCGCAAGACTTGTAACCGGGCTCTAACTGTTTATATTAAGGCCAGGTTATGTATCCAGATATATTTCTGTTGAATGTCTGCTCCACTTATCGATGCACAGAACCGATCTGACATTGATCCTAGGTTACTTATTTGAAACTCTGCACAGCGTGTCTGGCAGAAGTATGCCTACTTATTTCCCAATTATAAGTAATAATGGGTTGATGGCTGGGTAGTTAAACAGAGGGGCAGATAGGCGGATGCACCAGTCGTTCGCTCAGCATTCCTCTTGAAACACAGAATTTGAAGGCCGAGTTGACACTTCTGGCCCGTCCAGTCTGTCTGCTCCTTGTTTACAGATTCCAGATGGTTCCTAGTCCTAACCATTCTTTCTCAGAACTGGCAATCCACCTCGCCGCATCCTCTCCATCCCTCTCCCTGGCATGGCCGACACGTTACATGACACGACGCATGGCTATTCTCTATCCTTGCCTCCCCACCTGAGCTGGGAGGCGGTACCCTCTGGGGCACTCGTGTTTTTTGTCTTTCTTGCAGGTGATGAGGATAGAAAGCTCTAGTCGTTAGTTTGTGCTTTAAAAGAGACTTCTCCCCAGATGTTGGTCTCGCGGCCTCTTCATGGGCCGGTCACGGCTCGCCCAGTTCAGTTGAACGGCTGCACATCTGGGCTGCGGTTTCATGCCGAGATCTGCAGGTTTGATAGTGACTCGGAAATTAGAGGGGGCTAAAATGTTGCTTTCTGCTTGAAAAGAACCTGAAATTAAAGGAAGGTGTTTTTAATGGAACTTTTAATGTGGGAAGCCAGACAGGAGGCTGGGAACTATTAAAGCCCCCAATGGCACTCGCACATTACTTTCGATAATCAGGTGGCAATGACAAGTCAAGTGATCTGTCCTAATAATTGGACAGTTCGCACTCGCCCTAATTTTGGAGGGGTCATGGGAGTTAAACGAGCCAGCATTATGTAGTTCATTGGAGAGAAATTAGGCTGTTCTATGTGTAGTTCTATGCTTTTATTAGCATTGTGGCAGTTGTAGTTTACTCTTTTCCGTTTTAATCATAGGACTACAAATACCAGAATGGATTAAAAACAGGACTCAGTGCGCTGTTTACACCTCAGATCCTGCATTTCAGACACAGACAAAAGTTTATAAGTTGTGCCACATTAATGGTGGCTCTTCCCTAGTGGCATGGCTATCATTTATGTATTTACTTTTCATGTATTATTTTTTGTGATTTTATATAGTGCGGACCTGACCCCGGGGCATCAGAGTGCTTCAAAAAAACTCAGAACAACAAATAGAATATATACATGTCCTTTAAAGGTAGACTGATCACTAGCTTAGCCTCTCCAGGGAGGCACAGCATATTCATAGCAAGACATAGCAATGAAAAGCAGGTATCACGTGAGGGTCGTCAATAGTGTGGTTATTATGCGATTGAAGGGAGGGTGAGGAGGTAGGAGATGAGGAGATTTGAGGTCGTTTTTTTTAGGGTGACATTACCTGGTTAGGAGGAAGCTCAGCTGGAGGGGGTTCTAGATACTTGTGATGCTTCTCCAGAAGCATTGGTTCATGAATCGTTCCTGCTTGAAGGTAGGGGGGTCGAGTAGGAGCAATTGAGCATTTCTTGATTCTCGCTCAGTGCCTGAAATGTTTACTTTCTGGGAGAGGTACGAGGGTAAAGAGAAGTGAAGAGCTTTATGGGTGGTGCAGGCAGTTTTAAGTTGAACTCTCATCAGTATTCATAAGCCACTGAAAGGAGCGAAGAATTAGGGAGACAAGACTGAATTTTTTGTGTCCTGTCACGAAGCGGGCTGCTGCATATATGACTGCTCTGAGTGGAACTAGGTGGATTTAGGAATGCTGGAAAGGAGTGCAATTCGATAATTGGGTCTGTAGAGCACAAGCACCTGGACAACAGATTTAAGGTTTTGTAGTGGACTGAGGTTCCTGATTCCCCAAAACAGCCTTAGCAGAACCCAGGCACTTTAAAAAAAATGTTTTTTATTTTTTTATATCTTCATCTTACCAAAATGCGTCTGCAGTACTTTGTAAAGCCGTCCTTGCGACCTGTGCACCCCATGGCCACTACTTTTGCTTTGACCTGTTAGCCGATGCAGACTTGCACCTTTGTTGGTACCTTGGTGTAATCATTGGACCGTGTGGTGTTGATTCAGTCCAAATTCTCTACACCATGAGATAAAGTCTGACCAAATATCAGGGCAATTTTCCTTCGCTGGTCCCTAATCTAGACGGGCCGTTTTAGTAGCTGCTTTTACCCAATCTTCCAACCTAGTGGGTAGGGGATCTCTCCATTTGATACATATTTCTCTCCAGAATAAGATAGAGCAATAGGCCTCTGTGCGAATGTTTCAGCAACGTACTGCTCCTGCCATCTTCACCAAATAATACAAATAACATATTCAAGGTAACTTCCCTGACGAAAATCCCACGGATGGCATTCTAGATTCCCTTCGAGTAGCTCCCAATTTTGGACATTCAAAAAACATGTGAAGGTCATTTGCTTCTATGTAGTCGCATCTTGGATACTTGGGAGGGAGAGATGGAGCAAACTGTGCTATCTTTGCTAGGGTCCAATACAAACGGTTGATGATGAAAAAATTATTTCTTTTCAGGTTGGCCTTTTTTTAAGTTTACATAGAAGCTTCAGGGAGTTTTCACACACTACTGCGATGTCACACTCGAAGGAGACCCCTTTCCACATCGCGTGCAGTAGCAGACACTCATTATCGTCTTTCTCCAAGAGCTTCTCATACCATTTAGAGATTTCTTTGCTCTTTAGGTTTATATCTTGGAGAAATTGCTCTAACTCCCAATCTCCTACGGTTTCTTTCTTTACAGATGTAAACCAAGAAGATCATTGTATGTATTTGAATTTAGAGCAGTCTCTTCCGATCTTTGCTCTTAAAACTTCCCAGGGGTGAAACCCTCCCGATGTTATCAAGTCCGGCCATTTTGTAATGCCCGCCTTTCTAATTGGAGTACTTAGGCTGTCCATAAAGCATACTGGAGTCCCAGGGGATTCCCAAATCGGAGCAAAATCAGAATAATCCCCTAATCCCCATCTACTCATGACTTTATACCACATGCGAAGGGCAAACCACAGAACTTTTAAAATGACTTTTTTGAAGTACCTTGGAGCACCAAATTTGTATTGTAAACCTTCCCCACCATCCTGCCGAGTCATTTCGCCCAAGAGTCTTCCCCAAGTGGAATCGTCGGGCTTTCCAAACAGCATCCGGATGATCTTAAATTGAAAAGCCACACAAAACCAATTAATATCTGGGAGTGCCAACCCTCCTTTAACTAGCCTTCGGCTAAGCTTCTTCCAGGCCAGCCTTGCACCCTTATATGCCCAAATAAAACTTACAATCTCTCCCTGGATTTTACTTATGCCCTGCTTTGGAAACCCAAGTGGGATGGCATTAAATCGGTAAGTTAATTTAGGAAGTATAACCATTTTGACTAAATTAACCCTTCCATAGATGGTCAATGGAAGGTTTTTCCACTTTGCAAAGAGCAGGTCAATTTCTTTTACTTCCCTATCAAGGTTGGTCTGAGGAATTTTCTCAAAGTCTATGATGATTATAATACCCAGATATTTGAAATTTTGGCTTATTCTCCCCTCCCAATCTTGAATTTTCCAACACATCACCTCGTTTTAGAGGCGTTGGCTAAGTAACCTGACATAGCTCCGAATTCTTCTAACAGAGTTTCAAACCTCGGCATTGCCACATTAGCAGTGTATAAAAGCAGATCATCTGTATATAGGGCAATCTTACAGCTATATAGGTGAGATTTAAAAGGAGGTATTAAGGCATCAGCTTCTATTGCCTGTGCTAATGGTTCTATATATATATTAAGCAACAAGGGTGAGAGGGGGCACCCCTGCCTCGTTCCTCTTAGTATGTTAAAGCTGGATGTTAGAACCTCATTTAATAATATCTTAGCAGTAGCCCCCTGATAGCATTTTTCTAAAGTCTGGATAAAAGTGGGCAGAAGCCCATAGTTTTTAACACTTAACATAAATAGGACTAGCACACTCTATTGAAAGCCTTGGCCGCATCAAGTACCACCATGGCTTAGGGTTCAGATTGAGCTGTTGCCAGATCTATATTGCCAATGAGTTGCTGCGTTTGCAGAAATTCTGGTCAGAATTGATCAATTGTGATGCGATCTTGGCTAGTCTCCCCACTAGAATGCTCATAAAGATCTTATAGTCAGCATTCAGCAGGGATATCGGCCTATAAGAATCGTCCCTTAACGGGTCCTTAGCAGGCTTCAGAATGAGCACAATCGTTGCCTCCTTCCAGGACCTGGGTACCTGACCCCCTAAATGATTGATCAAATTAAATAGAATGCCCATTTTTGGAACCGACTCCTCTAATAGGAGTTTATACACCTCATTAGGGACGGCGTCTGTACCTGCTGCTTTGTTATTTTTACTTTTCCCGAGATGTAACCGGATCTCGTCCTCCGTTATTGGAGCATCAAGCTTTGCACGACTTTCAGTTGTTAAAATAGGCAAAGATTTTTCTCCTTACCAATTTTAAGGGTCTTAAGGGTCTCAGGATTTGGAAAAGTCTCCTCCTTATAGAGTTCATAAAATAAGGCAATTAAGCAGGCCTGCATATCTTCCGATTTATTTGATGTGTCACTATTTTCATTTATGATTAATTCATTTATATAGTTCTTTGCCCGTACACCCTAGCCTTCCAGTCCAGGAGTGCTCCTAACTTTTCCCCATACTCAAAGTTCTGCATGGACTTAGTCAGCCATTGTGCCTTACATTTCTGATCTAATTTGATCCTATAATCCTGACAGGCACTCTTGAGCTTCCTCTGTGCTTGCAGCATTCTTTTGGAGTTCCCCCAGTTCAACCGGACCAGATCTATTTCACATTGAGAGATTTTATCTTCCATGCCTTTTAACACACAAGATTCCTCTCTGTTTTTAGTGCATTTAAGACTATAGAGGAACCCCCTCAAATATGCCTTAAAGGTATCCCAAACAAAGTCGGGTGATGTAGATCCAGTCTTTATAGCGAAATAGTCAAGACAAGACTTTTTAATATCTACCACTATCTCTGGGTCTGACAACGTTGATCTTTTAAGAGTCCATCTTGATCTATAAACAAACCTTTTCTCCGCCAATGAGAAGGCAACCGGAGAATGGTCTGATATACGGCATGGCTGAATGCTAATTGACGTTATATCATCTATAATAGATCTATCTGCCAAGGCATAATCTAATCTTGAAAAATGACCTTGTTTCTTGCTGAAGAATGTAAAACCCTGTGTGTTGCCCTTCTTAACCCTCCATATATCCATAAACTCCAGGTTGTGCATCATATTATTTAACGCCTGACGGACCCAGTGCACCACTACATAGCAACTCTGATTCGATCTATCCAGCAGGGGGTCAAGAAACAAATTAAAGTCCCCTACGATTATTATGTGAATAGTAACTTCCATCAGATTCCATTGAAGTTTACATAAGTGTGTGGGATCGTCAATATTTGGCCCTTAGAAAGATATATATGCTAGCTGTGTTCCACCAAAATCCAATTTGGCTATAATCCATCTCCCGGTTTGATCTGTTATCAAAGATTTTATCACACATCCCGCCCCTTGTTTGATCAATATAGCGACCCCTTTACAATGAGTGGTCTGTTCTGATGTACAGAAGTATTTAATCCAGGAATACCTTGAAAAAATAGTACAACTTTCTAAAAGATTTAGATGAGTCTCCTGGATAAGACATATCTGGGCTGGGCTCTGCTCTAAATATTTCATAGCTGATCTTTGTCTACTCAGACATCTTAAACCATTGACGTTCCACGAAATAAATTTTAACTCTCTACCTCCCATGGAACATAGTCTATCAAGGGGCCAATCTGATCGTAACTGAAGCTGAAATAGACATGAATTTGACTATCTGTTGTAAAATATCTTATAGAGGATATATATTTTTTCCCCACTGCTACCCACCTCATGCTCCCCCCAGACTTCCCTTCCCCGACCCCACCCCCATGACCCTGTGACCCTGTCATCCCCCAACCCTCTGGGGAACCCTCCCTACTATATTAGGCTTAAAGCTTAATGGGCGTCAGTCCCCCGGGCGAGAGTTACTAATTTTCTTCCGCTTTTCCTTTTACCTGAACTCCCTGACCTTTCGCATTTAAGTCTTTCACACTTATATGCCCCGTTTTTTCTTGATTTAGGTTATTAAGTTGTTTACCTCTTCCACAGAGCGGTTTACATACATATTGTTGTTCCACATGGTGCGAAGTGATGCGGAAAAATTTGTGCCCTTGCACCCAGCTTGTTTAGTTCTTCCATCCTTTTGCCCATCTCCCATTGCTTCTGCGCAGTAGTATGGCACACATCTGATCTAATGGTGAATGAAAATGTGCCTGATGTTAAGACACCTTCTTTAAGTGCCACCGACAGTATAGTCTCTTTTCTACAGTGTAGGTTTCTGTTTTGCAGTGTTTCTTTTATAAGGGTCTTGATGGACCTGTTGTATCTCAGTAGATATATCTATATCTGGGAAATGTTTAAGAACTGTGTCTTTTAATAATGAGATCACAAACCCCTTAATATCAGAGCCTCCAAGAGCGTCAGGCATATTAAGCAATATCAAGTTATTCTCCAATAGAATAAATTGAACAACAGCCAAGCTTATGGTGGGTCCCCAAACACAAGGTATTCTCACCCCTGCCTCCCTCTTGAGCCATCTTACCTCCATTTAGTCTTTTCAAATCAGGCTCGATAACAATCCTGGGTTCAGAGCTGGTCTCCCAGCCTCCTACCTTTGGGGCTACCCCCCTGTCTTGATCCGCCAGGCAAGCTCCGGCAAAGCTGCAGCACAATCTCCAGTGCTGACTCTGGCTCCACTCCCAAGCCGCTCCCTCCCACCACGGGGCTCGGAGTACGGAAGCGGCCTCCCTAGGCTCCAGCACCCTTAGCCGGCGTAATTCAGCAAGGCAGGAGCAGGAATAGGAGTATAACAGAAAAAGACACCTTGACGAAAGATAGGGAGGTAATATCGGCGATTTAGTGCGGAGCGCAAAATGCAGGTAGAGCCTTAGGTAGTCCCGGGATCACATCACCGGACCGGGGACTGCCGCCTGCGGCCGCTTAGCTGACGGCCGCCATGTTCCCCCCTCAACTCCCGCTGGAACCAGGCACTTTTAGCGATAGAGGAGATATCGCACTAGAGGTTAAGTTATCTGTTGAGAGTGAATCCAAGAGACTCGTGCAGCAGAGGGAGTTACAGCAGGTCCCAGGAGTGCAAACGGGCTCACTGAAGCCTAAATATGAATGTCTTTTGCTGCCCAACTAGAAGGTGGGGACATTTTTCTTGCTTGCATTATGGCCCATGGCACTAAGCTACACCACTGTGCTTGTTTTGAATGAAAGTAGCACTAATGCAGTTGATCCAGGACCAGGGGCATAGGAATGGGTGAGGGGGGCATGGGGCATTGCGGGGCAGTGAGTTTATCTATAGGGATCAAACAGTGCCCTCACATAAAGTGACCAGCAGGAATCTTGTTATCAAAAGAAGAAAACACAGGATTAATTTAGGTCGTGTTCTTGAACAATGGACACTTTTTGCACAGGCCATCTGCAGTGGTCTACCAGCCTCCCTGTTCGGGGGCATGGATTTTACCCCAGAACATGGTTGTATGTAGCAACCATAATGTGAAATGTAATGCCTGAGATGCTATATCACAAATCATTGTAGAGTTGCATATATGAGTCCTAGGAAAGGACGTAATAGCTCACCCACCAAAAGGACATTCCCTGATCTCCTTCATAGCATAATATTTATAGAAGTGTGTAGGGTTCAAAGGGGCCCCCTCACAAAATCTTTATTTTAAAGCACATGTTTGAACTTGACATCTTTATAGACTGTGACTTTTTACATGCCTTGCACTTACATGGTAACATACTTTATTGCTTCACACTGCAAACAATAAGACACAATTCAAAATGGAACTCGCTACACTTAATGTAAGGTAAACAGGTTTATCCAGTATGCCTGAATCATTCCCCGTTTCCGAGGCGGAAGTCCCACGGTAAAAATACATACAAAAGTAGTGCCTTAGTAAGAAACTGTAGTAGGCAGACAAGACAATAGGCCCAAAAGGCCCAAAGCTTGGTAGCCTATCTACCTCATTGTATGAAAAGAACCGAAAAATAGTTCCAACCAGCACCCTCTAGAACCTTCCCAGCAGAGGCAGTTCTCCTCAGATTTTCACCGCACGTCGAGTGGAAGGGAGACTCCCTGAGTGTCTACTCGGTTTCTTCTTTTTCTCTTCAGGATGTCTGAAAAGAAAGCTCTCTTCAAAGCTTGCAGTACCTGTGATAAAAAGAGGGAGGGTCCATGTAGATGATCAGCATTAAGACTGCATCTACTGTCTACATCCTAACCATGTTGTTAAGGATTGTAGGATTTGTCGAACCTTCCCTGCCAAAACCATCAGGGACAGGGAGGCAAGGGTTCTTTTATGGCTCAAATCATCTTCTACAGATGAGGAGGACAGAGCTTCTACTTCCAGCAAAAGAGCCAGATCCAGGGATAGCTCTTCTCCTGAGAGGAGAAAACATCTAAAATCCTCTCATAGAGCTTCAGAACACACAAGGGGGTCATCTTCTCCTTCTGGTTCACCTTTATCTCTGCCTTCAGAGTCTTCCCAATCTTCAGCTACAAAAACAGTGAGTAAAGCCCAGATCAAGACTCTTTCTCTGGTGTCTTCTCACACTGTTTCTGTGACCTCTTCTACTTCAAGTACTTCATCTACGGTCTCTACAAGAGCTATAACCTCTCCTATTGTGTTTTAAAAAATTTCTACTACATAGAAGTCTTCTGCGACTAAAGAATCCTCTTCTGTCACTTCTTCATCTAAAACGCTGTCGAGGACAGCACCAACGTCAATCCCATCGACGACGGTTCCTTCATCTACAAAGTAATCATCGACGAAAACCCTTTCGACGTTGAAGTCATCGACGACGAAGAGCCCCTCGACGTCAAAGATATCGTCGACGAAGAGCCCGTCCACGAGGAGCCAGTCGACGACAGCCCCGTTGATGATAGCCCCGTCAACGACAAGACCATCGACGGCAGCCCCGTCGACGATTGTCCCATCCACATCATTGTCAACGGCTCAGTTGTCTATTACACCTTTGGTCAAGACGCCCCTGTCGACGAAGAGTCCCTTAATGACCAGGAGTCCACCTGCGAGAAATTGGTCAGCGATTCCACAAGTATCTCAAGCGTCGCCGGTTACGTTCACCCAATTTCAAATTAAAACATATCATAGTCAAGACTACACTAATATATCTCCGTTGTTACCATCACATATCTTGGAGACATATGTAGAGGAAGAGGGATCTGATGAAGATGACGGGGAGGAAGAAGGCCCTTTTGGGATTGCACGCCATCCGTCAGAGTTGCGAATAAAATGTCAAGAAGAGGATGAAGAGGAAGACTACCAGGAATATTTTTATCAAGAAGGCTTGTCTACGCCCTATCATAGACAGTCACTTATGGTTCCACGTTCGGAAGAAACAAGTCATCTTCCTCCTTCTCTGATCCAAGATTTGCAGGCCATGTTGGCTGATTATCGGCATAGGTTTCCACCTACACCGACTACTCCAATGTTACCTACCATGCCGGCAGTTACACCCACTCCACCAATAGAGGATCCTATTTCACTGAGACACCCTGTAGGCGCTATACCGCAAGGGGGTCAGGATACTTCATCATCAGATGAGGATGAAAGAGAGGAAGGTGAATTGCCTAATGTTAATGTACCTGGGGATCCTTGGGATGAATATATAATCCCCATGCCTTCGCCTCCTATGCCGCAACCCTCTGATTCACCACCTGAGGATATTGGCGGCTTTCATAACATTATGCAACGGGCTGCTGCACGGTTCGAACTTCCAGTTACTATCGAACCATCTGATTGTTTTCTTCACGACTTCAAAGAAGGTTATAAAAGAATCACCAGAGCAATACCGATCATAGATTTTATTTGGAACGAAGGTCTTAAGATAATGAAGACACCTGCCTCTATATCCGTGGTCCTTCCTCGAATTGAAAAGAAATATCGAGCACCGCCAGACACTCCATCTTGCCTTGTGGGACACCCGCGTCCGGACTCTGAAATTTCGCAGCCTGCACAGCAGAGGTCAAAGAATCCATCCACCCCAATCTCAACTCCACCAGATAAAGAGGCAAAACATTTTCCACCAATGCTGCATCATCCATCAAGGCAGCAAACTCTCTGGCAATCTTAGCACCTTATGACCGCCAGATGCGGTCAGAGTTATCTGAGTTTTTAGACCTTATGCCTGAAGATCACCAGCAGAAAGCACGGAGAATAGTGCTTGAAGGGGAACGGGCAGCATCGGAAATTATTGACTGCGCCTTAGACATTTCTAAAACTAATTTTCGACAGCTAGCGGAGGCTGAGGTTCTCAGACGCCAGGGATGGCTCAAAGCAATCTCTTTTAGACCTGAGGTACAGACTAAAATACTGGACATGGCTTACGATGGCGACTCACTATTTGGTAAGCATATAGATGACGCCTTGCTGACCATCAAGACAGATACGGACACTGCTAAATCGCTGGGTACCCTGCAGTATAAAAGAGGATCTTTCCAGGCATCAAGAGGTCGTGGTTTTTCCTCTAGAGGAAATTACCACAATCAACAAAACAGACAATACCAATCTCAATATAAGCAGCCTTATTACCAGTCCTCTTACAGGCAATCATCTTCAAGTAATTTCTCTTGTCAGGGCGGATGACGACGGTCAAACAATCAAGGCTGTGACTCAAATAAAAGACAATGAGCTTTGCCGGACGCCAGTCAAACCTTCTCCCCTCCTTGTGGGCTCAAAGATCTCAGCCTGTTTCCAACATCACATCAGATCAGTGGGTCCTCGACCTTGTTCAAGGAGGTCACACTCTAGAGTTCTTAAAGAAGCCACCTACGACCCCGCCCAAGGGTCCCCCTTCCCCTCGTCTTCACGTACTGTTCATAGAAGCTTTAAACATGTTCCGCAAGAATGAAACAGAAAAAGTTCCAGTCTCGCAAAAAGGGAAAGGATTCTACTCTTGTTTCTTTCTCATAAGGAAATAATCGGGGGAGTGGCGCCCGATTCTCGACTTGACAAACTCAACAAGTTTCCGAAGAAGCTGAGGTTTCGAATGGTGACGCAGGCAGATGTGTTGAGCTGTCTCAACGAAGGGGACTTTATGGCTTCTCTGGACTTGGAGGACGCTTACTTCCATATCCCTATACATCCCAAACATCGCAAATACCTAAGATTCACAGTGGCTGGCGTCCACTTTCAATTCAAGGTGCTCCCGTTCGGACTGAAATCGGCACCAAGAATATTCACAAAATGCCTAGCTCCAGTCTCTGTCCCTCTGAGGTCTCGGGGTATTCAAGTCTTCCCATACCTCGATGACTGGCTGCTCAAAGGACCATCAAAACAGGCTACGAGACAGGCTGTCAAAAGTTGCCTTCATCTATTCTCAAATCTGAGACTCACTCTCAATGCAAACAAGTCACAGTTGCAATCCCTCCAGGTTCTAACTTTTCTTGGAGCAACACTAGACACCAAACAGTGCAAGCTGTTTTTGTCAGAAGATCGTCAGAACAAGTTACAAAGCCTGGCAAAGTTAATTTCAAGAAGAAAGTCAGTTTCTGTCCGAACATTCACTTCTCTTCTGAGGATGTGCTCTTCGGCGACCAGCTTAGTCCCGCTTGCAAGGCTCAGGATGAGACCTCTGCAGGAAGAGCTGCACCGGCAATGGCAACAGGCCAGAGGGCAATTCAATGATTCCATAAAGGTGACCTCACGAATGATACATGCTCTTCACTGGTGGTCAAAAAGAAGCAAACTATCTCCGGGTCTCACGTTCCTGACCACTTCCCCAGAGTTTGTCCTCACCACGGATGCATCCATGGAAGGTTGGGGAAGACATCTCTAAGACCTTCAAATTCAAGGACGATGGTCTCAACAATATCAACAGAAGCACATCAACAGTCTCGAACTACGAGCCATCTTTCTTTCTCTGCAGGCGTTCCTTCCGAGAATCTCGAACTCCTCAGTGCTGGTGCATACGGACAATACCACCAGCATGTATTACATCAACAAGCAGGGAGGAACGAGGTCTCTCTCCCTATCTCAGGAAGCTCAAGAATTGTGGGAGTGGGTTATAAAACATGGCATAACCCTCAGAGCAGAGCATGTCAAGGGAATTCAGAATTCTCTGGCTGACAACCTCAGCAGATCTCTCACAGGATGTCACGAGTAGGAGTTGGAACAAGAACAGGTGAAGAGGATCTTCCGGATGTGGGGCACGCCAACCCTAGATCTGTTTGCAACACAACAGGACAACAAATGCCTTTATTACGCCAGCAGGTTTCCTCAACGGGGATCAAGAGGGAATGCCCTGTCCATGCGATGGTCAGGGATTTATGCGTACGCTTTTTCCCCGATACCATTAATACCGAGGGTTCTGCAAAAAATGAAGAGGGAACATTGCAGTCTCATCCTAATTGCTCCTCGCTGGCCGAGGTAGAATTGATTCCAAGAGTTATTCCTGTTGTCACAACAGCGTCCTGTTCGTATAAATCCAACACTCACAATGCTGACGAGAGAGAGAGGTCAGATTCTACACCCGGATCCACAATCGCTTCACTTGCACGCCTGGCTCCTGACTTCTTAGAATTTAAGGATCTCAAAATATCTCAGGACTGTAGAGATATTCTATCTAACGCCCGTGCTCAAAGTACTATCAAGACATATCGCTTTAAATGGAAGCGTGTTTGCCATTGGTGTGAAATAAATAATGATCATCCAATCCAGGCTCCACCAGAGGTTATCCTTCCGTACTTACTATCCCTAGCTAAAGCAGGTCTAGTATTCTCATCTATCAAAGTCCATCTTGCTGCAATTTCTAGATTCAGAAAGAGTCCTAACAGACCATCACTCTGTTCTTCGTCACTTATCAAACAATTTTTAAAAGGGCTTTTTCAAGCCTTTTCCTCCAATTCGTCCTCCACCTCCAGAATTGGATCTCAATACAGTTTTATCTCAATTAATGAGGAGGCCATTTGAGCTAATTCACAAGGCCGAGCTCAAGTTCTTAACCTGGAAGGTGGCACTTGTATTAGCTCTCACTACAGCCCGAAGGGTTAGTGAAATCCAGGCTTTCACAATTTCAGAACCTTTTTCTACATTTCACTAAAGATTATGTCACGTTACAAACAAATCCAAAATTAATTCCTAAAGTACTGTCTCAATTCCATTGAAACCAACCTGTGAAGCTGAAATCCAGATCCAGTTACACCAGCGGAAAAGGCTTTGCACTCTCTTGACGTAAAACATTGCTTGAAGTTTTACCTTCAAAAGACTAAGGATATTAGACTATCTAATCAGTTGTTGGTTGCTTATGGTCAAGCCACATTAGGACAAGCCGTGACAAAAGCACCGGTAGCCAGATGGCTGTCTTCTGTCATACAATTTTGCCATGATAAAGCAAACAAACCTTTGCACAGAAAGGTCAAAGCACATTCCACCAGAACTATGTCGGCTTCTACAGCCTTATTTCCTGGGGTCACATTGGAGAATATTTGTCTTGCTGCTACATGAAAGAATGTCCACACGTTCAAGAAGCACTACTGCTTACAGCCTGCGTCGCAAGACGATGCAACAGTGGGACAAGCTGTTCTTCAACATCTCCTTCATTAAGGTTAGACTTTTAAATGTCTCTCATATTGCATTTATGATGTATAAGTATGATCATATTCACTGTAATGTTTCTGGTAGTCAAAGATTGTTTTTAATATGCAGTATGTTAAATGGCTATAACTATCTCATATCAGAAGGTTTCTGCATTCGCATGTATTTACATATTCTAGTGCTCTACAACCTTCCCGATGTGTGGGGGATATGTAGATTTACGCCTTGTCTCTCACCTTCCACAAACGACATTATTAGGATTACTGCTTGCTATTCTGATTCAGGCATGTGAATCTATGAAAGATACCCCAATACTGGATAAGAAAATAAGTTACTTACCTGTAACTACAGTTATCCAGTATTGGTATCTTTCATAGATTCACATGCACCCACCCTTCTCCCCGGCAGGACAGTTCTCTAATGGGGATACATACTTCTCACTTGTGCTAAGAAAATCTGAGGAGAACTGCCTCTGCTGGGAAGGTTCTTGAGGGTGCTGGTATCTGATTGGTTGGTACTATTTTTTCGGTTCTTTTCATACAATGAGGTAGATAGGCTACTAAGCTTTGGGCCTTTTGGGCCTATTGTCTTGTCAGCCTACTACTGTTCATGTAAACTTCACACACGTCCACTCCCATTCTGAATTGAACCACTACAGCTGAAAGTGTTTGAAAGTATTGGCTGCAGCTTTATTATCACCTAGGTTGAACAATAGGTACCACGCTTCAACTTTATTAGGGGTCATAAATCATCCTGAGTGCCTGCCTGTCATAGAATGATAATTGTCACTTATAATTGGCATCATAAATCAAAATCATGCCCTTAAGCTACATTGCAAAAACAACAGTTGATGGACAGAATGCAGAACAATGTCATACATTCACCACAGTACAGTGATCTGGGCCTACATCCATCGTTTTTTTGCTCACCATGCCATTCCAGTTTGAACCCAGTCATCTGCAAATCAGTCTTGACCCTGTGCCCCATGGGAACAGTCCAGCCCGAACTGCCAAGCCAGGTACTCCCTGGACTGGAAACAAGCATCCTAGGACCGGTTTCGGGCTTTCAGCCCTCATCAGAAAGGATAGCTTGATTCCAGTGGCATGGATAGCACGGGACTCACGTCTGAGCATACCCATTCCTCTTGGGTGACAAATGCAAAAACAACAGTTGATGGACAGAATGCAGAACAATGTCACACATTCACCCCAGTACACTGATCTGGGCCTAAATTCTTTGTTTTTGTGCTCACCATGCCATTCCAGTTTGAATCTAGCCATCTGCATATCAGTCTTGACCCTGTGCCCCATGGGAACAGTCCAGCCCGAACTGCCAAGCCAGGCCCTCCCTGGACTGGAAACAAGCATCCTAGGACCGGTTTCGGGCTTTCAGCCCTCATCAGCCAGGATAGCTTGATTCCAGTGGCATGGAGAGCATGGTACTCACGTCTGAGCATACCCATCCCACTCGGGGTAACAAATGCAAAACCAACAGTTGGAAGGACAGGATGCAGAACAATGTCATACATTCACCCCAGTACAGTGACCTGGGCCTAAATCCATTGTTTTTTTGCTCACCATGCCATTCCAGTTTGAACCCAGCCATCTGCAAATCAGTCTTGACCCTGTGCCCCATGGGAACAGTCCAGCCCGAACTGCCAAGCCAGGTACTCCTGGACTTTAAACATGCATCTTAGGACCAGTTTCGGGCTTTCAGCCCTCATCAGCCAGGATAGCTTTATTCCAGAGGCATGGAGAGCACGGGTCTCACGGGTCTGCATTTTTAAAGGGCGTAGATGCCCTGAGAGTGATTTTTCGATTCCTGGACGGCCTTCCCATTGGTTGGTGGGATATCCGTCTTTTGTGCCTGTTTTGGTGCCAATTCTTCTCCTCACCGCTCTTCCTTTGCTCGGGGGTTTGCAATTTCCTAGCCTTGTCCCTCATTTACGGGCCTTGGCGAGTTTACCACACTTAAGCCCCCTTTGTGTGTGGGCCTCTGTTAGTGCCGGCAAAGGGCTTAGGTGAGCAGAGGCAGTGCCTGTACCACACAATGATGCAGCTGTGGGATCGCGTTGCTCCCTCCTTGGTGAATCTTGTGACTACAGTTTACTGTGATGAAATCGAGGCAGGGCTATACGTTCTTTCGAGCCATGCAGAAGACTTTTTTTGTTTATCCTAACATTTACGTTTTATAAAATGCTATCTAACACCAGCGAGTGCTGTTCAACACGTTACATTCCTTTCCTATTTACAGTTGCTGAGGATGTTGGTGGGAGTATGTTTGCCGATGCTGCAAACCTTGTGATTCGGGCTATAAAATCTGATGCCACATGTTTCATTTGGAGGATAACAAACAGGTCTTCCAGTTTTCAAAACTTTTGACGGTTCATTTGAGCTAAGGACTGCAAGGCATATTTAGCGCCACCGAAGCATCACTTTTCCCCATTTTAATATTTGAGTGTTTGGAGCTTTTAAATAAACTTCTGCATCCCCTTTCTGTTTAAAAAGAAATCCTAATAAAAGATTATTAATTATCAGTATATGTAAATAAACATCGGAGACAGTATTATTAAAAGGCTGCCGTGCCAAATTTATGGCTGGGCGCTTCGGACTGGTGCCATCGTCCCAATCAATAAACAAGCAATGGCACAACCAATAGGTTTGACGTTTGTACACTGTGCTTTTGGCTTATTGTTTTTGTATTGCCTGTTTGATTGTGTCCTTCTGCTTTCATTGCAATGCATGAGGGACTACTTTACACACAGGAAGCAGTCAAGTAGCAGTTGAGAGTGAGTGTTGACAAAAGTATTTAAAAATTCATGTTACTGAAAAAGGGCTGCTTTATTTTCTGTAGCATCCATTTTTCAAATTCTTTTGTCAGTGTTCGCTCCCCAGTGCTCCTGTGCCACTTGGCGACTGATTATAAATATGACGGCCACCGTAGAATGGTAAAACAATTACCGTTCTAAGGCGGCTGCCATATGGGATGGTAGTTCAGCCATCACCCCAGGTCAATTGGAGGGAGATCTAGGCTCTAGAATCGTTGCTTTCAGTGGACATAATGGGCAATGCTCACCTCATTGGGTAAATAGCAAATATATTTTAATTGCTGAATTATTCACTAATGTTTGCTGTTTAACGATTTTCATGACCCTGATGATTTCTGACGTTTAAACATGTTTAAAAAGAATTTACAACCCAGTGACCATTCTCGAAAAATTGCTTTATGTCTTAATCGAGAATGGAGGGAAGCCCATAATCTTACCCAGGCAACTGCCTTTGAAAGTGTTCTCCTGAACCGAGAACAACGTGTCGAGAACGCCCTTCCCTAGATCTGATTTAGGGTAGTAAGAAGACATGGGTGCTATGTCCTCATCAGTTCCGGTCATTACATTCCCCTATGACTTTCCTGTATGCGGGTAACCAGAAGTTATGTTACTCTGCTGCAGTGGATAGATGCATGGGGTTACACCAAACAGAATATAATGGTATGCACCTGTTACAACGCATTTTTTACAACGCACTACCACTACAACGCAGGCATTACAACGCATACCATTACAACGCATTGCGCTGGGGGGCGCTCTAGGATAAGAGGTAAGTTTAATTTACTATCCAACACCTTCCCTAGGGTCCACGGGGACTGGAGTTAGAATAGTAAATTATACTTACCACTATCCAGCACCCCAAAGCGCTATGCGTTGTAATGGTATGCGTTGTGAATACCGCGTTGTAATGGTATGCGGAGTAAAGGTATGCGTTGTAACGTCATACATCCGAATATAATACCCGAAGTGATAGGGAACTTAGCCCTGCTTTGAATTCTTGACACAGGATCACTGGTGTATGCCCCTCACACCCCTGTCACTGGTCATTCAGGTCTTTGGGTAAAAGTTGGCCAGAGTCTGGACCGAGGCATCTGGGGATGTTTGCCTGAGTCTATCCCCCAAAGCAAATGGAATTGAGGACGGTCTTGGCTTTTGAGCACATTGAAGGTAATTTCCATTGCAAGCAAGTGGGAATAACTGGTTGGGTGGCAGTTTCTCATACATTCTAGGATGCAGTTTATTGATAGATCAATGCTCAGCTCAGTTGGTGATTTTTAAATCTGTGTCATCACTGTCAAATTAATTTCGTATTTGTTTTGTGTATTTCATTACGCTGTTTATTTCTTATGTTTAGTTGTTACAGGCATGTCTAAAGACTACATGGGAATTATCATGCAAAACACACTTTCTCTTCCAGGGGATACTCATCAATAGTCATAAGTGCTTATGACTTTGATGAGTATACCCCTGGAAGAGAACTAGGATTACAGGTAAGTAACTAATCCTTTTTTACCCCCCCCACCTCTTTTTTGACACCCACTCCCAATCCCTTACCATTCAAAAACCTATATCCACCCCAAACCCTAAAAAATACCTTGCCATCCAAAACCCATCCTCACCCTAAACCCTAAAAAAATTCCCCATCTCAACAAAATACCAACACCCACCCTAAAAACTCCCTTACTTTAACAAATATATATACACACCCACACACACCCACACACCTACACACACACACACACACACACACACACACACACACACATATATATATATATATATATATACATACATACATACATACATATATATATACATATATATATATATATATATATATATATATAGATATATATATATATATATATATATATATATATATATATATATATATATATATACGCACACACACATTACCTACTGGCGATAGCCACTAGGTATATATAGTTAGGACCTAGTTACCATAGGAAATGCCGAACATTCTATTGGGAATAACTTCGGCACAGATTGAGGGATCTGCCTGTAATTTTCCTTAAATTTGCCTCGCTGCGCTCCGCTCCTTCCCTGAAAGTTTCGGGGGATTCGTCAAGCGGGGGCCGAGAAAAAAGGGGGTCCCAAAACGTGTTTTCCCCATGTTAATTTCCATAGGGACATTCTGACAAGGCTACAGCTCGAACGGCTAAACGGAATTACACCAGATTTGGCAAAATGGTAGGGAATGGTATGGAGCAGAGCCTTTTGTATGTTTGGTGTAAGTCCCTTCAGTAGTTTATGAGAAAATTGAATGTGAAATTGAGTCCAATGCAATTTTCCATAGGACCTTTAGACACTGCTACAGCCCGAACGGCTGAATGGAATTACTGCAAACGTGGCAAAATGGTAGAGCCTGGCATGCAGAAGTGCCTTTTGTATATTTGGTGAAAATCCCTTCAGTAATTGTTGAGAAAATCGACTTTTTTCAAATTATATATCTATAGGCGGGACACGGTGCGCGCACGGGCGTGCACCGTCCTTGCACTGTCCTTACACTGCCCTTGCACGTGTGCGGACCTTAGCGTGCGCGAGCTGCATGCTGATTGGCTGCCAATGTCTGTCAACACTCCAAAACAGAAATTGTTGGCAGCCATCTTGTGCCTCGGTAGACGGAGGCACAGGAAAGCAGAAAAACAAACGTGTAGAACTAAAAAAGGGGGAAGGGTAGAAGTACCCTGACCCCCTAGGCCTGCTCAGGGGCCTGCTCAGGGGTCCCACAAGGACATCCCAGGCTCAAAAAAAAAATTGTTTCTACCCTGCCCCCTTTGTGTGTTTTGCACCTTTGTTTCACTGCTTTCTTGTGCCTTGGTTCTACCGAGTCACAAGATGGCTGCCAAAACTTCCTAGTTTGGAGTGTTGACAGACAGTGGCAGCCAATCAGCATGCCTTTCACAGGAAAGCAGCATGCTCATTGGCTGTCAACACTTCTAACCAGGAAGTGTTGGCATTCGTCTTGTGCTAGGCAGACCGAGGCCCAAAAGAAGCAGAAAAAACAAACGTGTAGAACGCAAAAAGGGGGCAAGGTAGAAACACCCTGACCTCCTAGGGCTGCTCAGGTGGTCCCACAAGGATATTTACATATTTAAACGTTACCCGCTAATAGAATTAGCATTTAGAAAACCTTTGAAATTTATTGAAAAAAACTATAGGTTTCCCGCCTGACATAGTTAGGAATTAGCATTTAAAAAGTGGTCCCAGAAGGATATTAACATATTTAAACGTTGTCCGCTAATAGAATTAGCATTTAAAAAACCTTGCAAATTCACTTTAAAAACTTACGTTTCTCCAGTATTCAATCTTTCATAGATTCACATGCTTGTATCCTCCCCGTCGTCATGGTGGGAGTCTCCCGGTAAATAATAACCATAGCAGTAGAAGAAAAAACTGCCTGAAACCATAGAGTAGTGAAACCAGAGGGTAACCTCTCCCCCTCATTATGTGGCCCAAACTACAGCCAATCAGCAGTCAGCCCCAGCCTACACCATTCCCAGCAGAGCCACCATACCTCAGATTTCCAACCGCCTTCGTGTGAGAAGGAGTCTCCCTGAGCTCTGCTCAGTTTATTCTCTCGTCACTGAACTTTTGACCTTTTTTCAGTTAAAAGTCAGGTACTGTTCTCTTTTCTTGTCAAGGATTATTTCATTCATGATGTCTGAAAGCTCCAAGAAGAGCCTTTTCAGAGCTTGCAGATCCTGTGGCAAGGCCAGATTATTTTCTGAGGATCCTCACAAGGAGTGCTTGTACTGTCTGTACCCAAAGCATATCCCTAAGGACTGCAAGTATTGCCGGACCTTCTCTGCCAAAACTCTGAAGGATAGAGAAGCGCGCCTCTTATTATGGCTTCAGAAAAGGAAAGTTCAAGACTCGGAGTCTGAAGGAGAAGCCAAGGGACACACCTCTAAAAAGCTAAAAAGAGGGTCCTCTGAGGAAAAGGGAGAGGTGAGGAAGCAAAAAGCAGTTAAAACTAAGGAAGGTGAACCTTCTACTTCACTCCCTCCAACTCCTCTCAAGCCTTCCTCAGAAAAGAAGGCTCCGTCGTCGCTTCCGTCGATGAAATCTGCTGAGATTCCAGTCAGATCGCCGACGAGGCCGTCGACGACGACGACCACCACCATTCCGTCGACGACGACGACAGTCTCGACGACGACAGCTTCGTCGACGTCGACGACAACAACAATTCCGTCGCCGGTGAGTGCAAGACCTGCGTCGACGGCGAGATCTTCGTCGACGAGCATCCCGTCGACGATGCGGACGATTGTTCCGTCGACGGCCCCGTCGACGACGAAAAAATCGTCGACGATGCCATCTCCAACTAAGATAACTTCAACTTATATTTCCATAAAGAGGATTGCTCCATCGACGGGGGTGTTGACGAGCAAGAAAGGGGAGTTTTCCACGCCAAAGATTTCACCTCTGCTGCCTTCCACCATTCTGGATTGCCAGGAGTCAGAGGAGGAAGGATCCTTTGGTGTTGCTTACAGTCCTTCGCAGCTCCATATTAAACATCAGGATTCTGATGAGGAAGACCACCAGGAGGCCCAGGAACACTTCGCTTTTACCGACCGGCTGGTCAAGGGCCAGATGAGATACGAGTCATTTCACCAGGCTTATCACTATGATGATGATGAGGAGGAAGTGGATACGCCTGCCAGAGAAGAGGCAATGTCAGTGCCTATCTCTTTGATATCTGACCTGAGAAGTATGATAGACAGCTATTATCGTCGCTTTCCAGAAGATAATGCTTCCGCGGCCTCAGAGAAAGTCTCTCAATCTGTTAAAGAGACACCTCTGGCTCAGCCGCCTCCTCCTCCACGGACAGAGGTCCAAAAGGTTATTACGATCCGTGATGACTTAAATGAGTCCGATCGTGATGATCAGGAGGAGGAAGGGGAAATTCCTCAGGATGAGGTGTTGGAGATGAATGGGACCAATATATTGCTCCAACGTCCCCGGTGTCACCTTTGCCTCAATCAAGCTCTCCACCAGAGGACATAGCCAGTTTTCATGACTTGATGGAAAAAGCGGCTAAAAGATTCAAGCTTGCTATGCCAGTCAAGGAAAGCGATTGTTTCCTTTACGACTTTAAGGAGTCCTCCAGGAAGTCGGTAAGAGCCATTCCAATTATCGACCATATCTGGGATGAAGGACTCAAACTGATGAAGAATCCAGCCTCAGTCCCAGCATCCATACCCAGGCTGGACAAGAAGTATTGTGCTATAGAGAAGGCTCCAGCATGTCTTATTGGTCATCCTCGACCGAACTCGGTCGTGACTCAAGCAGCGCAGAAGCGCTCCAAGAACCCGACGGCAATATGTGTGGCGCCCCCTGATAAGGAGGGCAAGAAGATGGACGGCATTGGTAAACGCTAGGCAGTCATGGCAGCTGCTTCCATCAAAGCTGCCAACGCAATGGCTCTTTTGAGTCGGTTCAATAGACAGATGTGGTCTGACATTGCGCCTTTCCTGTTGCACCTTTCGGAGGACAAGAAAGAGGAGGCGACTACCATTCTACAGGATGGAGCCAGAGCAGCGTCGGAGTCCATAGACGTGGCAATGGACATAGCGTCTATAGCCTTTCGCCAGATGGCTGGGGCGGTAACCCTGCGGAGGCAAGGTTGGCTCAAAGCTACGTCTTTTCGACCCGAGGTCCAGGCAAGAATATTGGACATGCCATTTGATGGCGAAAGCCTCTTTGGCAAGCAGATCGACGAGGCGTTACAGGGGATAAAAGCAGATACCGATACTGCTAGATCCTTGGGTTCATTACAACAAGGCCGTTATCAGTCCTTTCGCGGCCCAGGATCCAGAGGACACTTTCAACAGCAACGTTCTTCATACCAATCTAATCGGTACCAACCTTACAACCAACAGGGTTACCGTCAGTATTCCTCCAACCAGCAGTATCGGTCCTCAAACACTTCCTTCCAACAACAAGGGAGAAGAAAGTCCGCCGCCAGAGGGAAGCAAGGCTCTGGTCGCAGACAGTGATGTTCCTCAGGCGCCTCCATTACCACTTCAGATCGACCAGTTCCACTACCTCTCTCAGTTTCTCCCACATTGGCAGTCCATAACATCGGACAGATGGGTATTAGACATCATTACACAGGGTCACACCCTGGAATTCCCACAAAGGCCTCCAAATCGTCCACCTTCCTGCAGAGTTCATCAGCACCTAGCGGCTCTCAAAGCAGAGGTCTTATCACTCATACTAAAAGGAGCGATAGAGGAAGTCCCATCAGACCAGCGGGGAACAGGTTCTTATTCACACTTCTTCCTTATAAGGAAAAGGCAATCATCAAAATGGAGACAGGTGCTGGACCTCAGAGATCTGAACACATACACCTGTTAAGCAGGTCATCCAACATTTGCCACGAGTGGGAACTATGTCAGGTCCAGCTGAATCGGATTTTCAACGTATGGGGCAAGCCAAGTCTGGACTTGTTTGCAACTCAGAGCAACAAGAAATGCAAACATTATGCCAGCAGGTTCCCTCAGCAGGATTCGAGGGGAAATGCTCTTCACCTCCGATGGACAGGGATGTTTGCCTATGCCTTTCCTCCCTTTCCCCTGATTCCCAGATTACTGAGGAAAATGAGATCAGAACCTTGCCAAATAATACTGATAGCCCCAGCCTGGCCGAGGCAGTTTTGGTATACGGAGCTTCTGGAATTGTCGGTGAAACCAAGGATACAGCTCCCGATAACCAGGGACTTGATTTCCATGAACAGAGGCCAAGTACTTCATCCGCAATTGACCTCTCTGAAATTGTCCGCTTGGAACCTTTTGAGCACAAATTCCAATCTCTAGATATCTCTCCGGAATGTCGTGAAATATTACAAAGTTCCGCAGCGCTGTCTACCAACAAGACATATACTGCTAAATGGAAGCGATTCTGTAGTTGGTGCGTTGCTAATGCAGTGCATCCCTTGACGTCCTCTGCTGAGAAAATTCTCCCTTATTTACTGTATTTAGCCAGATCAGGGCTGGCGCACTCATCCATTAAGGTCCATCCAGCAGCAATTTCCAGATACAGAAGATCCCCAGGATGCCCATCTTTGTGGTCTAACAGACTAATCAAAGAATTCTTGAAAGGGCTGTTCAGGAAGTTTCCTCCTGTTAAGCGTCCTCTACCTTCATGGTAGCTTAACACAGTCTTGTCACAGCTTATGAAAGCTCCGTTCGAGCCCATACACAAATCGGAATTGCAATTCTTGTCATGGAAGGTAGCACTACTGCTGGCGCTCACATCAGCCAGAAGAGTGAGCGAGATCCAAGCTTTTTCTATTTTGAACCCCTTCATTCAATTCAGGCCGGATAAGGTGATGCTAAGAACTAACCCTAAATCTGTGCCTAAGATACCCTCTTATTTTCATCTAAATGAACCTGTGATCCTGCCTACATATTTTAAAAATCCTTCCTCAGCGGCTGAAAAAGCTCTACATACTTTGGATATTGGCAGATGCCTAAAATTTTACATTGAAAAGACAAAAAAAATTCGCAAATCAAACCAACTGTTTGTCGCTTACTCGGGCCCAGAAAAGGTCTGACCCTGTCACGTTCCTCCATTTCCAGATGGATTGCATCCGCTATTGTCTTCTGTCATGAGAAAGCAGGAAGGCCTCTCGACAGGAAAGTCCGTGCCCATGATACACGGAAAATGGCGACGTCTTCTGCATTGCTAGCAGGAGTACCCCTTTCAGACATATGTAGAGCAGCAACCTGGCCGACTGCTCATACATTCACCAAACATTACTGTCTGGACACGGAATGGTAGGCAGATGCAGCAGTGGGACAGGCAGTTCTGCGACATCTCTTTAAATAAGGTACATGTTTATGAATTGTATTCTGCAAATTTTTTCTATATGATATGTTTTTTCTCTTTACGCTAATAATTATAATGGCAAAGTTTTTTTGATCATGCCTTTGGATTTGTAATAAGTTCTTTTTAATAGAAGCAATTTATGGCACACATACCCGAGATAGGAAAGGGGTCTAGCCTAGAAACGCTCTAACTACAAGAACTGCTATCTACTCTGATACAAGCATGTGAATCTATGAAAGATTGAATACTGGAGAAAGAACTAGTTACTTACCTGTACACTATGGTTCTCCAGTATTATTTTTCATAGATTCACATGCGCCTGCCCGCCTCCCCCTTTCCATTAGGTAGACCACCTTTTATCTCTGGTTTTCCTGCATAGCTCACTCTTGGGCGGTAGGAAATCTGAGGTATGGTGGCTCTGCTGGGAATGGTGTAGGCTGGGGCTGGCTGCTGATTGGCTGTAGTTTGGGCCACATAATGAGGGGGAGAGGTTACCCTCTGGTTTCACTACTCTATGGTTTCAGGCAGTTTTTTCTTCTACTGCTATGGGTATTATTTACCGGGAGACTCCCACCATGACGACGGGGAAGATACAAGCATGTGAATCTATGAAAGATAATACTGGAGAACCATAGTGTATAGGTAAGTAACTAGTTCTTTCAGGTCATATATAGTTAGGAATTAGCATTTAAAAAACCTTGCAAATTCACTTAAAAAACCATAGGTTTCAGGTCATATATAGTTAGCATTTAAAAAACCTTTGAAATTCACTGAAAAAAACATAGGTTTCAGGCCTTATATAGTTAGGAATTAGCATTTAAAAAAACATTGAAATTGCTCCTATATAGTTAGTTGTACTAACTATATTTCGCGCATCCGCAATCCACTGCTGATGATGTCACATATTACATCATGACATGGTCAGTGACATCACTGATGACATCTCAAATGACATCAATGATGACATCACTGATCACCTATGTTTTTTTCAGTAATATATATATATATATATATATATATATATATATATATATATATATATATATATATATATATATATATATATGCACACCAACCTTCTTCACGGAAAAAGAAGAGACAGAAACCCCAGGAGGGCCAGGTAGGAGAGCCAGTTTATTGGAAATTCAGCGAATGCATTTCGGCAGTAGTACTGCCTTCCTCAGCGCCCAAAGCGTCCCTTCGATGCAGCACCACGCTGTGTGTGAGTTCCTCTCAAATATATATATATGTATATATATATATGCATATATATATATGCATATATATATATGCATATATATATAAATATGTATATGTGTGTGTGTGTGTGCTGGTGTGTGTGTGTATATATTTGTTAAAGTAACAAATATACACACGCACATTTGTCCTTGAACGAAAACACACTCACAGACAGGTTCTCTTTGTGGTTTCTTTTAACTACAGGAAAATCGGCAGAACATTTTCAGGCCTAACACCTTTCGGGCTCCCCACCCTTAGTCACAGGCCATTGCTTAATGGATCTGCAAAGTTGCATCACAGCAACGATTACCTCATTAAATACTAATGTCACCCTCAAGTGGGCCTCAAGTGAGTTTGTAAAGAATACTGGTAATCGTAGTCTTGCCAATGTCTCAATAATAAGCTTGCTCATGAACCATAAATCACAAACAATGTCAATCGCCCCAGTTGGCTTTCTGATGCGACATTAGGTATAAATCTTACTTTAAAATCCACAACCTGTCGTTCTGTCTTTGTGACTGTAATCATAATCAAACGGACCTGGTCTCCTTGCAATGGTGCATCTTTACAGCTGGACACACCGTAAACATTATCCATAAAGCCTTGTCCTCGAACGAAAACGCACTCACAAACAAGTTCTCTTTGTGGTTTATAAATTCTCTTCCAAGGGATACTTATTAATAGTCATAAGCACTTAATAGTCCCGCCCATGTGCGGGGACCATTAACAATAATATATGAATATATAACCTTATATATAAATATCTCAATATTTAAATGTGCATATATCTACAATATACAGACATGTATATAAATATGAAGCCACAAATTGAAAACTTGGCTCAAATATGCAAATATTGCAATGTATTTTTCATTTGAAAAGCATCATATAAAATAAATAACATTTCCAAGACATAGAGAAATGTAGTCTCAGCTTATTTGAAAAACAGCCTTTATTTTCAGAGAAAAGGGCAATATGATAGCAGGCAGATTAGCCTAGAAGGCTGCATATAGAACACTCAAAGAAAAAACTGGTGTTGTACCTTTAAGACCTCCAGGACCTCCAGGCTCCCATCATGCCCCACAGGTGACAGTTAGGTCAGTTCTTTTTACCAGCTCCTTCTGTGAGGATCCTGGAGCATTGAGCTCGTTAGTTAGTGTTTTTTTGTCACTAATTGAGATTTTCTGTCTTCACTCGACGTTTTTAGTACTTATTGTACTAGTTCCATAATTTTTTCTGACTTTCCAGCTATTTTTCCAGTCGGAATGCCAGTCTTATTTATTAAGTGCCCTTCCTGTGGGAACAAAATGGCTAAGTTAGATCTGCTCTCGGTCTGTATTGTGTGCTTACCATCTACACACAGGCCTGATAAGTGCTACTACTGCCAGCAGTTTTCAAGAAGAACCCTTGGTGAAAGGGAGAGAGGAAAGGAATCTGTAAGTGGCAGGGAAGGACCCTCTAAAGAGCCCTTCTCTCAAAGAATATCAGAGCACAAGAAAACGGGAGAATAATAATGAAATCAGTCAAATTCGCAGTTGAGGGAACGGTCGATGTCGAAAATACCCTTGTGCTCTTCTTCAGCATTGAAATCTCAGGTGCCGACTTCGACTTTGAAGACTGTATCGCCGTCGAAGCGGACTACTCCAACTACGGCTAAGACTTCTCACCAACTAACGTCAACACCCTCTTGCAGGCGGTACAAGTCTGGCTTGCCTATGATGATGGCAGACAATCGACGTCGAAGACACATCGGAGTCAAGTGAGGTCCCCATTGAGAACCTCAGCACCGACTTCGAGAACTCCACCGACGTTGAAGGTGCTAAGAGTGTCGACACCAAACCCTGGGCAGATGACTCCAGCATCGGTAAGCATGGCTCATGGTCGATCGACTGCTTCGTTGTCGACAAAAGGGCGAGCATCGCCATCAAGGAGGTCGACATCGAGGAAATCGCCGTGAGGAAGTCGCCTTTGACTTCGTGAAGAGGGTAATCTTTGACGTCGAGAACGTCTCCGGCGAGGGGGTCACCATCGAGGAGGTCGACGTCGAGGTGGTCGACTTTTAGACCTACTTCCATCAATAGGTCTCCACCGGCCAAAAAGTCTCAGAACAGATTGTTCACCAGCGTGAACGTCGAGGTTTCCTTGGACGTCAAGGAAGATGCACGATCTAACTGCTAAAGGCCTGAAATCGAGGAGTGCTTCATCCCCTCCAGAACTAAGAATCGTTCAGGTCACGCCATAGGGCTCTCCGGCTCCAGAGCACCATACACCTCCTACTAATCTCTCCCCAAGATGGTTGGAGAGCATAAAGAACTGCAGGGTGCGAAAATTACCCCAGGATTAGAATACTCTCAGATAAACTAGCCTTCTCATTCTCCTGATAGGCAAGTGCGACATTCCACTCCTCAAAAGTCTACAACCTCAAGGAGACATAGATCAAGATATCCCCTTCGGCGCTCTAGGTCTAAATCTAGGCATCGTTCACCTACAGAGCGAAGACACAGGTCTCCTTCATGGTCTTCTGAATTCACATAATAAAACGCTGCTTACTCTCTAACTTTGTCATCCACTCCACCGACTAGAATTTCGCCAGTGGATGATATTGTCACATTCAATGAAGTACTGTGTAGAGGGGCTTCAAAGCTCAACATCGAAATGCCCACAGCTGTCCCCTCGACATCTGTCATATTCAAGACTCTGCATCATAAACCCTGCACTAGACCTCTTCTTCCTTTATCAATGCTCTAGCATTGTAGTTCTGTTCTTTACATTTTTGCACCAAACCTGTAGTTAGTTTGCCTGACCTTATCATACTCAAGTGTTCCTGAATGCAAATTTTAATCGTACGCGATGTGAGGCATAATTAATGTAACCAACACTGAAAAGTAAGATGATAAATTACATTCACGTATTACAATTGCTGAACTTCGTCAAGTGCCACAACTCCCCATTAAGCAATCGTATGCTGTTGTTTTTTTCAGTTAGGTCACACACTGAACAATTTCCGCATGGATAATGTCCGGGTGGAATTGATGAATCTTTGGGTCGCGACAATCACTGCTCGTTCTCGCGTTCCTCTCAAGTAAATCACTCTGTGGTGTATTGAGTGCTCTTTTTCTTGCATTATTCATTATCCTCCTGGGATAGGCCCTCTGAACCAATTTGTATCTCAAATCCTCTGATTGCTGCATATAGGCACTTGTGGTGGAGCAGTTCCTGCGGTACCGCAGGAACTGTCCCACGGGCAGATTATCTCGTAAAGCCCTAGGGTGGAATGACTGATAGTGAAGAAATGAATTCCTGGCTGTAACTTTCTGATGTACAGTGGTTCAGAGTTTATCGTTAGCAACCACAATATCCAAGTCCAGGTATACTGCCTTTTTGTTACTGAATGTCCAAGTGAACTTATGGCTTGTGTCCTGGTTATTAAGCCAATTCAGAAATTCAAGAAGTCCACTTTCCGCTACAGACCAGATACATAACACATCATCTATATACCTCTTCCAGAGGCGGATATTCCTCTGGAAGGAATTAGATGGATGGTAAATACAATAATCTTCAAACTGTCCCACATAAATGCAGGCCAGGCTGGGCGTAAAGGTTGAGCCCATCAATGTCCTTGATACTTGTAAAAAAAGGTTATTTTTAATAGCTGAAGTAGTTGCGTGTCAAAGCTATCTTTATGCACTGTAACACAAATGATTGCGGGGTGTCGTAAAACCATTCTTGCTCCCCAAGCGACTGTGCTGCTGCCACCAGCGTGGCATCTTGGGGCATGCAAGTATACAGTGACTCAATGTCTATGGTAAGAAGGAATTTGTGTGGACCAAATTTTAACTCCTCCAAGATTTTAAGGATGTCCATCGTATCCTGGACATGAAAAGGTTGTTTTAGTACTGCTTCGCTCAAGAAAAAATCAGCAAATTGTGATATGGGTTCGAGGACAGATTGTATACCCGAAACTATCGGGTGTCCCGGGGCTAGCCGTTGAGTCTTATGAATTTTCAGCAGTATGTAGAATGCCGGAGTCCTAGGTTTAGGATTCACTAGAAATTCTGCCTCATATACAGTGATCCAGGTTTTCTCCCTTGCCTGTCCGGCCAATGATTTAATGATCTCCTGGAGTTCTCCAACTGAATCATGGGGGAGCGGCCGGTAGTTCTCACATGCCCATAATAATCACATAACCTCAGTCTCATAATCACTCGTATTCATAACAACTACCACCCGCCATTATTAGCCGATTTTATAGTAATCATCTCATTATCTTGCAACCGCTCATGTTATTAAAGACGAAATGTTTTCCTGTCTGTTCCAAGGCAGTGATCTCATCCAGTACTTTTTGCTCAAAAAACAATACTTCTGGTCCTACTGAGGAGTTAGGGGGACAAAACTGAGAAGGGCGATGTAAATAAGTGGTGAATAATGAGGGAGGATCCATACTTAAAACATTTTTTTTACTTGATTTTCCTCATGATCTCGTGAAATTCTAGTCTACATTTGAAAGAATCATGTCACAGGGTGGGACGTACCCCAAGCCTTTGTTGAAAACCCGTAGTTCACTGGCTGTCAGACAATGGTCAGATAGATTGACCACTATGTTACTCATAGCTGGTTCCTTCCCCGACTGTGGGTTATTCGTGGAGAGTACATTTGCCATGATTGGTCCTGGTTCTGTTTTGCAATTCCTCTGCCTCTCTGGCCTCCCCCTCTGTTGCCCCTCTGATTCTGTCCTAAAAAACATAGTAGCAAAGCTCCCAGATCTTTGATGGACTTGTCTTGGTGGTTAAATCACACTCTATTTGGGTTTGTTGATTGCGCACCTGCTTTGTCTTCTTCACTAGAAGTATTATCAAACGTCCAGTTTTGAGGAGTTGGCCTGTTGATGCCCGCGCTGGGATAACCTGTGTATTGGCTCTGTTTGTTACCCTGCTGGTAATACTTGTCTTCTACATAGGGGAAGGCCAACTCATGGGAAAACTGTTCTAGAGTACGTTTTATGCCTTTTATTTTTTGATTAACCATATATTTTTGTAATCTGCAAGATCCTCTTAGATCCTCAATAACTGCTCCTAAGTATCAGTGAGGGTAGTGTCTCTTTTGATATTTTCTTCAAGGTCTAAAATCTCCTTAAGTAACTCCTCACTAAGTCTTCTGGCAGTATTTATAATCAAGATAAGCCAGTCCTTGGTACACTTGTTGGCAATATAACTCCAATCAACCTGGAACCTTCTGTCTTGAAGGAATATTCTTGGCTCAATTCTAACCAGAAGACTAGCCGGGGCTGCCCCTGCTCTAAGGTACTCAGTCATCAATGCCCCATGGAGAGCTACCCTCACTTGTCTTTTCTTTATGTTACTTAATTTCTCCCATTCTTCTCTTGCTGATGTGGAACCTATCAGTGGTGAGTCAGGAAAAAGTGAAGGTCCAAACAATATTGTAGCTATCTGGTCATCAGAGAAGGCTAAGCAGTTCGAATCCATCCTTCACTGGCAAAGCGCTTTGTGATTCCTATTGAATTTGTTATGTGTGGGTATGATTTGCTGAGCAATTCAAGACTTACAGTGTGTAACTCAAGGCAAATGTATGAAAGGAAGAACAGAGGATCCAAACTGGTTGGTACGTACAAATCCATTTTCACAAAAGCTCTCATGGCTGGTCCGCCTTTCACAAGTCTCTCACAGTGGATTGGTGTCGTTACAACGCAGGCTATTACAACGCCTGCTGTTACAACGCGGTTTTTACATCGCATACCATTACAACGCATAGTGCTTTTAAGCGCTGGATAGTGAATTATTTAATTTACATTTCCAACTCCAGTCCCCGTGGGTAGTAGGGAAGGTGTTGGATAGTAAATTAAATATATTCCCTATCCTAGAGCGCCCCCCAGCGCAATGCGTTGTAATGGTTGCGTTGTAATGGTAGTGTCATATGGTTATTACGTTTCCATAGGTTGTGTTAAGTTAGCATGTGCTTGTTAAAAGTTTAAACGCCATCTTTTCTTTCTGCTTCGGTTTGCACACGACACCTAATTGTTATTTCAGCTTCTAACCTAGAAGAAAGATTTGATTTACTTCAGAATAATATATTATTACACGGATATCAGTCGTGCCTGGAACATTTGGAACAACTGTCTGCACACTGAGAGCTGCAAACTCTAACACAAGGTTATTGTAGGCCTGATCCTCGCACTACGTTAGTCATAACACAAATAATGTTTGTGCCAACTTTGGGCTTTACGTGAGTTCAAGATACAGTTACAGGAAATTCTAAACACACTTGATGCTGGACATGCTGAGAGCTGGTAGCTGTTGATGTGATCTCCTACTACTGAGAATTTGAGGTATGGGTTCGCCCAGCTAAAGCCCAAATGAGACCTTCTTAGATATAATATAATATGCTAATTAGGGTGCGCGAAATATAGGTGATACAGAATTCTATAGATTTTGCATCATAATATGTTATCACAGTTTGCTTATTATGGATTAGTGACTATGCTGCTGACTCTGATTTTTATAATATGTATGTTGGTATTATACAAGATACTGCGTTTGAGAATGTTGCATTGAAAAAATAAACATTTCAAACTTGCACGTGTTCTCATTGCCTCCCAGTTTCGGTTTGGAATGATAATATAACGAAAGAGTGTTTATGTGTTCCACGATACCTGAGGTATTCTAAGTTCATGTTCTGGATTGTCTAAGACATCGGGAAGTATTTACTGCCGATGAGATACTGTAGCTAGCCTGGTAAGGGGATTTCTGAAACATAGGTGAGTTGTGGGTCACCCTGACTCACCCAGGTTCTAGGTCTCTGAGCACAGTTCTGTGAGAGAACGGAAACCCTGCGACATGGCGCCCATACGTTGGTTGGCCCTATAACATGACACTCGAGTAGTATATCATTCAAACCTTAACGCCTACATTCCCGTTTCCGGAAAACGGCAGTGTCGGAAAAACCTACCTATTTTTGAAATAGGTTGTTTTCAAGCTTGAATCTATCTAAAACGGTTTCCTTGAATTACTACCCAGTTGTGCTACAAAGTATACTTTGTTTTTTCTAATTCCTGTGCTAACATGGCTCAGCCTGTGGACATCCCGCAGCATAGTCGCATTGCGGTGCGTGACCATTTGCGGATATATGATGTCCCTTTAGATGGCTTGGCTGTGGTTCTGGTGGTGAGCGCGGAACATGCTTACCCGTACGAACTGTTTTATTCGTGGGTGATATTTCCAGCAGTGGACGCTAATAGTGGTGTGTTCCACACATACACAGCTACGGTAGTACCGGCTGCGTACGCTCCGTACAGAGCACTGGAGGTTCCTATAGACGCTTGGCAGCATGGAGTTTGGTTTGGTGGCGCCCTACCGCACGCTTTAACCGCTCCGAGGTTAGGTCCTTTGTCCATTCCGGGCACTGCTTGGCCTGCTTTGGGTGGTTTTACTCCTCACCCTCAACGTGCCACTTGTAACGTGGCTGATCTGCGGCGGCTTCATGAAGTCGCGGTGGGAGTAATTAGAGCGCTTGTTCATTACATTGGCCGTAATGTTCAGGAAGCAGCCCCTAGGGGCGCACAGCTTCGAGCAGAACATGCTGGTCTGAAAATCAACCCAGTCATGGTTAATTCCGTGATGGGTAAAAAGCCCTTAGAAAAGGACGATTTTCCGTTCTGGCTTGCTGAGAAATTCGGCCAGCTGGAGGCTGTGTTTCCTAATACGAGTCCGGGTGATAAGCATCGGATTCTTACACTGAGTTTACCGAAGGATCTGGCTCCTGACCTTGCTGACTGTGAAACCTGGGGAAAAACTTTTGCGGCGGTCTATTCGAGGTGCTATGGCTCCCCGTCTGTGACCAACCTAGGGGGGGTCCTTAAACGTGTTCAGGATGAACATGGACCGGAGGCGGCTGTTGAATTGGGCATGCGCCTGTGTGGCTCCTTTGAAGTGGTTTGCGGTGTGATCCTTGCGAATGTCAAGGGTGATGCAGTGAACTTTCAAGTTGCTAACGCGTTAGCGTTGGTTCCCGAGCCCGATCGACCCCGACAGTTAGCAAAGATTATTGTGCATGCTTACGCAATGGTGGGCCGCAATGCAAAGGGGGTTAAGACTTTTTCTGAAAAGGAAAAGAAACAGCCCCAGAGTCAGACATCGGAAACTGGTGGTCAACAAAAGTCCAAGAAACAAAATTGGCCTAAAAAACAGAATCAGGGTAAGCAACAACAACAACAAACACAGGTTTCTACTCCTGCGTCTCCATTGCCTGCGCAGTCGGATCGAGTTTATGATTTGCGCGACCGCGCGATGATTAAATCGCCTGAGAGGTTTCAGGCTTCTGAACAACGCTCTCCTCGTTCCTTTCAGGACTCATCGGCTCCGTCAACCGGTGGTGGAGGGGGCGGCAGGGGCCGGGGTGGCCAGCAAGGACGTGGTCAGCCCCGCCCGCGTTCCAGTGGAGATCAGCAGGAAGGCTCTACGCCCAAGAGACCTCAGTTTACTACGAAGAAAGTCGCTGCCCTGACCGCGCATCGTTATGCCCCAGATAGTGAGAACGCGGCTTCGGAATCTGACGTGGGCTCTGACCTTGCTGGACAGCGCTGCAGAGATTACCATAGTGAGAGAGGCCCTCCGTCCACTGTTGAAGGTGACAGCGACTGAAACTTTTGTTGTGATTGAAACTGCAGATACGCATGTTGCTCCCCCTGAGAGACTTTTTGAAATTGTCCTGTTAATTGAAGGTGACATGCAGCGAACTGTAAAAGGGGTATTTTGGGAAAATCTCTCGTCTACGTATGACATTTTGCTTTCGGAGGCTGACTGGCCCCCACCTTTTGTTCTCGCAGCTCCGCGAGGGGAGGAGGTAATCCTGCCCAGCTTCGCGCACACTGTACCGAGGGTGGAGGCGCTGCATTTTGCAGAAGAGTGGGCTCTGGCGCTTGCGCCGGCTGTGTACCGCAATCAGTGTGGCTGGGATAAATTGTCACCAAGCCATGAGATTCCTTTACGGTCTCAGCCACAGCCTCAACCCCAATATCCCATACGGCGTGAAGCGAAAGCTTCAGTCGCAGCTATCCTTGAACAATTGGAATATCAAGGTGTAATTGAAACGTGTGTGTCACCGATGAATAACCCCCTTTTTACTGTAAACAAACCGGACGGGTCATATCGTTTGGTTTTGGATTATAGGCATTTGAACTCGCATTGCCGTAACTGTGCAGTACAGAATACGCACGGCTCTGCGTTAGTGAATAGTCTTGAGCGTAAACGGTTCAAAACCACGCTTGACATTTCCAATGGTTTTTACGCACATAGATTAGATGGTCTAAGTTCCCAATGGACCAGTTTTACGTGCGGCGGAGTGCAAAAAATGTTTAAACGACTCCCAATGGGCTACAAGAACAGTCCGGGAGTTTTTTCCGCGCGCATAGTCTCTCTTTTAGAGAGCTTCGACCCAGTTGCTTGTTCGTATGTGGATGACATTTATCTCACAGACGACGATCTTTGGGAGCATCTGTGTCGAGTAAATAGCATAATTTGTAACTTTGCTGACGTAGGTTACAAGTTTAACTTTGCAAAGTCTCACATTGCAGAGTACACAGTGTTGTTTCTGGGTTACGAGCTTAACCATGAAGGGAAGGGTTTAGCACCCCATTTCCTGGAGAAATGTGCACAGTTGTGCTCTCCGACAACACTGAAAAAATTACAATCTCTTCTGGGTTTTCTGAATTTCGGGAGGACTTACATTCCGGAATATGCCCAGCGTATCAAGCCTTTGTATGCTTTGATACAACCATCTTTTTCCAAATCATGCTGGCTGCCAGAGCATTCAGCAATTCTGCAGTCTTTGCAGGCTGATTTGCTCGCTTCTGAATACTTACAGACTCGTGATAACCAGACCAACCTGGTGATAAGAATTATCCCTGGGGCGGTGGGTTTCACGTACCTGACTTTTAATGAAGGAGATACAGTACCTATTGCTTACAAGTCACACTTGTACACTTCGGCTGAATTGCGTTTTTCCACTGTGGAGAAAGTTTTAACGGCTGTGCAGATGGCAATTCTTAAGGAACGTGCCCTGTCACAGGGAAAGCGCATGTTGGTTGTTACCCCGTGCCCTGCCTTGGAGGCGAAAGCCAGTGTTCCTAATTCCAAAGCTTTGCACCCTCGGTGGATTCAATGGGCTGCATCCTTGGCATCCCAGGATGTCACGTTTATTTTTGACGCCACTTTACGGTCGCAGGAGTATTTACAGTATGAATTTGTTCATCCTGCTCCTTTAGCGATGCGGCCGTTGGAGGATTTCCATTGCATCATTTACACTGATGGTTCGGCGCAGGTTGCGCATGGCTCTAAACATGCCTACGTTTCCGCTTGCGCCATTGTGGTCGGTGCCATGGTGAATGATGAGTTCAAGTCCAGTGTCGTGCACACGCAGACGCTTGGAGACTGCACCGCACAATTGGCAGAGCTTCGTGCTCTGATGCTTGCATTGGAGTACGCAGATCCAAGTGTGACGACTTTAATCGTAAGCGATTCTTACTACTGTGTCCAGTCTTACAATGAAAACTTGTTCTTTTGGATTCAGAATGATTTTCGTGATTCCAAAGGTAGCACAATAAAACATAAAACTATCTGGGTCCGAGTGGCGGAACTTAAAGAGAAACTGCCACTCGTGTTTGTGATTCATACTCTCGGTCATCAGCGCGTGGGGGTCCACGCTGTTGGCAACTCGCTTGCTGATGAAGCAGCGAAGTCAGCGGTATCAAAATACTTGGTTGCAGCAGTCACGAGGTCCAAAAGCAAAATCGATGATGACATCTTGGCAGCTGTAGCTGCAACGGAGAAGGGAAGTAAATATCCTGCGGGATTCCCTTCTAAATACACATACCACTTAAGTCCCGATAAGGTTCCTTATGTGAAAATCCCTGAAGTTGGCGAACGTCTAGTTCCCAACTCGGATCGCAGAGCAGCTTTGATTACAGCGGCACATGAAGGTGTGGCGTCTGCGCATGCGGGCGTCTCGGCCACTGTAACTCAGCTACAACAGAGATTCTGGTGGCGGGGTCTGTACAAACAGACGCGTGAATATGTTCTTCAATGTGACATTTGCCAGCAGATTAAGCCTTCTACTGCTACGCGTCCGCCTCAGACACAGTTGTACATCTCTAATAAACCACTTGGTTGCGTTTATTTGGATCACTGCGGTCCTTTTTCTTCTGATACTGCGTTCAAATACATCTTAGTAGCAGTTGATTCATGCACACGCTTTGTATGGGTATGGCCGCATCGAAGCGCTGATTCGCGGACTGTCATTAAGGATTTGCGTGTCTTTGTGGGAATTTTTGCCTGTGGTACTTTCCATTCGGACCAAGGACCGGCTTTTGCCTCTAAGGCATACAAGGCTGCTATGGTTTCGTTGGGAGTCCAAGTCAAGTTTTCAAGCCCCTACAGACCCGAGGGTAATAGTGTAGTAGAACGAATGAACCGCGACTTAAAGCAATCTTTGACAGCCCGAGTTATAGGCACTGGTAGAAACTGGCTAGCCCACCTCATAGGCGTGCAGCGTGCGCTTAATAATCTCCCTAGAAGGTCTCTGGGTGGGCGGACCCCATACGAAATGCTCTTTGGTATCAAGATGTATGTACCTGACCTTGATGGGCCGGACTACAAGGCCCAGGCCGGGGCCTTTGACGTAGATGAACATTGCAATGTTTTGCAGAATCTACAAAAGACCAGAGACAGTCTTGCAAAGGAACATTTGCCCTCCACATCGGATGATGCGTTGCAGATCCCGGTAGTTGGCTGGCTACCCCAAGTTGGAGAACTGGTTCGAGAGAAGATCGATAACAAAAAAGAGTTTGGTCCCTCATATCGAGCACCAGTTCGAGTCCTTGGAGTGAAGGGCACAAGAACAGTCATTTTACCACCACTTCCAGGTCGTAAGGAAAACAGATTTATTTCTATTGACAATGTCAAGACACACAGGGTGGCCGATTCTTCATAGCATGACACCGGCTGTATCCTGTCCTTCCATGGTGAGGCACTCTGTGCTGGCTATTACATCTGGTGCAGAACAGGAGGTGTCCCTCGAGATGCCTGCCATATCCAGACCTTTATTAAATACTATTCCTGATACTAACATTGATGAGCTAACCTACACTTATCCTGCTGATTTATCGATGCCTGATTTGCAGACCCGTTTGGCAGGCCAGTCCAGATTCTCTTTTGACTCTGTTTCGGAAACATCAAAGAAACCCACAAACATTGCAAGATATGCCACGTTGTTCAAAAAACATTTTTGAATTCCGCCTTGGACATACATTTGGTTGATCCTATTTTCATTCTATCTTTTTATGTCAATTGGTTTTGTGTTTTATTTTTTCCGCCTGATCGATGGTCACTACGTTAAAGAAAGAACAGGAATTCGGTACCTTAATGGAACATTGAACCCTCTCTCCTCTTCACATTCTGCGCTCAGACAGAAACGAAACTTAAAAGCAGTTAACATTACAGCATGGCCTGTCCTTGACGGGATTGTGTGGGATGCGGTTAGGTTTCAGATACATGGGCCTACTGAAGTGATTAATGTTCCAAATGTGCTTAGAGTAAACATGGGAGATGTGATTAAACAAAATGTACGTTCTGATGATTGGGATATTCAGGCCGTAGAAGCATTATTCTCTGATTTAAAGTATTATGCTGCCTTCGATGCTGAGGATCTGTATACTGATTCTATTAATTATGGTGATTTGTTTTGTTTTCAACACTATGGTAATCATTTTTTACATAAGACAAATTCCAGGAGGGTTGCTGTGAATTATACACAATGGGAACATTGCCCTGCTCCATTCAGTGGCAGTTCCAATACATTTCTGAAAAAATTCACATATTTTACAGACTTTGATCAGTCTAGTCCCAAGTCATTTTATTTTAAAATGACACAAAAACCCATTTCCAAAGTTAGACTTACCGATACAAAAGTGCTGTATTCGAAGTCCTTTTTAGACAGGTTGGCTGTAAATGGCTACGAGTTCTGGAAAGGAACAATTGACCTTAAATCGGTTTGGGGTACCAAAGATTGGCAGGTACAAGGCACTGAGGCTTTGCACCGTGCATGTCTCATCCCGAATCACATGTTGTTTTTAAATTCTACCATTTTCCAGACAACATGCTTTGGATTGGCTACTTCTAAAAAATTAAATACACCAACCATCCCAGATTTAAATGAATATACTGGTTGGGGTAATTTCACTGATTCCTCCATTCAAGAGTTGCAAACTCTTTTACACAATTCATCCTTTGACATTTCCAGTTTGGATTCCAAGGGTTGGCTGGTATGGCAAAAAAGTGCTGATTCTTGCCAGCGCCGTTTTATGGGTTTGGCTGAGGGATTCACAAAACTCAGGCCCGATCCACGTTTTGAGGGAGACTATTCTGTCACGACTTATTCTGTGGGTAAGCTGTGTCAAAATTGGTTACAACATTCTACTTTAGCTGCAGTTAAACTACATTTGTCTCAATTACATGATAATGTGGATTTAAACGATTTTATAAAAGGCCCTGCTAAAGGTAGATCTAAGCGATTCCTGTATGCAATTTACAATGAAATTTGGAAAGTTAACCAGGTTGAGGCTGCTAAACGCCTAAGGGCTATTGATCAAGCTAATTTGGAAAAAGTGCTTGCGGTGGTTGATAACAGCATTAACACGCTTTCTTCCCGAATTTACACTTTAAATAATATTGTGTCTTCTGTTGTCGACATAGTACATGATGAAGTGTCCGTGTTGTATCATGGTCAAAATCAATTGCGTTCTGTGATGCAGTTTGCATGGACACTGCAGACTCTAAAGTCTGGTCGAGTGCCATGGACTTTTTTAAACATCTCATCATTATTTGCCCCTTTTAATTTGACTGAAAAACAGCGCATGTTGTCAATGAGGGATGCTACATTTTCTATGTTACATATTGAAAAATTAGAATCCCTGCCGTTTTCGGTGGCTGAAGTAACTGCAGCAACATGGCTTATTCATGGTGTTATAACGTTACCTTTTGCTTTGTATAAATTTACAAATTGTATGAAATATATTGCCATTGGGAGATATGAACCATTAGGCAGTGCTTTCCTCCATGAGACATGGTCTTTACCATACACTTACAGATGTCTTAAGGATGGGAATGAAGTGAATCTGAATGGTGAAGAATGTACACAGTCCCCTGACCGCTCACTTATTTGCAGACACATCCAGTTGCATGGTTCTTGTAATCAGGACAAACCTAATTTGGCCTGTGTTTTGAAAGGGACCCCAGTTCCTGCAATAGTTCCCACGTTCACGTTGTTGTCCAACGGTAGTTATTTACTTTTAAATAACGAGTTTTGTTGTGGGCTAGAGCCTGGAATAGGATATGTGGTTACCGTGTCTGAAAGGGTCGTTTGCTGCAAGAATGTGTTGTATCCACCCACGCATGGGAATGCAGAAGTTTTAATTTGGCCGAGAATACCAACCTTGAGAGCTGAATTCAATGGTTTAGGCCGTATAAGAGCCCTTTTGTCTCAAAAACAGGTGGCCCTGAGCTCTGCCCGTGAAACTTATGTCCTTCACATAGCAAACACACGCACAGAAGTACAAGCTCTTTTAAGTACTGATTTGCCGTTTCATTTTTGCGAGCTGGTTCATCAGATCTTTAATGCCTCCTCCACATCCAACCTCGCTCATTTTTTTAAAATGGTTAGCAGTGGTCTTGTGACTACATTTGAAAAAGTATTTGGTATAATCCCTGCGTTCTTCCATTCTATATTCGCTAGTCTGTTTGGCGGATTTCCTGTTTTGCTGGCTTTGGCTGCAGGCGTTCTGGTGATATTTTATTTCATGAAACATGGATGTCCATCCTGCGCTAGGAAACGCACAGCACCTACTGATGCAGTTTCGCAACCGGATGCTTGATTATTATGGATCCCTGCCGCTTGCGACTTTAAGCACGGCTTTTGGATTATCTTTCAGATTTTCCTATTTCACCTGTGTCCAGCCTGTGTTTCATTGCCTAAGCTGTGATTTCGACTGGGCCATTGATTTGTGTCTCTGTTTACCGACTTCTCCTGACGTCAATTTTGATCAGCTGATGTCCCCCGTAGTGGCTCATGAGTTGGTCTGTTCTGGCGAAAGGGTTATGGCTATGGCAGCGATGCATGGACTAATGGGTCAGTGGGACATCTTCGCAGCAGCGCATGACTTTCTGGCACAAAGCGTTCTCGAGAACCCGCTGAGTTGTCCTCTGATGATGCTAGAGGATTCAGTACTGGAGGAGCACGTATGTTCTTTCCCATTGCTTAATTGGATGGCTGAACTGTTTTCGGATGATGACAGTGATTTCATGTTGGAAGCTGTTGCTACATATTTTGCATATTCATTCAACGAGGGATGACTTTGAATACTTCCATCTATATGGCACGTGACTTTTTAGTAATTCTGAATGGTGCCACTTTCAATACGAACATTCGATTTTTTTCATATGTTCAAGGCCTGTTTATTATTTTTAGGCCTCAAGTTCGACTTTTTATATTTTGTATGGCCACTATAGGCATTCATACATAGTTTTTGTATTTTTTAAATTTTACATACATTACATACATTTAGCTTGGCTCAATATCATTGAACTCTGCTTTCAAGTCTTGCCTCTCATAGAGTATTGGCTTATATATTTGTCTTTTGACCGTCCTCTGACCATTGGGGGGGTGTCATATGGTTATTACGTTTCCATAGGTTGTGTTAAGTTAGCATGTGCTTGTTAAAAGTTTAAACGCCATCTTTTCTTTCTGCTTCGGTTTGCACACGACACCTAATTGTTATTTCAGCTTCTAACCTAGAAGAAAGATTTGATTTACTTCAGAATAATATATTATTACACTGATATCAGTCGTGCCTGGAACATTTGGAACAACTGTCTGCACACTGAGAGCTGCAAACTCTAACACAAGGTTATTGTAGGCCTGATCCTCGCACTACGTTAGTCATAACACAAATAATGTTTGTGCCAACTTTGGGCTTTACGTGAGTTCAAGATACAGTTACAGGAAATTCTAAACACACTTGATGCTGGACATGCTGAGAGCTGGTAGCTGTTGATGTGATCTCCTACTACTGAGAATTTGAGGTATGGGTTCGCCCAGCTAAAGCCCAAATGAGACCTTCTTAGATATAATATAATATGCTAATTAGGGTGCGCGAAATATAGGTGATACAGAATTCTATAGATTTTGCATCATAATATGTTATCACAGTTTGCTTATTATGGATTAGTGACTATGCTGCTGACTCTGATTTTTATAATATGTATGTTGGTATTATACAAGATACTGCGTTTGAGAATGTTGCATTGAAAAAATAAACATTTCAAACTTGCACGTGTTCTCATTGCCTCCCAGTTTCGGTTTGGAATGATAATATAACGAAAGAGTGTTCATGTGTTCCACGATACCTGAGGTATTCTAAGTTCATGTTCTGGATTGTCTAAGACATCGGGAAGTATTTACTGCCGATGAGATACTGTAGCTAGGCTGGTAAGGGGATTTCTGAAACATAGGTGAGTTGTGGGTCACCCTGACTCACCCAGGTTCTAGGTCTCTGAGCACAGTTCTGTGAGAGAACGGAAACCCTGCGACAGTAGTGCGTTGTAATAAATGCGTTGTAAGTGATGTTTCCCCTCACAGTAAGGAGCTATAGAGGGAAAAAGGTATAAGGCCACCCTCCCCTCAAAACATAAACAGACACCAAGAAGACCGGATCAATGCGGGCTAGATCCACTTTCATATAGAGGATTGAGAATGGGTATTCAACTTGTATTCCCCATCAAAAAATTTTTTGTGTTGTCCCAAATCCTTAAAGCCCAATAGGTATTTTTTTTTCTTTTGCTAAAAAATCTTCAAGGTTGTTAGTTACTGTGCTCCAGATATACCCCCCACTTAAACAGGTGTATACACAACAACAAAAAATTGTGAAAAGGCGAGATAGCACCGCACGTGCACTATACCAAAGGAGCTTACCAGTTGTGCCCACGTTTCTCATCATAGGTACTATCTCACCTGTGAAAGATAAAGAAACAGTGTTCAGTACAAAAAGGTGAAAAAAAGTTTGTCTATATCACAATAAAGAATAAAGAGACCTCATAAAGTTAAAATCGAGGTAAGCCACACGTACACCAGATGCCAATTTTAGTCAAAACTCTTGGGCTTACTCAAAGTTAAAAACAACTGCATGTTGCAGACCAATTGAAGATGGGCCAACATGGTTCATTGCCTGTTTTACTTAGTGGCGATTTCGTCAGTGCTCGAGGTTGTAAATACCCTTACTGGACTTTTCTTTTGTAAGTGACTGACAAACACAAAAAGAAACCACCATTAAAAGCGTCCAACCAGTTAGACCACCATCTTATCCAATCACAAGTAAGATAAGCCTACATCACTAGAGTAGTTATTTACCCGTTGTTAGCCAAGGCCCCTTATACCAGCTATCCACCTCGCCATAGGGTACTTGCTTCTATTATGAGACCCTTATACAACACATATTTTGTTGTGAATCTATATGGATAAACACACAACTGTTAGTCCTTCCTTTCCTCTCAAATGTTTATCAAAGATTAAAATTAAATGCAACGTGATCTCACTCTCTATAATTACGGACTCACAGCCCTAGTGATCTGTATTCTTGTATATAGTTAACATTTTCATGAACAGCCTCATTTATACTTCTGTATTTACCTACAAAACGGCTCATCATTAAAACCAAGTGTTACAGGAGTTCATCTTGCTAAATATGCAAAAACTGAATCTTTTCCACCACTGTCCAACTACTGTGCACCTGCAGACTTTCATGCAATGTTTCAGACCGATTCGTGCTCGAGCCCCTCAACGTCCCGTATCTCTTGAAAACAGCAACCTCTATTAGAGAATACATACACCCACCCGTCTCCAGAGCTGCTTATTTATGTACATGTTTGTATATTGTAGATATATGCATATTATTATAAATGTATCTTTATATATATGGTTATATATGCATATATTATTGTTAATGCTCCTGGTTCCCGCACGTGGGCGGGACTATTCAGTGCTTATGACTTTGATGAGTATACCCCTGGAAGAGAACTAGGATTACAGGTAAGTAACTTAACCTTACCTATTACAGTCGCCAGAAGGCAGTTATAATTAGGACCATGTTTCCATAGGAAAAGCTTTTCTGGACGTGCCTATATCTTTGGTACCGTTTCACAAATCTTCACAAAATTATCAAACAAAAGTGCTCTGGTGATTCTAGTTGTGCATGGAAAGTTTTGGGGTGATCTGTCAAGTGGGAGCTGAGAAAAAAAGGAGGGTCAAAAAAAGTATGTTTCCCAGGTTTATGTTTATGTTTATGTTTATGCGTTTTTTATAGCGCGCAACTACCCGGGGGTGTCTCAGCGCTCAGAATACAGAACCATCACTGTGGCAGAAAATTATACTGAAAAAAAACAAGTTTTTAGTTTTTTTCTGAAGCTGATGAGAGTGGGGGCAGTTTTGATGTGAAGGGGTAATGAGTTCCGAAGTTTTGCTGTGGAAATAGTGAAACATCTGTCACCCCAAGTGGCCCTTTTAGTGCGCGGGACCTTCAGCAGATGAGCTGAAGATGAACGTAGTGTTCTTGAATGTTCAAGCGGGCAGAGTGCATTTTTAAGAAACTGTGGGCCTGAGTTGTTAATGGCTTTATATGCAATGCATAGTGCCTTAAATTTTGTCCGGCTCCTGATTGGGAGCCAGTGCAGCTGTCGAATGTAAGGGGAGATGGAGGTGAACTTAGGAATGCTCAGTAAGATTCTGGCTGAGGCATTCTGGACAAGCTGCAATCTGTTGAGGACTTTTTCCTGGGCACTCAGAAGAAGGGCATTGCAGTAATCTGATTAGGGTTTTGCCGGCCGACGAGGGGAGGTATGGCATCAGTTTCTTTATTTTTCTCAAGATGTAGAAGGATGAGGAAACCACGGAATTGACATGTTGTTGGAAAGTCATTTTATTGTCAAATATGACTCCAAGGTTACGAACCTTGGTGACAGGTTGAGGTGGGGCTCCCATCTCGGGTGGCCACCATAGGGGGGACCAGATTGGTTCCAGTTTCCCGAATGTCATCACCTCTGTTTTGTCAGAGTTTAATTTGAGACAGTTTGATGACATCCAGGAACTGATTGCCCGCATTCCCTCTTGGAAATTTGCCGCAACTGATGTACCCTTGTTGTGTACAGATAACACCAGTTGAGTGTCATCAGCGTATGTTGTAAGGGCAATTCCATAAGATTTTATTACCCTCGCTAAGTCCGAAACATAAATGTTAAACAGTGTCGGACTTAGCGAGGAGCCCTGTGGAACTCCGCAGGGAAGGGTAAAGGTGTGGGAGGTGTACTGATCCATTTTTACTGTCTGTGGGTGGTCAGCCAGGAATGAAGCGAGAAGTTCTTTAGCCTTATTCTGGATTCCTATTGATGAGACACGGTCGATCAAGGTGACATGATCGACCGTGTCGAAAGCTGCCGAGAGATCTAGCAGTATTAATACTGCCGCTCCTTCCTTGTCCAATGTCATCCTTATTTCATCCGCTGCTTTTAGTAACGCAGTCTCGGTCCCGTGACCCTGTCTGAACCCAAATTGGGTGTCATCCAGTAGGTTGTTATTGTCTATAAAATTAGATATTGTCTAATAATTTAGATATTAATGTAGATATGTTAATGCCCATAGAGTCTTTAGATGCTCCTGTAGCTCCTGTAGCTCCAACCACTTGATGAAATTCCACCAAATTTGGCTGAAAGGTAGCTATTTGTTCGCAGACTGCGCTTATTGTAATTTGCTGTAAGTCCATTCACTAGTTTGTGAGAAATTAATGGAAATCCAAATTTGTATATCTATGGTTGTTAAGCCTTCACAAAATATAACGAGCTCATGCAGAGATCTGCGGAGCTCTGATTGGCTGCCAACACTTCAACCAGCTATTTAATGGCGGCCGCTGCTGGGACAAGAGAGAACAAGACCCCAGACCTCTGGTCAGTAACCTGCTCTCTGCCCGGTAGCTCGAAAGCCTGAAGTGCATCCTCCTCAACCAGTGCTCTCTGCACAGACACGCAGTTGAGATCTTGGATCTCCTCAACACCCTTTTACCAGACGTTGCCTTCTTCACAAAGACCAACGCCTCCTCCACCCCCGACATCGCCACGCCATCCCTGACGGATACAAGATCTAGAGGAAAGACTGCCCCAACCCTCCAAGAGGAGGACTCGTCATTGCACACAAGAGCTCCCTTTGACTCTCCACCTCCACCACGAATGACCCTCTCTCCACCACCAAACAACTTCACTTCCAGATCCAGACAGCCCCGGAACCACACTTCGTGACACCCTCGCTTATAGACCCCCCGGACCTCACGGCTCGTCCGCCATGACCATCGCCGACATCAATGCACCCCACTCCATCAACTCCATGGAGAACTGAACTTCCACCTGGACAACCCCAGCGACCCAAACTCCACCGCCCTCCTGGACAACATCGGCATGAAACAGCTTGTCATCATGCCCACCCACAAGGCAGGACATACCCTCGACCCAATCTTCGCAGGAGGAAACAGCACCCACTTCAGCCACACAACGCTACCACACAACGCAACCACCCTGGTCAGACCACCACTACGTACACATCAACGTCGAGAAACCAACCACCCCCAAACCTGCACCGCGCCCCCCAAGAAGGAACTGGGGCAAAATCACTGAAGAACATCTCAACACCGCCCTCAACCGCGATGCCCCCACCACCTCGACCGACGCCAACCTCGCAGCCAAAGAACTCCACAGATTAATCTCCAACTGCGCAGACAAGCTTGCACCACTATGCAACTCCGACAGACAGCGTTCCAGGAAAGCCACATAGTTCACCACCGACCTCCAAGAATCAAGACACACCTCCAGACATTTTGAGAAGAACTGGAGAAACAGCGAAACCCCAAAAGTTTGCACCACCTTCAAGAACTCCATAACAAGACAAGACCAACTCATCAGATCCACCAAAAGGACCTTCATCTAAAACAAGATCCTCGCCAACTCCAGCAATTCCAAGAACTCTTCAACATCATCCAGGAATTCACCAAGCCCCCCTGTGAAAGCACGGACATCCACCCCTCCCTGGACCTCAGCAGACCCCATGGATCTCAAGAACTACCGACCCATCACCCTTTTCCCTTCACCGCCAAAGTCCACCCCTCCCAATCTGGATTCCACAGAAACCACAGCACTGAGACCACTCTACTCGCTGCCACAGATGACATGCGCACCATCCTCAACCAAGGTCACACCACAGCCCTGATCCTACTCGACTTCTCTGCAGCTTTCGACACCGTCTCCCACCCCACACCACCACCAGACTCAACTTCCAGGATGGAATGAAGGACGTCGCATCCTGGATGAGCTGCAGCTGCCTGAAGCTTAACTCAGAGAAGACAGAGGTTCTCGGACCCTCCTCATCTGCATGGAACAACACCTAGTGACCCTTCCACCCCCAATGACCACACCCGAAACCTTGGCATCGTACTCGACTCCTCCCTCTCCATGACCCGACAGGTCCACACTGTCGCCTCCAGCTGCTTCAACACCATCCGCATCCTCCGAAAGACTTTCAAATGGATCCACCCCTGAATCAAGGAAGACCGTGACCCAGGCTCGCATAACCAGCAGGCTGGACCACGAAAATGCCCTCTATGCCGGAATCAATAAGTCTCTGCTCCACAAACCCCAGACCATACAGGACACTCCAGCCAGACGTGTCCTCGGCATCCCTCGACACAAGCACATCACCCAATACCTGTGTAACCTTCTCTGGCTCCCTTGCAAAAAAAGAGTTACCTTCAAGATACTCACCCACGGCTACAAATACCTTCACAACACCAGACCCCAATACCTCAACAAGAAAATCACAATCCACGTACCCAAGAGAAGCCTCCAATCCGCTGACCTTGCCCTCGCCAAAACCCACGCATCTGCAGAGCCAGAACAGAGGGAAGAGCCTCCTCCTACATCGCAGCCAAGACCTGGAACGAGCTCCCAATCAACATCAGACATGCCCCCCTAAACATCTTCAGGAAGACACTATAGACCGGGCTCTTCGACTGAGTGGAGCTGCTTTACCGCCCCCCCCCGCCCACCTGCACCTTGAGACCCTTACGGGTGAGTAGCGGCTTACAAACACCTGTTGATTGATTGGCAGCCATCTTGGGACTTGGCTTCAGCCAAGTCCCAAAACAATGCAAAAAAAAAGAAAAGGCAGCAGGGTACGAATACCCTAACTCATTAGTCTTTGTCCAGGCAGGGCAAAAAAGGAATTTTTAAAATTTTCACGGTAAAATTCACAAATATTGTAGCTCTACACGGCCCCCGGACTCGATCGCCTGACGAGTTACCACTGATTTGATCAGAATGCCCATCCCCGCACCTGACGCCGCCCCACCCGGCTGCCTAGACGTCCGAACACGATGTGAAATTGCCATCTGAGACGCCTACTTCTTACAGATCCTCCTTTGAACATACCCCGAGTGATTGATTCCTGTACCCACCGCTGGATTGCTGACCCCTACTCATCGAGGCACTAGCACTTACCAAACCACACAACCCCGTCCTGAAGACGATCCCGAGTCATGAGGATCGAAACGTCATCGACAACACAGAGCAACACATGGCGCGGCTCCTACAGTTGCTTATTTGAAGTGCAATCCATAAAAATCGTACTCTTTGAATCACCCTTGAGTCACAGTGTTTACCTGCAGTCACTGTATATATTGTACGCATTTTCACTTCTCGCGCCGTTCATGCTGTCCACAATTGTCACTTGCGTCGCCACCTATTTCACTTGCACATACCGAGCACCGAGTGCAATTCGGGTTGTTGTTTTTTTATTCATTTCATACAGTGCTGCTATAACTGTATTCTCTATATTTGTTTTATTATATGATGCAAATGCACATACACTCAAAATTACTTCAGTCTCCTTATTTCTGCACTAGTAATGCTTTCAGCGTACATGCTTAATTGTCTCTGCAATAATACCTGTTGGGATATTGTTTGTTGATTCTACCTGAATGCAAACAGCACACCCAGTAGACTTAGCCCGGGCTGAAATCAGCCTGGGGCAGTGGTAGCACAGCCCCCTCCCCTATTAACTTTTGACCGGGCCATAGGGAATCGGGTCCTCGGGGCCAAAATCAGCCGAGCAGGGGTACCGCACTTCCCTCGTCCCCTATTGTTGTAACCGGGACCCCGGGAATGTTCTGGCCCTGGTGCTCATTTCACAGAAATTAGACCTCAACATGAAGCACATACAAATGTTAAAATAGCAGGTGTCCCAGCTGAAGCTCCTCTTCTGTAAATGACAAATTATTCTAAGTCCAGGTTTGGCCAAAGCAAAGCAAGTGTATTTTCTCTGTAATTCCAGATGATCTGAAATGCTTTGTGGAGATGAATCCATCGTTGAGCTATTGGAGCACACTCTGTAGTGACTGTGATGGGTGGGTTCTTTTTTGTCCTTACCTGGTGAGAGCAAAGTCTGTGGTTCTCCCTTTAAATTGCTACAAGTATTCAAATGCACAAATCACTTGGAAGGATGAGTCACTTCTGGAATGGGGCAGCCACCTGGGAGCGGTGGAGATCCATCTCGCACTGAAGACATTCCTTCCTTCTGTCAAAGGAAGAGTAGTACAAGTGTTCACAGACAACACCACTGCCATGATGTACTGCAACAAACAGGGCGTGTGGAGTCGTGGACCCTATGTCAGGAGGCTCTTCGCCTTTGGACATGGCTGGAACATCAGGACATATCCCTGGTGGTTTAACACCTGGCAGGTTCTCTGAACGCCAGGTTGGACAAACTCAGCCATCAGTGCATGATGGATCACGAATGGCGTCTTCACTCTGAGGTGGTGCAAGGTCTCTTTCAGCAGTGGAGAGAGCTTTGGTTAGATCTGTTCGTCACTGAAGAGAACGCGCAATGTCAGCAATACTGCACGTTGGAATTTCCAAGGCAGCAGTTGCTCGGCGCCACTTTTTGTCGCGAGGGGAACCGGCGGCCTCCTGTACGCTTTTTTGCCTGTACCACTTCTAGACAGAGTGCTGAAGAAGGTCAAGCGGGTCATTCTTGTTGTTCCGGACTGGGCACGAAGAGTCTCTTACCCCAAGCTCTTGAGCATGGCCATTGATCCTCCGATCAGACTGCCTCTTTGTCGCAGCAACAGGGGAGGGTCCTCCACCCAAACCTGTCCAGCCTCCACCTCCTTATGTGGAGATTGAGCAGTGACAGTTGACAGCTTTTGACCTTCCTCCTAAAGTATTTCATGTCATCTTGGCAGCTAGGCATCCCTCCACTAAGAAGGTATATGCCTGCAGATGGAACATGTTTGTGGCATGGTGCACAACGAAGGATGTGGATCCCCTTGCAGCCCCTCTTTTGAAGGTTCTCTTGTATATACTTTCTTTGGCCCAGCAGGGCTCTGCCCTGGGCACTCTTAAAGGCGACCTTTCGGTCACATCTGCCTTTCTTCGCCTTCCTGATCAGCCTTCTCTTTTAAACTTCCCTATTGTAAATAGATTTCTAAAGGGCATTACTCATCTTTTTCCTTATTCTCCGTTCATAATGCCCAGTGGGACTTGAACCTGGTCTTAACCTATCTTATCTGCGCTCCCCTCAAGCCTCTTCAAAAATTTCCTTTGTGGCTCCTCACTCTGAAGACAGTTTCCTTGTTGCATTCAGCTCTGCTCGCAGGGTGAGTGAACTTCAGGCTTTGTCTCCAAAGCCTCCTTTTCTTGCTGTTCATCCGAACAAAGTAGTTCTTCGCACAAGGCCCTCTTTTTTCACCCAAAGTGGTTAACTCTTTCCATATAGGAGAGACCATCACTTTCCCACCTCCGCACCCTTCCAAGGAGAAGGAGAGACTCCACTGTCTGGACCCATAATGTGCGCTGTCTTTCTATCTTGACCACACAAAAGATTTCTGGGTTGACGATCAACTCTTTGTTCGATATGTAAGAGTCAAGAAAGGTCGGGCTGTACAAAAATGCACCATCTCTCGGGTTGGCCTATGCATTCTAATCTGCTACTCCTTGGCAAAGAAGGAAGCCCCAGTGGGACTGTGTGCCCACTCCAACAGGGCAACGGCAGCTACTTCTGTCTTGGAGAGTGGAGTCCCACTCATTGACATTTGTCAGGCGGCTATGTGGGCATCTATGCGCACGCTTACGAAACATTATTGCCTGGACAGCCAAGTCCGGAGAGATGGCTACTTCGGCAGCTCTGTTCTCTAGTACTTTCTGGTATGAACTTGGTTCACAGACACACCTCCAGGGTTGGCATTGCTGGGGTATCTGTTCTAAAGGTAAGGAACATATAACCACAGTCTCTTTCAGATGAACAAGTTACTTACCTTCGGTAACGATATATCTGTAAAAGACATATGTAGTTATAGATTTCTTACCGCCCAGCTCACCCTCCCCGTTCCACGACTAACTTCTAGGGTTAAGGACTCCCTTCCAGGGCCCTAGGTATGTGCACCAGTGGTCAGTGTCTTCCATGGCTCTGCGCTTATGGCGTGGAAAGTTGTGTCAGAACTGACGTCAGCGTGCAGGGGTGGCATCTAAATAGACACCACCATGTCATCCCGGGGAACACGATGACGGATGCGGAGTCGACCGATGCGCTGGGGTACTGCGAAGAAAATATCTCCAGATCCTGTCTGACGCCTGGGGTAATTCTAAAGGTAAGGAATGTATACCTACATATGTCTCTTACAGATACATTGTTACCGAAGGTAAGTAACTTGGGGCCCGATTCAAAGAACTAACTTGAGACAAAATCCTAATCGGCCATGGCTAAATCTCCGCCACTGGCCAGAATCCCCACCTCCGAGCCAGAAGCTCCACCTCCGGGCCAGAAGCTCCGCTTCCGGTACGGAATCTCCGGCCCCAGTGCGGACGTAAAGTTAGTAGTCATAAATCCATTCTGTGAATACCAAAAGTAGTAAGTGCATTCTGTGAATACCAAAAGTAGTAAGTGCATTCTGTGAATACTAAAAGTAGTAAGTTTAGGATTTTGTCTTAAGTTAATTATGTGAATCGGGCCCTTGTTCTTTAAGTTCATGTAAAGTCCATCAAATATGATAGTCCCGAATTAATTTACATACTTACTAGTAAAGAGAGAGTTTTACAGGGTAGTAAAGAGGGATTTAGGGGAGCTTAGGAAGGGGTTTATGGAGGAACATACAGAAAAGATTAAGCCCATTGCTATTAACAAGCTACACTTCTTAAAGTTACTACTGCCATAAAGGAGATCGAACAGTATAAATGTACTCCAGTAAGTCCAGCACCACAAATGACCAACCACTGGTACTGCAATACCCTCCCGTAGAAAATAATGAAGGTAGGTACTTTAAACAAAACACATAGGGAATCATTTTACATTAATTCAAATTATGTAAACTAGTGAAAAATATACATTTGGTTAAGTGTGGAAAAAAGTCTAACAATAAAACATTTATTATTTTATTTGACAATATTTGTATAACTTTTTTAATTTAAAAATGTATGTTATGTTAATTAAATATGTACAGCGCACAAATACCCTCGGGTGTCTTGGCGCTTCCAGTGCTCCATACTATGCTCAGTGCTAGTCCTACGAAAAGAGCCAGGTCTTCAGTTGTTTTCTGAACTCGAGAAGGGGGGACATTTTTCTGAGATATAGTGGAAAGGAATTCCATTCTTTGATGGTGTTAAAGCTAAAACTCCTCCTCCCCCCAGTTTATTTTTTTAATCCTGATCACTGGCATCAAATGGGCATTAGCCGAACGTAGAGGTCTATTTGCAGAATACCATCTGAAGAGGTCCTCTAGAAATTTCAGCCCTTCTTTGTGTAATGCCTTATGGACCATGCAGAGTGCCTTGAACTTTATCCGCTGACCGACTGGCAGCCAGTGGAGTTCTCGCAATGCTGATCTGAAAGACTGATACTTAGGTATGTCCAGAATCAGTCTTGCGTCAGTGTTTTGTACTGCCTGTAACTTCCTGAGGAGGGTGGATTGCACATTGATGTACAGTCCATTACAATAGTCAAGTATAGACAAGACTAAGGAGTTTACAGCTGACTTTCTGCAGGATTTATGACTAAAAGGCAACATTTTCCTTATAGTCTTAATTGTAAAGAATGAAGAGGACACAACCTTGGAGACTTGAGCTTTAAAACTAAGTTTCTTGACTATGATAACCCCGAGAATTTTTGTTTCATCCACCGGGGTAGGGGGGGGGGGCAAGATTATCTGGCCACCAAGCTGGGGAGCAAGGTGGAAAGAGGTTTCCGAACATAATCACCTCAGTTTTGCTTGAGTTTAATTTCAAGCAATGAGTACTCATCCAATGACTTAAAGAAAGCATACAGTCATGGAGTTTTAGTGAGTGGTTGATATTCTTATCTACTGTTGAGATCACCAGCTGGGTGTCAGCATAAGATGTAGGAATCAAATTAAAACTTCATATCAGTGTTGCTAATTCCGCTACATAAATATTAAAGAGAGTAGGGCTCAACGATGAGCCCTGCTGAACACCGCATGAAAGGGTGAAAGGTGCTGACTTAAATTTGCCCAAATGAACTGATTGGATCCTCTCTGTTAGAACGATGTTAGCAGGGAGAGGGCTTTACCTCCTATCCTAATTACTTGTAGACGATGAACCAGAAGAGTATGGTGTACCATATCAAATGCTGTGGATAGGTCAAGCAGCACCAAGGCTGCTGACCCACCGCTATCTAGTGAGGAGCGGATTTCTTCTGCAGTCTTAATCAGAGCTGACTTTGTGCTATGGTTAGCTCTGAAGCCAAACTGGCTGTGATCTAGAATCTGATTAGTTGCAATAAAAGTGGAGAGTTCCGCATTCATGGTTTTCTCAATTATCTTGGCCGGAAGTGGAATTCTCGCAATTGGCTGGTAGTTGGCCGAATCAGTTGCATTCAAATTGCTTTTTTTCAGAAGAGGCAAGATACAAGCCTGCTTCCACAAAGTGGGAAAGGATCTTTGCTCTATCATCTGGTTAAATATCCTAGATAGGTGCGGTCTAATAAAATAAAATTATTATGCATTTAAATACAGTTAGTTCAATTCTATTTTTATTAATTCCATACATCACTGTAAATACATAAAAGGATAAATATATTAATATTTAACATAAAAATATGTTTACTATTTTATTCAAGTTTAATAAGCTGTTTTATTTTTCCCTAGCTTTACCTAGCAGAGATCTTAATATTATATATTTATTTTAAATGTAGAACAAAAAACATGTTTGACAGCACTATTAACTTTCAATTAAATATTTTAATATATATTTAGGATTTATGAAAAAAAAATCCCATTTAACGTAAAATGTTTATATTTATTTATTATGCATTAAAAATTACAAAACTTTGTTTATAATCAATTTAAAACAATTTGATTATTTTTTTAAATAAGTTAGTTACACTTATTTTTAATTTTAAAAATATTAACATATGTTATTGTGCAATAACACATATTCTAATTATGTTTATGTTTTAACAATAAATTGATGTTATATATATTCAAAAGTGGAAATAAATTAATGTAATATTATTTCCTATATGGTTCTATTTTAAGTACCTACACTGTTTAATTCTATGCGAGGGTATTGCAGTAGCAGTGGTGAGCCATGTATGGTGCTGGACTTACTGTTGATCCTTTTTGGCAGTAGTAGCTTTCACTAGTCAATTTGGCTCCACCCCCAGTTTCAGGGGATGCATAAATGGTGAAAGCAAATTTCCTGCAATAGTAAATTTGCATGTGTAATTTTGTTTTCAGTACTAACTTGTTACAGTCTTCATAATATTCACGGAAGCAACTGGACTGAAAACGGTCAATGTTTGTTTAATGCAAACCCCAAGATATGGAGTCACTTAGCACTCCAAACCAAAGGGGATACTGCCTTGGGTGAATACGTTCATGAAATAAGCAAATACAAATACTGGGCTTTAGTAAAAGGGTGAAGAGCTACCCTCTGATGAAAGATAAAGATGCAGGTGTTGGGGTCACCCAACCAGTGGTTAATTTGTGAAATAAAAAGTGCTGGGGCTCTCCTAAGGAGGCAGCCCTAACAGGAGAAATGTGCTGGTGTAAACTGCCTCCGAACTAGAGCCCTGGCACTAATTATTCTGGAGAGGACTTTGCCTAATGGCTAGAGCTGCCGATTTCGGAGCTGGGGAAACAGGTTCGAGTCTCGGTGTGGCTCAACATCCTGTGATTCTGTGGAAATTCAGGCTGCCTTCCAAATGAGTGTGTCCTTAACTGGTGCTATAAGCACCGGTGCTGAGGATTAGGTGCCGTGCTGAGTACCTGCAAGCACCTGCTCAAATTAAGCACTGCACCCAACATCTGGGAGGTGTGGAAATAATTGGAGCAGAAGCTACATTTGATTGCAATACCAAACCAAAACACTGACTGAGATCCCTTAGATTGCACAAGCAGGCAAACGCATAGTGCAAGAAGGATATCTCAAACAAAAAACTAAGCATCCTGTATAAAATGGCTCGTTCAGCTACACTGACTTGTGTGTGCAAGAGACTCACACCACAGCTGGCTGTCAGGAAGCAGTGTAGAGCGCAATGCCAAAACCCTGGGTTGGAATGTGGATAGCTAGACCCTAAAAGGACATACAGGAGGACTGTAACCTCATGGATGGTTAAAAGACGCCCGCTGAGGGTCGTTGCATAACAGGGTGCAAGAATCCTAGCTGAGATACCCATTGCATAACAGTTTGCCACGTTTTACGACCTTTTAGAGTGCCTCATTGAAACGTTTCAGAGTGTTCCCTGTTGGCGTGTTTCCAACATAGGAAATGGAGCAATTTAGACTCATTCACCGCCCATCAGACCCAGAGGGCCAGTCGGTGAATGACTTCCATGCCAGCATATTATGTTTCACTATATGCTCATCTGTAGATCAAGCAGTCAGAGAAGTGTGGCTCATGGGACAGGGAGCTCTAATGGGCAATGCAGATATCATATCAGCCCTACGGTTCCCAAAACTATGCCCCAAATAATTTAAACCTTCTGTGCTCCACTTTTAAACCTATCTGATAAATGTGTTGCCTGTGGGGTACACAAACCTCTGTGCCTCCTACGGGACATTCAGTACAATCCTTTAAGGTGCATTCAAGAAATGAGCCTGCACTGCTTGGACGATTTGCTGTTCAGATGTTCTAAAGGACACAAGCCGCATGGAAACCTTATCAAGTGATTTCTGAGGTGGGCAGAAAATGTGACCATCACACGGGGAATGGATGAGACAGGTCTCAGATGTGTTCTTCATCTGGATTCAGTTGCAGTCCAGAATCAGCAGATCTTCTGTTCTCGACATAATGGTGGGGCGAAACGTGTAAAAGATTACTCTGGAGCTACTGAATTCCTTATGTGGCTAATTTAATTTCCCAGCACATATCTTACCTATTGGCAAGGTGTTCACCAGGAGACTTGCCCAAGACATCTAATTTCTAGTTATGACATATCATAGGACAAGATAACTCTTACATTGTTGAGTAAGATCTCTGGCTGTTGGTAGAGGGGAGACTAGAGTCGCCGACTCAGGAACAGGGGAACCAGGCTTTAGTCTCGTCATTGGCCCAACATCCTGTGATTCAGGGCAAATCACTTAATCTCCCCATTCCTAAAAAAACCATGAATGTGTCCTTGTGTAATGTAACAGGTACCCATGTAAAGTGCTCCAATACCTTCCGGTCCAGTTTGCGCTATATAAAACTGCAAAAACACAATCCGTGCCATTTCAATGAGTGCTCATAATGATTGGATAATGGTGTACAGTAGTATACTGATGCTGCACATAACGAAGATTTTTAGAGCAGGGTGTGATGCAGCGCGATGGGCCAGCTTTAGCACCAAGAACGATAATGCATGAGTTATACTTGACCGACAATAATAAGCTCCTTCAACTCTTCCCTTAGATGGTGCTCCATCGATTTACCCAACATGCTCTTGTGAAAGAACTGTTTTTTTTCTGTTTGCCATTATGAGACCGGTAGTATAATTTATCTAATTTCCACATACCTTTTTAAGCAAGTGTATGCCAATATAAATAGCCTGCCATTCGTTTTGAAAGACCCTATCTGGGAGTGTGAGTGATTGAATACATGTAATTTGTTTAGTACAGTCATGTTCAACTCTGTGTACTTGTTTGTCAGGTGGAGAGAGAGGCAATAGAGGTGTACTATACCCAGTCAGTGACCTTTACAGCCCCCACCTATTTCTACCCCCTGGAGTGCCAGAACTCGACCAGGAGACTTCTAGTTCAATTCTTGAAGACCTGGAAGCAGCTGCAGGGCCAGAAGTGAACGGCCAATCAGCATGACCCAATGTCCACCACTAGCCTGGTGCATAGGGAGAAGTGTGGCTCACTGGTTAGAGGAGGCAGACCCTGAAGCAGAGGTCAGCCCGGGACCAGGGTTCAATTCCCGGCTTGGCCGGGTCTTGAGTCCATACGTCCATGGACTCGATAATTCTCGCTTCGGTGCCTACTTGAATCACGAGTTCACACTCTGCAACTCTGGGCAATAGCTTGCTTAATCTCCACGACGGCCCCTCGCGGCGGGATGCCTGGCTTTCACCTTGCGGATGCCCTGTTGGGGTTATCTCACAGGGGAATACCAGGATGGGTTCCCTAAGCAAGCGCCGAGATGCCTACGGGTAGTCGTGCGCTATACAAGAGCGTAATCATTTCATTTCATAGTTAGGTAAACAGCCACAGTTGGTGAGTTTGCTCCTGTAAGGATGCAGGAATCTATTTGGGTGTTCAAGACAGCCCATCCCTTTTAGATGCTGTGCCTAACGCTTTACTCCACTTGGTGGTGAGGTCGAGCTTTTTCTTGCCACAGTGACCCAGCAGTCAGGCTTGTATTGGCAAGGCTGCCATCTATGACGTATGGAAGTGGAACCCTTGAAAAACAGTGACATTTTCTATTACCCCTACCTGAGCCTGCACATTATGTCTCGGTGTGTAGTGTGCATATATCTTGAATGTAGAGCACACATGCTATGGCTTACAGCCATTCCCTGTGACCGCAATCTACAAGGGCATTCAGAACATGGCCTGCGGCGACCCCTGAGTGTTGTATGCACAGGGCGTGGTCGCTGGGCCTGCTTTGTTCAGGTCCTACAGGGGCATAGGTTACACCTGGTAAAAGGACACATAGCCCAAGGTTTTCAACAAGTACCTGCACGTGCTATTCCCATACTTTGAGTTTGCAGAGCAGCTTTGAGGACGTTACTTGAGGCGTCATATAGCGTTATTAGTGACGTCATGTGTACGGTCATAATTATCGGGTTTCAGCGATAACTAGTGAATTCCAGTGACTTTTAGATTTTGAATTCCAAAGGTAACGGCCCTTCAACTAAAACTTCACTGCAGAGATGAGTGCTGGAGCGGTGTTCGAAGGGAGTGCATGGGAGGGGGAGGGGCGCCGCCCTGCCCGCTCATTAGCACAGTCACGGCTGAGTGTTTAATCCGTGAACGGTCTGTGTGTGTGTATCAAGGGCCTCTGAGTAATATGTGAGCTGGGATTGTTTTAAAGAGTGACCTTTAAAACCTGTCGGGTCATTCAGAACTTCCACAGTGTTTGTTTAGTAGACTTGCAAGCCAGTGGCCAATTTCATCTTTCCCAGCCCCTGGTAGATGAAAGGGGAGAAGGAGCCAAGGGGGAGGTGGCGACCAAGTGGGGAGCAGGGCGGGCGAGACGCTTCCCATGCTGGGGCAATCCTTGCAAATACCAAAACTTCATCACTATTCCGACTTGTCTCCTCTCACCACTTTTGTGGCGTGTCCTCGTCTCCCAGGGAGCTGACCACAGCTTGGCAGGAAGTGACCCTGGCCAACCTGGGGCCAGGCAGACCTCCCATCTCTGCATCATCATGAGCCCGCATTCAAGCTGGCCCCGAGGCTGCACGGAGAGGTAATAACCCTAATACCCTTCCATTAAAAGCAGGCCTTTCATCCAAGCAGACACTCTTCTGCACTTTAACATCCCGGCGCATGTGAGCGCCTTCACACCATCACTTCTGAAATACAGGAAAAGAACCGCTCAAAGTAGCCACTTAAGCAGGAAGGGCACCCGTGCTAATTTCTGGCTAGACTGGGGGTTATTAGTTACCATCAAACTTTGATCCATCCCAGGAAAAAAGGGGCAGAAAATGGAGAAAGAAGGTTGAAGGTAAAAAAGAAAAAGTGACAAAAGTAGAAAGTAAGGACACAAAAAAAGAACCTACAAGAATGGCATAAGTGTCTCATCTGAATGGGGGTAGCCACCATTATGGTAGGTATGGCGGCGACCTCTACAGGAATACCATAGATGGTGGGCCGGTGGACAGCAGCTCCCTTTGATCCTGGCCTGCCAAGGGCTGTCCTTCAGTCAAGCAGGCTCTGACTGTGGGGGGGTCTTGGTGGGGCCCCATGTGTTTATAAGGTTGGTCGGTCAAGGACTTTACTGTCTGCCCTCCAGGAACACCCCCACAGCCCAGATGGAGGTTGAGTTTACTGGACCTCAAAAGGGCTGTGTTGAACATTAAAACCTTTTTCTTGGGGGTGATGTGGGTTTGGTCTGACGCTGCCGCCCACAAAGTGGCCTTCCATCTGCTGGGTGCTTCATCTTTCCAGCTCTTTGGGGCAGGGGAGGAACTGGTCGTCACCAAGGCACCAAGTAATGGCCCTGTGGCCCAGCTCATCTCTCCAGCGGGTGCTAGGTGTACTTCTTAGGAGTTTTTGGGGACGACTTTCCTTCAGCATGATGATGAGAGAGCGCAATTCGAGAAAATGTATAAGTGCACCATATTACAAGCCAGATGCACAAATTTAGTTAAAGCATTTAGAAGTGTTGAAAATATATATAAGTACATATACTCATGAGTGTTTAATTAATATAGAAGGTATATTTAGAGTGTGAAACTAATTGTAGTAATGTTTAGAAGTGCTAGAATGTTATTAGATTCCATGTTATGTAGCTGCTGCAGATGAAAATGTGATGCTGCTAAACGTAGAGAAATGAAGGCCTCATGGAAATGTATGAAGAACGAAAACGTGCCTTTGCAGTTCACATTCGATGGATTATTACTTTTACTGTTACTCTAGAATATCATTGATCATGCGTTAGAAATCATGTTTGTAGAAGTGTTTTCATATAATCAAAGTGTATTAAATAGAATTGTTTTAGTTTTAAGAAATAAAGGTTCACAGAGTGCAGGCCTCTTTCAAAGTAATTTAGTAGGCCTGGAAAGATAAAGTTGCTTCTTTGATCTGCACGTGTTAGCTAAAATCGAGTCTCGTTAGGCATAAATTGTCATCTATGTTCAAAGTTTTATGACCTAAAACAGATAACTGGAGGTTGGAATTTGGGGCCCAATTCATGGTTGTCTGTTTGCAGGTGTGAGGGGGTTCCAATCAAGAGAGTGATGAATAGAGCTCTGTCCGGGGAGACAGGCACAGGCCTGGAGGAGGTTCCAGGAATTTAATGGGGCGTACGGGCGAGCGGAGAAGAAGCCTGGGAAGCAAGGTCAACGCTAACAAGAGGCCCAGAGGAGTATCAGTATGGAAGAAACCAAAATCGAAACCACGTGAGATGTGTACGTGAGGGGCGTCTCTGAGGGGAGTTTCGACAATACTTGCGATTTTGTATTATGGACAGCACCCTGTGGTGGAGTTAGAGCAGATGGCCTGAGGACCCTTAAGAGAGCGGATGGGTAGGCAGAGAGGGCATGACTGCAATGCACAGAATTACATCAGAGACTAAGGGAAAGTGAGTGAACTTCTTTGGAAGTCACCACGGCTGACACCTTTTTAGCTCAAGGTTTTGTTAAGTAGGGATGTCACTTAGTCTAGTGTAGGGACAGTCTAACCTGAATTTTCTTTTATTGTAAATGACGCTTAAATTACAACTTGTGTCTATCCTTGTAAACCTGTTGATTTTCCAGTTGGTCTTAGTGATATTTTTCTGTCGCTTAAGATCATTCAGAGAATTTATGTTTGTTTTGATGCCAGTATACCTGATGAACCTTTTATTGAGATGCTTGTATCTCCAGTTAACTTTGGCTTTATAATAAAATTTTAAAACTGATTCGTGGTAAGTGGTTCTTCAGAGTCGTGCCAGTTATTGGTTTGATTAACCTGGTAGTGGATTACTTTACTCTATGACAGGCAACAAAGATTCAGTCGACCTAAGCGGGGATTTAGATCTAGAACAATCAGATAGGAGATCAAAAATCCCGCCTTTCCAGTTGGTAGCAATATAGGATGGTTGCCTTCTTGAGGAAGGTGATCTAGACTAGGTTAAGATTACCCCGAGGCCCCTAGAGATCGAGAGATGACCAGCAGAAGAATCACCTGCCGAAGAAGGTGCTGACGGCGCGAGAGAGAAAAAGTAGCAGAGACGGTCGAGAGTGAGTATATAGGGTCATGCGTTGTTAGATTGCGGTGCTTTGTGTTGTATTTGTGTTGTAATGTCATGCGGAGTTGAATGCCTGTAGTGTGACTGAGGCAGGGTTGTGAGCGCGCGCAACCTGGTGAAAATCTTACGTTCAGAGAAGAGCTTAAGTGGTTCGGGGGTATCGGACATCCAGAGTAATTGTCACCCGTTGTGAAGGGGATCATGAGGTACCATTGATCGCCCGCAGGACCGTGATAGGGGGAATGCAAGAGTGAGTGTATGAGTAACGGACGCTGGTCAGAAGTTACTGTGTGTAAGTAACCTATCAGTTAAGGCGATTGTCTGGACGTCTACGGAAAGACATTTCGTCAGTTGAGGTGACAATTACAGTTAGACTGTGGGCGTACAGTCAAGAAAAGTGATCGCTTGGTCGGAAGTAATCAATTTTCAGAGTATGAATGGGACGCATGCATGACCGGGATACAAGCTGAAGAAGGAGGGGAACTGCTGCGAAGGGGAGACGAGTGACGTCAGAGAGAGCCGCGCTATGATAGGCCGGTTGGTGTAAGACCGCGCTGGGATAGGCCGGTTGTCAAGAGCCGCGCTGTGATAGGCCAGTTAGCAAAAACCGCGCTAGGATTGGTGGATTCTCATCAGGAAGTAAACAAACACAGCGAAGTAGAAAATTGTAGATTTGATCATGAAGTGTTTTAAGCGCCTTAGAGCGATCTTTAAGAGAGAAAAGAGAGAATCGGTTGACGGGGAAGAGGCCCCGCCGGAGGGTACACCAGCTCATTATATGGCTACGAATGTTGGGTTGCATACTATACTGTGGATTTCTGAGTGGACAAGATTACAGAGGGGAACGAGGAACTGACGTTTCCGAAATACGGAACGTTTAGATTAGAAGCATTGCACCAGTTAAAAGCAGTTATGACCTCAACGAGACCTCTGCCCAGACCAACACAGTTTGAAGCCCTTAATGCGTGGTTTAGGGCGGCGTACGACCGGAACCAGAACAGGCGTCAAGAAAGAGTGAGACGATCGGTAAGAGCAGTGCAGGATGCCAAATGGGATGAGGAAGCTAAAAAGTGGAGAGTGCAGAGAATCGAAGTAGATAAACTGTACCCAGTGATAGAAGTCACAGGAGACAAGAAACCACCAGAGGAGGATGATGTGAGCGAGACAGAGGACAGTCTGATAAATAGGTTGTTGATAGACAGACCGCCTCCGTACAATAGAGAGATGGAAGGTGCCGAGCTCCAAAGGGGGGATGGGGCTGGTACAGGGGAGTATAGACCACCTCCTATAGCAAGCAGAGAATACGCCAAAGGTGAGGAAACACCTCAGCCTAGTCCAGTACAGAGGGTAGTCGGAAGGTTCGTGGTACAAAAGGTGCCACAAATGGAGCTTGCTAAGTCCTACCAATTGCCAGATGCTCTCCAAGTACCTGTTACTATAGGTCATATAGTATCGATTTATGACCCAGAGAAAGCACGAGAAGAGGAACAGGCTCGGTTAGACAGGGAGAGAGCAGAAATGGAGAACAGGAACAACATGATTAATTCTCAAAGGCAGTTGTCAGGACCAAGAGATTGGAGCACCCCATTAAATCAAGCAGGGGATCCCATAATAGATCAGGGGGTCTGAGAGGACCGATGGATCTGAGGGGACCACGGCCGAAGTCCTTTAAGGAATTGAGGGCTGACTTGAGAGAGTGGGATGCTAGCACGGGAACCCAGAGTAATAGGTCAGGAGCGGAAGCCGAATGGGGAAGTCGAGGTGACGGAACATTGTCTCACTGTGGGGCTAGCGAAAGCGGCCAGGAGTGCGACGGCAAAAGTCAGGAGAATAGAGGGGCTATACGACACTCCCTTAATGGAAATGGACAGGAGCAAGAGCATAGAAGTGCAGAATGTGGAAGAGTGTCTCGTCTCATTCACAGCGAGGGAGACCGAAGGACACAAGAGTACCGTGATAGTTTTAAGTGCACTCACCATGCACCTGGCGATAATAGACAACACTGGGATCGCGGGAACATGAAGAGTTGCGAAGGGTCTTACCATGTGTTGAGTGATACTAGGCAGCAAGGGAATTGTGAAAACAGGGAGGACAATGGAAGGTCCTATCATGCATTCAGGGAGACTGAGCAGAACAGGCAAAGTGGGACTGTGGGAAATAGAGTATCATTTCATCACATGCCAAGAGGGGATGGAACTGCATGGGACCTCGAAAGATGGGAACATGGGAGGACTCCCCATAACTCGCCTGAGCCCAGGCGTAGGGCTCGGAGCTGGGATGGGAGAGATGTCAATGGATCCTCTAAAATTCACTCATTGACAGCTGAGATAAAAGCCAGAAGGCTAGATGTGACCAGTTTAAAATCTGACTTGGATGAGATAATAGATGGTACGTTACCTTTAGAAAGGATTGACATGTACGAGCAAGATGAGGTACTGTTCATAGCAAAGGATATCACTCGGAAAGCGAGAGCAGTACATGAGAAATTGTCTGAATTAGCAGACAAGTACATGGTAGACTTGTCGAGAACAAAGGCATTACAGGGTAACCATAGGTTGCATTATTCAGATCAGGACCTCGAAGAGAGGAGAACAATCGGATTGAAAACACACATCAGAGAACTGATTACAGGGATAAGGACATGGAGAGATTTGGATAAGTGGGAAGAAAGGTGGTCCAAGAAAGGAACCGTCAGACGGAGCACAGTTGTGATGTCCCCAGAGGGAGGGCTACAGAGGATGGAGGCTTACCCTTTGCGAGAAATAGCGAATGGGAGCTATGTGCATGTGCCATGGAGTAGAGGAGATTTAGCTGCATTTACCAATTCCTTTCCTAAATTGAGGGAGAACCCTGTGGAGTGGTATAAGCAGGTAGAGAGGTTCGTAAAAATCTCTAAAGTACTGTGGATTGATTTGAACACCCTATTTGATATCGTAGTTCCAGGAGACTTATGGACTGCATGCAAGGTTAGTGTAGAATGGCCCACATCTGAACCAGAGAGAGATGCCCAGACTAACGGACCGTCTGAAAGAGTCATGGAGAAATATGAAAGAGTAATGACATGGCTGAAAGATAAGGTGCCACCGCAGGACATAGATTGGGTGAAGATAGATCGAACTAGGCAGGAACCCAAGGAGACAGTCCATGAATATTATGAGAGATTACTGAAAACATTCAAACAATACAGTGGACTAGATGTAATGGATCCCAAGGATATAGGACAGTTTGTGTCAAAGTCTGTTTTGGGATTGAGACCTGATATTTGCTTGATGATACAGCAATATTTAATTTGTTGGCAAAATAAACCGTTAGATGAAATTCTGAGATATGCAAGGTACTGTAGTGATGAAATTGACTCTAAAGCAAAAAAACTTAAGGAGAAGCTAATGTTGGTTCAGATGCAGTCAGCTGGAAAGGGTGGACAGCAACAACAGGGAACAGGGACCCTGGGAAGGAGGTCGAATAATCAGAATAGGGACAATAAGGAAAATCCTAGACCTAGAGTAGACCTGGCTACCTTGAAAAAGACGACAAAGTGCCATCAGTGTCACCAGGTGGGACATTGGAAACGCGAGTGTCCCTATAACCCTGAAAATGGAGAATTAGAATTAGAGGACGAGGAAGCTCAGAGCAGCATGGTGAAAGGAACAACAATATCCAAGGGAAAGGTGGTCAAAGGGGGGACTTCAGCTCCTCGAGCCCAGTTCCCTCAACCACCCATAATAGCGACAGGGGGAAAGACCTATAGACAGATGCCACTTTTTGTAGGAGAAGAGGAGTGTTATTATGTTGATCCGTTGACTGGACAGCGTGTGAGTAGAACGGAGGACTGTACCCTCGGGGCAGTTCTAGAGGTGGACCAAAGGGGACCGTATGTAGAGGCTGATGTAGCAGGGTGTCCTACGACCTTCTTGGTGGACACGGGAGCCACTCGATCCACACTGAGATCAGCAGTGGTTCCGGACCTGCCAATGTCAGGGGAAACCATTCAAGTGGTAGGAGTCGCCAATAGGAGAATAACTAGTCCTTTGACGGAGCCAGTATTAGTGAAAATAGGGAAATACAGCGATGAGCATCAGTTTGTGGTCTGTGACTCTAGCCCTGTGTGTCTGTTGGGAAGAGACTTATTGTGCAAACTAAATTGTACGATATATTGCACACCTCAGGGAGTGGAAGTACAGACTAACGATGACGATGACGACTTTAAGGTTGCGAACTCAAGGGTATGTGTAGAGCTGTATCCTACCTTGACAGTGGAAGAGCTTCCATGGGACTTAAAAGATACGGTGCCATCTGAAGTGTGGGATTTGACTGGGGAAGAGATAGGACTAATCAAAGGGGTGGAACCGGTGAAAATTATGGTAAAACCAAATGTTGAATATCCAAGAACGCCACAATACAAGTTGACCCCGGAGACGATTGCAGGAATAAAACCCGTGATTGACTCCATGATTAAGCAGGGAATACTGAAAGAAATCGTGGGTAGTCCATGTAACTCCCCGATTATGGGTTTGCAGAAACCTAGTGGGAAATTTAGAATAGTGCAGGACCTCCGAAAGATTAATAACATAGTTGTTTCATGTTGTCCAGTGGTACCGAATCCATCAGTGATATTGTTTCAGATACCATTCCAAGCTGGGTGGTTCACAGTGATAGACCTTTGCCAGGCCTTCTTTTCTATTCCATTAGATGAAGAGAGCCAATTTCTTTTCGCATTTAAGCTGGAAAATCGCGTATTAACATGGTGTCGTATCCCACAGGGGTATACAGAAAGCCCATCGATTTTCAACCAGCTGCTGAAGAAAAATCTTGAAAGTCTAGTACTGCCACAGAACTCGGTTCTAGTCCAGTACATAGACGACCTACTTGTTGCGTCAGAAACCGAGGAAGCTTGTAAAATAGACACCATCACCCTGCTGAAGCACTTAGTTGAGAACGGACACAAGGTGTCACCGAGCAAGTTACAGTACTGCCTGACGGGAGTACAGTACTTGGGTCACAGGATTGAAAAAGGGAAACGGAAAGTGTCACCAGACAGGATAGAGAGGGGGTCCCAGTAAGGAAAAAGTATTTTTGGAAATAAAGCAATTGAGAAAATAAATGCATCTATAATGTTTTATTCACATTATAGGAGAAGGTAATCAAAACCACCCACAACTTGTATATAATATGGACATTGAGGCATGTGTTTTGTGAACGTGTATGTTGATTTATGATTTCTTTACTGCCTATCAGACATTGAATTGACATTACTGTTTGATGAATACGTGTTTTTATTCGCACTATCCCTCCTTACACTACCCTCACGACTGCACGTCCCCCCTACCCCCAGGGGCACCTATACAACTGTTATTTGTCAATTTGGTTTTGATTACCTTCTCCTATAATGTGAATAAAACATTATAGATGCATTTATTTTCTCAATTGCTTTATTTCCAAAAATACTTTTTCCTTACTGGGACCCCCTCTCTTTAATGCTAGACACCCAGGTCCCAGTGACTTTATTGGGTTAACCCTCCTCTTGATACTATACCAGACAGGATAGAGGCGATCATGAAAATGAATTCGCCAACGACACAAAGAGAGGTCAGGATGTTTCTAGGAATGGTTGGGTATTGCCGACAGTGGATAGCTAACTTTTTCCTGAAAGCAAAACCCTTACAAAAACTGACACACAAGGAGGTGAGTGATCCGGTACCATGGGACAAGGACTGTTTGATGGCATTCTTGCAGCTGAGAGAGGACTTGTGTCGTGCTCCTGCTTTGGGAATGCCGGATTACGAAAAACCATTCTTACTTTACTGCTGCGAAAGAGAAGGTTGTGCTTTGTCAGTTCTAGCCCAAATTCAAGAAAATGCCCGTAGACCAGTTGCGTACTTCTCGGCTACTTTAGATCCAGTAGCCGCAGCGTTGCCCGGATGTCTCAAGTCCGTTGCCGCAACGGGTGTCAGCATTGAAAGGTGCGAAAGTATCGTAATGGGACACCAGTTAGTGGTGTATGTACCTCATTCTGTGGAGTTGTTAATGACCAGGACCAAGACACAGCATCTGACAAATAACAGGCTCATGCGCTACGAGCAAGTCATTCTTGCTGCAGAGAACGTGACCCTTAAGAGATGTTCTGTTTTGAATCCTGCCACTTTGATGCCACTTCCAAATGACATAGAAGATGAAGAATGTGAATATCACGATTGCCTTGATGTGATTGAACTATGCACCAAACCGAGACCAGATATTGTAGATGAGCCATTGACCGACCCAGATGAAATTTTCTTTGTCGATGGCTCATGTGTAAGAGACAATATCGGTCAGTTGAGAGCAGCTTATGCTGTTTGTACCATTACTGGAGTTGTGGAAGCCGCTTGCCTGGAAGGAGTACACTCCGCTCAGGTAGCTGAAATCATTGCATTGACCCGTGCCTGTATAGTAGGCAGCAAAATTCGAGTCACCATTTACACCGACAGCCAATATGGTTTCAGGGTAGTTCATGACTATGGGCAATTGTGGTCTCAAAGAGGTTACATGGCTTCTTCAGGATCACCTATTCGAAATGGGGAATTTGTACGACTGTTGTTGGAAGAATTGCAAGGTCCGGCAGCCATTGCCGTTGTTAAATGTTCAGCCCATACCAAAGGACATGATTTTGTGTCCCAGGGAACCAGGCACGCAGTCGAGGTTGCACGTTATTGTGCAGAGCAAGGATACTCTTTTACAGAGGTAGAAGTAGGAGGGACACAGGAAAAGACAGAGTTAACTATGATGTTGGAAACTGTAGACACCTGGGACGATTTAAAGGGTATACAAGAGAATGCAACAGATTTGGAGAAAAAGACATGGGAAACTGCAGGCTGTGTAAAAAGTGAAATGGACTTTTGGGTTTCAGCAGACGGAAGGGCAGTATTACCAAATGAGTTAGTGAGTCCTATGGCAAGACAGATCCATGGTCCGGTACATCTAGGTAGAGATGCTATGCTTCGGGTATTTAGACAGACATGGTATAACCCCAAGTTTAGAGTAGCCGCAGAAGCAGTGTGCCAGCGATGTGTAACCTGCCAACAGCTGAACGTAGGAAAAAGAACACCAGTCACCTTGAGTCACATAGGGAGGTCTGGGGGTCCGTTCAATCGGATGCAACTAGACTTCATTGAGATGCCAAAATGTAACCGCCTCCGATACGTTCTGGTGGTTGTCTGTATATTTTCCAGATGGGTCGAGGCTTACCCTACACGCAGGTGCGACACACTCACAGTAGCAAAGTTATTGCTTAGGGAGTTAATACCGCGTTTCGGGGTGCCGGCCTCTTTGGAATCAGATAGGGGAACACATTTCAACAGCGAAATTGTGAAGATGCTCTGCTCAGCATTGAATATTGATCAGAAGCTACACTGTAGCTATCGACCAGAAGCCTCAGGAATTGTGGAGCAGATCAATGGGACGATAAAGTCCCGAATTGCTAAAGTGTGTTCATCGACATCTCTGAGCTGGCCTGATGCACTGCCATTAGTACTTATGAGCATACGTAGCACACCAGACAGGAGAACAGGCCTCTCTCCACATGAAGTATTAATGGGGAGGGCAATGAGACTGCCATCAGTTCCAACTACAGCTTTGTTGAATATCACAGATGATCTGATCCTGGATTATTGCAAGGGACTTTCTGATGCCATTCATTCTGTGTCTCTTCAGGTGCAGGCTGCTGAAATTCCATCGTCCCAAGACTTGTGCCACGACCTGTGCCCTGGTGATTGGGTCGTGGTGAAGAAGCACGTCAGAAAGAATTGCTTAGACGTGCGTTGGCGAGGACCCTACCAGATCATCTTAACATCGAATACTGCTGTTAAGGTCGGAGGGCTGACCAATTGGATACACGCCTCCCATACGCGGAGAGTTCCACCACCCCTGGAAGAAACAGCTTCTCTCTCGGATGAAAATCCAGGTGTGGACGAAGAATTGATAGATGGGGACCAGCCAAGCTGTGGGGGTGTCGGAGGAAGCTGGAAGCGTGTCAGATCCAGTGGAAGAAGGACAAGACGACAGTGAAACTGACGTTGCCACAGAAGGAGAAAGCAGCTGTGAGTACGAAACAGACCCTGATCAAGCTGCAAGTGATCTAGAGTCGGGTGTGAGGACAAGAGGCAGGAGAACAAGGCGTGGAGAGACGAGGTGGCCTGAAAGGAGAAGGAGGCCGAGCTTAAAGTCAACTCCAGAGAGAACCCTTGCTCCTATATCCGAAGACTCAGACCTGGATGAAGGTGCACAGAACTCAGAAGCGGAAGGCCCAAGGAGATCAAGGAGGGTGCGTGTACCTTGCAGAAAATACGCCACTCCTGAGTGGACCTACCTAGCAGCAGATGTTGTGTGCACAGAGATCCGGGAGGGTGAGGGAGGTGACAGTGATCAGCACTGACCCCATCATCAAGTTGGAAGTAGCGTTGTTGGTGCCTGGAGTTGAAGCTGAAGGGTTACTAACACTTACTATCCCCAACCCTCCTTACCTGAGCCGAATAAGAGAACTAGTTCTAAACAGAGTTGAATTTCCGACTTTTGGTACAACAGTATCAGCACTCGAGGAGACCATTCTTTGCTTAGAAATATTAGAATACGCTATTAGAGCCGCTGGAACACGCACCATTGTAGACACCTAAAGACTTTGTAAATAAGAGAAGATTGAGAAGATAAACTAGGGCCCAGTGGAAGAAGAGAAAATTTAGGGACTTTTCCATTTAGTTGACGGAGAAGGGCTAGGGTTGTCTGTTGTTGCGGTTCAAAAGACTGATTTCAGAAAGAGATTGCCAGCTTCCCAAGGTGTAGTCCAAGAGAGACTGAATGAACAAAAAGAGACTGTTGAAGAGATAAAAAGAAAGGACTTTCCATTGGTAAAAAGAGTAAAAACTACACTGTCTGAAGAACATGGAGGCCGGCAACTCGAACCGCAAAGCGAAATGTATAATAGGTACACTTTTAGTTATTATCCTTATAGTTTTAGTAGTCACTGTATCATATATAGTGGGACATGAGAACGAGACGAAAAGCTACAGAAGCAAAGGTTGTGGTAACATCAAAACCTACTACTGCTAGTAAAAAGGAGGACAATGCAATACAGGAGAAGGCTTTACTAGCAGCAGAAGCTCGTAGGTTACATGTAGATGAGTCACAGGGAAACTTCAAGTCGAACGCTTATGTCAAACTGTTGTATGAATACATTGATGTTATGGAGGCGAAAGACTGTTACGTTTGTATGCAGTTACCAGCCTCTGTAGACGAAGGCATTAGGTATCATCATCTCCCATTGACTTATGGGATTACATGTAGCTTGTTGCTTAGTGTATTTTATGGACGAGATAGCTTTGAATATTATTTTTCAAATTTTGATGCAGTATTACCAGAAGTCCCGAACTATAAGCACCTAAATAAATGGGACTATTATAAAAGCGAGGATCGATTAGGGAAATTTTTCATTCCTTGGAGAACTTTAGATACTTCACATGCCCGAAGAAATAATTTGACCTGCAAGGTATCAGAAATTGAGAAAAAGTTTATAGGGCAGGTGGATGATCGATATAGGAGGCAGAAGATTCTAAAGGCTTCTGGCCAATGGAAAACCGATTGGACTGAGGAGGAGAAGTCACACAAAAGAAAGGGTAGTAACGGTCCAATAGCTTTAGATCGAACACAAAAAGGGAAGCTATGTATATATAGAGGCAAGACCTACTATGAAAATGTATTCGTGGGAGAAGTAAGTTGTGAACATGCCTTCCAATTAGAATACTACTCAAAGGATTTCTTAAAGGGGATGCAAGTGATCCCAAATGTGTATTTTGTTTGTGGAAGAAATGCCTACGTGAAACTGCCAGACAATTGGTACGGTTCATGTTATTTGGCAATTGTCTTCCCCAAAATTTACCATGCTAAAGATTTAGAGATCATAGAGGGAAAGGCTCAAGCCAGAGGGAGAAGGGATGTAGGCGATGCTGAGGTAGTTGGAGATGTATTCGGTGCTATGTTCCCTCTTCTAGGATTAATACTGAATGACGTCAAGATCAGGAGATTGGCAACAGTTGTAGATAGACTATCTGCCAGTACTGCTAGATCATTGATGCTGGTGGAAGGAGAGATGCAATCGATAAGGGCAATGGTTCTTCAAAACCGACTTGCTCTAGACGTTCTGTTAGCCAAAGAGGGCGGAGTCTGTAAGGCTTTAAAGGTCCAGGAATGCTGCACTTACATTCCAGACAATTCAAAACCTCTTGAGAAGTACATATGAAATATAACTGAGATACACCAAGAAATTGAAGATCTGTCAAAAGTAAATGTGTGGGAAAAAGTGGGTCACGGAATGGGTAAAGTTGGAGGTTGGTTCGCCAACCTAGGTAAAAGCTTTGTATGGTACATTCTAAAACCTATCATCATAATAGTGATCTGTGTGATCATATTGTGGGGACTAGTGAGGCTGTACCAATGGTACAGAGCAAATAGGTTGCAAAGATCCATGAGAGAACAGGAACAGAGACTGGCTGCGATGCAAAATAATCAGTACAGGAGTCGGGGGGCTCTAGAAATGATAAAACGAGGGAGCCTTGCAACAAGTTCTGTCTGATTCAATTCAATGATGGTGTTGTGATGGTGATGACCCCTAAAGGTCATCAAAGGGGGGAACTGAGAGAGCGCAATTCGAGAAAATGTATAAGTGCACCATATTACAAGCCAGATGCACGAATTTAGTTAAAGCATTTAGAATTGTTGAAAATATATATAAGTACATATACTCATGAGTGTTTAATTAATATAGAAGGTATATTTAGAGTGTGAAACTAATTGTAGTAATGTTTAGAAGTGCTAGAATGTTATTAGATTCCATGTTATGTAGCTGCTGCAGATGAAAATGTGATGCTGCTAAACGTAGAGAAATGCAGGCCTCATGGAAATGTATGAAGAACGAAAACGTGCCTTTGCAGTTCACATTCGATGGATTATTACTTTTACTGTTACTCTAGAATATCATTGATCATGCGTTAGAAATCATGTTTGTAGAAGTGTTTTCATATAATCAAAGTGTATTAAATAGAATTGTTTTAGTTTAAAGAAATAAAGGTTCACAGAGTGCAGGCCTCTTGCAAAGTAATTTAGTAGGCCTGGAAAGATAAAGTTGCTTCTTTGATCTGCACGTGTTAGCTAAAATCGAGTCTCGTTAGGCATAAATTGTCATCTATGTTCGAAGTTTTATGACCTAAAACAGATAACCGGAGGTTGGAATTTGGGGCCCAATTCATGGGTGTCTGTTTGCAGGTGTGAGGGGGTTCCAATCAAGAGAGTGATGAATAGAGCTCTATCCGGGGAGACAGGCACAGGCCTGGAGGAGGTTCCAGGAATTTAATGGGGGGTACCGGCGAGCGGATAAGAAGCCTGGGAAGCAAGGTCAACGCTAACAAGAGGCCCAGAGGAGTATCAGTATGGAAGAAACCAGAATCGAAACCACGTGAGATGTGTACGTGAGGGGCGTCTCTGAGGGGCGTTTCGACAATACTTGCGATTTTGTATTAGGGACAGCACCCTGGGGTGGAGTTAGAGCAGATGGCCTGAGGACCCTTAAGAGAGCGGATGGGTAGGCATAGAGGGCATGACTGCAATGCACAGAATTACATCAGAGACTAAGGGAAAGTGAGTGAACTTCTTTGGAAGTCACCACGGCTGACACCTTTTTAGCTCAAGGTTTTGTTAAGTAGGGATGTCACTTAGTCTAGTGTAGGGACAGTCTAACCTGAATTTTCTTTTATTGTAAATGACGCTTAAATTACAACTTGTGTCTATCCTTGTAAACCTGTTGATTTTCGAGTTGGTCTTAGTGATATTTTTCTGTCGCTTAAGATCATTCAGAGAATTTATGTTTGTTTTGGTGCCAGTATACCTGATGAACCTTTTATTGAGATGCTTGTATCTCCAGTTAACTTTGGCTTTATAATAAAACTTTAAAACTGATTTGTGGTAAGTGGTTCTTCAGAGTCGTGCCAGTTATTGGTTTGATTAACCTGGTAGTGGATTACTTTACTCTATGACGGGCAACAAAGATTCAGTCGACCTAAGCGGGGATTTAGATCTAGAACAATCAGATAGGAGATCAAAAATCCCGCCTTTCCAATGAAATCCAATGCATTCGCATCTGAGTGGGTCCTTTGCCCCCTGTCTTGGGGTTCTTTAGACTGCGACTTGGGATATCGCTAGGACATAATTTTTTATCAGGACCTCAGATGGGAGTTCAGTGATGTCACAGGTACTTGGTGATGGATCTAACCGTGAGTTCACTCCCCATGATCATCTTTCATGGGGAGGGTTTTGTGGATAGAAGTGACACTGTCTATATTACTTTGTATTAGGGGGCTAAAGAAATTATGCTGATTTGAAATCAATAATTTGTGGTTATATGCTCACAAAATGTTTTCAAGTCTGCTGTTTGTTGTGTGTTGTCCCAATGCTAGAATTATTTTTCCTTATGAAAATGTTTCATAACCCTGGTCTTCAGAGCCGGCCACTGCTCAAGGTCCTTTATATCTTTGTGACCTTTTTAAACATTACGGGCCTTGAAAAACCTTGAGATATTCTCGCATTAATCTGTTGGCCATCCCTGAACTCAGACATTAAATAAAGGGAGGTAAATCTCTCTCTATAATGGGGTCCAAAATCTGGAATCAGCTCCCTGTCCAACTCAGATTTACTAACAGTGAAAAGGAATTCAGGAAACTTCTCAAAACTTGCCTTTTTTCTCTATCTAATTGATAGAGCGCGCAGGTCACCCAACTAGAATTTATAAAGATACTCACCTGGGCCCATCATTTCCAAAATCATATTACTTTTGTTTGGGTAACTCACGCTCTACTACCAGTATATTATGATTTCTATTACTGATTCCTATACCAGTATCCTACAAATCTTTGACACTAGATACCTTCACACAATGGATCAGGGAGTTGAGTCAAAAGTATTGCACTCAAATATCATAACGTTTGAAATTATATAATAACCACAGAGTCAGGGTAGGTTCAAACACTTTATCTAATCATCATCATCATCATATGTCATGAGCAGGAAATTAAAAATAATAAGACTATCAATTACTAAAATCAGAAACAGTGTATAGCTTTGAATAAGATAGAGTATGCTGAGCATTTAAAGACTTAAGTAAAGGGCAAAGGGAAAAATAAGAAACATACTAATTTTAGATAACAATCTTTTGTAACTTTGATTAAAGGAGGCTAAAAAAAGGGAACATACTAAACCCAAAGACTTTCGCAATATCACTAACAGTTTGAAAAAGGGAAATGAAATTATGTAATTTTGAGAATTCGGTTTCAGCACAATTTAACTATAGGGAAGTTAAGAGTTGGAACATTCTATAGATTCAATTTATTACCAATAAGGAGGGTAAGAAAAAGGAACATATACTATGTAGAAACGATTTAGCATCGACTAATGGTGGGTTGAAAAGTGGAACATGCTAATAGTCAGTAATACATGAATATCTCATTTACCAAGGGACGGGAAAGAAAAGGAACATATGCATTCAAGCTTTGTAATTTCAGTATGGGGAGAAAAGGAATACAAATTTTATCTACAGATACCCACACAGACTTTATATTTACCTAGGATAGAGTGAAGACCAACCCTGGCCACGGGTCAGTTGGAAAGGACAGGAGGAACCCCAAGGACTTCAGTGCCAGTAGGTGAGTAGGTGCAGCTCATGGACAATCAGGACAGGATAACCCCAGGATTTGGATCAGGACTGGTTCATTAAAGGTTAAGACCAACACCTGCAGCTTCGGTTGCAACGCCTGCGCTACTCCCTCTCTGCAAGGAATCTACCAAAACCCTGATTGGGTTATAACTTTATCAGCAAAGTGCTTCGCCATCACTTTTACTTCCCAAAAACCCCGATTGGGTTCTCGAACCTCCCAACAGAGTGCTCCGCAGCTCTCTGCTTTCAGTCACCTATTAAGTGTGTTGGGTCAGTGACAGGTCAGCTATTCGGACAAGTCGGACAATTTCTCTAGCTAAACCTAAGCTTATTATGCTGTTTTTCAGGTCAGTGTACCACCCCCCAATGTTGCAAGTGTAAGGATCCCCAATTTTGATTGGACAAAGGAGGAGGTCAGGTCATCACACCACCTATTTTGTAGACTTTCTCAGGCTCTTTATTCAGATCCGTACACGCCCCTTAAATTCCAGGTTCTCATGACATATGCCTTTGGTTAACAATGGGGAATATAACATTGAATACAATTGTAACAATTTTCAGTACAGTTCAGCTTCTTCTAGCTGGGTCGCAGGTGGGGTTCCCAGGCGCATCTTACCGTTGCTGCCATCTGGCTGGGTTTCAAATGCTGCAAAGTTCACTTTCCCTCCGCGGAGACATGTGCAAAAGGGACTTCCAAAATGGACTAGTAGGCACCTCCCAGACCCAAAGAGTACGATTCATGAAAAGTAAAAGAAAACAATTTAGAACACAGTAATAAATTATTACACTGTATACCATGAATCACTATACTATACCCATTACTTCAATAATAACTATAGCATTAGGTTTAAGCAGAACGAACAGCTTAGCGAAAGCAGCAATGCAAGCCTCTCGCATGTGAGAACATCGAGCACTAGTGCGCAGATGCGAAAGGGTTCCCTCCAGAACTGCGAGTACGTCATGTCACGTGGGTATGACAGACGCATGCGCCGTAGAAATTCCCGCGTAGCAGCAGCCATTTTATGTGCAAGCGTATTATGATTAGAAAACACATAAGCAAGCTTCACTCAGACACCCAAATGGGGAAAGAATAAGGGACTAATTAGTAAGACGAACATATTGGTTACATGGTTAGGGTTATTCGAGGTTCATGAGTACGAGCAAGTCGCTTTACGTGCGAATCCTTGCTCCATCAATCCCCTCTTTGATGATATTTTATATCATCACAAATTAATGAAACAGATGCCAACTTTTCACATTTCACCCATTTCAATCTCTTCAATCTTTCTATTATGCTTTTTCTCATTACTCTTGATAGGATGAGCATTTTTAATCTTTTTATAGATCTGACTATTCAACTCTTCTAATTCAAGTTCTTCAATATTCCTCTTCACTGATTTATGGAATATTTCTTCTTGTGTTTTCGACATTTGCAACAAATTACTATCCCTAGAACTATTAAACCTATTCCCGCCATTGGCATCAGTATTTTACTCACAAGACTTTTACCTAGATATGAAAACCAACTACCTACAGAGGAGAGACCATCAGTCAGTCTCTTCCAGGCACTATCAACCTCCAGTGGTTTGAGCTCCTATTCCAAATCAGTTGTTTTTCACATACTTCTTAATTTCAACACTTTTGCCTGGAATGTAAGTGCAACAATGTTGCGCTTTCAACATTCTACAGACTCCGCCCTCTTTTGCCAATCGGGTGTCAAGAGCAAGTCGATTTTGTAAAACCATAGATCTGATCGCAACCAATTCGGTATTGACCATCAGGAAACCTCCAGCAGTGTCAGTTGATAACCGATCTACTACTGTTGACAATTTGCACATTCTGTTTGCATTCAGAGCCACTCCCACTGTAGGTATCAATGCACTAAATATATCACCTATTATTTCTCCAACACTTTCTCTTTTATTAGGTACTAATCCATTAGTTTCTTCATTGCTTCCAGTATTTTTACCCACATGGTATATCTTTGGAAAGACAATACCAAAATAACAGCTTCCATACCAGTGATCTGGTAATTTGAAATAAGCCTTGTTCCCACATATGTAATAAATTCTGGGAAACACAGGTTCTGTCCCATCTTTAAAACCCGAACCCCAATTACCTTATAATTGTGCTCACATGTACTGGAACCAATGAAAATGTTATTATAATAACTAGTCATTTCTTTGTGAAGACAAAGTTTCCCCTTCTTTTCGAAATCCAGCAACGTAGCAGCATTAGCTCCACCATTTGAGGTGCTCCCTATATTTTCAGCCCATTTAGGGGTTTTCTGCTTTATGTCATTCGCTTTTCTTTGGAAACTTTCTCCTCTCTTCTCTACCATATTTAGGGATATTTTTTCTTTTTCATGTGATAGACATGTTAAGTTATTTCTGTGTGCCTCACGTATATCTATTGTACCTATAGTTAGAAAGTATTCACCCTTATAGCATGTTACATCACTCTTAGTATGTACAGGATTTAGGTTACCACGTATAGGAAGTTCAGAAAATATCACATCTGAATTAGAATAATAATACTGTAAAGGTCCTTTCTTATAGAATAAACTAGCTAAAATACTACAGGAAATTCCATATGTTAGTGGCAAGTGATGGTATGTCACACCCTCAGCAACCGAAGTGAGCAGCTTCATGCAAACATAACAGTCGTCTATCTCGATAGCTTCTACATAATGTACTAAAAGGTTTGCAAATACATTCAAATGAGTTCTGTTTTTGACATCTATTATAGTGCAGTCCTTCCTCATCTGGTGCATCTAAGTCAACTTTATTTTGTCTGAGGCTAAGTGCTTTCTCTTGTGTATCTATTCTTTGTGGTGTATCTTTCGTCTGCAGCTCTCCTTTGTCCATTGTCACTGGCTTAGTAGGGTACAAATTAGTATCTTTACTCATCATGTAAGGAATAGTTATGGTTCGTCCTATCCAAGTTATAAGTACTAATGCTACACTACACAAACATACTTTGCAGCATGCTCTTACACAATTTCTTTTCGGTCTTCTGGTAACAGTTGAATCTGCCATTGGGTCTAAAGGAGTCTCAACCCCTCTTTGAAACTTTCACTCAGTCTTTCCCCTGAGCAATACTCAGGTGGGTCTCATTTCTTCAGTATTTTGATCAGCAGTTAATTCTTCATCAGTCTCGTCACTTATCTCTAGGTTTTCAAAATCTTCCAGAACTATGTAGGTCCACTCAGGGCCCTTGTATTTGTTATTAAGTCTTTTTAGTCGTGGACTTCATCTTCTGGGTTGTATTACAGGTGGATCAGTTTGGCTTGTCACCTCATCCACTTGTTCAGGCTCTTCATTAATCTTCTTTAAACGCAGTCTCAGTCTCTTGACATATCTAGGCCACTTGTCTCCTTTTCTGAATCGCTTAACTGGTCCTGTGCTCTGGCCCTCTTTGAATGCTCTTTTATTCTCGCTCAGTTGTGGCACATTGATCTCAATATCTTCTTCTTCTTTCCTCTCTATCTGACTAGTTCCAGGTCTTATTTCAGTTTCTTCTGCCTGGTTACTAATCTGGCCTTGTTCAGGAATCTGTTGGATTTGTCCTTTATCTATTTTACTTTCTTTGTCCTGAACACAATTGTCTATTCCTATCTGATCCTGCTCAAGCTCTTCGAACTCTTGATCTTCTTCTGCTTGAGTTTTCGCCCTAATATCTATCTGTCCCTTTTCAGATTCAGGAGTTTTGGGTGGTGTATCGATTACCTGATCTCTCCCTATCTGGTCCTCCTGAGTCACCTTTTGTCATGAATTTCAATGACCTGAGTATCTTGCTCTATTCCTGTCTCATCTTCGCTGTCACTCTGTCTATCTAAAAAAGGTTGACTTCTGGTACAAACATATTCTGCTGGTATGTCGATTATTGGGATCCAATCATCTTGACTGGTGCTCGGTTGTTCTTCTTCAGCTATTTCAGGATCGACCTCCTGAGACCCTTCAGCTGCGCAACCTTCAGCCTCAGTTTCATCAATTTCCATCACCTTCTTTGTGTGACTGACATGGATCCAGTGTGGAACTCCTGCACACTTTACTGCTGTGGTGGTGATCAGGATCACTTGTCATGGTTTACTCCACCTGGGTGTGAGGCAGGATTTACGAGTAAGTTTCTTAAGGACAACCCAATCTCCTGGGTTCAAATCATGAGCTGGAGTTGCTGGTCTGTCGACAGCGTCTTCCCCAACCTGGTGAGAGATAGAACACACTTGATCAGCCAGTTCTTTGTATTATTCCAGTACTAAATCATCAGATATGTTTATCAATCTGTGTCCTGGTACCCATGCTTGCTGCATTGCTCTTCCCATCAGTATTTCATGGGGACTCAAGCCTGCTTTCCAGTCTGGAATACTTCTAAGTCCCATCAGAACAAGTGGCAGAGCATCTGGCCACTCCAATTGAGTTGACTCATACATCTTTCCCAGTCTTGACTTTATAGTGCCATTCAACTGTTCTACTGTTCTTGTGGCCGATATGCACAGTGTAGTTTTTGCTTAATTTGGAATGCTTCACAAATTAGACCTATAATCTCGCTATGGAAATGTTTCCCTCTGTCAGATTCAATCGTCACCGGAAATCCGAACCGTGGGATAAGCTCTCTAAGTAGAAGCTTAGCCACAGTGATGCTGTCGTTTTTACGGGTGGGGTAAGCTTCCACCCATTTTGAAAACAGGCAGACAATGACAAGCACATATTTTAGTCCTCGACAAGGGGGTAACTGAATGAAATCAATCTTTAATCTGATAAGAGGTCCTTCTCCCTTTCCAATTTTTCCTGGCAATACCACTGTTCTCTTCCCTGGGTTAATTTGCTGGCAAATCAGACACCTCTGGCAAAGTGCCTCTGCTGTGTTCCTGAATTTCGCATTAAACCATGTTCGTCTGAACTGACGTATCATAGCATCTCTTCCTAAATGTGAATCTCCATGAATCAACCTAGCCATAGGAGCAAGCAGACAGTTGGGTAACACCACTGTGTCGTCGAGGTAAATAATGACACCATCTTCAGCCCTTCTCCTACACCCTAACTTCCTCCACTCCTCCTTTTCTTTTGGCTCTGCTGCATTCTGCAAGTCTCTCACTTCTTCCCATGTATCCACACCATCCAGTAACATAAGTTGGCAGCTGTTTCCGCCCATCTCAACCTTTTTTGTTTACAGCCATCTTGTATTTTGCACAATGTTGGGCTAACTGGTCAGCATATCGATTACCAGCTGTCACCTTGTCATTGCCGGATTTGTGAGCAGCACACTTGACCACAGCCACTTCTTTTGGCAATTGGATTTCTTCCAGCAAATCTTTTACGTATTGACCAATCCTGATAGGGGTGCCTGAAGAAGTCAGGAACTCCCTTTGCATCCATAATTGGCCATAGTCATGCACCACTCCGTAACCATACTGGCTGTCAGTGAATATGGTTACTTTCCAATTTTTTCCAAATTTACAGGCCTTTGTCAGGGCAACCAATTCGGCAATTTTTGCAGATTTGACTCCAGGTAAATAGGATGCTTTCACTGTGCCTTCCAAGGTGCACACTGCGTAAGCAGCGTTTAAACCTCCTTCCTCATGACTCATGCATGAGCCGTCAACAAATAGCTCATAGTCTGACTCAATCAAAGGCTCCTCTCTTATATCGGGCCTTGGCTTGGCACTGTATTCAGTTAAATCAATGCAGTCATGTTCAATTTCCTCTTTAAGTTCTGCACTGAATGAATTTGGCAGTAAGGTTGCTGGGTTCAAAATGTTGCATCGAGCAATGGTTACATTTCCTGCACCTACAAGAATTCTCTCGTACTTAGTCAACCGACTAGGTGTGAGATACTGAGTCTTAGTCCTGGTCAGCAAGATTACAACTACATGTGGAACATATACGGTTACAGGATGTCCCATAATGATGGATTCACTCTGCTCAAAACTCATTCAAGTTGCAGCTACCGCTTTCAGACAACCAGGTAATGCACCGGTCACTGGGTCTAAAGTAGACGAAAAGTATGCCACTGGTCATCGCACCAATCCATGAATTTGAGTCAAAACTGAAAGTGAACAATTGTCTCGTGCGTCACAAAAAAGTGCAAAATCTTTCGAATAGTCAGGCATTCCTAATGCTGGAGCTGTGCACAGGCAATTTCTCAAATTTACAAAAGCAGTCATGCTTTCGTCATCCCATTCTACTGGGTCTTTGGCTCTTTTCTTTGTCATTTGTATCAGAGGCTTTCCAAGGACTGCGAATCCCACAATCCATTGCCTGCAGTAGCATACGACTCCCAGAAACATTCTGACCTCCTTCTGTGTCTTTGGCAAATCCATGTTTTTAATTATTCTGATTCTCTCTGTGGTAACTTTCCTGACACCTCTCTCTATCTGATGTCCCACATATTTCACAGAGGTAGTACAGTATTTCAATTTCTCTGGGGACACTTTATGTCCTCCTTCACCCAGATGATTCAGTAAAGCAATGGTATCAACAACAAAGGCTTTTCGTGATTTTGAGGCCACCAAAAGGTCGTCTATGTACTGAACCAAGACAGACTGTCCAGGTAGCACTAACGACTCCAGTCATTTTTTCAAAATCTGATTAAAGATTGAGCGGCTCTCTGTGTACCCCTGAGGGACACGATTCCAAACATAGACATGACTGTTGAATTCAAATGAGAAAAGACATTTGCTATCTGGGTGCAATGGGATTGACAAAAATGCATGACATAGGTCTATAACAGTAAACCATCCAGCTTCCCATGGTATCTGATACAGAATCACTGCAGGATTTGGCACAACTGGACAGCAAGGGGCAACAATCTTATTAACCTTTCCCAGGTCCTGTACTACTCTGTACTTACCGCTAGGTTTCTTTATTCCAATTATTGGGGAGTTACATGGACTGCTCATTACTTCTTCCATAATGCCTGCTTCTAGTAACCGTTTTATTTCTACTGCAACTCCTGCCTTTATTTCTAGGTTCATTTTGTATGGTCTTGTATTTGGGTAAACTGCATCTTCTTTTATGGTTATTTTTATTGGGTCAACATTTTCCATTAATCCTACATCCTTTCCTGTAAAGTCCCATACTTCTGGTTTTACCGTCTGTTGTAATTCTTCTGGTAAGTCTTCTATTGTCAACTTAGCAATGTCAGTCTCTGGTTTCGCTAATATTAGCTTGTAAACTCCGTCTTCATCTGGAGTCTGAATTTCAACACCATATGGAGTGCAAAAGATGGTGCAGTTCATTTTGCACAACAAATCTCGTCCCAGCAAATTTACAGGACTGGAGTCACAGACTACGAATCTATGCATGTCTTTAAAATTCCCTATCTTTACTTCCATTGGTTCTGTGACTGGGGTACTAATTTGTTTATTAGAAACGCCCACTACTTGGACCGCTTCTCCCGAGAGGGGTAGGTTTGGAACGTCTGCTGTTCTCACAGTAGAACGGGTAGCACCAGTGTCCAACAGAAAGGTGACATCATTTCCTTCAACCTTTCCTTCTATGTATGGCCCTGACTTGTCTACCGGCAAGGATGCGCCAAGCACGCACTCCTCGTCCTCCCCCCTCAGGCACCGTCAGTAAGGTTCTTCACAAAAGAATGTGTCATTCAAAAGAAACTGTGAGGTTGATGCATCTCCTTTTTCCCTTCCTTCCCAATTCTGAGTCTCTACATTCTGTTATGTTTTGCTCCTATATTTTTGCATAGGCGCCGGGGGAATCTGGTGCTGTGTTACCTGTTGCTGGTTCTTCCGTGGTACCTCAGGCTGCGTCTGTGGATTTAAATCATTATTTTGCACATTACCATTCTGCACAGCCTTACACTCGTCTTTCCAGTGCCCCAACTTGCCACATCCGTGACAGGGGAACTTCTTTTTTGCATCTTCCCTATTGAATTTTCCCCTGGACCTACCTCCACTTCCATCATTCTTATTCTGATTAGTAGTTATCTGATTCAGCTGTTGTTCTTGGTGTTCTGCTAATTTTACTTGTGCCCACATCACCTTTTCTTTTAATTCTTTCCGTTTGTTCTCTAGCTCATCTTCACAATACTTTGCATATTTCAGGACCTCATCTATGGGTTTAGCTTGCTAACAAATTTTATTGTCTTTAATCCACTGGGAAATTTCTGGTCTCAATCCTAACACAAATCGATAAATAAAATGTGTCATGTCCTTCATGTCAATGTTGTCTAATCCACTGTATTGTTTAAAGGTCTGTAGTAGACGTTTATAATATGAGTGCACTGTTTCATCTCTATTCTGTGTGGTTTGTCTATTTTCATCCAATCTGTATCCTTTGCAGGCACCTTTCCTTTCAGGTAAAGTATTACCTGATTATATTTCTTCATTACATCCTCAGAACGTGCTCCTGTCTTCGGGTCTCTTGGGTATTCATCACTAGGCCAATCAACAGCAATTTTGCATTCTGTCCACAAATCTACGGGGACTACAATGTCAAATAAACCATCTAAGTCTTTCAAAAGACACTTTGACACCTTTACAAATCTCTCGACCTGTCTGTACCATTCCACAGGTTTTTCTCGCAATTTTGGGAATTCATTCGTAAATGATAAAATATCCTGTCTGGACCATGGAACATGCACATAGCCTCCACCTGGCACTTCTCGCAAGGGACATAATTTTTCTACTTTATCTGCTTCCTTTAAAACATATTCTGAAGCCATTTGCCTTGATCGAATTTCTTCCCTTTTCTTTGCCCATCTGGCTTTCCATTTTTCGAATTATCCCCATTTCTGCATTAAATTCATCAGCTCTCTGATCTGTACTTTTTTCCCAGACACATTCATGTTTTCTAAATCCTTATCAGAGAATTCTACTCGGTAAGGTTTCTGCAATACTTTAGATTTTCTAATGTCAATTCCCATGCTATTTGAAGCATCCATTAGATTTTCGTGAAACACCTTTGTATTTCTAGTGATGCTTTTACAGACAAGCAGTAATTCGTCTTCACTAAGGGTATTTAATCTCTCCAATCCCACATTCCCAGCCATCAATTCTTCTATTTCAATGCTCAATTTATATATGTCTAATGGCTTGGGCTGTGATTTTGGTCTCTCTATTTCTCGGGTCCATCTGTCTATTTCTTCAGGAGTTACTACAGTGGCACTTCTTGTACCTGAGGAGGTCTCTATCTGTAAACACAAAAGGAAGGGTATTAGGTTTACGGGCAGCAAGGGCGCTCAAGCAGTATTAGCGTAGATATATAGATACGAAACGTACTGGTGCTAGCAGGGAGGGGGGACCCAAAAGAACACCTCAATTTAAATGTGCAAAATTCACATCTAAGACTTAAAACACAAAGTCCTGCACACTCAAATCAGGTATAACAAGTAGTGTGCTATGACACGTGTTTCGTTGTAGGTCTGTACATGCACAGAAGCTGCAACTCTTCAGGGCTCAATGGCTGGATCCTTACTATTAGGGCCCACGTCCGGTGATAATTCCAACCCGACAGGGTAACCTTATAATGGGCGGTGACGGTGTGTAGTGCTCCGATGATTCGTATTAAAATGTAGTAGAAGACGCCACGATTCAGCACATATGTGCAACAAGTATTCACTATTCCCAATTTCGTAACTGGTCAGAAATCATTCAAAATTACCACACGGGTACGTGGTGTGTCTCTAGCTCTGGGGCCGAATCGCCCTCGCTAGACTGGCGTCTGGGACCCGGAAGTGGCGTCTTCTACTACATTTTTATACGAATCATCGGAGCACTACACACCGTCACCGCCCATTATAAGGTTACCCTGCCGGGTTGGAATTATCACCGGACGTGGGCCCTAATACTAAGGATCCAGCCATTGAGCCCTGAAGAGTTGTTGCTTCTGTGCATGTACAGACCTACAATGAAACACGTGTCGGCTGGCTGTAAATTATCAATGGTGTGTTGATCAAATAAAGGATATATACATGAAACTCCAGGAATCAACGTTGGACAGATTTCTATTCAATTATATATAGTAGCACACTACTTGTTATACCTGATTTGAGTGTGCAGGACTTTGTGTTTGAGGTCTCTATCTGTACTTCCCTTGAGGTTAATGGTGTGGTTTTCCTCATTGAACCACCTCCAGGTTCCCTTATTGGTAAATCCATTAAGGATATCACTGATTCACATTCACTTGCCTGGTAGTCCACGATCAGGGGCTCCTTTCTCGGCTGTATCGCTGTTACAGTTATAAAGGGAGTCTTTGGACTAGCTTGTTTGTCTCCGTACAAAGGAACAACTGGGCCAATAGTCACTGGAATTGTCAAAGCCTCAGGACTTGTATTTAATAGGGTAATTTTCTGAGTTAATTCACTTCTCTGTTTATTTAAAGATTCTCTTTCTCTTTCTTATAACACTCTTTTGATGGAGGTCTCATGTATCACTTGAGGAATTAAAGGTGGCTTTAAAGACGGGGCAGTCGGGTTTATTGTGCTTGACCCCTCATTACAAGGTGGTCTAAAGAACGGGTTGTTTGGGTTCACTATTCTCGTTTCTTTGTTATAGGGTGGTGGATTTTTCATTAATAAATCCTCCATGTAATCATCATCGGAATCACCACTAGTCATTAAATGTCTAGTTTTCTTTGTCCTTTTACCTCCCACAGGCTCCTCTACCATCAGTACTGGGTAAAGCCCTTCAACTAACATATTTTGTCTCCATTGTTTCATTTGTTTTTCTTTAGAATCTCGTGGAACCTTTGGGTAAAATTTACTCAGTCCTTTATCCATTCTAGGTCTGTCTCGCTCAAAAGCCTCGATCTCCCATTCTTCTAATGCCTCGTATTGCGTTAACCTAGGTCTGGGATGTAAGTCATTCATTCGGGTCCTTAAATTAAGCAAAATTCTTCCATTAAAGGTGCCTTCTAAGGGAAATGCCAGAAGCCCATCATCTTTTGTGTATTCCACCCAGTTCTCTAACCATACACAGGAATGGTATCCCCTGTCAAACATCATGAATGAAGCAGGGGTATTCAGTGGTGGAATAATGACTCCTTCTCTAGTCTTAATAGGCTTGTCTTTTTTAAAGTAATTCTTAACTTTGTCTAGGAGTGACATCTTTCTCTTACTTCCGTACATTTTGTTAGGTCTGCCTCTCAACATCTGATTCCCAGCAAACCCTAAGTATCTCGGATCAGGTCGAGTTTCGGAATGACTTGGGTACCACATATATCTTGTAAATTCAAAAATAGACAAAATTGCTTATTTTCTGTTTACTAAATACTTCCAATACTAGCGCGTCTTTTATTTTTCGACAACCAATCAACACTGTGGTTGCAAATAATTTCAACCAATGGGTGCGCGGCCTTTTCGTGAGATGAGCTCTAACGCTCCTGCACTCACCCCTCCTTTACAATGCTATCTCAGCTACACACCCGCTGTCTCGACCAATACCAGCGCAGCACTGAGTGACGTCAGCGCAGCTCCGCAACTGACTCCCTCCTTCACAAGGTATTTCGAAACTCAGTTCTTTTTAATTTTAAAGTGCATATTTTATTATTTAACATCGTTAACACATTTGCCACTGTACCCGAGTGACTAGATAGGAAAGAAATATTTCACTGCAAGTAAATCCCTTCCGTTTACTTTTCATACACTACGAGTAGAACCCTTCCGCCTACCCTTCATACAAGCATTAGAGAACCTGCTACTCCTCCAGACTCATCCTCTCCGGGATATATACTGAGACCAAAGTTTCACCAGCGAACCCATTTGCTATCAATCAAGCTTAGATGAACCTGCTACTCCTTCCGTGTGACCCTTACTAGGTAACTCTTTGCTATCACTTATTCACACAATTACACAGAAAAACCCTAAATAGTGCTTCCGGTTCTGCCCAACCATGCACTAATTTCCTACAGGTAAGTGACCTCAACGCGATGTGGCTTCCATCTACCACCCGCTATTCTGCCCCCGGGGATTCCAGACAAAACATATAACAGGTACGAACAATTTTGGTTAATACATTCAATATAGCAGCATCAAATAAACATTTCAATAATACCGCATTTTGATCGATCAATGAAAATATGAGTCTTACCCTACTAACTAGTTGACTACCTAACTTTAAATAATCCCTAACCATAGCTCTGCTACCAGAAAAGTATACTGATAGAGCGCGCAGGTCACCCAACTAGAATTTATACAGATACTCACCTGGGCCCATAATTTCCAAAATCATATAACCTTTGTTTGGGTAACTCATGCTCAACTACCAGTATAGTATGATTTCTATTACTGATTCCTATACCAGTATCCTACAAATCTTTGACACTAGATACCTTCACACAATGGATCAGGAAGTTGAGTCAAAAGTAAGGCACTCAAATATCATAATGTTTGAAATTATATAATAACCACAGAGTAGGGTAGGTTCAAACACTTTATCTAATCATCATCATCATCATATGTCATGAGCAGGAAATTAAAAGTAATAAGACTATCAATTACTAAAATCAGAAACAGTGTATAGCTATGAATAGGATAGAGTATGCTAAGCATTTAAAGACTTAAGTAAAGGACAAAGGGAAAAACAAGGAACATACTAATTTTAGATAACAATCTTTCATAACTTTGATTAAAGGAGGGTAAAGAAAGGGAAAATACTAAACCCAAAGACTTTCGCAATATCACTAACAATTGGAAAAAGGGAAATGCAACTATGTAATTTTGAGAATTCGGTTTCAGCTATTTTAACTATAGGGAAGGTAAGAGTTGGAACAATCTATAGATTCAATTTATTACCAATAGGGAGGGTAAGAAAAAGGAACACATACTATATAGAAACGATTTAGCATCGACTAACGGTGGGTTGAAAAGTGGAACATGCTAATAGTCAGTAATACATGAATATCTCATTTACCAAGGGACTGGAAAGAAAAGGAACATATGTAATCAAGCTTTGTAATTTCAGGATGGGGAGAAAAGGAATGCAAATTGTATCTACAGATACCCACACAGACTATATATTTACCTAGGATAGAGTGAAAACCAACCCTGGCCACGGGTCAGTTGGAAAGGACAGGAGGAACCCCAAGGACTTCATTGCCAGTAGGCGTGCAGGTGCAGCTCATGGACAATCAGGACAGGATAACTCCAGGATTTGGCTCAGGGCTGGTTCATCAAAGGTTAAGACCAACACCTGCAGCTTCGGTTGCAACGCCTGCGCTACTCCCTCTCTGCAAGGAATCTACCAAAACCCTGATTGGGTTATAACTTTATCAGCAAAGTGCTTCGCCAGCACTTTCACTTCCCAAAAACCCCGATTTGGTTCTCGAACCTCCCAACAGAGTGCTCCGCAGCTCTCTGCTTTCAGTCACCTATTGAGTGCGTTGGGTCAGTGACAGGTCAGCTATTAGGACAAGTGGGACAACTTCTCTAGCTAAACCTACGCTAATTATACTGTTTTTCACGTCAGTGTACCACCCCCCAATGTTGCAAGTGTAAGGATCCCCAATTTTGATTGGACAAAGGAGGAGGACAGGTCATCACACCACCTATTTTCTAGACTTTCTCAGGCTCTTTATTCAGATTCCGTACACGCCCCTTAAATTCCAGGTTCTCATGACATATGTCTTTGGTTAACAATGGTGAATATAACATTGAATACAATTGTAACAATTTTCAGTACATTTCAGCTTCTTCTAGCTGGGTTGCAGGTCGGGTTCCCAGGTGCATCTTGGCCGTTGCTGCCATCTGGCTGGGTTTCAAATGCTGCGAAGTTCACTTTCCCTCCGTGGAGACATGCACAAAAGAGACTTCCAAAATGGAGTAGTAAGCACCTCCCAGGCCCAAAGAGTACGATACATGAAAAGTAAAAGAAAACAATTTAGAACACATTAATAAATGATTATGCTGTATACCATTACTTCAATAATAACTATAGCATTAGGATTAAGCAGAACGAACAGCTTAGCGAAAGCAGCAATGCAAGCCTTTCGCATGTGAGAACATAAAGCACTAGTGCGCAGATGCGAAAGGGTTCCCTCCAGAACTGCGAGTACGTCATGTCACATGGGTATGACAGACGCATGCGCAGTAGAAATTCCCGCATAGCAGCAGCCATTTTATATGCAATCGTATTATGATTAGAAAACACATAAGCAAGCTGCACTCGGACACCCAAATGAGGACAGAATAAGGGACTAATTAGTAAGACGAACATATTGGTTACATGGTTAGGGTTATTCGAGGTTCATGAGTACGAGCAAGTCGCTTTACGTGCGAATCCTTGCTCCATCATTATGATTCCTGTAGGCATTTGACCTAGTGATTTCAAGGTACTCCTTTCTTTCCTTGGTTTTTCATACTACAGTCTTCTGTGTTAGGGGAGGGTTTACTATGTTTGTTACTGAGCTAGTGGCAGCAAACAAGGAGAGGGACAGTGGGGGCTATGTTTTACGGGGTTCAGCGGACAAGCCCCGATATAATGCCAACAATGAAGGGTACGCTGTTCCCCAAGGTGATAAAGTGAGTGAACCAAGCAATGGGTGAAGGCCCCAACAAAGGGAGGGGAATCCCCCCTTTCAGAACTTAAACCCTCATAAACCCAGAAAGCTAGGTGTCATGCTTCATTAAATGGGTCTGCTCCTTGTCAGGCCGGCGGTGCAATTGGCACCCTTAAAGGGGCTCTTTACCGGATATCTTTTGTTCCTGCCGTTGGTGCAGTGAGTGTGAGGGCCCTAGGGACGGTGTAGACGTAGGGAGAAAGTGGATTAAAAAAGGTTAGAATATCCACTAGGTAATTTTAATAGTGTGGTAATCTACCTTATTAAAAGAAGTGAGGAGAGAGTGCTCACTGGTGCAATGATCCAGGAGAGTACGCTCTACTTAAAGGTCGACATGTTTCATGCTGTTGTTCACAAGGATACAGTGCATTTCATCAGGACCTATAAGGAGTAACTATCTAGACGCTGTGGATGGTGAGGATTCTACCTACCACAGGATACTGGGGGGCAGGCAGGGAGTCCTGCCACATCTTAGTGGGACCTAGACAGGGAAGACAAGAACAGTGGGGTAATATAAAAACAATTGTAAGTATCGTCATCAACCTGGTTCGCATAAGCAAGGTTCAGCTAGCTAGTGCAAGTCTATGTATGCAATAGTGTTAGACAAATTTAGCCAAAGTGAAGTGTGTTAAAAATGCATTACAAAACAACATGGACTAGGTCAGGTAACAGTATCAAGACAATCAAAAAGTATCAAACCTATCAACAGTGGAGAAAGGTTTGAGAAAAAGGTTTGTAAGTCTCACCCTACTAAGGTGAAGTGATGGCATCAATGGTCTTCTCCCGTGCTGGGCACTTCGGATGGAGGTACCCTAAGAGGGGGAAGCAAGTGAAGATTCAAGCCTATGCTGGCTCAAGTGAGGTTGCCTCCTCGATACAAAACAACTCTTCCAAGTTATGTAAGCCGGCAGGGGGTGGTTAAGCCCGTTTCTATACTGTGCCCAGCGTTGTAGCCATCTTCCCAGTAGGCAACAATGACCCCGCCACATTTTAGCACCGGTGAGATCAACGATGCTCATTACAAAGTTTGCATGGAGTATTCCAAGGCCCACGGGGCCGATGAGTGCGAGCCCCCGGTGTGGCAATCCAATAAACTATCCATACGAAACTTCAAAATCAACCGTGGTCAATCAATGCTCGCTGCTGTTAATTAAAGGCGAAGCATTATACACTTGGGGGATCGCTAGCCTTGTAAGTACCTCAGCATACCCTGTCAGCCATACACATAAAGGTCAGTCTGTTTAGGAAGGGAGCAGCTTGTAGAAAACGTCCATAACCATAATTATAGTTACCCTCAGTGCTGCGCTTACCTGTCCGCCGAACGGACACCGCCAGAGGACCTACCCGCAAGTAGTCAGGGTGTAGAGAAGTCGGAGCGGGTTCCCCATGTTGCTGTCCGCTTTTATGAAGTGCACCATACTTCCTAGAAAGCCCCCGTCACGTGCTGGGGCGTTCTGGTGATGCTGTGCAAGCGTGGGGTACAGAACAGAGGTTATGGTAACTTACTATGTAGTACGCCCTAGTCTAGTAAAGCCGGCGGCCATCTTTTAGTGTGTTCCACGAAATGTCAGTGGGCAGGTGGTTAATAGGAAAACCTCTACTGACATAGATCAAATGCTGGCATATGTGAAGAGAGTCGGGGGCTGCCCTGAATGGCATGCCCGGAGAGAGCCAGAGTTATCCGTGCCTATTATTGATTCCCACTTGTATCTTTTGGAAATGTATGAGCCGTAAAATGTGAGTAGTGAGTTATAGGATGGATCAGGTTACACAAAATAGTGAGACCCTGGTTCTACTCGAAGTGTAAATCCAGCCGCGGTGCGTCCATTGGGGCGTCAGGGCGTAGCCCCACTAGCCCATGGACCTGCGGCTGCAAGGAAATTATAATTTGTGTCATTTACTTTTATTCGAATCACACAAACGCCTTCAGGAATGGAATCCGGGCAGCACCCGGGGTATCCGAGAGTCGGGGGAGTGCTCTGCATGCAGGGGGGCTGGACTGCTGTGCAGCTTGAGTTGAGTGACAGTCCACGTCACTCAGCTGCAGCAGCAGAGTTGTACAGAGGCTCTAGGCGCAAGTAAAGCATGGGGCTGAAACTAGCCCAAGCATGCGCATTATAGTTCTCCTGATAGCGAGTGGCCCGGGGGTGCTGGGTTTAATTAGGCGACAGCTCCCGCGATAGAAAGGGTGACAGGGCGCGCACTCAGTGTGCCCCCCTAGCCAATACTGGCGCTGCATGCAGCTCCAGGATTGGCCGGTCACCGGTGCAGCAGGGCAGGGCAATCCATTATTGGATGCCGCGCGTGGGTGGCTCAGCCGCACTGGTAATGGCCAATCACTGTGTCTGACTTCATTGAATCATGCAGTGATTGTCCATTATGCGGCGCGCGGCGCTGCTGAAGTTGATCCTGTTGTTCTCTATACTCTGTCTGACTCTCGCCTCGTGTGGTGTGTGCATCAGCCAGTCTGGCCTCTCCAGTAGCGACCCGTCGTCATCACAGTGAAGTGACCACTATTTCAACTTCAGTAGTTCAGCACTAGTGTCTGAGTCTCTTTTTTTAGTGAGTATATTGTATTCTGATTGATATAGAGAATAAGTAGACTAAGTTGTTGTTTGTTGTTCTTCTATCTAATATAATCTGGAGTCGAGAACGACGTCGCTGCCACGCTGGGCCTTGTGCTGCAGCCAGAGAGGCCTAGGGCAGGGCTAGGCTGTTTGTCTTGAGGAGCCGAGCCAAGCCGAGTAGTGATGGAATGTGACAACGTGATAGGGAGGGGGGCGTGTGAGGAAGACGGGCTGAGAGTGGCGATGGGGAGAGAAATGGTGACAGAAAGAATGGAAATGAATGAAGGGTAAAGTATGATAGAGAGAGGACAGAGCGGAGACACGACAGAGGTGAGGGGGAATGAACAGAGGGAGGATGTGAAGGAGGGTGGAACATTGTCCTGACCTATGTTGGTAAAAAAGAAATGATCAAATTTGGTAAAGAAGATACAAGACAACGAGGCAGGATCGGTAATGGATGAAGTAAAGCGGGTGGGGTCTGGCGGGAGGAATCATGATCCTGGTGGGGTATTGGGGGGAGGGCGGGGGATGGAGCTTGGCAGGAAGCTGGAGGGGGGGGAGTGAAGGAGAATGAGGCGGGAAACATAATTTTATGGCGGGAGGCGGGCAAGAGGCTATTAATTGGGGGGGGGCTGGCAGAAGGAAGCATAACACGGAAGAAGTATGGCAGGTAGTGGAGAGCGGGAGCATGTTAAGAGGTAGGGTCGGGACTCTCGGCAGGAGGGTGTTACCAGTTACCGAACGTATAAGCCTCAGACAGTTAAAAAGTCACCCCTCTGTCCACTCTGTTGCACTGAGAGGTGTGTGTGAGGTTTTCTTCAGTTTGAGGACAAGTAACGTGTTATTTTAGTGTAAATGTTGCTGCCGTGCTGTAAATAGGTTTCCTGAAAAGTAACGTTACGTGCGTGCGTTACACATTTAGGAAATGTCTCGACTCTCGCATAGACCGATTGAAAGACATTTTGAGCAGGTGAAAGTTCGAGTCAGCCGGCCCCATGTCAGGCAGAGCTGAACACGAGTGTCTCTGCCCAGCCTCACCTGCCCTTCAAAGGCATGTTGTTGTTGTTGTATTATAAAGCGCCAGCGTGGCCACTGATGTGCCAACAAGTATGAACCAACCAAGGTACTTCTGAACGGGAGGCGGAGGGAGAGGGGGACAACTATGTCTGAGACTGTCCATTTTTTGGGATGGAAGCTCACGTTGAATTCTTGTTCTTTACACGGAGGCTGACTGGACGCTGCTGCATACGAGGGTGCACTCTAGACACTACTGAGCCATGTGAAAAATACACTAGGCAGTGCACTGCCTGAGGGGGTGGAGGGTGCAGCGTCTTTATAACGTTTTACCTGTCGCCTTTCAGGAAACTGTGCTTTTGTAGTCTTTTGACAAGCTACTTGGCATATTTGTTAAGAATGCCTAATTTGTTAACAACTTAGTGTAAGAACACATTCGGTATTTTGTAAGGAACGTACATAAATGATAAATGATGTTTGCTTAGCGCGGACAAAGCCACATGGTCGATGGAGCATCTCGCCTGCTACTAGAGGACCGGAAACAGCAGTACAACCCCAGTTCATGAAAATAGATGATATCAGTGGATTGATCGTTTTTTGGCACGCCCTGAAATTGTGAGTTTTCAGTTCTTTCCAGAAGACTTGTTTTGAGCATCACAGACAGCCTTGGACTGTGGAAGTGCTGTCTTCAAATTTGGATATGTAGTGTGAAATATGTGACATGTTGTCCTTCCACTGTGATGGTGCGGCCCTAGTCTGACATGATCCTTTCTACTTTCATAATATTATGACGTCTTAAACAGCAGGTGGGCATGCAGCTTTAGACTAACACAATGACAGCTGTGTACCAATCATCACTGGACATACCCTTCCGTTGCATTTGGAGGAGGTCCTCTGTGCAGTGCACACTTTGCGTACCAGGCACCTGCAGTGGCAGAGCGTGGGCCCGAGCTGGACATGTGACAATGCACACATGCGTATAACAAGGGGGAGAGAGAGGACTAGGTAACTAGTCCAAGTCCCCTAGGGTTTATATGTGATTAAACAAAAAGGACTAGCTTAAGTTGACCAAAGTGTTACAGTACTCAAATTAGTTCTGTCACGGGCACCTTGTTGGTGTATTCATGAAGCCCTCACGCCACCCTTACGCGTCCTGTAGCCTTACTTTTAACCGCTGGTGACGGCCCAGTTATTAAAATTTTATTTTACCCTCGGGTACTGGGACCACCACCAAGCCGTTTTAAATCACAACTCACCCAACCTCACTGCACTCTCAGCAATATACCAGCTCCGCTGTAATCAGGCGTCGTAGCACACCCGGGACATACTAGGTGTCACTGGGTGGGCCCGAAGATGAAGCATGCCACCAACTAGGTTGGTGGGTGAGGGCTTCATGAATACACCAACAAGGTGCCCGTGACAGAACTAATTTGAGTACTGTAACACTTTGGTCAACTTAAGCTAGTCCTTTTTGTTTAATCACAATGCACACATGACCTTTCGTACTTTCCAAAGAGCACCAAGCTGGTCTTTTTAAGACGTCTTTGCTATGGATTTTTTTAACATGGGGTCTAGGCACACCCTGGAGAAGTCTTGTGGTTTGTGGTCTGGTGGTTAGGCTGAATTTGTATTCCTGGTTTGTTATAACATCTGAGAAACGTGCAAAGTTCCGGCAAGTATAGATGGTAAAGTTGCTGTGCTCTACTGCTGCATCTAGCTTTTAAGTCCGCATGAAACAGTTGTCTACAACAACACCATGGGGAGTGTGTGTGTGTGTGTGTGTGTGTATATTATAAAATGTGTGTGTGTTTAGAATGAGATCTCAACGGGCAGCAGAAAAGCTGATATTTCCATTAAAGTCTTATAGTCTGAATTCAACACCTGAGCATAATAGGACGGAATGTATGAAGCTCTGTGGTTATACTGAATAAGCAGCTACCTATGTTATGCCATCTATTAATGTAATAACTGCACTTTCACAAATGCTTTATTAACCTTCCTGCTTTCTCAAATTTGCTTGAAAATGCACAATTTGTCATCTTTTTTTTCAACATTTTATATATATATATATATATATATATATATATATATATATATACATATATATATATATATATATATATATATATATATATATATATATATATATGTATATATATATGCTTCCACTGAAACTTGGAGGAGAGGCATAGAAATACCTTCAACTATTCGAGGAAAGGACAACTTCTCTAACTCTAGTCCTCAAGTATTTGAAAAAGTATTTGTTTTTGAGCATTGCCATACTTTTAGCACACAGGGTGAGTACAAATACCGCCATCTCATTGCACAGCATTAAATGCATTTGCATGCCAATTCTAGAGGGCATTGATATTTATTTATTTATTTATTTATTTGCTTGTAAAGCGCCTGAGTCAATTCCCGAAGGGATATCTCTGCGCTGTTGCTTGCAATTTATGGCAGAATACTTTGTGAAATGAAGCTGAGGAAGGAGGATGAAAAAAACTATGGCCTGGTGAAAAGGTAGGTTTTTCAATTTTTTCCTAAATAATACTAAGTTCCTGATCTGTTTCAGTTCGGTGGGTAGGGAGTTCCAGAGTACGGGTCCTTTGTAAGACAGGGCTCGGCCTCCCTGTCTAGCTCTTCTTATCTTTGGGACCTGTAGCAGCAGATGGTTACTAGAGCGAAGTGCGCGTCTAGGGATGTATGGTGCAAATATTTCTCTTAGATATTTGGGGCTGGTACCATACAAGCATCTGTGTATAATGTTACAGATTTTAAATTTGATGCGCTGCTTTACAGGAAGCCAATGAAGTTGGCGAAGTAAAGGGCGGGATGGCGTTCTGGGGGGGGCATTGAGGGCCAGTCTAGCTGCTGTATTTTGGTCAACCTGAAGTTTTGATAGAATGGAAAGCTTGAACAAAGAGAACGCCAATGGTGGGCTCTTCTGATAAACCTAGGCCACCAACACTTATTTATTTCGTGTGACAAATTAAGCACTACATGTAAGGCAACAGCATGGCAGGTTCCACCTTAGTGCTCCACTGGAACTGCAATTTGCAGGTCCATGTACTCCAACGTCCTCACCAGCCTATATATCTACCTCCCTTCTCCAATGCTATCTGTGCATGCAAACACATTCTCCTTTCAATATCTGCTTATATGCCCCAAACTCATTTCAAAGCCACACATTCCTGCCCTTCTGAGTAAGTGGCGGTATGCTGGGGTATCCCGTGTATTCCTACCCCTCCCCTGCTCTGGATCACATTGGTACCCGGCTAAGCAGTTCCTGCCTCATGAGAGACCGCAGTGCTTAATTTGTAAAAAGGTAAGTGCCAGGGCCATTCTCAGGTGGCCACTGCAGCCTGTGTCTCTCATTGCCCCTGCCTGCGCTGCCAATACCAGCTCTAACACAACTATTAGCCATCACACTGTTACAAGTGTGACTAGTCAGACTATTCGACTCCACTCTGTCCATTATGCTTTGATGGACTAAGCATTGATTAATTTGAGGAAGTTAGAGACAGCTCTTTATTGGCAAAGCTGACATTGAGTACTCCTTATGTTGCTCCCTTTCCACTCTGATTACTATTACCTTCTGGGTTCCCCGTACGAAAACCTGTACTATTACGCTAAATGCATGCTATTGGGTTGTACAAGCTCTTGTTCTTATTATGAACAGTTCAGTCCATGGCTCAAATTGATTTTTTCCAGTAGGTATGGCTTCCTCACTGCGATATACATTACTTGAAAGTCTTCCACTTTAAGGGAAGGTAGGGACTACTGAATATGGCCGGTCACTCAATGCCTTTATACCATAGGCTTATCCTTAGTTAACTCCGTTTTTTTCTGTCACATGTTATGTTTTGCCAGTCTTCCACAGCGCCATGAAGCCTACGGGCGTACGTGCGCTTAATAAATTTAATTTAACATAACATAACATAATCTTGCTTCAGGCATTTGATGTGCCGTTAGCGATGAAAAAAAGTGCAAGTCTTTCTTCATGAATCACTTTTGTAGGGATAGAAATCGATACAGTAGCAGGCTAGTGTAGGGGAAGATTTGAAAATTCATCCAATCATTTAAGTTAGTACTGTCAGCTAAAAAATTAACATTACAGCATCTTCAAGTTTTGGTGGGGCAGCTAAATTTCACCTTAAGAGTCATTTGCACGGCTCACCCTTTCTCCTAGTCTGTAGCCAGGGCCATGAGAGGGCTGACCCAGAAGCATCACTACACAAAGTTGTCAGCTGTGATCTGAAGATATGGCCCAAATTCCTGGTTCAGTTCAATGGTGCTGTTATGTGGCCTTATCCTCCGGTTTCCAGCAAAGTCTTGGGGTTTGCACTGGTGCTGCAGGCAGTGTCGGTTTTGGGGCTTTTCTTGGTGATCCCACTGCAGCAGATGGAAATTCCAGATCACTGGAAAAATATTGTCCTGCCTTGCCCGTTTTATTAGCAGCCTTTGCATAAATGACTCGAAATTCGAGGGCAGGTGGTGTCTTGTCCTACTGCACATACTTCAGACATGGATTCTTTGCTAAGGTGTCAAAGGTGATTGGCCATACTAATAACTTTCTGGTCAAGATGGCCTTTGCTGGTTGCCAACAAGAATGATTCTATGTGACCACTGGGGCATGGCGATCTAGTCCAGAAAACTTGGTTTGGCACCTTAGTGCTGAAATGGCCACTTTGCGTGAAGGAAAGTGATGCCTAAGGCACACACCACAGAGAATGCTGAGGGGGGAGCAGATGTTCCATTTTGACAGGGTTAACTTTTCTAGTTCAGGGATCAGACACAGCCGCTGCAGGTAAGAGCGGTGGGGCCAGGTGAGGGGGGATTTCGAGAGACGACAACGAGGGAAAATTCAATAAATAATTATCAGCGGCTCTTATGGATAGACTTCTTCCTTGACACAATTTGGGGCTTTTCAGGAGCATTTTTTTCTGGCGGGATGGCGAAAGTCCCTTGGTCACCCTTGTGGCGAGATAGCAGGCCCTCAGCAACAGTTAATCCGAAGAGAGCTGTCCTCTCCATGTTCACTTGTAGGACAGCAATAAAATTGGCAGACAGCAAGTTTAACTTTCAATCTGCAAGGATGCTAACTTTGGGCTGGGATGAAGGCTAACAAGTTTTGACAGCACTGTATGGCATGGCGCTGTAGCCCCTGGTCTCACTGCATGGGCATAGACCTTATTAACCTGATGCTTGAAAAGGAAGGACCATGGCAGGTGCCCAGCTAGTCAAAGTTCAGGGGTCGTCCCTCAGGGATGCACGTGGTTTCATCTCTGTAGTCGTGGTAGATTGAAACATATGCCTAAGCGCTGTGTAACTCAAACACTTGAAAATAGTATGCAATGATCTTTATGATGATTGAAGTATCATTGTGCGACGCATTAGGCTGATCTCAAATTGATATATGTATTTTTTTAAAATCTTTTTTATTAAGAAATACATGGCAATATGAAAATTCACAGATACAGAATGAATGTGATACATTTTCGCACTTTCTTGGCAGCTTTTTACCACAACTGGTGTATTGACGTTGCGTGCAGCGCGCACCATTTACTTACAGCTATAAACTTATTGAGGTTGTTCATCTTATAAAATTTCTAGGTCATTAGTCACTGTCGGCAGTTCACATATTTCACCCCTGTAGATATTCCAACTTCCCCACAATTTGATCAATTTTTTTGGGCACCCTCTGCGTACATATACCGTCTTTTCCGCCGCCATGTCCATGTCATTGCACCATTCCGTGTGTGTGGGTGTGGCTGCCACGCCCTAGTATTTAGCTATGTTTCGTTTTGATAGCATCATTCCTAATGTCACCCATATTTGCGCCATGGCAGTAAGTTCAGTTGCCTCCCAAATATTTAAAAGGCACTGCTTTGGTTCCGGCGGGACCGGAAGCCCACTGACTCTTGTAATGGTTTATGTGACAGACTTCCAATAGCGCATTATGGCGGGCCAGGCCCAGAGCGTATGGAAGAAGGAACCTGGCTCCCCACACCGTCTTAGACAAAGTTGGTTATCCGCTCTGCCCATCTTATATAAGGCAGTTCTCGTGTAATCAATTCTGTGGAGGATTTTGAGCTGGACAAGGCGCAGCCTGGAAGTCATTTCTACCTCCCTAGGTGACGCCAATGCTTCTTGCCAATCAGTGTCGCCTAGGTCGCCCACCTCCTCCCCCCACTTGTCCCGTAGCTTTTGCATGGGGTCCGCCATGTTATTTACAATCTTTCGATATGTCAGCGAGATCGCCTTAGTGTGTTGGTGATCTGTGAGCAACATGTCCTCTAGTGGTGAGGCCTCGGGTGGTGTAGTGTAAGGAGGAATCATTGCCTCTAGGGCGTGTTTGATCTGGTGATAACTAAATTGTTCTGGGGGTGCCATCTCATATTACTCCTGGCGCCGTGCAAAGGGAACCATCTTTCTTCGCGCCCAAAGATCTCCCACCTTAGAGATTCCAATATCATCCCATCGCTTGAACCTTTGCACTTTCCCAACCGATTCAATTTGTCAGTAACCCAAAGGGGCATAGCCAGTGTGATCTTATTATGCCATCCCAGCTTTTTACACACTAATTTCCATATCTGAAGTGTGTATAACGTTGGGTCTAGATTGGCCCGGGTCCTGTTGTAAAGTGCTCGAAATAATCCCTTTTCACCCAGCTCAATTCTGTCAAGACCGTAGGCCGGTCTGTATGGGAAACATGAATCCATTGGTTAATAAGTTATTTGGGAAGCCCAGTAGTATATCAGTATATTTGGGAGTACAATGCCTCCATCGTACAATGTCCAGAACAGTTTCGTCATTGCTATTCGGGCTGGTTTATTACCCCAAAGTAACTTGGTAACTTCTGCTTCTATAACTTGGAAGTATGATGGGGGTACAGGGAAAGGTGTGTTCTCCAATTCATAAAGGAATCTCGGGAGCGCCATCATCTTAAAAAGAGCTGCCCTCCCCAAGAGCGTTAATTTGCAATCGCTGCAGGGGTGCTTGGAGATTCAGAGTCATAAATACTTCCGGATCATGTGTGACATGGATTCCCAAATATTTTAAAGTATCCTGCACTATTGTGACTTCACAGCCCGGTGGTAGTGTTGGTATAGGCCCGTGTAGGACATATAGGACTGATTTAACCCAGTTAATCATATATCCTGAGTATCTGCTGTATGAGTTACATATATCAAGGAGACATAAAAGGGAACGCCGGGGAGAGGCCAGATATAGAAGGACATCGTCAGCGTATAAGGATATTCGATCCTCGCAGCTGTCCGTCCAGTGGAGCCCACAAATGACCGGGACTTGTCTCACCCAGGCCACCAGGGGCTCTAGTATAAGGGCAAAGAGGAGCGGCGATAGTGGGCAGCCCTGTCTTGTGCTGCGTTGTAATGGGAATTCCCTAGAGATATGACCATTGGCTATAACATGTGCCATGGGGGCGGTGTACAGTAATTTCACCCATGAACAGAATTTAGGTCCAAACCCCATCTTTGTGATGACAGCGAAGAGAAAAGGCCATTCAACCGCGTCGAAGGCCATTCGCGCATCAAGGGATAGAACAATTGCGTCCTCCTGTATAGTATGCTTACGTCCCAACATGCCATGAAGACACTGCAGATTTAACGCTGTGTTTCTACCCAGCATAAACCCTGATTTGTCTGGGTGTACTAAAGTAGCGAGATGTGGTGTCAGTCTCGAGGCCAGGGTTTTGGCCAATATTTTGGCTTCAGTGTTGATCAGAGATATTGGCCTGTATGATGTGCATTCCCGGGCTGGTTTCCCTGGTTTGCGAATGGCTACTATCGTTGCCATCCACTGGTCCCGTGGGAGTTCCCCCGTATCAAGACTGACCACATACATTGCCGCTAAGCGGAGTGCAAGTGCCGTTACATTTTGTTTGTTCCACTCTATTGGGATACCATTGGGGCCCGCTGCCTTTCCCGACTGGAGTTTTCTGATCGCTAACGCTATCTCTTCTGCAGAGAGTTCTGCCTCTAGTGATTGGGAATTTTCTTCTGTGAGCTTAGAGAGTCGGATATCGCATTAAAAACATTCTGCCTCCTGTTCAGGTATCGTAAGCGTGGAGGTGTAGACCCGTTCATAGTGTTGTGCTAGGGTGACTACTATGTTTTGAGGGTTTGATGTAATATTTCCTGTGGGGGTCTCAAGCTCTGCAATCTACCTGTCTGCCCTCTCTCGCTTGTCGAGCCAGGCCAGGAGCTTGCCGGATTTGTCGCCAATTTCGTATATGGTATGTTGCGTGGCAGAGTGTTGTGTTTTAGTTTCCTTCAATAATCTTTGTATTCCTGGTGTTTGAGGAGGAGCCGGTGGGCCGTTATGTCTGAGGGATCTTGTTCCTGGGTTCTCTCCGGGTCCTCCACCTCCCGCTCTAGGGTCGCTACTATCTGGATTTTTTCTTTTTTATGATTTTCTATCTGGGAGATCGCCTGTCCCCGTAGCACTGTCTTATAGGCTTCCCACAGAGTGAGCGGCGAGGAAATCGAGAGTTCGTTCTCGCGAAAATAGTTTGTGGTGGTATCAGTCAGTCCTTTCAAAATTAGCAAATTTTTTAGATACCCAGGGTAAATAGGTAATATACGACGCTGTGTTGTGGTGTGCCATGTATAGATGATACTGATCAGGGAATAATCCGAGATACCCCTCGGTAGGTGCACAATATCCAGGAAGCTCCCTATCTCGCCTGCTGCCGCCAGTTTGTGATCTATCCTCGATAGACTATTGTGTGCGCCTGAGAAGTATGTATATTGTCGATCTTGTGGGAAGTGGAGTCGCCAGGCGTCTATCAAACCCATTGTGTCCAGGAAATCTGCAAAGCTAGTACACACCTAATGTTGTTGTCTAGGGGGTGTCCGGCTTATAATATCATCTAATGTGGCGTTGAAATCATCCCCTATGATTAAGTTACCCTGCGGGAGCCAGATTAGGAATGCACTAAACGCTGGTAACGCTAACGAGTGAGTGTGGGGGGGATATAGACAGAAATTATATTGATCACCCGGCCCTCCCATTGACATTATAGTCCCGCAAACTGGCCTTGATCGTCTGTATAAGTATTGTGTATGTTGATCGGGTGCTGCTTTTTAATGAGGATCCCCACTCCCCGGGAGCCGGTGGTAAACTCTGAGTTAACCGCCAGCCTAAAGCCCCATCTGTCAAGCGCTTTACATGTAGTTCCTGTGAGGTGGGTCTCCTGTATGAGAGCTATTGCCGGTGCTTAACGCTTTAGATACTGCAGGACCAGTCCCCGTTTTAACTTATCTCGAAGCCCATTCACATTCCATGATATGATGGGTAGGTGCTGTGGGCGAGGTGTTACTGAAACTGCTGGGTCAGGCGATGTCATTGTGGGGCGTGTTAGAGACGTGTGATATACTGTCCAGGTGCTTTCGTGGTACTGTCTGAATAATATGTGCGAGTGTATCAAGTGCCATATAACATTGAAAAACAATAAGAAAACCATTCAGAGCCAAACTTCCCCAAACAATCCCCTTTCCCACCCCCCTCCCTGCCTCCCTGCAAAACGGTTCATAAACTACCCGCTTACCTAACTGTGCAGAGTGACTATTTCCCATTACCCGGTACCTTCGTAGGGGGAAGAGAGCTCCTTGTTGTCCCCCAACGCCACCATAAAGCTAGTATACCACTTCAAAAGTCACCAGAAGAGTCATTCCCGCTGGGGCTGAAAAGCCGCCAGTCCATGGCAAACAGCGATCATGAGATCGCATCTGGTCGTCAGGCTCTGCTGGCTGCGTCTTTATGCCGCCAGGCGATTTCCCGGCTGTTGGTGTGGCTCCGCCGTGCCGCGAGAGGTAGGATACACCGGTCTCGGCGTCACACAGGCTGGCCCTCTGCACACTTCGTCCTTCCCTCAACGAGCCCACCACCGGCCCAGGTGTGCTTACTGGCCTATAGGGCCCAATCAATGTTGTCTCCGCGGTGCTGGCACCGTCGGTGGCGGCGGCCCTTTCCTGGGGGCACCTGGTGTCTTGTACTCTCTTATGCTGATGTGGGTGCAGTGCCTCTCAAAGTCCTCGAGATTGCTTCACTGAGCTGTCGATCGGCCGCGCCTGTGGGCTACAGGCAGGCGCACCATTAATAGGACCCCTTACGGGGTCCCGAGAGTTTGCCCTAGGCCTGTGCCTGCCCCGTCTATTTGCGGCTCCGTGCAGCCAAACGCAGTCACCACCCGCCGGGTGCCGAAACGAATTGAGGTCTCTGTCGCTGCACAGTGCCCAGGCCTCACCTCCTGCAGTCGACCAGGCTCCGCCAGGACGTTGTGTTGCGGCGTTGTGGGCAGCGTGACGTAGTCTTCGGGGGTTCCGATCCTTCCCCCTGTTGTTTGTTTGGTGGTTCGGAATTCAAATGGATGAGCAGCTAGCTGGTGGGTCTGCAGGAGGAACGGAGCTCCCTTAGACGCGGCCATCTACATCGGCTGCTGGCCACGCCCCCTCTCGAATTGATAATTTTAAGAAAGTGTCTGTTAAGCAATTAAACAATGTCTCAAGTTTGCTTATACATTTGTGAATTTTCCTTTGTGATAGTAGTAATCTGTTATGTTATGATTCTGAATAAACATGACCTGTGATTACCAAAAACATAAAATAGTCCTGTTATAAAGTGGACTCGAATTGAGTTGGAAGATAGGTGTGCTCCTCACGTAATTAATTAGGGTGAAGGGTAATATAAAGTAATTATTAAAATAAATAAGGATAAAGTTTACATGTTTAATTTCCTAAAAAAATATTTTACTTATGGATTGAAGTTATGTTTCGTATTTGGGTTCGTTTTAGAATAAATATTAAATGTGGTAAAATATTTTAAAATGCTTAACATTTGGAATAGCATTAGATTTAATTTATGGATGATTATTTAATTTCAATTTCAATTAATTGAGAATTATGGTTAGTCGGGGTGTGTGGTTTGAGGTGCATGGAGTAGGCATTGTAAGATTAGAGCTCCAGTGCCCGAGGCCCAAGATTGCATTATCCTGTGGACTCGGGGGCCCCTTGAGACTGTGGACAGGGGGCCCCCACTACCAGAGAATCGAAGAGCCCAGGTAGGTGACTGCAGATATCCAGAGGTGAAGGGCCCGAGAGAGCCTGGCACCGCAATGGACAAGATGGTGGCCGGTGACTACCGCATGGGAGAGACATCAGATTCTGGAGCCTCCTGACTAAGGGAGAGGAGTACCGGAGGAGCGACTGATGCCCCCACAGAACAGCCCTCTGTGAGCTGCGTGGTGGAGATGCGACAGGTGAGAAGGCAGCACACATGCAGCAGTGGGCACAGAGGCAGAGTACACATCGAGGAGTGGGCAAAGAGCTAGTACTGCCCCCCATGGGCCGGTGAGAATCCTTGCTTCAAAGCCACCCCCCAACCAATAGGGGTCTGTGAGGCAAACTCAGAGGAGGAACTGAGACTGTTGGGCAGACGACCTTAGGTTGGTCAGGGGCCCTGCAAACAGAACATGCTTGGGCACTGCTGTGCAGGTGGGGGGGACTCAGTTCCAAGGGGCTCTTGAATGACCTTTACTGCCCCCTTGGGGGGAACTAGGTGGAGAGGGAGGAGGCCCCCTTCCATGAAGACGGATCACACCGGACCACGTGGAGTACGCGATTGCAAGAAACTGGTGGCAGCAGGCCGAGCCAGTGAGTGAAGACAGCAGGTAGGGTCACTCATGTCCAAGGTGCAGGTGCAGCCCCCACTGGGGGAGCTGGAACTACTGGCACTATCCTCCTCACAAGACATATGTCTCTAGAAGACCTCCTTTGGACCTTTGGGGGCTTGACTTGCTACACTTGTCGGAGGCAGTCCTGAAGATAGATATGGAGTAGGACCACTCCAGGCTGTGGCCATACGAGTAGTCATCCCAGGAAACTTGATGGCAGGGAGCCCAAAGCAACAACAATGGTGACACCTAAAAGTGTTTGCTAAACTCCCCCAGGGGATAAAGACACCCCACCTGCTGGAAGACAAGGGCCCTCGAGACTCAGAACCTCGGGATGCACACAGCACTCCTACTGGCAGCCATACAAGACAGCAAAATTGTCCTGGAATTCAAAATTGAGATAGTGGTCTATGACGTAGCTTTACTATGGGCAGACCAAAAGAGGCTAGCAGAGAGGGTAAATGAGATGGACTCAACACTAGCACAAACTCAATCAGCCCTACTCGACCATGCTGCCCGCATACTAACTCTAGAAAAATGGCTGGTACCTCTACGGAATAAAATAGATGACGCGGTGGGACGCTCCCACCACAACAATGTCCAACTGTTGGGGCTCCCGGAGGTGGTGAAGAACCCCAACATGGAGCTCTTCTTGGAGGAATGACTTGAGTCCTTGGTATTAGAGGGGAAGATGTCCCAGTGGTTCTTGGTAGAGAGTCCACACCAAACCGTGACTTGGGGCAGCAGCACGCTCAGTGATGGCAAAGCTCCTCAACTTTTGAGACAGGGGTGCGATACTGTAGAGGACACAAACACATGGACCCTGGAGATTGGAAGGAAGCGTGGTACATATTTATCCAGATTACAACACAGCAGTTCAGAAACAGCGTGAAGCTGTCATTGGCGTCAAACCACACTTGCGCAGACAATCAATTACATGTGCCCTACTATTGCCTGCGAAAATAAAACTAATAGCGAATGGGACTACCCACTTTTTTTAATTGCAGCGGAAGTATGGGGCTGTTTGGAGAGGCAAGTATAACCTCCCCCGACAAGGCAGGAGACACAGCTGCGTGACCGTGGCAGGAGCGCAAACAAAGTCATTGAAGCACACCGCAGGGCTACCCACCCAAGACCAAGTCAAATCGGAAAGAGACGCAAAGTAGTCACTGTTAATGTTATTGACATTTATAGAGCGCAAACTGCCACTTGAAGGTGTCCTGGCGCTATTTGAAATCCTTCCTGGGTCCAAATGTGAAAAAGAGGAGATACCAGTGAGAGTTCAGCCTAGCTCGTAAAAAGCCACGTCTTCGAAACTTTTCTAAAGGCCAGTAGGCTTGGCAAGGCTCTGATATTCATCGGGAGGCCATTCCAGGCCTTGGCGGCCCCAACAGCAAAGCTTCTACCCCCCCAATTTATTTATGCGTTTTTATATAGCGCAGACTTTACCCGAAGGTGTCAGAGCGCTTCACAATAGGAACATAACTGATACATGAGAACATTACAAGTGAGCCAAATACAAAAGCAAACGTTACATTAAATGAAGCAAAAATGACAATCGTGTGCCAACAAAATACAAGAGGTAGCAAACGGTGCATTACAGGAGGAAAAAATGACGTGTGCCGGTTACAAAATCGTACAAGTTTAGCGTACAGTTTAGCATCTGAAGAGAGTAAACATCTCGTAGGTGTGTACCATTGGAATTGTTTTTTGAGGTGGCTAGATCCGGTTTTATAAAGTGCTTTGTGATTATACATAGAGCCTTAAACTGTACCCGTTGACGCACTGGCAACCAGTGGAGCTTTCTGATTTCTGCTGGGATGGAGGCATGCTTGGGAATGCCAGACAGCAGTCTGGCTGCTGCGTTCTGTAAAAGTTGTAGTTGGTTCATTAGTCCTTCCTGGATGTTGACATATGGACTGCTGCAGTGATTTAGTCTGGACATTACTAGGGCTGTGATGATTAACTGATGACTCTCTTTAGGCAGAATTGGTAGGATTTTCTTACAGGCTTTTAAAATGTAGGATGTGGAAGAAACCACTGCATTCACCTGGTCCTTGAGGCTAAGTTTGTTGTCCATCCCGACTCCCACAGTTTTAGCTTTTTTGACTGATATTGGGGAGGGACCTTGTGTGTCTGGCCACCATTCCGGGGTCCAGAAGCTGACATCATTGCTGAATAGTACCACCTCCGTCTTACTAGAGTTCAGTTTAAGAAAGTTTTGGTTCATCCAGTTGCCCACTGCTATGATGCAGTCATGAAGCCTGGATGCTGTTCCCTGTAGTTCTCCTGGTAGTAGTCTGGTGGTGTAGATACAGAGGGGACCGCTCCTTGGAAACCAGCAACCAATGAGAGGTACTCCTGCATGAACAGGAGACCACAAATAAAAACACGACTTCACCGGGAGACCAGGAAGATGGTCAAAACCCACCCAGAGTAACACCCATGACAATAGATGAAATTGTGTGACTCAGATACACCCCTGAGAAGACCAGCAAACTGGAAACCAGAGGAGGGCCTTGGAGACGGAACTTACAAATTTAAGGCATACATGCAACTGCATAGGGCAAGAAAGAGTAACACATGAGATTGAACAGTTACCAGTTGGGGCAACAGACATACAGTGAATATTGGTGGCAGCCAATTCCGAGGCGGTGGCACAGTATGGTATGGTGGGAGAGGAGCTGAAGACCAGTTAATTAGTTAATACACTTGGCTCACTACACTGGACCCGCATGGAATTTATATGACTAGAGGGGAGGCCCAAAAGGTCGAAAGAGGAATCTAAATAAACTATATGATGACTAACACATTTAGGGCCAGATGTACGACCCGATTCTGCATCCGCAAACGGCATGCAAAATACAAAAGGGCAATGTACTAACCCTATTTAGCGTGTCACAATTTATTTGCAACTCGCTAAATAGGATTAGCGACTCGCTATTAGGAAGGGGTATTTCAAGGACGTAGCTTCCTAATAGCGAGTCTGAGCCCTATGTACGACTGTTTTGCAACTGCAATTGCGGTTACAAAACAGTCCTTCTCAGAAGAGTGGTAAAGCACTCGCAAAAGGGAAGGGGTCTCTAGAGGACTCCTTCCCCTTTGTGAATGCAGGGGAAAATATTTTTTAGGGGCAGGCAGTGGTCCCAGGGACAGCAACAGCACATAACCGAGGACTGGTGATGGAAGCCCTTAATACATATGTAGCAGACATAGTCTTCTTCCAGGAAATACATATGAAGGGCATCAAACGAGCACCATTACATGAAGGGAAGTACTTGGTGGTGAGCCATGCAGGATATATCACAGACTCCAGAGGGGTTGCGATCCTAATAGGGAGAACTTTGCCCTTCCACGCTCTCAAAACCTTGGTAGATGACCTAGGCCAATACATGGCAATGGGTGAGTGGGAGGGTAAGAAGGTAGCGCTGGTGAATGAATACGCATCCCCATGACAGCAATTAGACACACTAGGTAAGCTTGGCACATTGATAGTCGAGCTGCCCATGCTCTGATTCTCCTTGGCGAGGACTTCAACCTAAAACTGAAGTCGGACAGGGACCACTCTGTGACTAGACAAATGCCCCCCTCATAGCTGGGTAGCTACAGTCTTTACACAAGCACTGGGTATAGTATATATCTGGAGGACACTAAATGAACAACAACAGGAATCCTCCTGTTCACATAACACCCACACACGGATGATTATTTCTTCACTTCAGCACTTACACAGGTACACAGGTTCATGGCAGCAGAATACAAGCCGTGGGGAGTCTCAGACCACTCTTCACTGCGCATTCAGCTAGACATCCGGAGGCCTAAAGGGAATAGGGAATGGAGAATGGTGACATGCCGCCTCACCAACCTGGAGGTGGTGAACAATGGAGAGTAGCCACAAAACATTACTTCAAAGACAATACAAACACAGTAAGGGAGGCGGCCACCCTCTAGAAAGCCTATAACGCCATGATCTAATCCACAGAGTGATAAACTATGGGGAAATGGGGAGAAGCAGAAAAATGGTAGCACAATGGGACACAATGGAGAGGGAAATCCTAGAACTTGACAGCGACTACATCCTGCAGCCCTTGGTGACGCAAAAGGCATGCCTAGGGCAGATCAGAAGTAACTTGGTGCGCTAGTCACAGAAGAGGTTAAATGCACCCTCACTGCATAGCAAAAATGCCTCTATGAAGCAGTGGACAAGGCCGGAAAGATCCTAGCCTGGTTTAGGACCACAGAAAGCGTGCGAAACCACATACTGCTATTAATAGCCCATCTCGGCACGCCAGCTCAAGACAATGCAGTGATAGCCATCACTATGGCAAGTCACTTGCTGACCTTTGATTCTACAAAGTGCACCCAGACAGAGGCACTGGCAGTGGTAAGGAAATTCATTTGTGACTGCTCCAACAGGTCGTTAACAGACACCAAGATAAAAACACTAAAAGAGGGCGATGACCTCACACAAGAGGAGATGCAGCAGGCCCGCACACAACTACAATCAGAGAAAGCTCTGGGTCCCGACGGACTAGCAGTGGAACTTTTCAAGCAAATGACCTGTGAAATACTGCCAACACACCATCAAATGTTCACAAATGTCCTCAGCAAACGCACACTGCCAGCCCACATTGATCATACCCACACCCAAGGCAGGAAAGGCGAGAGAATGCTGGGAATCATACTGGCCTATCTTGGTACTGAAGGCAGATACAAAACTCCTAGGGAAGGTGCTCGCAAACAGACTGATGAAGATGATATTGAAGCTAGCGCACCCAGACTAAAGTGAATTCATGCCACATAAGTCCACAAAACTTAACCTATGCTGTCTGTATATGAGCAAATGCAGTGGCGAGGGACCAGACACTGCCACTGACCATTGTCTCACTAGATCCAAAGAAAGGGGGTCATTAGGATGACGGGCGTACTTAGTCCGCCCGCCATCCTATCGGATAATGGGACCCCCCGCCATAAGGGGGGTCCCGTGGGGGGGTTTAGAATGCGCCCGCAACAGTGGTGGGCGCATCCTGCATTTTTAACATTGTTGCGGGCGGTGCTCTCAGCACCATCCGCCACAATGCTAAAAATGCATGTATGCATTTGCATACACAAAGAGGCAGGCGGCAGCGGTATGCAAATGCCGGGGTGTACCACAGGTACCCCCCATGTGCACCCCCCACCTCGCCTTCACCATGGGGCCGGCAGGGGGCCCCCAAAGTGAAGACCGCCTGCCTTTCCGTGCCATCTGTTTTGGCCCATGCAAATATGGCTGGCGGTGTCTGATAGACACCGCCACCATATTAAACCTCTTCCACCCCGGGGCGGAAAAGCGGCGGACGGTCTTTCTGTCTGCCGCGGTCCCCCGGCCATAGTAATATGGCAGGGGGAAATGGGTGGCGGGCGGGTAAGGATGTCTGGCAGATTGCCACCGCCCGCATGGCGGTGGCGATCCGCCAGACATCCTAATGGGCCCCAAAGTGTTAACTCAGTAGAGTGGCCCTTCTTGTTTGAGACCCTCAAAAAATTGGGTTTCTGAACCAAATTCCTGAAGTAGTTGCAGCCTCTATACTCAACCCAAGGGGTCCGGGTTAAGGTGATTGGGGTTCTATTATAGAATGAACAGGGTTCTATAATGGGAATTCACATTAGGGGAAGGCACGAGGCAGGGCTGCCCCCTGTCGCTTATGCTATTCGCACTGGTGATGGAAGGATTGGTGGAATTGATCGGAGTAGACGCCCGGATCTGGGAATGGAGATGTGAGTCGGTGTGACGATTCCCTGTTTACATGTAGACTTCATCCTTCCATGTTGTATTGTGGCACCTATCCCATTTTAATTTGTTTTACTGTCAGAAATGTATCTTTGCTCTCCCATTCTGCAAACTTTTAATCAAAACCTAACAGTCTCCTAAATACTTCAACTATTTATTTTTCTGTCGAAATGTTTCTATACATTTTCTAATGTCCTTGTTGGGCAGGTGCATTAATCAGCACAATATAAGGTGGGCGCTTCCCCTGGACTCTCTTGAATACACGAACACACACTGGGAACTGTAGTTTCTGAAAGATTCCCTACAGCTAAGGTTCTTTTTACCTCAAATATACTACTATTTTAATTCCCTCTGCTGAAGGTCGCATAAGGCCAACAGAACCTCAGATAAATTAAGGTGGGTGGTTTTTAAGGAGAGAGGCACACCTCTCCTTAAAAACACGGAGTGCTGGGATTAAAAATGTCTCTTTTCCTAATTTTAGGTATTACCTAACAGTTCCAACATACAAAGTGCGATTGCGTGAAAGTGCAGGACTCATTGCAGGTCTTACATGTTTAATATGGGGCCACAGACAGTATGATATTCTCTAAAAATAGAAAGAAGTGAGGTTGCCATTCGGCCTCCGTTGCCAAGACCCCCCACATTCTCTGCTCGGGGGTTCCAGGAGCTTATGTTTTACAGTAGAAGCAGTACTCCCTGATAATGATTTCCAGCTGTCATTGAGTCATGGCAAAATATATGGGCTTTTGTGTCCTTCACTCTTAATATTGGTAAGTAAATAATTGGTGTGTGGGTGGTGTCAGTGTTGCTAAGGAACTCAACTGCCCTCTCCAGGGCGTAGTGCCCAAGTGTCGGTGCTGAGTATGCATGGATGCCTTTGAATCCCCACACATAACATCTGCGCGGAACGTTACCTATCACAAGATTTGCCGTTGTCCCAACACACTTTTAATATCTATTTGCATTTCTTGCACGATCCCCTATGGGCTCAATTCACAAGAATAAAGATTATAAAGTTAGAAATGTACACTAGACATTTCTGATTGTATCCCTGGTAACTGGAGACTGTGATGCATTCCCAGGAGTATTTGAATGTTTAAACATTTACGCATGTTGAAATGTCACGCTCAAGTGCCTTTGCATTTTCTAATTGTATTTTTAGGTGTCCAGGGATGGACTGGAACAGAAAATAGACCTTGGCTCCAACATAAATATGTCCTCCATTATCGATTCAGATAGCTGAAGAAAAGGGCCCCACATTTGCAATTAGGGGCAGTCTTGAATTTGTAAAGACATGCTGCATTGGTGTTTTGCAAGGTATGGGAGACTGCTTGCGTTTGTACTTGCTGCAGGCTATGTTTGTGATAATATCTAGGGGTGGGAGTAACTCGCCTGACACCGCATTCCAGATTCATGCAGGATTACCCCAAAATTCTACAAGATTATGGGGAATTACACGAGATTCATATCGCACACGTCGCATTAGTAAAATATTGGCACCAGTGACACCAGTCTTGCTATAAAACAGTACATGGCCATTTTGTTTTTTAAGGCCTGCTCCTATCTAGCCCCGCCTCCTTGTTTCCTGCTCCCAAGGTCTATCCGACCTAATCAACCCCATGTTGCTCCACACTTTAAATAAGTGAAAATATACTAAAGTTAGTTTTCTACTTTCCTGTGTGTTTATTTTACATTTTGTCAGCGCCAGTAAACCCGTTATTGGGTAGCTGTGCGCTCTACAAGACTGTCTAACATAACATTAAAAAAAATCCTGGTTAGTGTGCTTTTTGATGTGTTTTGTAACCATCCCATCCAACCCATCCATATAGCTATGGCAGAGGCAAGCAGTGTGGGCACTTCACACACCACCTTTGGCAGGCGATGGCGTGAGAGAGTGATGCTCCACCACAAGTTTAGAGAGGGGGAGATGACAGCACTAGTTTTTAATGCACAGCACCCCCTGCCTCTCATGCTGGCAGCAGGACACAGGCCCAGTCTAGGCTACGGCCTAGTTGAGCGTCGGCTGAGGTGGTGGAGAGTGCGGGCACTGCATTCCCCGCCAGAATGGGGTCTTCCGCACCCAGAAGCAATTGGCTCACTGCTGGGCTGACATAATGGAGTGGGAAAAGGGCATGCTGCAGCATTTGGGAGTGAAAGTGGAGCAGCTGGGTGAGTGATGTTCTGTAGAAAATGTTTTTTAAATAATAAATGTATGACTTTTCAGGAAGCATCACTTAACAGGCAAAAGTTTATGTGTGTATAAATTTATATATATGCATTCTGCAGCACACATGGAAGGAGGAAAATGCCTCAAATTATTTGTTTGTGCAGGGAGGTGTCACTTCCTGCACAAAAGAATCCTGCCTGTAATGCAGGCACCGTTGCACCATTGCTCAAGGGTGGCTCTAGGCAGCACTCAGTGCGCCAGTGCAGGAATAGAGCAGTGAAATTTTATTTTGTCCTATCTTAGTAGATATTGCACATTCATGATCTCTCCCTGTCATGCAGTCATGTTGTGTGATATTTTGATAAATATGCCCCCTGGTTAGCAGCTAATTTTAGGGGGGTTTAAAGTTGATGTGTGCCACCCATAAATAATTTCACTTTTTGCACCGGCACGTACATGCGCCCACTACATGTTTTTTTGTATACTTTTGGGTGTGACTTGTGAACTGCGTATGTGGTCTGCAGGGTAGTGCGGCATGTTGTCACTGTGTCAACAGGACCGGGAGGGTGTAGGACTGAAGGATTTGGAGGGATTTGGCGTTGACATCAAGTGAATCATATAATACAGCCTGGATTGTGTTCCAGGGTGAGCATAATTGGGCTTTAAGAGATGTTACATTGGAGTAGCAATGTAATTGTAGGAAACAAACAATGTGCAGAAAAAAATGATTTTGGGAGGAGTTTGAAGGAAGGAATAGGATTGGTTAGTCAGACAGGTGAATGCTTGAATGCACCTTTGTAGAGACTACTACATGGTGCTCACTATCTTTCCTCTTTTCAGGAGAACCAAAGAGAGCCAAAACAGGCCAGAGGGGGAATGGTGCCAGCAACACTGCTGCAGCTCAAGAAGCAGGTGAATGAGCTGGTGGTGCTCTGGGCACTGAAGTTGTTCCCTCTGCTGCTGGTAAGTCATATTTTTAATTAATACTTTAACTATTCCCCACTTATTGTGTATTTTCATCATTCTGTTTGTTTCAATTTACCAACTTCCTATGGCCTCCTTTAATGGCCGTTATGCCACATATTTCTTTATGTTTTCCATATTCCCAGTTTCAACAGTTAACTTCCTCCTGTCTGAAACTTTTAATTTATTCCTCAACCCACTGTTACAGTGACAGAAACCTTTATCTCACCCCTCTTGTAAGTATATATGCCCCAACTCTATGCGGTGAAGTACACACAAAGGAAGAATGACTTTGCCCTTAGCTTTCAGCATGTCAACATTTCAAAACTGTATCCAGCAAGGTTGAGGTGTAATTACTATGTTGTTGCTTAGTCAGGCACTAGATTTGTTTTCCTCTAAAATGCCTGCCCCCATTTTTAAGAGTGCCTACTACTTTTCTTTCTCATTTCAGTACGGTCCACGACTGTCCACCCCAACGTTCCGCATAGGACCGAAGCAACCTCCACCCATGCTATTCCTTCTAGTGCTACTGGTAAATCAAATTGAATATTTTTTGCCTCTAAACTAGTATGTGTTAGGGTGTTCTGTATTTTCTCTAACTTCCACCTATCTATTTTAGAGTCAATTCAAGTCAAGTCAAGATTCTTTATTCGAATTAAAAAAATTCATAAAAGTCACAACGTAACAGAGTATCATAAAATATTAAAATCCCATTTAAAAGACTTTACACAAATTTCCGGAATTTACAACAAATTATTGTAGCAATTAGGACCAACTAACAGTTCATGGGGTTTCCATCATTTTACGGGTGCGGATGATCATTTGCAAGAAAGTGGTAGTGCAGAAGATTAGTTCTTCAGTATCCAAAGAGAGCAGCAAACAAATATGATTCTCCCAAGGAGAGGGGTCTGTGTTTTTTAAAATATGGAGTTAAAACCACTTAATATATTTTAAATAGAATTTACAAAAGAAGAAAAAGTGCAAGTCCTTTTGTCTGCTCATTCCATCACAGGGACAAGGTTTACAATGCATTTTTGGACAATAACCCAAGGGAAAACATAACAAAACTCCTACGTTTCCAGCCCTTAGGCGAAACAAAAGCGATCTTCCCCAGTTAGACATTGGTAAAATAAGGAAGAGAGGTAAGGGATATCTAAACATTTCCTTATTCATGTATGCTACCACAGTTGATTTCCCAAGTGCCTTCTTTGTCCTCTCTGAATTATAAAGTGCATATAGTGCAAGTTGTAGCTCCCTCTTATCACTAGGCACAATTCTAGTGGTGTCCAGGAAGAGATGTCCTTTACCCACACTACATAAACTTTTATAAACTCCTGACAACCAGGGAATCTCCATACCTTTATCACAACTGAGACAGTCACTTATAATTTCTTGTGTCAGGGTGGCTGAATTATTCCTCCAGATGGATAGCCAAAATGACGCCGGTCTTGTCCCAATAAAATCACAGATAAAATGCATATTAAGTTCCCTATGGCATATATACTCAGAGGTAGAAACCGGTGCACCCAAGATTTTCCTGCAAAATCGATTTTCTTCTAATTGGATGCAATGTTTTTTTGCCATGCCCCATATCTCAGCCCCATACGTAACTACTGGGGCACATTGCAATTTCAAATTTTTTAAAATAGCTTTAGTGGCACCTATTTTCCTCGGGCGGGGTAAATTGAGGATTGAATTGATGGCCTTTGAGAACTTGCTCGTGGAGTGGGCCAAATGCCCAGTCCATGAGCCGTTCGCAGCAAAGACCATCCCTAAATATGGGAATGGGCTGGTAGAGTGTAATCTGTTACCCCCCACTGAAATGGAGTTGAGCTGTCGCTTCCCTGGCCCACACGACATAATAAAAGATTTTCTAAAATTCACGCGTAGGTCCAGGTCATCCATATATTCAATGAAGGTTTGCACCAGGATACGCAGGGAGTTAGGGGTGCGGCCCATAAGGACCGCATCGTCTGCGTAAAGTAATGCTGGGAGTAGTTTCCCTTTGATTCTTGGTACATCTGGGGTTGCCTGTCTTAGGGAGTTACTCAGCCCATTAATATAAATAATAAAAAGCAGGGGTGGTAAAACGCACCCCTGTCTGACACCTCGTCCCACCTTGATCGCGCCCGAGGTTTCTCCCCCAGTCCAATCCTTACTTGTGCATTAAGGTTGGTATGTAAAAATGCTAGGAAGTGTACCAGGGGTTTGTCTAATCCGTAGTCCAAAAGAATGGTTCAGAGTTTCGCCCGGTTTACTAAATCAAATGCGGACGATAAGTCCATGAAAGCTAGGTAGATCGGTGAGGATCGAGCAATATTGTATTTACCAATTACTAATTTGAGATTCAAACACTGCTCGACCGTACCGACCTTACTTCTAAATCCATCTGGCAGGGATCCAATATCCCGCTTTCCTCTGTCCATTCCAGGACCCTATTATAAAGTACCCTCCCCAGGATCTTCAGCGTGTTGTCCAACAGCGAAATCGGCCTATAATTGATCGTGTCAGATTTAAATCCCTTTATGTATATCGGCACGATAATGCTGGTTGACCAGGTGTCGGGCATGGGAGCTAAGGGCACACTGTTAAAAACGTTTAATAAAATTGGGGCCCAAAGATCCGGCTTCCACTTGATAATGTCTACTGGGAGGCCATCAGGACCAGGCGCCTTGTTACCAAGGCTCTGTTTGATGGCTACTTCTACCTCGTGTAGCGTAATTTGTAAACAACATAATTCTCCTGGTGTATAACAGGATTCCTCTTCTAAAGGTGCAGCATATATTGTAGAACAATGGTTCTCCCATATATCGCTCGAGATGGTATAGCTGATAGTTGTCAAATGTCGTCCCATATTGCGCATATTCCTAACTGCGGGCCAAAAGGATTTTCCGTTCTTCCCACCTGCGGAGTCAACTAGGGCCTCCCAATGCTCCATCAGTAGGGTAGCCTTTCGTTCACCTGTCTTGATTTTATAAGTCTTCCTAGCCGCTCTTATCTCAACTGGGCACCTAGGTTTGGAGGTCAGAGCCTTACGTAGGGCCCTATTTGCCTCTGAGCAACTATGATGAAACCATCTACGTTCTTTCTCTGTCTTCTGTGGTGGGACTAACAAAAGGGATTTTATTACGGAGCATAATTTGGTGAACTCATCAATTTTCCTTGTATAGCTCCCATCTGTTGATAGGCAGGAGTTAATTAGTTGCCCATGTTCTGCTAGCATGATTTCTAATATTCCACCACTGTCTACTCCCTTCCATTTTAGCCTTAGATTATTCGTTGAGGGAATAATGTCTCTTGCCCCATGGGCAGTTGCATACACAGGCCTAGTACCTATACATAAGGCTACTGATAACAGATTATGATCTCCAAAACTTGTTGAGAGAACTTTAGCCTCTATGAGCCGATATACTAAGCATGGGGACATAAAGATATAGTCGATGGATGAAGAGCAATCTCTCCCTCTAAAAGTCGGTATCTGTTGTTCTTCCGCAAAATGGCGCAAATCCATTATGTTAGTGAGAATATGTTCGTTAATAAAACGTTTCAATTCTGAGCCCCTTCGTGTTGCTGAGTCAACTTGGGGTTTTTCGCATTAAAATCTCCTCCAAGGAGGATCCCTATGTCATCGCCCATGATATGTTGTTGGGCTAGGTCTGATATTATATTAAAAAGTTCAAAAAAGTTCATATTGGGAACCAAGTTGAAATCGTTATTATAAAAGTTATTCAGATATAATGGTACCTGTCTCTTATATTCTATTATTTGGATATTTAGGCTGGTGGTCGGTATTGCCCTTATACTTCCTCCTGTGGTTATCCTAACGCCAGTTAATAATCCGCCCGATGCCCGGCCAAAATCGGGTTTAGGTGCTGTCACACTAATGTCACACTAATGCAATGATACCCTTCTATGTGTAAGTCGACTGTGGCCCATGTTTACTGAAGCATTAATATGTCTATGCCACACAGTGTATTTAACCAATCAGTGTCAGCCAGTCTTGATTCAAGGCCGGCGACATTCCAGCCTAAAATCCTAAAATCTTGACTTTTACTTAATTCCTTTGGGTTACAGGCATTTGCTAACTTACTTTTATTAGTAGAGTTTATTAACCGTGGATTAGCCACTGCAATAGAGTGATCAGTAAGCTGCATTACTGAGCGTGTCAAAATATTTTCCTGCACCACATTACCCTCTGCTGAGGTTATTTTTACATTGTGTAGAGTTTTCACTATTGGTTGTCCCTCCTGGCAGCTTGCACTGGGCAACTTAGTTGGGAGTCAATCTTGGTCATCCAAGTTGGAAAATGCCTGTTCAAAACGGTTATAAATCGGTATGTTATAATTATATCTCCCAAGATTTTGTGTGGTGGATAGACTGTTACACCGATGGGGAGGTATTGTCTGAGTATTGCGATAGAAAAAACCCAAAGGTAAAATATGAATCTCCTCCCTTCCCATATGCGTTGCCCCTGCCCTTTCTAAGATAGTTATTACTAGCTCAGGGGAGCCAAAATTCAGAACTATACAGTCACCCTTTACATATTTATTTGAGCTTCCTATCCACGGCACCCTACGCACCATTTTGAAATCTTCCAACAGATGGTTGCCTAGTCCAGTTCTAATGTTTACTAAGTGTAGTGCTTTATTCTTTAAAGAAGTCCAATGTTCCTCCGAATTAGGTTCAATCGGTGGAACATTCGAAAGTATGACTGTATAGGGTGTACATTCTGGTGGTAGGCTAAAATGCCCCTTTCTACTCTTGGTGATAGTTTCTCCCCTGTCCCGCTAAACCATTATTATTATTTCCTCCTGATTTCCCCCCTGCCCGAGTAGAACTAACAGCTATCGACTGTGCAATGTCTTTATTAGATTTTTGGGCCTGCAAGTTTTCTACTGCTATGGTATTTCTAGATACTGAGGCGGTGTTAGCCTCTGCAGCCAAGTGTGCTGGTTGTCTACTCAGAGCTGAAGGACCCTTATTTATTAATTGGCTATTGGGCAACAGAATTTTTTGATCTATGATATTCAGGCGGTTTTCAATAGCCACATGTTTGTCTAATAGTCGTTTTAGCAATGCGTTTAGCCTTCCCTCCATTTTTGCCACAATTACATCTTCCAACTCAGCTGAACGTTGTTCACTAGAGTCTGTCGATGTGTTTATGGGAATGGGGGTGGGGCTACCAACTACCGTTTGTGTTTCCCGGCCCTCTTTGCCGGGTGTGTTGCCAATTGTTTTTGCCATTTTACGGGTTTGATATGTTGTAAGCGGTGCCTTCCCTGCCTTTCTTTTCCTTACTGCTGCCTGGGCCTTACCCCACTTAGCTTTGTGCTGTGTCTATCGTGTAACTCTAGCTACGACTGGGGAGGGTGGTGGTGTTGGTGACGATGTTATGGTAATAACATGTGGTATGGCTGTGGGTTCTATAACAGTTATCAAAGATTCTAGTGGCACTTGTGGGGTAATGATCAAACCAGAATTATTAGAACTAACTTCCTTACAGTTAGAATTAATATTGATGAGGTAACCTCCCACTGTGTTTGGTTCTATTGAGTTCCTGCGTGGTTCTAGAGAGAGCCTATGCGGATCTAGAGAGAGAGTTCTATGCGTCAGTTCAATTTCCTTTATTAGGACCAACTTTGCTCTGATGAGAATGCATCGAGGGTGCCCACTACCCTTTGGCCCCCTCTTTCTTTGCGAGTGCACATAATCAAATATATAAACAACCACAATCTAGCAGCAATATTCAAATGCGCGCTGTTGAAAAATCAAGAGTCACTGACCATTACGTTTTTGCAATGTCCGTGTGTCTGGTCCAGGATAATCCCAATGGGTAGATGTTAGTTTGGTGGCCGTGCCCTGCCTCGTTCTGCCCCGGACCGCCACAGACGGCCCGTCCTTTGCCCGGGCTTAGCCCGGCGCGACCCGCGCGCCATCCCGTGACGCGGGGGCTGAGCGAGATTTAAAGCGCCTCCGGACGCGGCAATGACTGTAGTGGCTTCCGCTGCTGAGGAGCCTGGGCGTTGAAGTCCTCCACTCAGAGGCCGGTGAAAATTGCGGCAGCGGGAGGGCTGGTGCAGCAACCAGCGTCAGGAACCAACAAGCAATGCCCCTAATTGATCGCAGCAGCACCCGCTCCACCGGGGCTGAGCGAGATTTAAAGCGCCTCCAGGCGTGGCAATGACTGTGGCGGCTTTCGCCGCTGAGGAGCCTGGGCGTTGAAGTCCTCCACTCAGCAGCAGGTGAAAATTGCGGCGGCAGGAGGGCTGGTGCAGCAACCAGCGTCAGGAACCAACAAGCAATGCCCCCAATTGATTGCAGCAGTCCTCTTTAACAGTGCTAACCTGTCTCGTGTTTCTTTTATAGTTTCCCAGTTTCACCTGCTGACTTCCTCCTGTCTGTCACTTTACTTCTCTGCCTTTTCAGTAATCTTTCTCTCGTCCCTCTTTTGTATGCCTTGTATAAACAGAAGATTGTTGGGAACAAATGGAGGAACACAGGCCAAAGTATACTATACAGTGATAACAGAGGCTGCTCTTTTCTGCACTTGTCCCATCGCAAACCAATTGCCCACCTTCACCTTCCTCTTTCAACTTTTAATGTTTACATACCCAATCTCTCTTTCCACGTGTTTCTATCTACTCTACTTTATTTACCTCACACAGTCCAAAACCCCCTGCAAGCAGTGTTCTAAAACTGAATATGATTGACCTGACCACACACAAACTTCCCTCCCTTGCTTGATGAGGCTGAGCAGCACCCACCTTTTCAGTGTCAGTGATAACTACTACTGCTCCTGCCCTACCCTCTGAAACTACTAGTGGCTGCTAATGGGGTCATTCAATAAAAACAACAATCCCTCTTTCCCAAAAGCTTCTTATCTTTAGATAGATAGAGTAGATAAAGCAATATCTGCTACCTCTCCTATAGTTGGTTCTTACCTTAATGCAGGGTTTTCCAAAGGGCCTTCTTAATGCTAGTGGCCGTGGACCAACAGTTCTAACAGGGACGACATTTCATGGATTGCCACAGGACATCGTAAAGGACCCTGGGGAGGTGAACTAGTACATCACAGCCACCAACTAGACTAAAGCAGAATGAGTGAAAATGCAAGACTGAGACTATCATCCAAAAACAACTATTTGCAACATAGTATTGTGTTACTAAAGTAAGCATTATTTATGAAACCCTAAAGTCTCAGAAGCATGAGTCAGGAGGACTTAGACGAGGTTACTATGTTAAAATACAAATACATAGGACGTAGATTGCGGAAAAGTGCACCCTACCTATTCTTGGACATACATTGGTGTAATTAAGTCTCTACACTATGATGCCCCTTTTATGCCTGGGTAGGAGGGGAGGGTGTGGGCAAATGTCAGTCATGGTACTATACCACCTCCTGTAACAGTTGGCATCGCTTTTACCACATCAGCCCCACCAAATGTGAGATCTGTTAATGGTAGAGACCTACACACAACTCAACTGATCACACAACCTGGGGGAAGAGGGTTAGGGGTTTTTATGAATGGATGGGTAGAGGAAATTTGGGAAAGAAGAGATAGATAAACATATCAACATCAAGTCCATGAGCACACCACATCTGCTGTGGGGTGAAAATTACAACTCAGTTACCAAAATGTAAATGTAAATGTATTTGAGCTTATATAGCGCACAGCTACCCGCAGTGGGTTTCCCGGCGCTTGCTTAGGGAACCCGTCCTGGTATTCCCCTGTGAGATAACCCCGGCAGGGTATCCACAAGGTGAAAGCCAGGCATCCCGCCGCGAGGGGCCGTTGTGGAGATTAAGCAAGCTATTGCCCAGAGCCGCAGAGTGTGAACCCATGAGTCGAGAAGGCACCGGAGCGAGAATTATCGAGTCTGTGGAATTTTTGAGCCCAAGACCCGCCGAGGCGGGGAATTGAACCCTGGTCCAGGGCCGATCTCAGATTCCGGGTCTGCCGCCTCTAACCCCTGAGCCACACTTCTCCACAATCAAAACAGCCCTTCACCCCCCATGCTTCCAAGTTGTCGAATCAATTTGTGGTACCCATGGCTTGCAAAATATGGAGGACCCACACAGTTAAACAAATAGTTATAGTTATTTCTGAAAAGAAAAATGATACTGTATACAAATGGATGGTACATCTGTATTCTTCTGGTGCTGTCTGTCTTGGTTGCAGGGCTGATCTAAAAGCTGAAGTGGGGAGTTCAAAAATAAAATTTCACTATTGGAGAGTCAAGGTAAGCAAGATGATGCCCGAGCAGCAAGAGGTCATAGATTGGTGGTGGTGTGTGCCGTTAACTAAGTAGTGAGGAGAGACATCTTGTACCACCAATTATAGACATCTAGTTTCGTGTTCTCAGCTGATCACTCTAACAATAACAACATTTTGCTGTGTGCAGTAAAGCAGACCACAAGGCAATCACTTAATTAGAGTTTTCCATTCGAGCCACTACTCTGGATTTTCCTAACCAACACAGTTCTGAAGTCCTCAGGGGTAGGCCCATTTGAGTCCTCTTGTTTCCTATTGAATCAAAGTAAAGGCAGGGGTCTTCTTCTAGTCAGAATTAATTTAGCGGAAACAGTTACGCATGTAGTGTTGATAAGAAAATGAAAAACAATAGGGTAGTTTTAGTTTAAGAATTTAAAGTAGTTTAAGTTTAGGCTTTGTAAATAAACTGACTGGTCGAAAAGGCAGATTGCTTTTCGTTAGTGAGAGCAGCATGTAAGCTGTTCTCTCTGAGAGAGCAATGCCGGCTCTCGAAGGATTCGGGGAGCTGGCTGGGACCGTGGGGGCATTGGCGTTCTCTCCACGGTCCCCAATGTTATTTTTTGAGTCCCGGGGGATGGGGTCCCTTTGCAGCTCCTTAAACATTTGTTCATATAACTTTTGCAAAATCTTTTTTTGTGTTGGGGAACAGAGTATTACTCCAGTGACTTTGTCATCCATGTATCTTTTTTACTTTTTCTTTATTTGAATTCCACTTTATTTACAGTATGTTTCTACCTTTCTTCACAATGATTTCCACAGTGTAGCGTCCGTTGCAATGTTCTTAGCCTTTTTGTTCTTTTGGTGACTTACCAGTTTGTGTTCAAGATTCGGTGACCTATTTGTGTTGCATTCCTTTGTGTATCTTTTATGCAGCCTTTTTTTGTGTATGTTCTTTTGTATCTAACTTTATTTATTCAGTGCTTCATCCAGTGTTCTAAATATAGGAGTACATCTGTAGACATGTAGTTTACTCCTTTCCTTTGCCTCCCTCAACCCTAATTGAGAACGTAATGGGGTGAGTCAAACTAAGGCAGTGCTGTCGTCATTGTTTTAAGTTTGCAAAACAGTAGGTAGTATAAATAAATAATTAAAGCACTTGACACAATGCAGAGTGACACTGTATTTATTGTATTTAATTTTAGAATATTTTGAAAATAATATACACTCATGTACAACATGTTGTTGGTTTAATTGTAAGATATTTCATATGGATCACCACATATGCTGATATTACAGTGAAGATAAAATTAAGTGTTTATGTTTTTGTACAAGGACCTACAACATAAGAAATTCAGTATGGAAAATCATCAAAATTTGAAAGACGGTTTCGACGATAGTAACAGTGTCATAGAAGAGCTAAACATAATTTTTATAAGTAGGGAGAATGAAGAGGAAGATATAAATGCTGTAGATATCAGCTGTGATTTTCTAAACTAAACTTTAGATGCTGATTTTGTGGAAACATTTGATGACATCGAGTATGATCATATGAATTTGTGTAATCAAGAAATTGAAGTAAATCATCCCAAGCATAGTTAGCAGAGCTTAGCGTAAGGAACTATATAGGAGTTTCTAAGTTCCTTAGCATACATTTTAGTTCTCCATGACGACGGTACCAGTACTCATTACTACAACGCTGACATGCCATGAGATTAATGAGGTGAGATTCCAAAATATTATCTTTCTGCTGTACTTTATGCATAAATTTGTTTGCTGAAACATTTTGCAGATGTACACCTGTTTTCAATATATGGTTTTCTGCATAAGAAGTCCAGACAAACCACCCTCAAACAAAAGATGGAACAAATATAGAATACATTGTTGAAATCTTGGATTTTCTGCATATATTATTGATGTCCGGTATTCAGATGCAGGAATCTGCACAGGTCGGTCATCATATCGTCCTCTTTTTCGTGTGGGAAGGAACTGAGGGAAAGAACGATCTTCCAAGCTTTTTTTTTGCATACAGTAATGGGATTTCCCTTTGTTTCTTTCATTTGGAATAACTCTATAGTATTCCCCATCACTTCTTTAGAATGAAGTGGATGAATACTGTAATGTTCGTAGATTTCTTCAGTTATGGAAACATCCAGTTTTTCAATTTGTCCAGATGGGAAGTCAGTATCTTCTACAGTTATTTATTCTTTTCCCACATACACATTTTTGTAATATTTTTTTTTTATAGCAGATAGAACAGAACGTTGCCTTTTTCACTTTCCTAATAGCCACTAATTCTTGCCATATTTTCTTACTCTTAGTAGGAACGCCATTGACAAGAATAACTAAATGTTCATCCTGTACATTTTCTACACCAATTGTCTGTGTTTTAAGTAAATCAAGATTGTATTGAATGTTTTCTGTAGTGCTAGCGCTCTTGGTATCTATTTGTGAACTGTAGTGAGCGGAGAATTGATTGAAGGCACTTCTAAGCACACATAGTGAAGAGAAATTTACATTGAAAGCTGAATTAAAGTTGTGAACCCCGCTGTCTGTAATGTAGATCGACGGTACTAATTGATACAAATATTGATGAATGCTATTTTGTACAGTTAACAGAATCTGAGGACAGAGTACAATTGTCTCTATGTTAAGGAAAGCAAGGGTAGATCCAATGGTGTCTTTAATGTAGAAGGAAAGGTGAATTGAAGTTGTGAATCAGGGTGTCCGCATTGTACATTTAATGGTGGACTGTATCATTTGTAATCATGATTGAAATGAAAGATAGAACATGTATGGAATGCATTGTCAAAATACTTATGTTTCAGGGATATAATAGTTCAAATTGTGACCTGTGTTGTTTGTAGTGTAGACTGTCATTCAATGTTCTTTTGGACTTGCAAGACAATTTTTGTTATTGTACTAAACCTATAACTGATATAAAAGAAGTTCATGAAATTCAAGAATAATTGATAACCCTAGCCAAGTAAGGTAGCAAGTGTGCACATTTTTAACTGTGTTTTGGCGGGGTAGTAGCTACATCAAAAAGGCTCGATAAAGGGCCTTGAGTTTGAATCAGAATATGAATTGAAGAATAGTTGATAACCACAGCGAAGAAAGCCAGCAAGTAGGTTTGTGTATGTGTGGATGATATGTTGATTGAGTGGAAGATGAATAAGGTGAAAAGTAAGAAATGCTGAAGATGTGCAAGCTACCCATTACCTTGTAAGGGAAGTGGGTGTTTGGTTTTCCAGTCCGTTACACCGACAGGGTGTCGGATTCTGCAGTGGGAGTCTGAGAAATGGGTACCACATATAAGGAGGCAAGCTAGTGCAGAAAGTACACACACTGTGCGGTAGAAAGGACGCAAGAAAGGACGCAAGTGTGCAAATTACCCTCTGCTATTCATGGGTAGTAGTTAACAAGAAGGGTCAATGAAGAGCCTGTAGTTCGAATTTCAATTTCAAGAAGAATAATTGATAACCCTAGTGAAGAAAGGCTGTAAATGTGGAAACTTCTACAACAAAAAGGCTTAATAAAGGGCCTTGACTTTGAATCAGAATATGAAATTGAACAATAATTGATAATCCCAGTCAAGAAAGGCAGTGTTTACTTTTAGTACAATAAATACATTAGTAGATAGTGCTCAAAGCTTTATTATTTTTCAACAATAAATGTATTCTATTAACATCTCATAATTTAACAGACATTCCAATGCAACTTCATCAGATATGTCATTCAGATCAATTTCCTCATCAGCAGTTTCTGATTTATTTTGTACTAAAATTTCAACATAATTTACAACTGTGCAGTATCTATATGAAAAAGGCTCCGGACAGGGTAGTTGCTACAACAAAAAGGCTCGATAAAGGGCCTGCACTTTGAATACTAATATGAAATAGAAGAATAGTTGTTACCATAGCCAAGAAAGGCAGCAAGTAGGTGTGTGTATGTGTAGATGATGATGATGTGTTGATTGAGTGGTAGATGAATAATGTAAAAAAATGACAGTGTCCAAATTACCTACTGCCATCCACGGGTAGTAGTTAGCAAGAAGGCTCAATAAAGGGCCTGTACTTTGAATTACAATAACAGATTTGATAACCATAGACTATACTGGCGCTTTTGTAGCGTAGTTCCTATTTTCCCTACAGGCCCTGCGCATTGGAATAACATAACCAGCAGTGTAGACGTAGGACTGCGGTCTTCTAGGTCTCTACTGACTATGTTAGACTTAATTTAGGTTTGCGCCAGCTAGCTCAGAGGTCACTGGAAACTTTCTTGACTGAATAGGAAGTGATCAGCTTCCCTGGCTCAGACAAGATGGGATTCAGCTTCCGACAACCGCATAAACATGACAACTTTGCTCCTCAGAAAAAGAGTCAATCTCTAGAGTCGTGTGAAACAATAGACAGCTATTTCACTCAGTCAGTTGTGCAGATTTACTTTCACCAGAATGCAGAGAATGGAGAGACTGCCGTTTTCAATAAAAGATAATATTTATTGAGCAGTCTTCCTTCTCATGCAAGAGAAATGAATTGCCACAATTGCAAGACTTGTTATTATGAAAAGTGCATACAGTAAAAGGAGTATTACGAAATAATACTGTAAAAGCATTGATATGGTTTATTAGCCATAAGATGGTTAAAATGAATAAAATATATACATTCATATATACATTGGCTAACGACCTCAACTGGTGCTTCTAACTACGCCTACCCCGGTGTACCTGACCTAAGCCTAATACATGGGAGGGAGTAAGTAGCAGTTTAAGTTAAGTTGGTTTTGCCAAGAGTTTGTTTCAAGAATTCTCTCTAAGGGTTTAGTCAGCACCGTACCTCTGGAATAAAATGCAGGAGGTCTGGTATCTCCTCTCAGGACCCGATATCCCAGTCACCCGCAAGGGTAGGCTGGAAACGCCGGAGCTGGATTTTCTCAGCAGGAGAAAAGACAGCGTCTTTCTCAGCGCGTCAAGGAGGAGGGGCAGCGTCCCTGGGCTTCTCGCATCTGCTGGGCTCTCTGCAAGGGGACAGCTGTTCTGCTCCAGTATTCACTACCACCGTGTGCTTGCTTAAGGCAATGTTGGTATATTTATACCTGAAAGGTGCCGAGTTTGACGTAAGTTTTTGGACATAAGACGTCAATAAAGATGTCACTAAGAACTGGTCGTTCTTACAGTGCTCGCAGGAGTTCTATTACTAATCAAAACAAAGCAAGCAGGGCTTTCCCAGGTTGCTGGGGGTTTGGTATGTCGAAAGAACTCGGTGTGCTATCTAGGAATCTAAGGAAGTGGCTTCTGCTGTGTCATGGACTGTCATGAACTGCAGAGACGAGTTACTGAAATATGGCTCTGATTGTTATGCAATTATAGGGATATGTATTGATTATAGCCGTATAGGGGCATACGGTCACAATATTGATCGGGGTCCTAGATAAAACACATCACTTTTTTAATATTGTTAGACTTTTAAGCTTTTGTTTATACATGAACGGTACGAAGTGCACAAATTACCCACTTCTATTCACGGGTAGTAGTTACCAAGAAGGCTCAATAAAGGGCCTGTAGTTTGAATTTCAATAAGAAACAGAAGATTTGATAACCATAGACTATACTGGCTCTTTTTTTAATATTGTTAGACTTTTAAGCTTTTGTTTGTACATGAACGGCAGGAAGTGCTGCCCTTAATGTAGAATGAAAGCTACATTGCAGGTCTGGACGCAGCTGTCCGCAGTGCAGATTGAAGGCAGTTGTTGACCCAAAGATCGATGAATGCTATTTTGTACAGTTAACAGAATGTGAGGGCACAGTATAATTGTCTCTGCCTTAAGGAAAGGAAGGCTGAATGCAAGGCTGTCCTTTATGTAGAAGGAAAGCTGAATTCAAGTTGTGAACCCAGCTGTCCGTAGTGTAGATTGACTGTAGTTGTTCACACAAAGATTGAAGAATGGTATTTAGTTACAGATAACAGAATCTGAAGAGACAGTATAATTGTCTCTGCTTTAAGGAAAAAAAGGCTGAATGCAATGTGGTCCTTAATGTAGAAGGAAAGCTGAATTGAAGTTGTGAATACAGCTGTCCCTAGTGTAGATTGAAGGTAGTTGTTGACACAAAGATCGATGAATGCTATTTTATCTCAGTGAACAGAGTCTGTAGTGAGGACACAGTATAATTGTCTCTGCATTGAGGAAAGCAAGGCTGAATATAATGCTGTTCTTAATCTAGAAGGAAAGCTGATTTGAAGTTGTGAGCCCAGCTACCTGGAGTGTAGATTGAAGTTAGTTGTTGACAGAAAGATCTGTCAATGCAAGTTGTAAAAGTTAACAGTATCTATGGATGCAGTATAATTGTGTCTGTCTCAAGGAAAGTAAATCTCAATACAATGGTGTCCTTAATGTAGAAGGAAAGCTAAATTGAAGTTGTGAACTGAGCTGTCCGTAGTGTAGATTGAAAGCTCTTGTGAGCAGTTATAGATTAATACTATTTGTGACATTCTTTTACAAAATCGGAAGACATAAAATCCATTAGTCTCTACCTTAAATAAAGCGAGGCTGAATTCAATGTTTTCTGTAGTAGTGGAGCTCTTGCTATGAAGTTTTAATTTTTACTGACCTCAGAATATATTGAAGGTTGTTGTAAGGACAGATATTGAAGAAAATGTTAGTTCTAAAGCTGAGTTGAAGTTGTGAACCCTTCTGTCCGCAGTGTAGATTGAAGGCAGTTGTTGACACAAAGGTCGATGAATGCCATTTAATCACAGATAATAGAATCTCAGGATACAGTATAATTGTCTCTGCCTTAAGGAAAGCAAGCAAGAATGCAATGCTGTCCTCAATGTAGAAGGAAAGCTAAATTGAAGTTGTGAACCCGGCTGTCTGCAGTGTAGATTGAAGGCAGTTGTTGAGACAAAGATCGAAGAATGCTATTTAGTCACAGATAACAGAATCTAAGGACACAGTATAATTGTCTCTGCCTTAAGGAAAGCCAGCAAGAATACAATGCTGTCCTCAATGTAGAAGGAAAGTTGAATTAAAGTTGTGAACCCAGGTGTCCGCATGTAGATTGAAGGTAGTTGTTGACAGAAAGATCGGTCAATGCAAGTAGTGAACGCAGCTGTCCGCAGTGTAGATTGAAGGTATTTGTTGACAGAAAGATTGGTCAATGCAAGTTGTGAACCCAGCTGCCCGCAGTGTAGATTGAAGGTAGTTGTTGACAGAAAGATCGATGAATGCTATTTTGTCACAGTTAGCAGAATGTGAGGATACCGTCCAATTGTCTCTGCCTTCAGGAAAGCAAGGCTGAATACAATGCTGTCCTTAATGTAAAAGGAAATCTGACTTCAAGTTGTTAACCCAGCTGTCCGCAGTGTAGATTGAAGGCAGTTGTTGGGACAAAGATCGAATAATGCTATTTAGTCACAGATAACAGAATCTGAGGACACAGTATAATTGTCTCTGCCTTAAGGAAAGCGCGCAAGAATACAATGCTGTCCTCAATGTAGAAAGAAAGCTAAATTGAAGTTGTGAACCCGGGTGTCCGCAGTGTAGATTGAAGGCAGTTGTTGAGACAAAGATCGAAGAATGCTATTTAGTCACAGATAACAGAATCTAAGGACACAGTATAATTGTCACTGCCTTAAAGAAAACAAGCAAGAATACAATGCTGTCCTCAATGTAGAAGGAAAGCTTAATTGAAGTTGTGAACCCTGCTGTCCGCAGTGTAGATTGAAGGTAATTGTTGACAGAAAGATCGGTCAATGCAAGTAGTGAATGTAGCTGTCCGCAGAGTAGATTGAAGGTAGTTGTTGACAGAAAGATCGGTCAATGCAAGTAGTGAATGCAGCTGTCAGCAGTGTAGATTGAAGGTAGTTGTTGACCGAAAGATTGGTCAATGCAAGTTGTGAACCCATCTGTCCGCAGTGTACATTGAAGGTAGTTGTTGACAGAAAGATCGATGAATGCTATTTTGGCACACTTAACAGAATGTGAGGATACAGTACAATTGTCTCTGCCTTAAGGAAAGCAAGGCTGAATACAATGCTGTCCTTAATGTAAAAGGATTGATAACCCCTAGCCAAAAAAAGGCAGTTAGTGTGTAAATTTTCACTGCCTTTGGCCGGAGTCGTAGGTACAACAAAAGGCCTCAATAAAGGGCCATGAGTTTGTATCAGAATATGAAATTCACGAACAATTGATAACCCCAGCCAAGAAAGGCAGCAAGTGTGCAATTTTTTTACTGCCTTCGGCTGGGGTACTTGTTACAACAAAAAGGCTCAATAAAGGGCCTGTAGTTTGAATACGAATATGAAACAGAGTAGTTGATAACCATAAGCAAGAAAGGCAGCAAGTAGCTGTGTGTACGTGTAGATAATGTGTTGATTGAGTGGAACATGAATAATGTAAAAACTAAGAAAGGTTGTAAGTGTGCAAATTAGCCACTGCTATTCACGGGTAGTAGTTTGCAAGAAGGCTTAGTAAAGGGCCTGCACTTTGAACTAGAATAACAAAGAGAAGATTTGATAACCATAGACTATACTGGCTCTTTTTTAATATTGGTAGACTTTTGTTAAGCTTTTTTTCATACATGAACGACAGGAATTGCGCAAATTACCCCCTGCCATTCATGAGTAATAGTTACTTAGAAGACTCAATAAAGGACCTGCACTTTGAATTTGTATTACAAGAAGAATAATTGATAACCCCAGCCAAGAAAGGCAGCAAGAGTTCAAATTTCCTGCTGCCTTCGGCCGGGGTAGTTGATAGAATAAAAAGGGCTTGATAGAGGGACTGCAGTTTGAATAGGAATATGAAATTGAACAATAGTTCATAACCCCTGCGAAGAAATGCAGAAAGTGTACAAATTTCCCACTGCCTTCTGCCAGTGCAGTATCTATAGGAAAAAGGCTTGATAAAGGGCCTTGACTTTGAATCAGAATATGAAATTAAACAATAATTGATAATCCCAGTCAAGAAAGGCAATAACTGTCCAAATTTGCCTCTGCCTTCGACTGGGGTAGTACCAACAACAAAGCGGCTCAATAAAGGGCCTCGAGTTTGAATCAGAATATGAAATTGAAAAAGAATTGATAACTGCAGCCCAAAAAGGTAGCAAGTTGGTGTGTGTTATGTGTAGATGATGTGGAAGATAAAAAAGCTGCAGACGCGCAAACTATCCACTGCGTTGTCAGGGAAGTGGATCTTTGGATTTCCAAGTCATTATACGGATTGGGCATCAAATTTTGCAGTGGGAGCATAAGAAATGGCTACGACATCGAAGGAAGCAATGTAAGTGCATTAAGTTACCATTGTGGGGGGTAGGGCTGAAAAATTACAACACCGGGCCCATTTCAGGGACTCTACTTTGAATTAGAATAATACTTGGCAAAGACTGCATGAAAGTTAGGAGGTATGTGTGTTTTAGGTAGTGGATGCAGAATAAGGTGAAAAGGAAGTAAGGTAGCAGATGTGGAAACAACCCACTGCCTTGTAAAGGAAATGGGTGTTTGGTTTTCCAGTCCATCACAGACTGTGAGTCGGATTCCGCAGTGGGAGCCTGAGAAACGGGTATCTCATCTAAGGAGATAAGCAAGTGCACAAAGTACACACACTGTGCAGTAGAAAGTACGCAAGAAAGGATGCAAGTGTGCAAATTACCCACTGCCATTGTCGAGTAATAGTTACCAAGAAGGCTGAATAAAGTGCCTGCACTTTGAATTTGTATTAGAAGAAGGATAATTGATAACCGCAGCCAAGAAAGGCAGCAAGGGGGGGCATGGCTACGAGCCGACCGAGATGGCAGCGTAGTACTGGAGCTCTGAGATCGAAGCGGCTCCTTTTGCATTAATCCGTTTGCCCAGCCGTTACATAGTACCTTCGGAAGCCGGGCCGGAGTGCCGAAATTGAAGGGAGCGGTCCGATCCTACTCCGGGCGACATTGAGGTACGCCGACCGGAGTTACACCGAAGTGCTGAGACGGGCCCTGAGACATCCGCCAGACACCGTCCTGCCGTGAATTAGCAGGACGACCGGAAGTGCCCTGAGGTCGGGGAGCCCCGCCGGAAGTTACCGCTTAGCAACTGCGGTCCTTACTGCCGGCTGTCGGGAGCGGTATCAGAGGTGGGTCGGCCTGGAGACACCTTTCGCCCAACGGCGCTGCCGCCCAGGAGTGAGGAGAGCTGCAACCCAGCGAGAACGAGCCCCGGTGCCTGGAGGTCTGCCGTGTTGCTGTGCGGGTGGTGCGCGACGAGCGCGACAAAGGCACCTGCCCCCGCCTACTCCCAGAATCGGATCCTCCTGTCAGCCTGAGCTGGGGGCCCGGACCCTGATACACAGAGCGAACTGCACGGCGCCCCCCTGAGGTCTGCGTTGCCGTGCCTGGTGCGGCGCTGCGGGCGCTGGAGAGGCCCCGCATTCATCACGGAGCCCGAGACTCTACAGGGGCTTGAGGTGGGCAGTGCAGCTGAGAGACATTGCAGCCTGGAAGGCAGACAAGGGAAGCTGGCGACCGGCCAGTGGTGTGTAGGCCAGCGAACTCGGCCAGTGGTGTGTAGGCCAGCGAACTCCTCACGTGCATTCCTATCACTGATGACCCTTACGGCGGAATAGTGACCCTGAACGGCGAAGCCATTTTGCTACCGCCATATTTACTAGCGCATCCCCACAACCTAGCCTGGACTACCTACGGCCACACTCTGCGATTGGAGCACAGGCATATTCACGAGCCAGAATACAAGCGTTATGGCAGGACGGGGGCCCAGGCAAACTGCGGCGCAATTTAAGTTGGAGAAGTACGCCTTTGAGAAGAACGCCATGAAACACCCGGAGGGTCGCATATCTACGGACAAGAGTACAGAGGGAGATGGCTCCAAAAAAGTAACCTTAGAGGATCTGATGCGGATGCTCTCCAGCGTCCAGACGACAGTAGGGTCTATCTCGACGGACGTTGGCCTACTGAGGGCAGACCTCCACAAGATGACGAAACGTGTGGCGCAGGTGGAAGTAGTCACCAAATCATTAGTGGAAGACACTTCGGAGCTGCAACTTGCGGCAGAACGCATGGAGGCGGTCACCAGAAAACTACAGGAGCGACTGGACGATCAAGAAGGACGCTCCAGAAGAAATAACGTCAGAATTTTGGGCAATCCATGGATCTATATGTGGAGGACTTAATCAGGACGAAGCTCCAGCCAAAGGGCCTCTCCCATTTCTTTTCTGTCGAAAGAGCGCACAGGGTTCCCGGGGGGAAGCCTAAACAAGGGGCGCACCCGCTACCAGTGCTGGCTAGACTCTTTAACTACCGTGATAGAGATGCCATACTACAATCGGCCAGGGTCTCTGCACCTGTTAAAGTACTGAACTCCACTCTTGCCTTCTTCCCAGACTATACGGCTGAGGTGGCTCGGCGACGGAAGACCTTCACCGACATCAAAAAAGCCCTGCGGGCCAAAGAGATACCCTACTCCATGCTTTTCCCGGCAAGACTGCGAATCGTGGATAATCATAAGGCGTGGTTCTTCGACACCCCGGAGGCGGCAAGAGACTTGCTGGATGGTTGGAGACGAGTGGAGGCTCCGCGGCGAAATGACAGGGGTCAACGTGGCCAGAGGCCGGTCACTCAAACAGGTCACCAGACAACTCAGGGTCACAGCCAGGATCTATTTGCGGAGTCAGGCCTGGAGGACGGAGAGCACACGGAAGAGTAGACTCCTGCGATCACGGTTCTTGATCGACTACCCCTTGGAACATTGACAATGTAACGTTTGCAGTCGCTTCGTGCTGGGCGGAGGAGGTCACTTGGAGCTGCTTGTGAGGTCGCAGAGCTACTTACCCCTTGCAAGCAAGTACATTGGGTCGGGTTGGGACTAAGCGCTCTGCTAAGTTGGGGTGGCGGGCGGTTTCAGGCCCGCGCAGCAGGGAGGCAGGGAGGGGGGAGAGGGGGGGGGTTGTTTCAATGTTCTAGTTTTTGTTAATCGCACCAAAACACGGCATGTTCTACACCACACGAGGGAGACAGGTCTCTGGATAAAGGTACGCAGCGGGGCCCGTCCCCTATTGACTTTTTTGAAAACACGCACACATTTAAATGGCAGCACAAGAGATGGACACACCTGAGGACCTTACACCACATTCTTCTCGCCCATTGACCTTTACAGCCCTCACGTGGAACATTAGGGGATTGGGCGACAAGGTGAAGAGAGGCCTAGTGCTACAATACTTGAAGCGCTGCAAGCCGGCGATAGTCCTATTACAGGAAACTCACCTAGTTGGCTCGACCTCGAAGGCAATGGATAGATGGGGATATAGGTTCCTTGCACATGCTGACTTCTCCTCCGGCTCTAGAGGGACAGGGATACTTATTCGGAAAAGCTTTCCAATGGTATGTCAACAGACAAAAATTGATGATCAGGGACGTTTTGCAGCTGTGACGATACAGTGGGAGGGCAATTGTATAACTTTGTGTCTGTGTATGTCCCTCCCGGCCTGCATGCTACAGCACACACGGCCCTTGCTACCTTCCTCTTATCTTTACCGACAGCGACACTAATAATAGGAGGAGACCTTAATGATGTCCTAGACCATGAGATGGATAGACACCCACATAACACAACGGTGCGGGGAGGTGGACGACTCGCTGGGCTACTAGACGCCCTGGGACTAACGGACTGTTGGCGCTACAAACACCCCTACGATAAGCAATACACTTACTACTCAGCGACGCACCACTGTCTCTCACGTATAGATTACATTTTAATGTCAGGGGATGGCCTACATGGCGTTGAGGAAGTTGACATCCGCCCCTGGCTCGATAAAAAGGAGAGGGCGGGCAGGGTCATTGCACAACTGACTTCGACCGGGGGCCGTCTGACCTCGGACCCAGGAGCCATAGCCGACTTGCTAGCTGATCATTTTGAGGCAATATATACCCCCCAAGTGACTTACACGACCGAGGATGCTTATGACTATATTAAAGATTTGACAATCCCTTGCCTCTCACCAGAGGCGGCACTCCTGCTGGATGCAGACATCACTGTGGATGAGGTACGGGAGGCGACTAACGCACTGTCGTCCGGCAAGGCTCTGGGTCCCAACGGTCTCCCGGTAGAACTGTACAAGCACACTGCTTCTATAACTGCCCCCCATCTGCTTAAAATGTTCGAGGATAGCCTACAAATGGGTAGGCTACCTAAAGATCAACGCCTTGCCACGATCGTCCCGATCCACAAACCTGGTAAAGCCCTGGAAGCATGCAGCTCCTACCCTCCCATTTCCTTGATAAACGCTGAACCTAAGATCCTTGCCAAATTACTCTCACAGCGCTTGGCTCCCCATCTTGCTACTTTGGTACACCCGGACCAATCGGGCTTTATGCCGATGCGTAACACCTCTCATAATTTGCGCCGTCTACAGGCGGTACTGGCCCGCCGGGAGTACATACAGGAGTCGGCAGTGCTTCTCTCCCTAGACGCCACTATGGCGTTCAACACCGTAGAATGGCCTTATCTATTTGCCGTGCTCCGACACATGGGCTTCGGCCCCAAGTTCTGTGCGTGGGTCAGCCTGCTCTATGCCGGACCCCTGGCCCAGATATCAGTAAATGGCCATGTCTCCAGGGATTTCCCACTTGGCCGTGGGACGTGGCAGGGCTGCGCGTTGTCCCCCTTGCTGTTCACGCTGAACCTTGAGCCACTGGCAATCTGGATTCGGTGGGAACCATCCATCAAAGGTATCAGGTGGTCGCCGTCCTGGGAAGATAGGATATCTCTCTATGCGGACAATGTCCTTCTTTACCTCAACTCCCCCAAAAAGTCAGTCCTAGAAATTCTGAATGTTTGTGAAAAGTTTGGGAGGGTTTCAGGATATAGAATTAATTGGACCAAATCAGTCCTGTACGTTCTCGCCGGCAGCCCGCCTTCCCTCCCTGCGGACTGTCCGCTGCGTTACACTGACACCCCTTTTAAATATTTGGGAATCCAGGTATCATCCAACCCGGACGAATTCCATGCCCTTAACTTGAGACCCCCACTGGAAAGGTTTACTCGGGATGTAAAGGTGTGCCATTCCCTCCCTCTCACCCTCCTTGGCAAGGCTGCACTGTTTAAAATGATGGCATTGCCTCGTTTTCTCTACCTACTCGAGAACACACCGTTCCCGGTCCCCTCTTCCTACTTCAGAGCCATCGCAGCTGCAGTTTCTACTTTGTTGTGGGACGGGAAACCGGCACGAATTGCACAATGCAAACTGGTAAAAGATTGGTATGATGGGGGCATATCACTCCCTGATATCGAATTATATTACTGGGCTGCCCACCTTAAGCAAATTAATTACTGGCTACACGCCCCGCAGACCGAGCCCGCCTTTATGGCGGACAGGCAGAATACCGAGTCCAGGGGACTTTTAAGAACCCTTTATAGTCGTGGCGTTACGTCCGACCTTATCGGTCTGACCCGTCACACGGTCCAACTCTGGTATAAGGCACATAGACACCTTCAGTGCGCAGACACTATCACGCAAATGACACCCCTGTGGGACTCACACAGACTAGACTTCATGGGAAATAGCAAGGGGTTCCGGGCGTGGGACGCCATAGGCATTTCGGTGGTGGGAGATCTCTGGAGGAAAAACAACATAGTGGACTTCACTTATTTACAAACCAAACACGAAATGGCCCAGTCTGAGTATTATAGATATATGCAGATCCGTCACTCACTTCTGTCGGTCATCCCGGTGGGTACGACACTACAAGAGTCCACTCCGTTGGAAAATAGGCTGCTAACAGAACATATGTCCCACAAAGCGAAGTCCTACACATATAGGAAACTGGTCAACAACCTACCTGACATGCTATCCAAATTGCGCCTGACTTGGGTGGGCGAAATTGGCGACCTTGATGACTCGGAATGGCAAGAGGCACTCTTGTCGCCCCGAGAATCAGCGATCCCATCCAGACTTAAACTAGTTCAGTTAAAAATACTACACCGCACATACTACACCAGAATGGTCCTTTACAAAATAGGGAGGGCCTCCCACGAATATTGCCTCCGCGGATGTGGAGATAGAGGGACATTCTTCCATACCATTTGGGACTGTAGCCGGATGGCCACGTACTGGGCAGGGGTGATGCGAACCATTTCTCAATCCACGACTATTTCATTAATGCCCAAGCTCCAGAAGAGACTCCAGCGGATCCAAAACGCCTCAGCCAGACTCATCCTCGACATCCCACGATCCAGCCACATCTCCGGACATCTGAGAGACCTTCACTGGCTCCCCATCAACAAGAGAATCACCTTCCGCCTCCTCACCCACGCACACAAAGCCCTACACGACCAAGGCCCGAGCTACCTCAACAGCCGAGTCAACTTCTACGCTCCCAAACGCCACCTCCGATCAGCCAACCACGCCCTCGCCGCCGTCCCCCGCATCCGAAGAGCAACCACAGGAGGAAGGTCCTTCTCCTACCTGGCCGCCAAGACCTGGAACTCCCTCCCGTCCGACCTGCGCCTGACCCAAGACCACCTCTCCTTCAGGAAGAAGCTGAAGACCTGGCTGTTCGAGCAGTAGCGGCACCCCCCCCCCCCCCCCCCCAGCGCCTTGAGACCCTACGGGTATGTAGCGCGCTTTATAAGTGTCACTGATTGATTGATTGATTGATTGATTGAACCCACGTCGCTGCCTGTTGAACATCTGGGATGCAGAGGATTTGACCCACTGTCAACAAGATTGGGCCATATTGGGGATGTTAGTGGCAAAACGGAATATTGCCAGACTATGGGGATCTCGCGTACTGCCTACATTGCGAGACTGGTGTAAGGACATGGACGAAGCGATGGTAGCTGAAAAGGCGGTATTTGTCCACCGGGGATGCCCCGAAAAATGGGGGCAAATCTGGGGGGCCTGGAACAAATTTAGGGGAGACATATGTGAGCCACCACGAGTTGACCCGGATGAGTGTCTTTCTGATTCACAGGTTTGATCTAAGGTTTACATAAGCTAACGTGGAACTCCTTTGGCTGTGATAGACCCCGTCCGACTGCTTATCTCTATACAAGCTCCTTATTTACACAGGTTTAAATGCATTGTGAGGATTACCCCCAAAAAGCCTTTTGCTTTTGTCAAGGCTTGTTTTATCTCAAACAGTTTAGTCTATGAGCACCAAGCCTTAAACTTCGAAGAGGCTTAAATACCCTTAGAGAGTGTCTTCAGCCAAAAGTAATTTGTCTCTTCCAAGGCTTGTTTAAACATACACAGCTTTGACTAAGCGCTTAAGCCTCTTACTATGTTAACACTAAATTCTATTTAAAAGTCTTTGTCCTTGAAGCGCAACGCTAATCGTTCAATTGCTGCAGTAATTTAGAAATCTTACTGTCCTTTACAAATCACGTTGCGCCAAACAGGAGTCTCGAACTGCCGGCTGAGAGGAGTTTCACAATCTAACCTCCCGGCTGTCACGAAGAGGAAATGAAACCCGATACTGCGTCTTCGGCGAAGCTCATAACACAGCAGATGCAGTCAACTGAGGAGTTAGGGACTCGACTGAGGGTTAGGAAATAGTAGATTTTTAAAAGGGGAATATTCTTAAATGGCAAGGAAACGGAATATACTGAGGACCAAGGAAACCTCCAGCGCAGGATCAGAAGCTCTCGTCAGGCTCAACGAGAGACGAAGCGTCGAGCCGTTGACAGAAACATCTATTTATAGCTTCTGCCACGAGTCAGCGTGAGCCCCTTTCAAGAGATGACATTGGACTCGAGGGCTGGCGCGAGCCTGTCTCTTAAAGAGCTCACAATCTAAACAGTTAATCCTTTCTATTCAGATAGACAACAAACAAGCATTGCTAAAGGCAATTTCATTAGAACATAACTAAAAGGATTTATCTTGTAAAATACCACATATACACAATTCCTAAATTACCAACTAACCAAAATTGACTTTAAAGATTCACAAAAAGTAAACAGAATCTGTTTTAAAATCTGAATTTAAAAAAGACGACCGGTAGCACCCCTAACAGTTCCTCCAATTCCTCCTCAACCTTGGCACACAATTAGTTTAGATTTCATTACTGATCTTCCTAATTCTAATGGCTACACTACGGTTCTTGTGGTGGTTGATTTACTTTCTAAGATGGGACATTTTATTCCGTTACACAAAATTCCAACTGCAGCAGAATTTAGTACTGTGTTTTTATCAAATATTGTCAAACTTCATGGGCTTTCCTCAAAGATTATTTCAGATAGAGGTCCTCAGTTTATATCTAAATTCTGGTCACAGCTTAGTAAACAACTTGGAATTGAGTTAGCCTTGTCTTCTTCTTTTCATCCTCAGACTGATGGGCAAACTGAAAGGGTTAATCAACATGTTGAACAGGGTTTACGATGTTTGTTAACTACTTCTTTGGGATGAAGTTTTACCCTGGGCGGAGTTCTCTTACAATAACACCACGCATTCAGCCTTAGGTTGTTCTCCTTTTTACTTCCTCACTGGTCAACATCCTAGATCACTTCCCGTTCTTTTACATGAGGAACAACAGTCCATGCCTGCTATGTCTGATAGGTTGTCATCCTTGATGGATATTCAGGAGTGGGCTAGGAAGCAGTGGATTAAAAGTAAATTAACTATGAAACGTACTGCTGATTCTCATCGTAAATCTTCCCCTCTGTACAAGGAAGGTCAATTAGTTTGGTTGTCTACTAGAAACATTCAATTAGAGGGTCCTAGGAAGCTGAAACCTAGGTATTTGGGTCCTTTTGAAATTGAGAAAATTTTGAATCCTGTTTCTGTAAAATTAGTTTTGCCTGATATGAGTATAACATTCATCCTGTTTTTCATGTATCCCTTTTGAAACCTTTTGAACCTACCACTCGACCTGATAATCCTCCACCGCCTGTGGTTATTGGGGATCATATTGAATATGAGGTTAAATCTATTTTAGATTCAAAAAGAGTTCGGGGTACCTTGTTTTATTTGGTTGATTGGAAGGGTTATGATCCTTCTGAGCGATCTTGGGAACCTGAAAGAAATGTTCATGCCCCTAGACTTGTTAGGTCCTTTCATGCTTTGCATCCTGACAAACCTCGACCTGTAAGACGACCTTTGGGGGGAGGAACTGTTAGGGGTGCTACCGTTCGTCTTGTTTAAATTCAGATTTCAAAACAGATTCTGTTTACTTTTTGTGAATCTTTAAAGTCAATTTTGGTTAGTTGGTAATTTAGGAATTGTGTATATGTGTTATTTTACAAGGTTAATCCTTTTAGTTATGTTCTAATGAAATTGCCTTTAGCAATGCTTATTTGTTGTCTATCTGAAAAGAAAGGATTAACTGTTTAGAGTGTGAGCTCTTTAAGAGACAGGCTCGCGCCAGCCCTCGAGTCCAATGTCATCTCTTGAAAGGGGCTCGCGCTGACTCTCGTGGCAGAAGCTATAAATAGATGCTTCTGTCAACGGCTCGACGCTTCATCTCTCGTTGAGCCTGACGAGAGCATCTGATCCTGCGCTGGAGGTTTCCTTGGTCCTCAGTATATTCCGTTTCCTTGCCATTTAAGAATATTCCCCTTTTAAAAATCTACTATTTCCCTAACTCCTCAGTTGACTGCATCTGCTGTGTTATGAGCTTCGCCGAAGACTCAGTATCGGGTTTCATTTCCTCTTCGTGACAGCCAGGAGGTTAGATTGTGAAACTCCTCTCAGCCGGCAGTTCGAGACTCCTGTTTGGCGCAACGTGATTTGTAAAGGACAGTAAGATTTCTAAATTACTGCAGCAATTGAACGATTAGCATTGCGCTTGAAGGACAAAGACTTTTAAATAGAATTTAGTGTTAACATAGTAAGAGGCTTAAGCGCTTAGTCAAAGCTGTGTATGTTTAAACAAGCCTTGGAAGAGACAAATTACTTTTGGCTGAAGACACTCTCTAAGGGTATTTAAGCCTCTTCGAAGTTTAAGGCTTGGTGTTCATAGACTAAACTGTTTGAGATAAAACAAGCCTTGACAAAAGCAAAAGGCTTTTTGGGGGTAATCCTCACAATGCATTTAAACCTGTGTAAATAAGGAGCTTGTATAGAGTTATGTTAAGAAGGTTTATTCTTCTTGTAAGACAGTTTGGAATGTATATTTACTAATAGCAATGTTGTTCTAGTTATAGGCTGCTATTTCTTGTCTTCCAACTGCAGAAATTCCTGAACTGAAGAATTATAGAAGTCTCAGGTGTCAAGAGACTGAGTCAGTGCAAAAACCTTTGTTAAAGTGTGATCAAGAACCAGCTTAACTTATGAGTAGCATGGGTCAAGTGTTGTGCATCTTATAAGAAAAAGGTCAGCGGCCTGGAACACTTTCTTGAGAGACCAACAACTGAAGATCTTGCTAAATTTATTTGTTGTTAGTCTCTCTGTCCACTTCCCCTTTCCCTTAGGGAGAAGTTAGCTCAGTCAGTGTTGAATTCCTGATTGGGTTGGTTGATCCTTGAGGGAGTTGGGAGTTTGCAGCTTGAGAGGAAACGTCAGAAGAGTCTCACAGGATATTCCCAACATAGATGATGTGTTGATTGAGTGTTAGATGAATAATGTGAAAAATAAGAAATGCTGCAAGTGTGCAAATTACCTAATGCCATTCATGTGTAGTAGTTACCAAGAAGGCTCAATAAAGGGCCTGTACTTTGAATTACAATAACAAACAGAAGATGTGATAACCAAAGACTATACTTGCTCTTTTTTAATATTGGTAGACTTTTGTTAAGCTTTTTTTTAGACATGAACGGCAGAAAGTGCGCAAATTACCCACTGCCATTCACGAGTAATAGTAACCAAGAAGGCTCAATAAAGGGCCTGCACTTTGAATTTGTATTAGAAGAAGGATAATTTATAACCCCGGCCAAGGAAGGCAGCAAGTGTTCAAATTTCCCACTGCCTTCGGCCGTGGTAGTTGATTGAAGGAAAAGGGCTCAATAAGGGGCCTGCACTTTGAATAGGAATATGAAATTGAACAATAGTTCATAACCCCTGTGAAGAAATGCAGTAAGTGCGCAAATTTCCCACTTCCTTCTGGCAGGGCAATATCTACATGAAAAGGGCCAGCACTTTGAATACAGATATCAAATAGAAGATTAGTTGATAACCATAGCCAAGAAAGGCAGCAAGTAGGTGTATGTACGTGTAGATGATGTGTTGATTGAGTGGTAGATGAATAATGTAAAATATATGAAAGGCTGAAAGTGTCCAAATTACCCACTGCCATTCACCGGTAGTAGTTAGCAAGAAGGCTCAATAAAGGGCCTGTACTTTGAATTACAATAACAAACAGAAGATTTGATAACCATAGAATATACTGGCTCTTTTTTAATATTGTTAGACTTTTAAGCTTTTGTTTATACATGAACGGTAGGAAGTGCGCAAATTACCCACTGCCATTCACGGGTAGTAGTTATCAAGAAGGCTCAATAAAGGGCCTGTAGTTTGAATTTCAATAAGAAACAGATGATTTGATAACCATAGACTATACTGGCTCTTTTTAATATTGTTAGACTTTTAAGCTTTTGTTTATACATGAACGGCAGGAAGTGCGCAAATTACCCACTGCCATTAACGAGTAATAGTTACCAACAAGGCTCAATAAAGGTCTGCATTTTGAATATGTATTACAAGAAGGACAATTGACAACCCCAGCCAAGAAAGGCAGCAAGTGTGCAAATTTCCCACTGCTTTCGGCCGGGGTAGTAAGTACAACAAAAAGGCTCGATAAAGGGTCACGAGTTTGAATCAGAATATTAAATTCAAGAATAATTGATAACCCTAGCCAAGAAAGGCAGTAAGTGTCCAAATGTACCACTGCCTTCGGCCCGGGTAGTAGGTACAACAAAAAGGCTCAATAAAGGGCCACAAGTTTGTATCAGAATATGAAATTCAAGAGTAATTGATAACCCCATCCAAGAAAGGCAGCAAGTGTGCACATTTTCAACTGCCTTCGGACGGGGTAGTTTTTACAACAAAAAAGCTTGATAAATGTCTAATAACTAATGTTGAGGACAGCGCTGCTCCTGTTTCTTGTTTTTGATGAGGTTGATATAGTGTTTGCATAACACAAAAGTTCATCACAATAAATGCATAGAAATTTAAGTTTACGAAACTCAAGATCAATATGCGAGTATGGACTGTTTGCTAAAGATGGTGTTGCAGCTGTTGATGTGCTTGGTGCAGTAGCAAGTGGTTGTCCTGCAATCTCTGTGTTGCAGCTCAAGCAAAGTTTTTGGGGTGCAAGTAGTTTATGTGTTTTGTACTATATTTGATGTGCCAAAGGAGTATTTTTTGGATTGATCGCACCTTGAAAGAGTTGTTTGGCAAATTTTACAGGTTACTAATGGTTGGTGTGTTTCAGTTAGTATGTGTTTGGACTTCGCTTGAATCTTTAAGGGACGCATTAGGGATTCCATAGTACAGAAATACTTTGTACTTAGTGACATCCAATTCTATTTTATGAAGAATGGTTGAATTCTACATCCACCTCTAGGATTAGTGGAATGGTAGTATTTCAAAGTGTTTGACAGGTTACACTACATGTTTCTATGTAGCTAAAGAAAAGTTAGCTTGGTTATGTATGGGCATCCTCTCACACAAAACTCAGCATTCAGGATTGTAAAGGCTTACCATAGGAGTGACTGATGAGTTTACATATGTTAGTTTACAAAAGAGAAAACAAGTATGATTGTTTTACATTAGAGATATACAGACCTGAAAGACTATGCATGTAAATTCATGACATCTTTTTTGAAGGTTTGGAAGAAAGCAGTGAAAGGGTGTTTAGAAGCAATAATGTCCAGCATAAAAAGTGCATAAGTATTTGGACACTCCTGCAGTCTAGTCTTATGTCCAAATTATCTTAAAAAGTAATGTTGGGACACACTTTTTTCACCTGTTACAATTTGCACAATGCTTTTAGAGTTGGAGCAGACTTCTTCTAAATTCCTACTTAATTTTCTTTTTGAAATTGAGTATTTATTTTGTTTATTTTGTTTTGTTGACCGTCCTGTTCCCAGCAGAAGCGGTCGCTCCCCACGCTGCTCCCCGCCCTGCCTGCAGCCTGGTATCGTAGCGCTATACCGCCAGACTGCTGATATTGCCTGATTGATTTGCACAATTTTATAGTAGCGCTAGTTTGCCTGATTGTTTAATCATTGATTTAATTTTTAGATCGTAGCGCTAGATTGCCAAAGTGCGCTATTACTATAGTTTCAATTGTACTGCGCTGCCTGTAGTTTTGATGTGTGCCTGATTGTGCCGGTGCCACTGCCATTTGCATTGCATTTGCATCCTGTTTTGCTCTTGGCTTGCTGCCATTTTGTTGTTGTTGTTGTGCCTCCCTGCCCGGATCTCCACCCCGCTCCCGCCTACCAGCTGCTCCTCCCTCGCCCCTCCCCTTCCACTATCCACATATGACAGATGCCTCCGCGCGCAGCGGTCGCGCCCCATGCGAGCCGAAGGTGCGCCAAGTTAAGCCCGTCTACGCCCGTCCGCGCCTGGACCGCGCCCAGCGCCAGACCCCCTGCTCCCCGGAAATGCCATTCCACCCGCATTACCTACGACGCCGCAACCCTCTCAGCCCTTAACCCCGGCCGCCCACCACACTGCTACCAAGCCGCCCCAGGACACACCCATGGACCCTTCACCTGCTACTCCTGCAAGTTCGACTGCATCAGGACCCACACCAAATCCACAGACTCCAAACAGAGCTCCAACACTAACCACCTAAAATGCTTCCTGCTCAATACCCGCTCAGTCCACAGGCACTCCATCGAACTCTGGAACTTACTTGACACTACATCGCCGGACGCCACCTTCCTTACAGAAACATGGATAAACGCCTCATCAGCCCCCGACTTTGCCATAGCCATCCCGGACACCTACAAGATCACCCGAAAAGATCGCACCAACCAAACAGGAGGAGGCATCGCCATTGTCCATAAGAACACTATCCGCATCATGACCAGTTCCGACGATAACCTCGCTACCGCCAAACACCTTCACTTCCAAATCCACACCGACCCTCATCACAGGCACCCTCATCTACAGACCCCCAGGACCTCGCACACAATTCAGCGAAGACATCGCCGACTTCATCAGCCCACATGCCCTCCCATCCGAGAACTACATTCTACTGGGAGACCTCAACTTTCACCTGGAAAAGAAAAACGACAACAACACCACCACCCTCTTGGACAACCTGGCCAATCTCAGACTCAAACAACTCGTTAACACCCCCACCCACTCTGCCGGACACACGCTCGACCCTATCTTCACCTCCAGCAAGCACATCTCCTTCGATCACACCACAGCTCTCCACTGGACCGACCACAGCTGCGTTCACTTTAATTGCAAAAAGTCCACGACCCACAACCCCCCACAACCTATTCCCCGAAGAAACTGGAACAAAATCACCATCAGCTTGATAAACTCCATCCACTCAGGATCACCAAACGACCCATGTCCCCACCACATTTTCAACAAAGCAGACTCCATCATCGCACCCCATCTCCGCGATGTCATTAACTGTTCCCTCAACTCCGCTACCTTCCCGGAAAGCTGGAAACATGCCGAACTTAGCGCCCTTCTGAAGAAACCCACGGCAGACCCAACCGAACTTAAGAACTACCGCCCCATCTCGCTCCTCCCGTTCCCTGCCAAAGTCATCGAAAAAGCTGTCAACAGTCAGCTCGCTGCCTTCCTCGAATACAACAAATCCCTTGACCCTTCTCAGTCCGGCTTCCGAGCCAAACACAGCACCGAAACCGCCCTCATCGCTGCTACAGACGACATCCGAACACTACTGGACAAAGGAGAAACAGTCGCTCCCATCTTACTCGACCTCTCCGCAGCCTTCGACACAGTCTGTCATAACACCCTCATACAACGCCTCAGCAACGTCGGAATTCAAGGAAAAGCATTGGACTGGATCATCTCGTTCCTCACCGGAAGAACACAGAGAGTCCACCTCCCCCCTTTTAAAGCAGAGGCCATCACTCAGTCCCACCCTCTTCAACATATACATGAGTCCCCTCGCTTCGATCGCACACCAACACAACCTCAACATCATCTCCTACGCAGACGACACCCAGCTGGTCCTCTCCCTCACCAAAGACCCAAACACCGCCAAAACCAACTTACACGAAGGAATGAAAGAAGTAGCCGAGTGGATGTAGAACAGCCGCTTAAAACTAAACTCGGACAAAACAGAAGTCCTCATCCTAGGGCCATCCCCCTCTGCCTGGGACGACTCATGGTGGCCCCCGGCCCTCGGAACCGCACCCATACCCAAGGACCACGCAAGCAACTTGGGCTTCAACCTGGACTCCTCACTCTCGATGACCAGACAAGTCAACGCCGTCTCATCATCTTGCTTCAACATCCTACGAATGCTCAAAAAAATCTTCCGTTGGATCCCCACCGAAACAAGAAAGACGGTCACCCACGCACTGGTCACAAGCCGACTGGATTACGGAAACACCCTTTATGCCGGAACCACAGCCAAACTACAGAAAAAACTCCAACGCATCCAAAACGCATCAGCCAGACTCATATTGGACATCCCTCGGCAAGCTCACATTTCCGACCACCTGAAAGACCTCCATTGGCTCCCTGTCAACAAGAGAATAACGTTCCGTCTCCTCACCCACACACACAAAGCCCTCTACGACCTAGGACCCGAATGCCTCAACACGCGTCTATCCTTCTACACCCCCTCCCGACAACTACGATCGTCCAATCAAGCCCTCGCCGCAATTCCGCGCATCCACAGATCCACCATTGGGGGAAGATCCTTTTCCTACTTAGCGGCCAAAACCTGGAATTCTCTCCCCACCCACCTTCGCCTTACACAGAACCACCTCTCCTTCAGAAAGCAACTAAAAACTTGGATATTCGATAAGTAGAGCATCTCCCTCCCCCAAGCGCCTTGAGACCCTCTGGGTGAGTAGTTGCGCTATACAAATTTTGGAACTTGAACTTGAACTTATCTGTTGAAATATAAATTTAAATCTTCCTCTTTGAAGGTGAAGAAGCAACACTGCTCCTCTATACATTATTGTTGACTTAAAGTAGTGGTAATTCCACTATGACCAAGGTAGATATCTGACAATAGAATGAATTATATTTTTATACCACTTTTCCATAGTCCTAATTCAAAAGGTGTGTTTAGACTCAACAAAATTAAGACATTTTTTCACATATACCGGCAGAAAAGGCAAGTTTGATTTACATTTGCTTTTGTGAATTGAAGGTGGTCATCTGCTGCATTCGAAACATTGGGCCTGTTGAGAAGAAAGTGAAAAGTACGTTGTGTTTAATATTGCATTGTTTAAAGGTGAATAGCTTTTTGAAATAAAAACTTTATATGTATTTACATGGTAAACATAGTTCCAGGGTCAGAATGGCCTTTTGAGTCTGTGCAAACCCAATAACTTCCATGTTTTATGCGTTTTTAACAACTCTTCTCTAATCTTTTGTCATAGTGAAGAATGTTGGAAATTTCTTCCCGACAATGGCAGACATCAACCTTTTTTCCTGAGTTGGGAAAAAAGGTGTTGGAGGAAAAGTGAATTTGCAAATCTACTCATGCAAATTTGCTCATGTTAAAATGAGGTTCACAAATGTTTTCTAGGAGTACTATTTCTTGTCCTACTTGTGTACATTTTTGGGAATTCACAAAAGCTGTATAGCTGCACTTAATGCTAAGACATATTCCATGAGTGCACTTTTGCGACTTTCTTGAATAATTGGGCCCCTAATTTGGTCTGGCATTAACCGTGACCTTTTGCGTTTATTACATCTCTCTCTCTCTCTCTCTCTCTCTCTCTCTGTGTTCCCTCCACTCTCATCCACTCTGCTCTCTCTCTCTCTCTCTCTCTCTCTCTCTCTCTCTCTCTCTCTCTCTCTCTCTCTCTCTCTCTCTCTCTCTCTCTCTCTCTCTCTCTCTGTCTTTGTATTGGATGACTTCACTGTGAGTCACAGCATTATGCTGTTTCACAAGGAGCATATCAGCACACAAAGTAGTTTTGTTCAGTGCCAGTAACTACTGTGGAAGTTTGTGCTTTTTAAAACCAAAAATATTTTTTGCTTTTGCCATAGTTTGTTAGAATAGTGAGGGCACAGCAGCTTACATGCCAATAACGTTTTACAAACACGATGCCAAAAAGAGTCACACAATGACAAAAGTAAAAAGGTGACCATCAATTTCAGACCTACTGTGTTTGCCAATGCTTGTTGAATTTTGTTTCCCATAATCTTATTGAAAGTAGTTACAGAGATTTTCCATAATTGAATATTTTTAGGAAATACTAGCATGGATTATAACGTTATTAAGTGATGCTGCAAAAAATGGTAACCAATTTTATACTAGTTTTGCAAAATGTTTTTTTCCTGCTTTCTCTTTTTTATGTTTTTTCAAACAAGGGGTACCAGGCCACCAATTTCAGTACTGCTAATTAATACTGCAGATTCGAAATACAACGCAAAAAATCATTATACTTTACTTTCACAATTTTATTGATTCAACTTCATTTCAAACAACTGTTCATTACTCTTGATGCATAGGAGGAATACACATTTCATTCAGTATATTGTGCGAATCAAAATTGTATGAAAAACATTTTACAAAAACATATTATAATCAAAAACAAAGACAAAACACTGTTGTATTTGCATCAATTAATTACACCAGTCCAAAATTTCAACAATTGCCTGCCAAAATTCAAATTCTATGTGGCACTATGACAGGCAGGCTGCGGGGAAAATTATTTTTTATAAAAGTCCGCTCTCGGGTTATGTTTCAATTATGACACCCTCACTAGAGTCCCATTCAATGTTGGTCCCTCGCAGACGATTAAAGACGTGCTGACGCGTTTCCAATCCCCTTCTGCATTGGGGGATTATCATCAGGGCTTTAGACCAGGGTGTAATCCTACTAATTAACAAAATAATATATAATGAGTAGCGCCCTTCTTTGCCTCTCCTTATCAAACTTTTAAATAAACCAACCCACTAAGTACATACCAAGAGTACCTTATAGCTTTTGATGGGGTTCTTTAAAAGGTCCATCTTCTGTCCCTAAACACAACCAAAATGTATTTTATATAAGTTTGAGTCTGACGTTATGGGACAATCTTAACTACTATCGGTGTTTTTTATGACTTAGATTTGGAAGCACTTACTGGAGTCTTCGTACATCTATTTCGATGACTCCCACTTGTGTTCGTGTTTCCAGACACGGTCAACTTAGGACGTTTTGAATTCACCCTGCAAACAATTAAATTGTCATTGTTTATACAGAACGAAGTTGCGTACTGTTTGTGTCTTAGGAAGAGCTTTCCACTGCATTTCTCTTACTGGTATGAAAGGTTCCTCTTCTACCAGATGAATTGTATCCTCATCTAAATTTGGGGCAGCATCATTTCCTGTCGCAACCAAACAGAGGAAACTTTTTTTTTTAAAACGCAGTGTAAATGGAAAGCTATTTGTTTAAATTTGCGCTTTCATCGTCCTTATTAATCTATCTGCTGCAGCCCATTATGTTATTACATTGCACTTTATTGCGATGGAGTACTTGAACCACTGTGACATTTTTGTTCTGTATGGCAGTTTCACCGCCCGTCTACTTCACATTTCATAACGGTGTTTGCTGCGGGTTTCACTTACTTTGCAGCTGTGTTTTTCTGGCATAGATTCAGTCTTCTCTCACCAAACGTGTATCGCTCGATGCTTGTGCTGTCTCTGCCTTTATGTGTGTCATCATCGTGTTCCTTGTCCCTTTGGATTCTGGGACTTGTGGTTCCAATGTTCAAGTTTGTGCTTGGTTCAACTCTCTTAGCTCATTCAATCCTCTTGTTGTACAATGGAACTTTAGAATTAGATACGCTTCTTTTTTAGCCAGCATATTTTCTAAATTGTCTCCGCATGGGGGCAATTTAATACCGGATAGTACAGTCCATTGAAAGTCTCTTTCTGAATGTTGTTTGTCAACAAAATGTTGCACCATTGGGGCGGTCAGTACTTGATTTTTGATGCGCGATCTATGTTGTACGATTCGCTGGTTCACCTGTTGGGTCGTTTTGCCAATGTATATTTGAGAACATGGGCATTTGATTGCATAAATGGTATTCCTAGTTTTACAGTTAGTGAACTCCTTGTGTGTCCATTTAATGCCGTCATGTATAAACGCATGGCCCTCAATTGTCGTACCACAGACGGAGCAGTTCCCACATTTTCTGTGACCTTGAACGGGGGGTAACTTCCACTGCGTGCGCAAATCACTGACTGGCGTTGGTGTTCGTTCCAAGTCGGCTCTGATTATTTTTTGCCCAATCTTTTTATTTTTACGCATGGCAAATAGAGGTTTTTCCATCTGGAGGTCTAATCCGGTTAAAAGGTGCCAATTTGATAGGATGATCTTCTTGTATTTATTGGTATGTGGACCAAACGTGGATGCACACACCAGTATCTCCATAGGAGGTTTCAATCTTTTGATTAGCAGGGTGTCTCGTGGTGTATACCAAGCTCTTTTGACAGCGTGTTTCAACAATTTTTGGGGATAACCTCGATCTCTTAATTGGTCGTTAAAGATGGACGCATTAACCATAAAATCTTCTTTGCGCGCGCAATTGCGCCTTATTCTTAGTAGCTGTCTGTATGGTAAATTGTTTTTCAGATTTTTGGGATGGGAGCTCCGATAGTGTTAGATGGTATTTCTGTCAGTGGACTTCCGATGTAGTGTTGTAGTTAGTTTCTGATTATCTTCAAATACTTCCACGTCATGAAATGTCAATACTGATCGACTTTTTGTCATGGTAAATTAGATATCTGGATGTCTTGCGTTTAGCCATTCATGGAATTGTGTTAGTCGCTCTTCAGGGCCACTCCACACGCACCAGACGTCGTCAATGTACCTGTGCCACTGTGTGATACAGTCGCAAAATGGATTATCGTTGTCGATAAATTTTTATTCAAACAGGGCCATGAACAATATGGCCATTTCAGGTGCGAAAGGACACACCATTGCTGAGCCCTTTACCTGCATATAGAACATGTTCTCAAACCTGAAATAATTACGCTTCAATGCAATTCGAGCCAGATCTAAGATGAAAGCTGTCGGGACTTGGTGTGGTCTTGTACGTGTTTCAATATAAAACTCCATGGCTTCTAGCGCTTCGTTCTGGGGGATTTGTGTATAAAGTGACGTTACGTCGAAGGACACTAGCCACTGCAAATTACTGTTGAGCGATTGACCTTCAATTTTATTCAAGAAGTCAGTAGTGTCTCGCAAATATGAGGGTACTTGGTTGATGAACTGCTTCAAGAAAATGTCAACATATTCGGCCACTGGCTCTAATATTTATTCACACCCGGAGACAATCGGTCTCCCGGGCGCGTCTGTCATGTTTTTGTGGATTTTGGGTAGGAAGTAAATGACCGGGATACCCGGATTTGTTTTGTTCAAGTAGTATACTCCTTCGGTCCCAGGATTCCTTTGTCCAGGCCCAATTTGAGTTTTTCTTTTATCTCTTCCTCGATAAGGCGGGTGGGATCTTCACTCAGCAATCTGTAACATTCTTTGTTCAAACTTTGTTTATTCGCTTCTGCTATATACAGGTTTCTGGCCCACACTACAAGTGCTCCCCCCTTGTCGGCGGGTTTTATAATCACCGATTCTTCATTCTGTCAGTTCTAAATCGCCTCGTGCTGTTGTTTCGATATGTTCATTTGAACATATTGTTTTTGTTTTTCAAGATGGTTAATTGAAGACATGACTGCTTGTTCAAACGCGATCACTTGTTTCGGCATCAGGTATGGTGGAGGGGTAAACGTAGATTTTTTGGTTAGGCCTGAGGCTTCTTTGTTTCCTTGGTATTCTTTTCCTGCAAAAAACACCTTCAATCGAATCTTTCGAAAGAGATCCAATGTTTCTATTTTCAAATTCGCAAAGTCAGTCCGTATTGAGGGGTCAAATTTTATTCCCAACTCCAGAACGGATTTTTCGACTTGAGTTAGTACTCTTGATGATAAACTGACTATGAACGTGGTATTCAACTCTTGTAATAGTTCTCTTTTTTATGAACATATTATTTTGAAAGCAAAGTATTATCAAACTTGCTTTTAAGCTTCTGCAATTATTTGCATCAAATCGCAGAGCATTTTGGGAGCAGTATACATAGCCTCATAGTGCTAAACTTTGGAAGTGTGTATACACTTTTTTTTCTACAGAAACTGTCAGTAGTGCAGTCTGAGTTTACAACATTTATTTGGAATAGTCACTCTAACTAATAATAATGACTGCATCAATGTTGTACAAGTTTGAAGGTCTTTAACATATGGAGACAAATATTAACTCGGCAGCAGACACTTCTGATAAGCATACTTGGGTCAGGCGTGTTTCAGAGCTGCACGCTTTTGTATACTGGAGCCACTGACAGTTGTGCACTCAGAAGTTACAACATTTACTTAGAGTGCGCGCCCGAGTAATAAAGGCATTCAATTAATGAGCCATCAATACAGGTTTGAACAGCATTAACATATGGGCAAACATATTACGTTAACTGCAGACAGAGCCCTTCTCTGACCCATTATGTGGTACTGCTAACTGGCAACCATAGGGTTTGTGCTGCTGGGTGTTGGGCCTACTTGTGCCATGGACACAATACACATGAAAACTTGTTGCCCTTGACCTCAAACAATATGTGCTGTGCGTCGGGCTATAGGAATTACACATCCCTGGCGGTGCATAGTCAGCTTTCCAATATAGTGCTCGCAACTCAGAAAAGATTCTTACCATAAAGTTTTCTGTATAAGGTGCTGAAGCTCTTTGGTTGCAGACACCACAATACTTTTCAATAGACTGTAAATGTAAAAAAGATGCATATTTGGGAATCATAATAGCAATGCTAACCATTGAAAAGGTAGTTTGCAAATTATTGACATGTTGCAAGTGTTTTAAAATGAAAGTAATGGGGCTGTAACAACAATTCAAAAGAAAAGTTATAGTTTGTATTAGAATTGGGGTAAAAAACAATCATAGGTTTCAGAGCAACCGTGTAAAACCATAGTAGTGGTGAGACAAAATGATATGCAAATAGCAATATCGTTCTGACGGGCACTATAGATTCGTCTGGTAGATATTCATAAATGTTATCCTTGAAAACCCTCTTTGGTATTTACGAGTATTTTAAAGAAGTTGCATCAAGCAAAAAAAACGGTCGCAAACGGGCAGATTCTCAGAATGTTTCCATTGTGACCGGCATTTTTGCATTTGGGATGCATCATCCCAAATGCAAAAATCGCAATTAAGGAATCTCAAAATTGAGATTCCTTGAATTGCAATTGCATTTAAGCAGCCGCGGTTCGTGCAGGGCGTTACGCAGGGCGGTGACGTCAGGCAGAGGAGGGGCAGGGAGGGGGGTTGTAAAATGCGGGATATAGACAATGTCAGGTAAGTACCGAATAAAAAAAACGAATTTCGTTACCCATGCTGCTTCGCCAAATGTGATGCAGCGCGGGCAACAAAATTCATTATTTTTTCCGGTACTTACATGACATCGTCCATATCCCGCATTTTACAACCCCACACCCTGCCCCTCCTCTGCCTGACGTCACCGCCCGGCGTAACGTCCTGCACGAGCCGTGGCTGCCAATTACATTAGTTTAGACTTACAAGTAATTGAAAACGAATACAGGCTTGGGAGTGTCACTTGACGCAGTAATAAATATTAAAACTAATGGGAGAATTAGGAGGGAGCAAATACGATGAACCTGAGAGCATATATTTCAGAAAAATAAAGCAAAGCAGAGATGGGAGGGCCACATGATGGATTAAAAAAAATAATAGTATTATGAACGCACAATGTATAAGAATACAGGCTAAAGCACATGACAGCTAAAAAACACGAAACCGAAATTTATGTACGCAGAATTTATAAAAATACAGGTCTGGAGGACTTCGTGACACAGAAAGAAACATTTATACTATATGCTGCAAAAACGGCCCTGTAACAAAATCGGCCCCCAGGGGCCCAAAACCGGCCCCCACCCTTGCGGCTCACCGAGGGATTGCCTGTGCCCGCAATGGCCAGTCCAGGCCTGCCTGGGACGGCCTCGTGACTCAGAAAAAAAATATCATCATGGACGCACAATTAATAATGATAGAGGCCTAAGCACATGGCGTAGTATAGAAATACGACACAGAAATTTATGTACGCAGAATTTATAAAAATACAGGTCTGGAGGACTTCGTGACACAGAAAGAAACATTTATACTATGTACATACAAAATCATTGAGGGGTAGGAGGGGCACGTGATGCAGAAAAGAATACCATCATGAACATACAATAAAAAGAACACATTGTAAAGCAGGTGACACACTTCAAAAATAGGATACAGAAATTCATGGAAGCTCAATTTATAAAAAAAGGTATGGGAGGGCTCCGTAAGACAGAAGGAAATATTAGGATCAACAAAGGAAGATCAATAAGAATGGAGGCCTGGGACCAGGACCGGACTAGGAACCAAAACCGGTCCTGGCAGAGTGCTCGGCCACCCCCCAGCCCCTCCCCCGGGAGGGGGGTTTGGGGGTGCGATCGAGCTCTTTGCCGGGCCCGGTTTTCGGGCGATTTTGTTACAGGGACGATTTTGCAGCTATGCTGCAAAAACGGCCCTGTAACAAAATCAGCCCCCAGGAGCCCAAAACCGCCCCCTACCCTTGCGGCGCACCGGGGGATTGCCTGTGCCCACAATGGCCAGTCCAGGCCTGCCTGGGACGGCTTGTGACGCAGGAAAAAAAATAACATCATGGGTGCACAATTAATAACGATAGATGCCTAAGCACATGGCGTAGTACAGAAATACGATACAGAAATTTATGGATGCATAATTTATAAAATTAGAGGTGTATAGGACCTTGTGACGCAGATAGAAACTTTTATACTATGTGCATACAATTTAAAACCATTGAGGGGTAGGAGGGCCATATGATGGAGAAACAAATAGCATGGTGCGTATACAATTTACAGCGGAGTCAGATGTTGTAACAGCTTCTCTTACCTTTGCTTCTGTCGTTTTTTGTCGTGTCTTCTAAGACTACGGTTTCGCTGGGTCTGGGGTGTTTTGGGTGCGGGCGCCGCCGCCTCAGCGCCTATGGTATTGTGGCTGGGCGGCAGCAGTAGTGATACCACGTCGAATGTCAGGAGTCCTCCGCTCGAGCTGTGAGTTTGTAGTGAAATCAATGACGACACTCTGTCTGTCACTGCAGCACAAGCAGGCAAAAGAGAGTGTGCTCACGTCAGTGTTCGGATTATATGGGAACCGCGGGGCTGAGAAAACCAAGCCCAGGACCATCATTGGTAGCGTTTTCGCGGTATAGAAGAATGATGGCTGTGGGGGACATCTCATTGGCTAATGTATTGGTTTCCAGGCTTAGTGATAGCAAGCATGCTAGGTGGTGGCATGTGGGGAGTGTGGGCGGGCGTGCACCGCGCATGTGCAAGTGTGAGTGTGTGCACCAACAATTAACAACAGAGAGAGATGGGGCGGTGTTATCATCTGCGCAGAGGCAGGCCCACAATCGGATCTTCAATGAGTGACCACTTCTAATCATTCTCCTTAGCGCGCCCTGAGCTCTGATTTGTCAGTGAGACGGTGATTGCAACATACTTTGTACTGTTAATCATACTCAGCGTGCACCCGCGCATACAGTACGAATATGGGTTGACGTTACGCGTCGCATCAAAGCTTCCGTGTGAGGTCATGTACGGCGCCCTGTACGCGAAAGGCGCCAATGTTTCTACATGGGTAAAAACATATATTTATGTATTTAATGTACATACTAAGGGAAGATATTATTTGGGATAACTATGAACATTTTTTTTACAGTTTTAACAATCATATATTACTTTTAAAAACAATTACACAGATCGCGGTAGAACATCATGCGTACTGGTATCGAAACAGCTGCGTAAGCGCATATAGCCGAGATACCCGCCACCCCCTCTCAACACAATCCCCAAAAGGAGTGAAACCGGAAACAGTTCTTGAAGTTTTTGGAAGTGGGATGGAGTGACCATCCCGGCCGTATTTATTAAAACAAAATTAAAACATTAAACGTTTCATGTTATGTACAATTTCATTACCATATTGCGATGTTTGGCTAACCTTAACAGATTCTCTAATACAGAGGTTCTCCTAGCCGAACTAGCAACCTACAAAACATTTCTTGACATATTGAAATTGTACAACCTAACGTTTAAGGGCCAACGGCAAGGTCATAACCGGTGTCAAGATCCCTAACCGGACTTACCCCTCCCACTTGGGATGGGCGACAGCACGGAGGCGTACCTCAAGTGCAACTACTACCAATTTCCCTTGACTTGACGGGGGCACCTAAAACTCGACGCCAGTTAAAGGTCGTTCGAATACTCGTGTGAGGTATCTAGAAGGTATCGTGGCCCTTATCCCAACCCCACACAACTTACCGCATCTGCCGTCGCAGATGTCACTGGCCCCGGGAAATTCCCCAGGAGGGGGCTGTAACCCCTCCTACAAAGGAAGGGGCCTTGACCGCCTTTCCTTTACTTCCGGCGACCCATCCTTAGAAGGGACCGCCTCCCCATTGAGGGGCCAATGGCCACCTCTCCCGAGCGCTCCCATCCGTGTTGGGTGACGCCCACTCATAGGGATCTACTAATTAGTGCTCACCGATCATGACCTTACCGCCACAGGCCCGGATAGTTGACCGGCTATCCGGGCCCCCCACCAAAACTCCTAGCTAAAGGTCATGTTCCAACGTTTTTAACCATGCTAAGAAGTCTCCTATGAGTAACTCATTTCCCACCCGAGACAAATGCACACCATCCCCCATATACATACTGTCATCATTAATACAACCGTGCGAGATAGAATGCAATGTCCTGGAACGGAACAACCTACTCATTTTGTTATTAAGTTTCCTAACAGAATGGTTCAAAGCAGGGATCGAAATAGCCCCCCGCCACACTTTTCGTGGGATCATATGAGACCACGCAATTATGCACCCCGGAACTTTCCTCGCCAACCAACTTACGGTGGAAAGCATTGCCTCCAGGAGAAGTCGTCTACCGGTGGTGACCAAATCATTGCCTCCTAAATGTACTATGACTATAGACGGCGGTGACCTCATCCGCCCTAACAAACCCTCAAAGTAAGCTTGAAACTGGTCAATACAGAGACCGCCCCTTCCGTAGAAGGACATCCTGTACCCGTATTCCCCAGCTACGTGAATCATGTCACCTGCTTTGAATACGTCTGCGGCACGCCTCACGTATGAGTGGCCCACGACCCACACCTCCTTTCTCACAGCCGGTGATGTCTGACCGCTGGCCCGGTGTTGGGTCGCCTGCATAGTCCGCCCCGCCTCGAAGGCTTGCGTAACTGAAAACCAAACAAAAGACAAGAAGCGTGAGTACATTGTTACAGCTTCACAACATGTGCAACCGCACATACCTCTTATAACAATTGGAGGACCAACGCCCCACTCGTTTTACTTGTTCCACATTAAGACCCCTGGCTGCAGCTTCAGTGGCAGCCCCTATCCGAAAGGAGTGGGTCCCAAACTCACCCGGGTCCAAGCCTGCTGCGGTAATTGACATCGCGAGCACCCGCTGAAACTGAAACTTTGTCAGTGGGGTGGCGTCCGCGTGTCTCAACATTGTCCCCCCCCATGATGCCACCCTTTGTGCTAGGTAATCCTCTAAACACCTCACCGGACACATGGAGGACCCTGGAATCCTGCGAATGACTATGCAGTCTCCCACCCCACTTTGATCGGTTTTCGACTTGACAAAGGATACCGTCATAGTCTCGCCCCTGATCTGAACGTGTTCCCGGCACAAACCCCCCGCCACATCCCGCTTGCTCCTTGCCACCAGCTCACTTATCCTCATAGCCCCGTGAAATGCAAGCGTAAAAGCGGCTCGGAACAAACAGGCCTCGAACTGAGACGAGCATATGTCGGGGAGTGTGGCCAGCAACTGGGACAACCTATCCAGACCTATCGGGCGCCTCTCATCTACTCTGCGACCCTCAAGGCGTTGCCACCCACGCAGCGCTTTCTGTACGGCAAAAGACGCTGTCGGGTCCTGGATATTATGAGCCCTGGCAACAAAGGAGATGGCAGCACGATGCCTCTGGGCTGTAGCCACCGACTTCCCAGCCTTACGCAAGGACATCAGAAAATGTACTACCCAATCCTCATGCCCCCAAAGTCCCCCTCTCTCAGTCCCCAAAAAGGCCAAATAAGCCCGAAACGCCCCTTCGTATGCCTTCCTCGTCCTTGGTGCTAGACTCTCTCCCACGAGGTAACGAAGTTCGGGGCACCGAGAGACCAGAGAGCTTCGGGAAAGGGTGCTGGCTCGGGGTCCGCTGAGGGAAGGAAACCCGAGAAAGCCTGCATTTGAAAACGAGACAGTGCATCAGCAGCCTGATTCATCACCCCCGGGACATGTTTTGCTCTGAATACCACGTTCAGTTGCATACACAGTAAGACAATTTCTTTAAGCAGCCTCAAAATCATTTTACAACGTGCTGCCTGACTATTAATGCATTCTACAACGGTCATATTGTCAGACCAAAATATGACAGAATGATTTTCGAAACCATCGGGCCAGGATCTGAGGGCCACCAAAATAGGAAACAGCTCAAGGAAAGCAATATTACTCGTCAGCCCCTCATCGTGCCACCATGTTGGCCACTTTTGTGCCGACCATTTTGTGCCGAAGATGGCGCCGAAACCCATGCTTCCCGCTGAATCCGTCCATAGACCCAGCTCTTCAGAGGACAAGGCCGGTTTGTTCCAGACGACTCGACCATTGAAATCCGCCAAGAATGCTAACCAAATACGCATGTCTTGGCGGACCTCGGCCGATAACCTCGTGCGATGGTGACCCTCCTTTAGGCCGACCATCGCCTGTGCAATCGAACGGGAGAAGGGGCGGGCCATCGGGATCACCCTTAAGGCAAAATTCAACTTCCCCACCAATTGCTGCAATTGATGCAGCGTAACTTTAGATGCAGTGATACACATTTGCAGGGCTGTCTTGAATTTCGATACTTTGGAAGCTGGTAAACGAAAACAACCCTCACTAGAGTCCAACTCGATCCCGAGGAACTCGAGGCAAGTCGTGGGACCCACAGTTTTACCTGGTGCCAACGGCACGCCAAATTGATTCATTAAAACACAAAATTCAGTCAAGGCCCGGGCACATTCATCATCCCCAGCGGCCCCAAGGAACAGAAAGTCATCGAGGTAATGCATCACATTCCGAAAACCTGTTTTCTTCGTGTAAACCCATTGCAGAAAACTACTGAATTTCTCGAAATAAGCACAAGATATCGAGCACCCCATTGGCATACACCTGTCCATGTAATACAAACCTTGAAACATGAATCCCAACAAACGTTGGTCATCCGGGTATACCGGGAGCAAACGGAACGCTGACTCGATATCTGATTTCGCCATCAGCGTCCCGGGCCCCAGGCGATTCAAAATGGCTACGGCCTCATCGAATGATGCGTACCGCACCGAACACATTTCTGGATTAATTGCATCGTTTACAGAAAGGCCATGAGGGGCTGATAAATTGTGAATCAATCGAAACTCACCCGGGTCCTTCTTGGGGACCACCCCTAAAGGAGAACAAACAAAGTTCGGTACCGGGGGGACAGGAAACGGGCCGGCAACCCGACCTCGGGTAACCTCTTTCCGGATCTTATCCTGTACTACAGTAGTATGCTGCAAGACGGAAAGTTGATTTTTGCACGTCCCGACACCCTGAAAGCTACCCACCGGGATGCGGAAACCATATGAAAAACCGTTTCGTAGCACCCCAGCAGAAGTACGATCTGGGTATTCGCTGAGCCAGGGAATCATCGCCAGGGTATCAATCGGGGTTGGTAAAGGCGCCCCTCGGACTAAATTAGACCTGTTTAGCGCCTCCTCTACCCCCATTTTCACCCGATTTGGCTCTGCACGAGGACTCAGGATGGGGTGCCCCACAACCACTACATTCGTGTTTGAACTTACAAGATCCCGGGGGCCTAGTACATTTGCTTCTGTTGAAATTGAAACAGAACCCCCTCTTCCCTGTATTGCCGGCGGGTCTCGGGTAATCGTCTGTACCCGTACCCGACCGAAAGGGCGTCCCCCCATTTTGGCGGGAGGACTCACTAACCGCACTCCCCACCAATGGCACTTTCAACATTCCCGACTCTTTCATCTTATTCCATGTTAAAGAATCGTAACAGTCCCAGGTTAAACTTTTGTTATGCTCCATCGCTTTCCTGAAAAGGTTGTCATAACAGAACCATTGGTTACCTTGGTGTGATGTCGAGTACCCCATAATTCGTGACTGATATACTGGAAATTCAGGGAGCAAATCAGGCCTACGTTCCCCCAAAATTGCCGTGAAAATTCCCCAAGCATTACCCCAGTTACCAATATTTTCATTCACTTTAAAGGCGGCCATTTTTGCGCGCCAAACACTCGGATGCATCAGATCCTTTTGACCCTTAACAGTTTCGACCTCATAGTGATCAACGAGCAGGGAGAAAATGTTAACGTATTCCCCCGCCCAAATCTTTTCCTTTATTGGCAAAGGAACATGTTGCCCCAATCTTTCTCTACGAGAAGGTGTTGACTCATCCCTTGCAATCGGCAATGGCCGCTTACCTGCCCCGGACGCTGCTTCCGTCCCTCGTGGCTTGTCTATCGCCGCATCCGGCGCGGGCACCTTGGCTGTATCACGTTTCTCGCGCAACTGCTTTATGAGAGCTTGCGCTTCGGTAGCCATGGCGCCCCCATTACTGTCCCCCAACCATGCTGCTAACTGCGCCGCCAACTCGGGAGGCATATCTCCGGCAGACGTCGGGGTGACTATCACGGGAATCGGATTCCCCTCATCCGGTACCGGGGCCGGTACCGGGGCTGGCGCCTCGAGCGGAGAACAGGGAACCGGGACGTCTCCCCCGACCGGCCCCCTTCTCGGCCTCTTTGGCTTCCCTCCGGCCGGTGGACGCCCCGATCCCTCCTCGCCGTCTCGCTCCGCCAACCGCTTCTTAATTTCGGACATGTCCTTCATGAGTGCCCGAACCAACTGGTCAGTCGACATTCTCTTTGCTCCTTTCTTGGGCATCCTTTCGACGAAGTATCTAAAAGACAAAGAGAGAGATTAAAACGCTCAAAATTGGCTCTTCGTTCTGTCCCGAGCTCACGTGCAGCGAGGAGGTGCAGCTTCAGAGCACAAGAACAAGAGGATGTCTTCTGGTCTTGCGTCCCTTTTTATCCGTCTTCAGGGCGGGCGTATACCCGCCCCTGCCTGCCCCTGAGGGCGTGGCTGGCTGCGTCGGTGTCTAGGCCAGCCCACTCTAGGGCGGGAACGAGCGCGCCCCAGCTACGCCGCTTCGGGCATACCAGCTGAGACGCGCCTCCCGCCCAAAATGGCTTCCCGGGGGGATCGAGGCACTCGGCCATAAGTTCGGGGGGACCGATTCGGTCGCCCCTTTCCATCATAACTGTATGCAAAGTCATGTGACTTTAAAAGGAGAGATTTGATTGGTTCATATCTTTTCCTATTGCAACTGTTGAAAGTTCCGTCCTATTATAATCATTCGACTTTGACTTTCTAAGAAGAAGCATTTCTTCTGGGAATTTTTTCAAATAGAAGGAAGATCATCATAATAAGAGCAATGGACCCATTTTCCAGCAGTTCTTCAGAGTGAGGTTTTATTCCTGAAGAACCTCCAAAGAAGAGGAAAGAAACTCTAATTTGGCAATTTTTTACTTTTCCAGAAGGGCAAAAAAAGGTTAATGCTCCAAAAGTAACCTGTAAAATTTGCCAAACAACTCTTTCAAGGGGTGATCCATCTAAAAAATACTCCTTTGGCACAGCAAATATGGTGTGACATGTGAAGAACTTGCACCCCAATAACTTTGCTTGAGCTGCAACACGGAGGTTGCAGGAGAAGTGGAGAACCCACCTGCTTCTGCACCAAGCACATCCACTACTGCAGCAGAATTTTCAGCAAGCAGTCCACATCCACAAATTGATCCTGATTTTGCTGATGTTAAAATTCTATGCATTCATTGTGATAGACTTTTGTGTTATAGGCAACAGTCTATTGATCTGATGAAACGCAGGATGCAGGAGCATCGCTGTCCTCTACATTAGTTTTTTTTTGTCATTCCTTTGTTCCTGTTTGATACTTTTTGGGTTCCAGTTCAATTTTTTGGGGGTTAAAAAAAAAACTTGTTGACAGAACACAAAAAAAATTGAAAAGTAAAAACTGAAAAAACCCCAGTTCTTTTTAGTACTACCTTCACTGGTTAAACAAAAAACTATATTTCTATGTTAGTGTGTATAATGTGTAGTCCATAAATGAATCAATGAATATATTACTAGTGTATGGAGAATGTGAAAGTGCAGAACTATAAGGAAGTGCTACAGCATAAATCTATAAGGTGTTTACCTATAGTATACTGTAGTATGTTCGAAGCACTTGAATGTAACATATGTACATAAATATGTTACAAGTCTATGCTTCAATTTCCGCTGCTGGTGAAACTGCCTGGGTGAATTTGTATGTGTTAGGGGCGGATTTACAATCCCCTTGTGCCTCTTTTACACTGCTGTTGCATCACTTTTGTGACACAGCGGTGGTGCAAAAGATTTGCCATGGTGTGTTGTATTAAGAATGTGATGCCTCTGGTGGGTGCATTACATTGTAAAGCCCTGCGCCAGAAGGAGGCTTTCCTGTGCAGGAGGGGGTGCAGCAACTCCTCCTAAAAGTGACTTAGTGAAATGTATAACATTTCATTCAGTCACTTTTGAGCTTATGCTGTGTCAAAACCTTGCATATGCTTGAAGCAGGTGTAAGGATTGATACATCATTGTGAGCATACGGCCCAAGAGCATTGCTGGAGTTGTGTTATGCTTGCAACAGAAGTCAAGCAATAATTAATCCAAAAAATATTTTGCAATTTAGATTTGTTAGTATTTTATAATAAGAATATGAAATATAATCTATAAAATAAATATAAATATTTATATTAAAAAAATAAGAAATTAGTATAAAAAGAAAGACATGATAATTAATACATTTATAAATTATTATTTACAAAACCTTTGAATTTCACTGAAAAAAACATAGGTTTCAGGCACGTTATAGTTAGGAATTAGCATTTAAAAAAACCTTAGAAATTCACTGAAAAAACCATAGGTTTCAGCCATGTTATAGTTAGGAATTAGCATTTAAAAAACCTTAGAAATGCACTAAAAAAACATAGGTTTCACCCATGTTATAGTTAGCTGGACATTTCTCTCATACAAAACCATTGAAATTCCTCCGTTATAGTTAGTTCAGCTAACTATAACTCGCGTGCCCAAAATGCACCACAGATGACGTCACATAGTACATCACTCATGACATGGTCAGTGACATCACTCATGATGTCACTGATGACATCTCAAATGACATCACCGATGACATCACTGATGACATCATCCTTGTGAAAGAGTGGCAGACCTCCTCTCAGCATAATATAACCCTTGATACAGACATTCAAAAATAGAAACTAAAATTTGCAAAAAATGGAGATACCAATACCAGTTACAACAACCTATTCAGTAATTCCGAAATCTACATACATATCCACTCATTCACCAACAGTTATATATAGTCACTCATACATGTAGTCACTCTTCATATGTTCTCATACACCTATACATCCTGTTACACACCGACACTCATCCATAGAGTTACTCACACACATACTCACACATGCAAATAAACTTTCAAACATCCATTTGCTTGCATATATAGCTATACATACACCACTACACTTATTTGAACAGAAATATACACATACTAACTCTCTTAAAAAATCACTTATAGAAACACATAGTTAGTTATACAGGAACTGTTCTAATCTCTCAATCTCAGATATACTCAGTTATATACACCAATACTCACATATATTAGTTTAAAACATATGTACTTAGTCATAAAGACAGTATTGAGACCGTCATTCACTCACTAACACACCTATACACACACTCATCCACCCATACAGTCCTGCACACATGCTGTCTTCAAAACACATATAAACAATGAGTTTCTCATTCATGCATCTATGGGGTAAGTAATATCCCCCACCGAAACATATAGACACTGATACACTTATACTGATAATCAAAAAAACAACAAATAAGCTATGTAGACACTCATGTAGCTACTCACCAACCTATGCAGCCACTTATTCAAAAAATTTGTAAGACTGGTACAAATATTTACATATTTAAAGATCACTCACTAACCCATGTATTCACTAAGGTACAATTAATCAGTCAGTTATACAATCCGTTTTAGAAAAAAACATCCATTTAGACACTTATTTACCAATTTATTCTTTCATCAACTTTTAGATATACATATATGAAAAATATTTATTTTTCAGAAAGACACACATTCACTGGATGATGTCATCAGTGATTTCATTTGAGATGTCACCAGTGATGTCATGAGTGATGTCACTGACCATGTCATGAGTGGTGTAATATGTGACGTCATCAGTAGTGCATTGCGGGCGCGCGAGATATAGTTAGCTGAACTAACTATAACGGAGGAATTTCAATGGTTTTGTATGAGAGAAATGTCCAGCTAACTATAACATGGGTGAAACCTATGTTTTTTTCAATGCATTTCTGAGGTTTTTTAAATGCTAATTCCTAACTATAACATGGCTGAAACCTATGATTTTTTCAGTGAATTTCCAAGGTTTTTTAAATGTTAATTTTTAACTATAACGTGCCTGAAACCTATGGTTTTTTTCAGTGATATATATATATATATATATATATAGTGGTATAAGCTCCGGGGTCCCCGAACGTGGGCGGGGATTATTCACTGCTTATGACTTTGATGAGTATACCCCTGGAAGAGAGCTAGGATTACAGGTAAGTAACTTATCCTTTTTGTTGTTCTGGTGATATGGTGCCTCCTTGTTAAACATATGCAGAACCAACAGTTGATGGACAGAATGCAGAACAATGTCATACATTCACCCCATTACAGAGATCTGGGCCTAAATCCATAGTTTTTTTGCACTCCACACCACCCCAGTTTAGACATGGCCATATGCAAATAAGCCTTGACCCTGTGCCTCATTATTATTATTATTATTATTGAATTTTATACCGCGCACGGTTACCCTGAGGCATCCCAGCGCCTATAGAGACCAAGAGCAGACTGCTAATAGAGAACAGGGGAGCTACCATTATTCTGGAAAAAGATACGTTTTCAGATGTTTTCGGAATCTGAGAAGGTTTGGTTCAGAGCGCAGCGAGAATGGGAGGGAGTTCCAGGCGCGCGCTGTATGGAAAGAGAAACTCCGGCCCCCTGAGCGGGCTCTCCTGATTCTCTTTGTCTGAAGGAAATGTTTGTTGACAGAGCGTAAGGCTCTTGTGGGCTTATATGGACAAATCATGTCCTTCAGAATAGCTGGTCCTTTACCCTGTATGCTCTTGTGGGCAATGCACAGGGCCTTAAAGGTGACTCTCTCTTTGACAGGGAGCCAATGAAGTGCTTTTAAAGCAGGCCTGGCTGACTGTCTGGCCGGAACGTTCCGCAGCAGCCTTGCTGCTGCGTTCTGCACTTGTTGTAGGATCTTAAACGTTAATTCTGGCGCTCCAAGAAAGAGCGCATTACTGTAGTCCAGGCGTGAGATGATTAAGCCTTGGACTAACAGCTTCCGGGAGAGTTCTGGTAGCAGAGGGAGAACCTTGCGGGCCGACCGGAGCATTCCATAGCACACGCCCGCGGTCTTTTTGGCGTGTGTCCTAAAGGACAAATCCGGCTCCAGCCAGACCCCCAGGCTCTTAATCTCCTTTTTAGGATCGGGCGGGGTGCCCATGCAGTTGGGCCAGCTGCTTGGCGAGAGGGCAAAACTTGACTGGCCCAAGATCATCAGCTCGGTTTTTGATCCGTTCAATTTGAGCGATGACCTGGACATCCAATCAAACACCTCTCTCAAGCAAGCATGAAGCGTCTCAGGCTGTTTCTCCAGCTGTGTAAGACTCACCACTAGCTGGGTGTCATCCGCATAGCTTATGGTCTTAAAGCCAAACGGAGACACCACACCTTCCAAGGGTGCCATATACACGTTAAATAACGTGGGGCTCAGGGATGAGCCCTGTGGCACCCCGCAATGAAGTGGGAGAGGAGGGGATTTTGCGTTTCCTTCCCTGCCTTCCTGCCTCATGGGAACAGTCCAGCCCGAACTGCCAAGCCATGTCTTCCCTGGACCGGAATCAAGCATCCTAGGACTGGTTTCTGGCTATCAGCCGTCTTCAGCAGGGATAGCTTGACTCCAGTGGTGTGGAGAGCACGGGACTCACATCTGAGCATACCCTTCCCACTCGGGGTGACAAATGCAAAACCAACAGTTGATGGACAGAATGCAGTACAATGTCATACATTCACCCTCGAACAGAGATCTGGGCCTAAATCCATCGTTTTTTTGCACTCCACACCCCCCAGTTCAGACATGGCCATATGCAAATCCGCCTTGACCCTGTGCCTCATGGGAACAGTCCAGCCGAACTGCCAAGCCATGTCTTCCCTGGACCGGAATCAAGCATTCTAGGACCGGTTTCTGGCTATCAGCCGTCTTCAGCCAGGAAAGCTTGACTCCAGTGGTGTGGAGAGCACCGGACTCACGTCTGTGCATACCCTTCCCACTCGGGGTGACAAATGAAAAACCAAAAGTTGATGTGCAGAATGCAGAACAATGTCATACATTAACCCCACTACAGAGATCTGGGCCTAAATCCATCGTTTTTTTGCACTCCACACCACCGTAGTTATGACATGGCCATATGCATATCAGCCTTGACCCTGTGCCTCATGGTAACAGTCCACAAAAACAACAAGTGATGGACCGAATGTGGATCAATGTCACACATTCCCCCAGTCAAAAGATCTGGGCCCAAATCCATCGTTTTTTTGCACCATGGGAACAGTCCAGTCCGAACTACAAAAGCCATGTCCTTCCCAGAACGGAATCAAGCATCCGAGGACCGGACCGGTTTCGAGGTAACACCTCTCATCAGCCCGGCTAGCTTGACTCCAAGTGGTGTGGAGTGCCTGGGACCCACGTCTGGGCATCCCCAGCGCACTTAGGGCGGCAATTGCAAAAACAACAAGTGATGGACCGAATGTGGATCAATGTCACACATTCCCCCAGTCAAAAGATCTGGGCCCAAATCCATCGTTTTTTTGCACTCCACACCACCCTGGGTTAGACAATGGCGATATGCAAATCAGCTCTGACCCTGTTGCCCCATGGGAACAGTCCAGTCCGAACTACAAAAGCCATGTCCTTCCCAGAACGGAATCAAGCATCCGAGGACCGGACCGGTTTCGAGGTAACACCTCTCATCAGCCCGGCTAGCTTGACTCCAAGTGGTGTAGAGTGCCTGGGACCCACGTCTGGGCATCCCCAGCGCACTTAGGGCGGCAATTGCAAAAACAACAAGTGATGGACCGAATGTGGATCAATGTCACACATTCCCCCAGTCAAAAGATCTGGGCCCAAATCCATCGTTTTTTTGCACTCCACACACCAGTTGATGGACAGAATGCAGTACAATGTCATACATTCACCCTAGAACAGAGATCTGGGCCTAAATCCATCGTTTTTTTGCACTCCACACCCCCCAGTTCAGACATGGCCATATGCAAATCCGCCTTGACCCTGTGCCTCATGGTAACAGTCCAGCCTGAACTGCCAAGCCATGTCTTCCCTGGACCGGAATCAAGCATCCTAGGACTGGTTTCTGGCTATCAGCCGTCTTCAGCCAGGATACCTTGACTCCAGTGGTGTGGAGAGCACTGGACTCACGTCTGAGCATACCCTTCCCACTCGGGGTGTCAAATGCGAAACCAACAGTTGATGGACAGAATGCAGAACAATGTCATACATTCACCCCAGTACAGAGATCTAGGCCTAAATCCATCGGTTTTTTTGCACTCCACACCCCCCCAGTTCAGACATGGCCATATGCAAATCCGCCTTGACCCTGTGCCTCAAGGGAACAGTCCAGCCCGAACTGCCAAGCCATGTCTTCCCTGGACCGGAATGAAGCATTCTAGGACCAGTTTCTGGCTATCAGCCGTCTTCAGCCAGGATAGCTTGACTCCGGTGGTGTGGAGAGCATGGGACTCACGTCTGAGCATACCCTTCGCACTCGGGGTGACAAATGAAAAACCAAACGTTGATGGAATGCAGAACAATGTCATACATTCACCCCAGTAAAGAGATCTGGGCCTAAATCCATCATTGTTTGGCACTCCACACCACCCCAGTTCAGACATGGCCATATGCAAATCAGCCTTGACCCTGTGCCTCATGGGAACAGTCCATCCCGAACTGCCAAGCCATGTCTTCCCTGGACCGGAATCAAGCATCCTAGGACCAGTTCCTGGCTATCAGCAGTCTTCAGCCGGGATAGCTTGACTCCAGTGGTGTGGAGAGCACAGGACTCACGTCTGAGCATACCCTTCCCACGTATAAGAATCTGCACAGACATTTCATTGTATAGATGACATTGGATGTATTGCAATCACCGTTGTGTTTGAGAGAAATTGGTTTGCCTGAGTGTGGATGATGGATAACATTCCCCATCACGACATTATTGCAATGGATGCAATTAAAGCTTTTCCGCATTCCCTTAAATTGTTGTGTTGTTGGCATCTTGGTAGAAAGTATGTCTTTAATGTTTTTACTCTGGGTATAGGCAAAAAGAGGTTCTTCATTGAATAGCCCATTGAAATCAGGTTCACTTTTGAGCAAGTCCCATCTGGATTTGATGATTTTCTTTTTTGAATGTGATCTTGTTGAAAACTTGGACACAAACACACATAAATTATTTATTCACAACAACGTTACATAGAAAAGGTTACTTTGTGTCCACCAAAGCCATGGTGGGAATGGAAACCCTATAGGAGTCAGGAGATGCAGGAGAAAAACTTAATTAAATAATTGCTGGTGACCTACCAGGCCCCAGGGTCCATGGGGACTCTACATGAGGAAGGCAAAAATTAAAAATAAATACATGAAATAATTGCTGATGGCCCACCTAGCCCAGTAGGGTCTCTACGGGAGTCAGGCAAAAAAAATAAAATACATTGAGTAATTGCTGGTGGCTCACCAGGCCCCATGAGGACTCTATGACAGGCAGAAGGAGGCAGGCAAAAATTAAAAAAATACATTAAACAATTGCTGGTGGCCCACCACGCCCCCAGCACAAGGGGACTCTGGGAGGCAGGCACAAATCGTAAGACATACATCAAATAATTGCCTCTGGCCAACTGGGACCCTTGGGGACTCTGCAAGATGCAGAAAAAAATGACGGAAAAAAGTACATTAAATAATTACGGGTGGCCCAAAGGCCCCAGGGACCATGGGGACACTATGGGAAGCAGGCACACGAATTACAAATCCTTTAAAGAACAACAACACACTGTACTAGCAACAAGTACAAATAAATATATCAGGGAAAAGAAAGAAATGAACAAAAATGTCATAGGTCTCTTCTATCAGTGGTCCTAGGAAATGGCTTTTAAAAGTATAGTAAATGGATTGAAGCACACTGACTGCATTAAATAATGGAAGCTACCTGATCCAATAATGATCACTGAAGAAGAAGGTATGGAGGAAAAAGACAAAATGGCCACCAAACACACGCACTAACTGGCTCCACAAAATGGTGGTCCCTACATGGCCAGCAAAGAGTGAGGAAGAGGGAATAAAAACAAAAAATGCCCACCATGACCAGACACACACACACACACACTAAAATGCCAAAAATACTTCAAATAATAGCTGGTGCCCCAGGACCTATGGGGACTCTTTGGGAGGCAGGCAAAAGATTACATCAAATAATTGCTGGTGGTCCATCAGGGCCCATGGAACTCTACGGGAAACAGGGGGAGGCAGGCAAAAAAAAAAAAAAATACATTAAATAATTGCAGGTGGCCCATCGGGCCCAATAAGAAGCAGGCACATACCAAATCAAACAAATGATTGAAAACCAACAGCAGACTGTACTAAAACCAGCCACAAGCACAAATAAATATATCAGGAAAAAAGAAAAATATGAACAAAAATGTCATAGACCTCTTCTATCACTAGTCCTAGGAAATGGCTTTTAAAAGTGGAGTAAAGGAATGGAAGATTACATGGGCTGCACAAAATGCTGGAAGCTACCTCATCCACCACATGGCCACTGAAGAAGAAGGCTTGAAGGAAAAGAAAAAATGGCCACCAAAGACACACACACACACTGACTGATTCAACAAAGTGGTGGTTGCTGCATGGCCAGCAAAGAAGGATGCATGGCGATTAAAGACAAAATGGCCACCATGACCACATACACCAGCTACACAAAATGGCCACTGCTCCATGGTCAGCAAAGAAAGGGCATGGAGAACAAATAACCCATGCCAGCCAATGGCAGTCACACACACTGGCTACATAAAATGTCCACCCAAACATGGCCAGGAAAGAAACGGCTTGGAAAACAAAGAAGACACTTTTCCTATCCTGCCTGGTGCACCTTCATCCCGAGCAGAAAAAACATACTGTAGCATTGCAGGTAAAGGATTACAAAGATATATCATCAGCAACCGGCACATGCAGACAAAAAAATAACCTACTTTTTGCATTTTATCCATAGCAATCCACGACCCCTTACCAGCCGCAGCCTCTACAGATAAGAGCGGTGAGGCGGTGGGGCTGGGTGAGGGGGGATGTCAACGAACGATGACCAGGGCAAATTAATTCTTTATTTATTTTTACCTGGTCATCGTACATCGAAATCACCTTCACTCGGCCCTCCGCCCCACCGCTCCTACCTGTACGGGCCGCGGCTGCCTCTTACCCTTTTCAAAAGCCTATAGCACAGCAACACTGAAAATGTGAAACATAATAACATACATTAAAAATACACCCAAGGCCTTGTGCAAGGCAGATTACGTCCCATATAGTAAAACAACATCACAGTAAAATGGCAAGCAAATCAGAATAAAATTTAAAACGGAGTAAACCTACACAAAAAATGGAAAACATTTATATTTCATCTAACCCTAGGCCTCTACCCTCAAAAAAGTGTAACCATTTCTATATACCCTTTAAAAAGATTAATCCAATATGGGCCCCTTACTCCAGTCCAAACTAAAAATTAAAAAAACGCCAAAAAGGAAAAACAAATACTGGTGCATGTCCTCCCTCAAACAACAAACTTTTTTCCAGAAGTGCTACATTGGACTTACTTGATTTCTCCTAACAAGTTAAGAATCTAACGGTGTGGATATAGTAGGGATAGTAGACAAAGGCAGGGAGTGATACTTTTTCTCCAAAATCCAAATCAAAAGCGACGAAAGGCTGGACAGAACAAAGGGAGGACTGTTGAGGATAGGTAGAGAAACTTGCTACCATATGAAAAGAAGATGCACAGAAGGAACTAATCCCATTTCTTAAGATTTTTGTGACAAACAGGCAAATCATTATACAACTAAAGCAAACATGTCAGATTATTGTAACCAACAAAAAAAAGCCCCAACCTTTTTACAACAAATCTCTCCAGGGGAAGGCTAACACAGCTTCTACATTCAAAGAATTATTACGAACTACATTTCTTGATCTTGACAAAGAGAGCAAGGCAGCCCCTGGCCCTTGTCCACTTCAAAACTTCAAAAGCTTCTTTTAACAAATTTAGCAGCCATCCCAGTCAGAACACTCATCAACAACTCCATAACCACAGGAGTTTTCCCAGAAGACTCACAAAAGTCATACATATGGCCATTATTCAAAAAATAACCTGGACACTCAAGACCCCAACAACTACATACCTTTAAACAGACCTTTCCTAGGCAAACTTATCTTCAATGAATTGTGTTGGAAAGTGGGTTAATATTAGTAGAAAATATGAATCTACAACTGGCAATAAGGCCACAAACATGGTTTAGGGTTCATTATAGGTCTCAATAAATTATTCCCATGCTCAACTCTTGGTAGCTTGGCTGCGAGCAGGCAGGCTTAACTAAGGAGATAGGTATGTAAAGTATCTAAAAACACCAATCCTAAATAATTAAGACATAACACACAATAAAAATCCTGCACCAATTTATAACAATAGGAAATACTGTTATCTCTAAAATGACACCAAAACGACAATCATCCAGTGTAGGGAGCCGGAGATATGAATTTTTTACAGATTGAACACTTTCTAGCACTTAGAAACCTATTGTGCCACTCTGGACATCTGGTCGCTCTTGACCAGGACAAAGTCAAAGTTCAAACTGACCGCGACAGACCCCAGATTGGATACACTAAGTGGGAGGTCCCAGTCAAAAGTTTAAGTTCGCACTTAGAAACATTTCTAGAGCTTTTTCTTGCAGAGGGCCCTTATTGTTCTTCACCAGTTCGGATTCGGTGAGGGTTCGCCGGCTTGACTTTCAGGGAGCTCCCGGTCAAACCCTGGCAGTAGGACCAGGTTTGTCCTGCTGAAGTGCTCCGGGAGGGGCACTTCATCAGGACGAACCTGGTATCTGGGCCGGATCGCAGTTGAAGGTGGCCAGATTGGGTCTCGCGGTTGAGTTGGTCCTCTAATGGAGCTTTTATCCAAAGTTGGTCCAAACCTCTTCCTGAAATTCCCCTTGAGGGTCCAAAGAGTGCAAAACACAATCCAAAGGTCTGAAAGCTCTGAGATGGTCCTTGAAAGGTTGGGACCATAAGGCACCTGGACGAAACCCTTACACATCCACTGACCAAATCACCCGGTAGGGTCTCAAGGCACAGGGAGGAGGGGGGAGTTGCTATTGCTCGAACAGCCAGGTCTTGAGTTGTTTCCTGAAGGAGTGATGGTCCTGGGTAAGCCTTAGGTCGGTGGGGAGGGAGTTCCATGTCTTGGCCGCCAGGTAGGAGAAGGATCTTCCTCCGGCGGTGGCTTTGCGGATTCGTGGGATGGTGGCGAGGGCGAGGCTGGTGGATCAGAGCTGGCGGGTGGGTGTGTAAAATGTGAGGCGGCTGTTGAGGTATTTGGGGCCCATGTCATGGAGAGCCTTGTGTGCGTGGGTGAGGAGTCTGAACATGATCCTCTTGCTGACGGGGAGCCAGTGCAGGTCTTTCAGGTGGGCGCTGAGCTCAGCATGTTACTAGCTCTCCGGGAAGGTGGCGGATACGAAGGAGCTGTTAATGATGTCTCGGTGTTGGGGTGCGATGATGGAGTCGGCTTTGTTAAAGGTGTGGTGTGGACAGGGGTCGGTTGGGGAACCGGAGTGGATAGTGTTCATCGTGCGGGTGGTGTCTTTGGTGCCGACCGAGGTCCAGGTGCAGAGGATGGTGGTGGGAGGCGCTGGTTCGGTGGTTGGGTGCGTGGTCTGTGCGCCGAAGCTGTTGTGTATGTCGGCGATCTTACAGTGAAAGAACAAGGCGAGTGAGTCACAGAGGTCTTGCTAGGGTGTGATGTCATTGTTGCAGGCGCTGGGGTTGGAGAACTCTTTAACGATGCTGAAGAGTTCCTTGCTGTTGTGGGTGTTGTTGTCCAGTCGTTCTTTGAATGTTGTCCTTTTGGTGGTGCGGATCAGCTGGTGGTGTTTGCGGGTGGCGTTCTTGAGGGCTGTCATGTTTTTTGTTGTCTGGTCTTGGGGCCAGGCTTTCTCAAGGGTGCGGCAAGTTTTCTTGGAGTTTTTGAGGTCGTTGGTGAACAACGAGGCTTTTTTGCTGCCGGGTCTGCTGGGAGGGTTCTTCAGTGGTGCGAGGTCATTGGCGCAGTTGGTGAGCCACTGTGTGAGGTTGCGGGCTGCTTCTTTGGGGTCCGTCGTGTTTGTGGGAGGGTTCTGGTTGAGGGAGGTGGTGAGCTGGTCGGCGGTGATCTTGCTCCAGCTTCTGCGGGGACCCTGTTGCGGGTGGTGGTGGGTCGTGGTTCTCCTGAAGTTGAAGTGGACACAGCTGTGATCTGTCCAGTGTAGTCCGGTGGAGTGGCTGAAGGTGATGTGCTTGCTGGAGGAGAAGATGGGGTCAAGCGTGTGGCCGGCATACTGGGTGGGGGTGTTCACCAGTTGCTTGAGTCCGAGGTTGGCGAGGTTGTCCAGCAGGGTGGCGGTGTTGCTGTCATTTTTGTTCTCCAGGTGGAAGTTGAGGTCCCCTAGGAGGATGTACTCTGAGGAGGTTAGGGCATGTGAGCTGACGAAGTCTGCGATGGCTTCGCTGAATTGTGTGTGTGGTCCCGGGGGTCTGTAGATGAGGGTGCCTCTGAGGGTGGTCTTGGGGTCGGTGTGCATCTGGAAGGAAGTGAAGGTGCTCGGCGGCGGTGAGGGTGTCGTCGGAGTTGGTCGTGATTTGGATGGTGTTTCTGTGGACGATGGCGACGCCTCCTCCGGTTTGGTTGACGCGGTCCCTCCGGGTGATCTTGTAGCCATCCGGTATGGCTATGTCGGGGGCTGAGGAGGCGTTCATCCAGGTCCACTGACCACACACACCAGGCAGGAAATTCTTTGTGGTGATGATGCCGGTGAGCTCTATGATGCCAATGAGCTCTGTTGACCTGTAGCTTGCAGGGAGTCCATACTTTTTTTTAAATGTCTTTTTATTTACCTTTCTCATAACTTGTACAACAATTACATTAATTGCAGTGTAATATGTATTATTGAGTCCACTGTTCCGTTCAAAATACAGAAATGTTCCCACAATCCGAACACGCCACCACATCATTCGGATCGAAAAGAGAAGGAAAAAGAAAGAGAAAAAAGAAACAAATTCCCAATTCAACGACATCAATTAGTACTGTACATCTATACGCATTTCAAGATCAACTGCATCACCATATTGGGGAGCTCCTTCTCGTACACATACATTACATTTTGCGACTTCACGGATCATCTGCAGCTACGGAGTTAAGCCAATTTACAAAGGGTTCCCATATATCTCGTGGACGAGATCTGGTTGGTAAAAGCTCCCAATAATTTGTCAATTGTGCCCTACAGTGTGATACATTCTTAACCCTTTCTTGCATCATTGGAGGTTGGATCGCTTCCCAGTGTACGGCCACCTGTCTTTTAGCCATTAAAAGTAACATTTTAGGTAATTTACGTGATTTTGGTGGCACCGTCTCTATTATTCCCAACAGGGATACTAATGGGGTGCAGGGGAGGTCCAGCCCAGTAATAGCTTTTATGTGACTCATTACGGCAATCCAGAAGTTTGCTACTGGTATGCACTGCCATTCTACATGTAAAAAGGTGGCCCGAGGGGCACCGCATTGCGAACAGCCGTCATCCACTCGCAGCCCCATCTTATGTAGCTGTATGGGAGTTCAATATAGGCGGTGGAGATACTTAAAATGGATGAGACGGTAATTGGGCGATAGCCTCTCTAACTGCCTACAGCTGATGTCCCATTGCATATCTGTTATAGCTTCCCCCAACTTCTCCTCTCAGGCCCTACAAGAGATTGGGTCAATTATGGGAAATTCCTTTTGAGTGATGTTGTAAATACGTGAAATGAGTTTATGCCCAGATTCCACTTCCAATAGGTTTTCAAGTGCCGGCAGTATTGGAGGCGGGTCCAGGAATGTTGGGAATTGTCTCTTGCAGGATTCCCGGAGCTGATAGTATAATGGCATGTTGAGCGCTGAGACTCGCACATTTGCTGCAGTGTGAGGAAGGTGTCCTGCAGATAGAGATCGCCACCTGTCTTAATATTATGCAAGGATTTACGCTCTTGTGCCTTGTGTTCCATGAGCCGGGTGACCAAGGCATTGCCTGATAGTGGCATGGACGGGGCTTATAGGTCATTCATGTGTGCCCTTTTATGAAGGCCCTCCCACGCCCATCTGGTTTCTTGTACTGTGTATATTTCATCGCGGGATGCTTATATGGGTGAAAAATGCTCTGTTGCAAATGGTAGTGGCGCTGCCCTATCTATTTCAATAGCAACATGTGGCTGAAAAGATGTGGGGTGAACCCAGAAATGTAAGAATTGTGCATGTTCACTGTAGGCATAGAGGACAAAGTCCGGGGCTGCCATTCCACCTTGTGCTTGTGGTAGCGTCAAAACTTGTGGCCGTCCACAGTTCCTGCAGGTCATTACTGAACCAGAAGCCTAGGTAGCAAACCAATCCAAAAGCCCAGACCAATGGGTAGTCAGTAACAAAAGCCTTAGTTCCAGATGTTAGCCGGAGGATCACGGATTTGCTTCAATTGATGTTTACTCCCTAGATTCCTCCATATCGCACAACCTACCGTGTTATAGGCGACAATCCATCTGTTGTTATGGTGCTGTCGCAGGCGAGCTGCCAGGGTTTTGTTGCAATTGTATACAATAACGTCGACAGTGGGAAGCCCTGCCTGGTTCCACGCTTGATAGCTATTGGCTCCGAGATCAATCCATTGACCCTTAACCTCGCAGTGGGTCGCGTATAAAGAAGCTGAACTTGCTGAATAATGGACCTATGCCTATATAATAAATATCCCCACTACAACGAATCGAATACTTTAGTAGCGTCTAGGAGCGGCGCTATCGCGGAGACATGTGAGGTGAGATAGTGCAACAGCCCAAATAGAATTTGCAGATTATGTGAGGTCGAGCGACCCGGCACACAGCGGATTGGTCCGGCCTAACTATTAATGGTAACAATGGCTGAAGCCTTGTAGATAATAATTTTGCGTACATTTTGGCATCTAAATTGATTAGTGAGAGTGGGCGATATGATATGAGTCACTTTGTTGGAGGTCCTTGTCTGGTTTTAAAAGGGTAATTATAATAGCCTCACGCATCGATCCAGGAAGGATCCTCTCCTGCAAGGCCTTCTGGTATACCGCCAGTAGATGAGGGGCAAGCAATTCAGAGTATTCTTTGTAAAATTTGTGGTTAGGCCGTCCGCACCCGGAGCCTTATCTGCCCACATGCTACCGATGGCCTTTCGTGCATCTTCCATGGTGAATGGAATGTCTAGGTACTCTCAATGTGCCCTGCTAAACCACAATAGCTCTATGGAGTCAAAATATTCTACCAATATCGAATCTGGTGGAGTTATTTGAGATGTGTACAGCTGAGCATAGAAATCCCGCATAGTGATAAGAATATCTGGCGGAGAGTGCACAAAGCTGTTTGCCAGGTTATTCAGTGCTGTGATTAAAGAGCATCCCCTTGGTGGATGCAGGAGATTTGCAAGTGTCTTTCCTGGCCTGCCTCCCTCTCCATATCTACGCGCAGTTGCATATTTGTGTAAAAATGTGATCTCTCTGTCTGCTTCTTCCTGATATTCTGTTAGTTTACTACAAATGTCCCCCAGTGTCGTAGTGGATGGCGTTGTGAAGTATTGTGCTTCCAGGGCATGCAATTCTAAATCGAGCCTACCCAAACATCCACGTATCTCTTGAAATACCCTGTTCTGTCCCGCTATGCAGTGCCCCCTAATGACCACCTTAAAGCCTCCCATAGCACTCCTGCAGGCTCTACGGAACCCATGTTTTGTTCAAAGTAGCTTGTAATCTGATTGTGAATCTCTTCCCTAAAAGCCACATCCAATACTTTTTGGAAAACTAACACACAGTGGAGTCAGCCCAGATGCTATGGGAAGCTTTCAAAACGGTGATCCAAGGACAAGCCCTCTCCTTAGTAGCTCGTTCCAAAAAAGACAGGTTAGAGAAATCTCTGATATCGAACAGGAGTTATACCGTTTGGAGCGGGAGGTCACCTCGGATGCCACACCCAAATCCCTCCACTCCCTACGCCTGCGACAGGAGGAATACCGGGTATTGGTCACTGACCGTGCCAAGCTAATGTGGCAAGAAAGGCTAGGCAGGATATATGACTGGGGCGACAAAGCTCGCAAACTGCTCGCTTGGTTAGACAAAAGGGAACAAGCCAGCAGGCTTGTTCCAGAAGTCAAGAGCGCTGACGGTTCCTCGGTGACGGATCCCCAAGACTTAGCTAACCACTTTGCAGCTCACTTCCAAACGGTGTATAGTTCGGTTGCACCGTACCAGGAAGCAGACTTTACGAATCTTATTAAAGACATAACTCTTCTGAGGTTTTCAGACTCAGACTTTACGTTTATTGAAAGTGTATTGACTGCTGATGAAATAGCAACGGCAATAAGGGCGCTACACTCTGGGAAAGCTTTGGGCCCAAACGGTATTCCGATTGAACTCTACAAGCTTCGACCAGACAAACTAGGCCCCTATCTGAAATCTATGTTTGAAGATAGTCTGAAGGAGGCAACGTTGCCACGAGACCAAAGAATCGCAACGATAGTCAGAATCCACAAAGAGGGGAAGCCCAGGACAGAATATACCTCCTATCGGCTCATATCACTGCTGAATGCAGAACCCAAAATTCTGGCTAAAGTACTTGCCAATAGACTGATCAAGGTGATAGGTGGCTTAGTCCATCCAGACCAATCAGGGTTCATGCCTAAAAGAAACACAGGCCTTAAAAGGCGCCGGCTCCACAGAGTCCTGGGCAGGGTACCGACGATACGAGAGGACGCCGTCATGGTCTACCTAGATGCCACCATGGCTTTTGATACACTGGAATGGCCCTGTCTTTTCGCGGTACTCGCCAAGCTGGGTTTTGGGCCCAATTTCTGCCGCTGGGTAAGACTGTTGTACAGCGTCCCACTGTCTCAGGTAGTTGTAAATAACGGAAAGTCTGAACCCTTTGAACTCAGCCGAGGAACCCGTCAGGGGTGCCCCCTCTCTCCCTTACTATTTGCGCTGTCCCTTGAACCCCTCGCAGCATGGTCCTTAAGGATGTAACGATCAATGGAATGCGCTGGTCGGTGAAGTGGGAGGACCGGATTTTCCTGTACGCAGACAATTTTCTTCTTTATCTTACGTCCCCTAAGAGATCCCTAACAGCAGCATTTGATATATTGGATAATTTTGGTAGGTACTCTGGGTTCCGTGTCAATTGGCAGAAATCACTCCTGTACGTCCTTTGGGGAACTCCTCCCCCTCTACCCCAAAATTGCCCGATTCCAGTGGTCTCGGAGAGCTTCAAGTACCTGGGCATTTTTATATCTTTAGACCCTTCCATTCACTACGTTTTAACATTGACGTTTTAACCTTAACAGAGACCTGGCTTGGAGACAACTCACTGCCTGATATTATAGCCGCTGTTCCAAGTGAGTACGATATACTGTGGCATAATCGTGCGGATGACCCCCGGGGGGCGGGGGGACGGGGAAGGGATTATATTTAAGAAAACCTTGACAGTAACGAAAATTTTGGCGGAAACGGCGGATTTAGCTGACATGATTGCAGTAAAGATTGTGTTCGATAATCTGTGCCTAGTGATCCTTACAGTTTATCGCCCGCCTAACTCTACCCCAGGGTTTAATGAAACATTTATGTCTATTATATCTGACATCAGCTCACGATATAAAAATATTGTAGTAACTGGAGATTTTAACTTACATTGGGATAATGAAATAAGAGAACCAGCAGCCCGCTCTTTGGAGACGACTATGACCTCATTGGGCTTTAAACAGTTGGTAGAAACCCCTACACATATTAAAGGACATATTCTTGATCTTATTTGGACTCTAGATCCCAAGGTAACCATTTTGAGAGTTGTACCTTGTATATGGTCGGATCATTATTTAATCTATTGTGACGTCCCTATCAACGCGAAGTTGAGGCAAATACCATCTAAAATGAAGAAGGTCCGTCAGTGGAAGAAGGTTGATTCTCAAACTTTGACAACAACCCTTCCGGAACTTGTGCAACCAATAGCCTCCAATGTTGATGTAGATCAGGAGCATGGGAACATAATGTGCAGCCTGACCAGAGCGATTGACCTGATTGCTCCAGAGAAGCAACAAAGAGTTAAAGCCACTGGTAAGGGAGCCCCATGGTTTACATTAGCCTTGAGGGAGCACAAAAAGAAACTTTGCAATGCAGAAAGAAACTGGAGGAGGAAAAAAGATGAAGATGCCCGAGTTCAATATAAAAAAGTACTCAATACTTATAAGAAGCTTATCCTGGACACTAAAGCAAAATACTACGAAAATCGGATAAATCAGGCTGAAAATGTCCAGAAGGAATCTTTCAAAATATTAGCTGAATTGAGCAAAAAAACTGAAATTATGGATACAACATTAGCTGCAATACCTTCCAAAATTATTTTTTGGAGAAGGTAGATACCATCTTACGGGATATTAAGAATGGTATTGGGGCTGGACCTACCATGCCACAGGTTGCCCAGACTCCTGTGGAAACCTACTTCTCAAATTGCCCACTGATTGATGCAATGACTCTTGAACAACTCATGAGCAAAATCAAATCAGGATCTCCAGCAGACCCCTGTCCCCCCCCAGTGTCTTCCGTTTAGCACGTCCCATTTTAGAAGATCACATTCTCTCTCTCCTGAACTATTCACTAGCGATAGGACGGTTACCAGTTAGCTTCAAAGAAGCTCGAGTGAAGCCTTTGATAAAAAAACAGGAGCTGACCCTAAGATATTGAAGAATTACAAGCCTATTTCCCAACTCCCGTTCCTGGCCAAAATCCTTGAACAACATGTGCTGAGGTCTTTGGCCTCATTCCTGGAGAAACACCATCTTCTCCATGAGCTTCAGGCGGGTTTTCGTGCACACCACAACACCGAGTTGGTGATGTTCTCGGTGCTGGATGAGCTCAGAGGGATGGCTGACAGTAAGAAGCCGAGCGCCCTGATACTTCTAGATCTGTCAGCGGCGTTCGATACTGTCAGCCATACCCTGCTCCTGGACAGACTGGCCAATTTCGGGATCCGGGACACAGCCTATCGGTGGTTGGAATCCTTCCTACTAGTGAGAACACAGAGGATCCAGTTGGGGACAAGGTATCGGTGGTGGGAAATTTGATGTGCGGAGTCCCTCAAGGCTCCGCACTATCCCCACTCCTGTTTAACCTGTACCTGCAAACATTAATTAATTCCCTGGCAAAGATGGGTTGCCGTGTTTTTAACTATTAATTAATTAATTGCAGGTTTATATAGCGCTAGGATCGACTCCCGGAGGAGTATCTCCGCGCTTCGACCGCTGCGAAACCCTTCCTGGCTTCCCTGAGAGATGGTCCCTTAATGGGTATCTCCAGGGTGAGACCAGGCATCCCCGGCGGTCTGGTGGGGCCGTTAGTGAAGATGAGGCAAGCTAATGCCCAGAGTTGCCGAGTGTGATCGCTGATCAGAGTGGGCACCGAGGCGAGAGAATTATCGAGTCCGCTGACCCTGGTCCAGAAACCTGCCGCGTCGGGAATCGAACCCTGGTCCCGGGCCGTCCTCTGCTCTCGGGTCTGCCGCCTCTAACCAGTGAGCCACACTACTTCACAACTATGCTGACGACACTCAGTTGTCACTCAGTTGACACTCAGTTGTTATTGAGCATAGATAACACAGTGCTGGCTCAGAACCATGCGCAGGATGTTCTAAGATACACGGTCAGCTGGATGACCATGAATCTTTTGAAGATTAATCCTGAAAAAACAGAGGTCTTAGTGGTCTCCTCCATATGTTCACCATGGAGTGACTTATACTGGCCTCAGGAATTAGGTCCCACTCCTAAACCAGCTGATAAAGTGAAAAGCTTGGGTATCAGGATTGACTGTGAACTGTCAATGGTCAGTCAGATTTCCTCTGTAGTAGGGACCTGTACTGGTCTAATCAGACAACTGCGCAAATTGGTGCCCCTTCTCTCCCGGTCCATGCTTCGCAATGTAGTTTCTGCTACAATAATCTCGAGGCTGGACTACGGGAATGCACTCTATTTAGGTCTACCAAAGATCTTGACCAATAGATTGCAAGTGGTCCTAAATGACGCCGCAACGCTAATTTTCAGGCTTCCAAAAAGATCTCATGCCTCCCCGCTGCTACAGAGCCTTCATTGGCTACCTATTAGGCAAAGGTCTGAATTTAAAAGTCTATGTATAGCGCATAAGGCAATCTATGGGCAAGCACCTGCCTATATTAAGCAACGGTTGGAGGTGTATAGACCTGAACGAAGACTTAGGTCGTCAGATGCACAGCTGCTTGTCTGTCCACGGTATTCTGACCACAAAAGGCGGCAGATCCTTCTCTGCTTTGATACCTAAAATTTGGAATAAACTCCCTGAGCCCCTCGTAAAGAAGGTAATCTCCTTCGCTTCAGGAAAATCTTAAAAACAACCTTATTCAGGGAGGCCTTGAGCTTAGTTTTGCACTACTTTGGGTATATCTTTCATCCTGCTAAATAGGTGGTTCTGCCTTTTCGGTCATAAGCGCCTTGAGACCTGCCGGTGAAATGGCGCTATATAAACCGGAAATAACATAATATAACATAACATAACATAACATAACATAACTACGCCCGCAATTTACTCCCCCCACTGCAATGGCTTAAAAGTCACATAACCCATTGGAGATCTCTCCCGCTCGCGTTATTGGGAAAAGCTGCTTTATTTAAGATGATGTCTTTGCCCCGCTTTGTATACGCGCTACAGAACTCAGCTGACCTTGTCCCAAACTCTTATTTTAAAGACCTGGAAGGGCTCCTTAGAGACGTATTATGGGGAGGGAGGCCGCGTATAGCTATGGGAAAACTGACACTTGGCTGGTATGATGGGGGAATTGGGCTGCCTGATATCAAAAACTATTACTGGGCTGCACACCTAACAGTTATTAACCATTGAACGTACGGACACCCTGACAACCCGGGGTTCCTGATGGATCGTTGGCTTTTACCCAGGGGGACCTTTTCAAGGGCACTATATCCGACACCAAATAAATACCCGCTCACTGGACCCACTGCCCACACAGTTAAAATCTGGCACTCTGCTACCAAATCGACCGGCAGGCAAAACAAACTGACGATGGCCACACCCTTATGGGACTCACAAAAACTGGGATATATAGGGAACTCAAAAGGATTTGATAAATGGGACTTAATAGGGATTTCCCACGTTAAAGACCTTTGGTGTGCTGGGGGGGGGTGAAGCCCTTTGACACTCTTCAAACTCAACACGCTCTGGCTGATTCCGAATACTATTGTTACCTTCAAATCAGACACACGCTTCAAACAGCTATTCCAGAGGACTCTGCCACGCCAGACACCTCCCCAATAGAGGACAGACTATTAGATGGCTACCTGTCTGACAAGGCCATCTCCTTAACATATTAGAAACTTATTAATAACATCGGCAACCCTCTACAAAAATTGAGAGACAAATGGAATGAGGACGGAATAGAATTAGATGATGAAACCTGGCAGGAGGCAGTCTCCTCGCCTAAGACGGTTGCAATCCCAGCGAGACTCAGGCTGGTGCAATTAAAGATCCTCCACAGAATTTATATAACTGGTCCTCAACTGGTACACATGGGTGGGCTGACGGATGGCTCTTGTAGGAGGGGTTGCACACAACTGGGTACATTTATACACATACTATGGCACTGTGAGCAAATCCAAGAATACTGGCGCAAAATCCATACGGTTATGAGTGAAGTGTTGGGGTAGACCTTGGACCGAAAGCGTCCCGGTGCCTCCTTAATATCTGGGAACCGACTGACCTCAATGCCTACCCTACAAAATGGTGTTGTTAGAAAACAACAAGGGAACCCAAAGAAGTCAGCAAGGGACCTTGGGAGTCAATATTATTAAGGCAACAGTGGTCCCTTACAAGCAATAATCTTAGATCAATGAATATAGACAAAGTTGTTGCTATATTTGGAAATGACGTACCCAGCCGAGCAGTGGTCTCAATGTTTACTTCAAGTCAATAAAAAAACAATTCTTACACAATATACAAGAGGGGCACAGTCCTCTACACAACATATCACACAGGAGATAGCAAGAAAGGGGAACAGTTACAGGGAAAACAAACAAAAGGGCTTAGGCAACAGCTTAAATTTCTGTAAACTTGATAATTGCACAGTTTAAATGTAGGACAGAACAATATTTACACCATCACACTTTTACAGGGCATATAAATCATTCCTAGTGTGTAAGGTGTACATAGTTGTCGACGGCGTTTCGATCCGTTTATCAAAATGTACGGATCTCATCAGGACATGTAATATATGCCTAATAGTGAACCAGCCTCATTTGCCTAAGGGGAAAAAAGGAAGGAAAATACCGAAACAAAACTTTAAGGACACTGGTCGAAAAAGACGCATGTTTTTACAAGGTGGAATTGGTGAGCATGCACTCTGTGCGGGTACAGTAGGGCTGTATTACATTCACAAGATAAGAGGTACCGACATAGATGGAGAGATAAGGACGAAAAATCAGACGGTGCACGTTTGCGACGTGAAAGTTACAATCGGCGTGAGTGAGAGTAAAAAGGCGCATAAGAATGGCAGAATCGAGAGGGCAGTGACGGTCCTTCATTCAAGTAGCAAGTGTAAGCATGTGAACAGCAGCTGTGGGTCGGATGAGCCTATGTGGGGGGAAAAAAAGGTTTGCTTACCAAGAGGGTAAGACTGCAATTCCATGGTAGGAAAATTTGTCCTACGAAATGGGTCACGCTTGGTTGCATGATTGCCAAGAGAAATATCGCACAGCTCTGGGGAGCCCCGCACCCTCCCACAGTCAAAGCCTGGGAACAAGATCTAGACAGGTGTATGCTGAGGGAGAAAACAGCCTATGTGGCTCGGGGTTGTCCCTGCAAATGGTCCAAGGTTTGGGCCCATTTGAATGTATACAGGGGAGATATATGTGTGCCTCCCCGCGATACCGACAATGATGATCCCCATCCCCGTGAATTCCAATGAACTGTATTGTATATAACCTAATTTTACTTTAACCCCAACTGATTCTGTGATTTGATTTGTGCCTTTATGTCGAGACTATTTAATAAAAAGATTTATAAAAAAGTAAATAAAAGCTGCATCCAGCAGAGCGTTAGGTGATATGCGCCATGTGAAAGGTTGTATGAAAGGTTTGGGTATCTGAAGAGTCAGAGTAACTGGTGAGTGGTCCGATAGGGTGCGGGCATATGGGCCGCCTCCGAGACCCAGGAATGTAGGTCATGAAATGTAAGCCAGAAGTCTATTATGGGCCATGCTAAATGTTGCTGTGTAATACATGTGCCCTCCCGTGTGTTAGGATGGAATACCCGCCATGAGTTTACTAAGTTATAGTCTGCAATCAATCCCTTCAGCACTGCAGCGGTGTGTTGGGGATGTTAGTGGGAGGTACCGGCCCTTTCTTCCTCAAATTATAGTATAGTGTTAAAATCACCTCCCAAGAGTATTGCAGCATCTCCCATAGATTGAATGTGGTGCTATACCCTCTAAAAGAAGGTGGGATCATCGACATTTGGGCCATATATGTTTGCGAGGAGAAATAATGTCCCCAGTATTAGTAGATAACGTCCTTCTGGGTCACTAACTACTGGAAGTGTGTGCCAGAGAGTTCCTCATTTGATCAACGTTGCCTGCCCTCCGGAGTAATTGGAGTAACAGGATGTGTAGACCTTGTTCATTCTAGTGGATTTCAATCGTTCACACGTTGTACCACTTAGGAGGGTCTCCTGTAGAAGACACACATCAACCACATGTTGCGTGAGATATGACTGCACCAGTCGTAGCTTTCTGTGGTCATTGAGGCCACGCACTTTCCAGGTGATGCAAGTCAATTTAGACATAAGTCTTGCGGAATTTTTTTTGGCTCTATTGTGATCAAAATCCCAGTGTGTGAAATATTTCCCCCCAGAACTTTGGGCCAGACCCCTGGTGATATGTGTTGGCGAAGGCCGGACCGCGGTAAGTGGTTTCCCCTTCCATACCGCCCAGTAATTTATATGGTATACACTGCAAAAGTAACAAGAACAAACAGTAACTGCCCCAACCCTCCCACCTTCCACACCAACCCCCAATCAGGTTGAGTAGCCTGATCCACCCACCCCAGAACAAACATATGGAAATCCTCCAAGAGGGGGCATGAGGTTGCTGACATACTGCCATGTCACAATGCAACAGGGTGACCGAACATTAATAGGACTACCCAAAAACATTTAAAGGAACGCAGAAAGGAATCTGGGAAGTGTTTACAGTTCCTCCCACCAGAATTTTTTGCCAAACACATATGTAGTTCAAGTTTGGGACCAAGTGAAAGGGGTACATGCACTAGTCATTGTCACTTAGCTGACTGTGTGGCGAGTTGTTCTTTTCATGGCTACTGGAGCGCTGTTGGTGTGCGTGTTGCTTCACGAATTTCAGTGCAACTGCCGCTTCTGTAAAGAAAACAGGTTTGCCTCCAGCCTGCACTCTCAATTTTGCTGAATATAGCATTGCATATTTAGTTCCAGTTTTTTTTAAACAACTTTTTCGCTGGTATGAATTCTCGTCGTGCCACCTGCACTGCCTGGGTGAAGTCTGGGTAGAATGCAACGCTGTTTCCCTCGTGCCGTAGTTCCTCCTTCTCCCTGGCCACTCTTAAGACGGTATTCCTGTCCCTGTAGTTGAGCAGGCGAGCCAGGATCCTTCTGGGTTGAGCTCCCGGGGATTGTCTGGATCCTAATATTCGGTGTCCGCACCCCACAAGAAACATTGGCGATAGTTCAGGGTCAAAGAGGTCCTTTAAAATACCCTCCACATATTTTCCATGTTTGTTATGTTTGTGGATTCCAGTATTCCCCTAATTTGGACATTGTTCCTCCTCGACCTCGATTCGAGGTCTTCATTGCGTGCCTTGATGACATCCAGCACTTTATCAGAGAAGGTGTTCCTGAGTCTCCACTTGGCGATCGTCATCGTCCGAAACTCTGGTTTCTAGAGCTTCTATTCTTTCTTCGTGCTTGTCCACTCTTTGGGGGACCTGTTCCATTCGCAGCACCAGAGAGACCAGTTTAATGTCTATCGCTCTAAGGCTGATTTTCACGTTGCGGAGCATTGTTTTAATATCTTCCTCCTGCTCAGGTTCTAGCTGCGTCTCTGGCACCACAGTTATTTGTGAGGGGTCAGTGTCTTGCATTCTTGAGGCACGTTTCTCAAAATTTATTTTTGCCTGTTCATTGTCTGTTTTTTCCCCATCGGTGCTTTCCTCCTGTAGCGTCTTTCCACCGCTTGTGGGGATGCTGAAGTCATGCACCACAGGGTTCTGTGGACAGTGAGCAGTGGCTCCTCAGCTGTTTGTCCCCAGAGTTCCTGACTCTCACAGGTGTGCGACAGGGAGAGCACGCCACGCTATTAGTGGTTGCTGTACTTATTCCAGGGCGCTAGCACTGTGTTTATGGGGGACCACCTCGAACTGCTTCTTGCTGTTTATCGTAACTGATGGAGGTAGTAAGCTCTTCACCCCCACTTGTGTAGCTGTACAAAGAGTGTCCAGTGCAGCGTCAGTGGCAATTGTTGTCCCCACTTGCCACTGCCACCAGCTAGTCTCTCTGGATTCTCTGCTTCCTAATTGTTATCAGTGCGGTGTGTGCAAGAGAACGTTGTGTTGCCCACACGTTGCTTAGCGCCTTGTTGGCGAGCGTGTGTGCGCTGGGTAAGAGTCAATATTCCACCAGTGATTGCGTCCTTGCGCTGGTGTGATTGAGGCTCGTATCTTCACTTCGTTCCGCAGTGGTGTCCCGCAGCCGGTTATTTATTCCAGCCCAGCACACCGCCGCTGGTGTTCCGCTCGCACTTCCGTCTTATATTCAGAGCGTGGTGATTATCCCAAAGTTTGTCCGTTTCACTCCCTCGAGCACCTCGCGGGGCGTCTATTGTCTCACAGGTCCCCAGCCAGCAAATGGGCATGGGGGAGGTTGGCTGAGCTGTTGGTTCTTGATGCCTTTATCCGCTCTGCACTTCAGGCCCCCCAAACCGCCCCAACGAACACCAGGGGTTCCAGGTGGGACGTGCGACAGCCGTTCACTCACCCGATCTTGCCTGCATGCACGTTGCACAGCAACGGTCCCAGGCGGAGCTGCTCGGCACCTCCCCCAGTCACAGCAAACTCATCAATGTTCCCCTGTAGGCAGCGCCGGATTGCTGTCTCGCCAGTCTCCGTGAGTACAGTTCTTTTTCTTCCTCACTGTGCCTTGCCATTTTGAGCATTCTGGCTTGAAGCGTGCACCGCAGTCCCGCCACAATTTCCTATGCACCACTCCAGTCAAATTTCACGCTGCCTGGACAGTCGCTAGTTCTGCATCTAGTGGAGTGATTTTTGGCCCCGGATCAGCAGTTGGGTCCCGGATATTTGTTGATGTCTATCTCGGCCGGCAGAGCCACACTAGCAACAGCCATCTTGCAGCTCGGCTCGGCCACGCCCCCGGGAGTCCACACTTTAATTCTTTAGAAGCAAGGCAATCTTCTTTTAGTTTCAAGCAGCAGATCTGAGAGGCTCTGCACCTCTCACATATTTATTCAGTGCTTTCTGGGGTCAAGCAGGAGAGCACTCCTATCCAATGAGATGCAAGGCAACACCACAGAGCATGACCACTTCCTCCAAAGTGTGGCATAATCGTATTCCAGAAAGCACTATTCCTCCAAAATTCATCATGGTTGAAATCTCAGCTGACCAAAAAAAGCTAACTAAACCAACTCTCAGTATGGCTCATTTTCATAGCACTCCATCCCCTAACATCTGCAAATTCCTTCCTTAAGCCTTCTGTCTTGCTGGTCAGAGGGGATGCGATAGACAGACCTGGCATTCTCTGCCTGTCCTGTTCTTCCCATGAAGCCTCATACTTTACAGCCCCTCCCCCCTGCTCTGGCATTCCTAACTAGCAGAGCTGTCACCGGCAGACAGCCTCTCCGTGGGTGAGTCACTTATCACTTCATCAAAGCAGCCTCGCTAATGCTGTTAGCTCTGACCAATCAGAGAAGACTGCAGGTAGTCAGAATTTTGGCTTACAGACAAGAAAGTCTTATAACTTCTTTTATGTACAATTTAGGATAAATTCAACAATAGATATTGTTGGATTCATCAATACCATTCTCCTAAGTCTTTGAAAATATATATCGATATTGCATTCAATTCCTAGCATATTTATTGATTCATAAACTATTGCAATGTTATCTTATGGAGATAGACTTCAACAATGTGGAAAGTGAAACGTGCAATTTCTCTATCACTAGAGAGTATACAACATATTTTATAAGGCCCTCTACCTTGGGACACCTAGGGGAGACCATGGTGGGGGGGGGGGGGGTTCCAGGCTATGCAAAAATAGTGTAGATCCTCACTTCATGGTGCTCATAGCACCAAAGTAGATTTAAGAGGCACTTTACTAGAATGGGGGAAATAAAATGTCAATTTATTTATCCCCAGGGCATATAAAACATCTTTTATAAGATATTGTGGTAAATGATCTTTTTTACATAATATTTTTGTCAATGATATTGTTTATCACAATATTGTTTCAGTGATTCCAAACCAAGCTATAGTGAAACTTCTATGACACATCTTTCTGCAAAGGACCATTTTTCATCAGGAAGAACATCGCCAAACACATACATCAAAGAGACCTACAATCTAGAATGGCACCCTGCCTGAAAATTCCAGCATACAAGAAAGAAAACATGCGTGAAATATCTTTCTCTGTTCAAGAAGCTAAATTATGGAATTTGTTACCTACAAACATAAAATACACTGACAATTATCTCAGCTTCGGATTAGTCAAATGTAGGGCTGGTCGGAGCTCTCAGAGTTTAACTCTTAAAGTTGCTGAAAAACTCTGCTCTTTGAGTTTTTATCTGCCAAATTGAATGGAGGGGAGAATGCATTCCATTGGATGTTCTTGGACCCACAGAAGGCTAGTTAGGAAGTACTTTGCCCTGTTAGCAAAACAGAAAACACTGACTTTACGCTTTACTGGCGGGAGCATGTAACTTGGAGCGTGTACTTAGGGAACCCATTAAGCACATCAAAGAAAAATATTTACACGTTTCTGGTGAAATGGGGAGGAGCACAGGATTGTTGTTGGAAAGTTCCAGGAAAAATTACACTTGAATTTTAAAAAGACGTGCCACAGTTTTGGAAAAGTTGTACTAGATTTTTAAAGGTTCTAATTTTTTCGGGGAGTGTTATTAATTCATTCACCCTTCTCTTTGTTTCAGAATTGCTGCCCATCATGTCTCTGGTCACCAGTTACGATGGCTGCAGGGGTCACAGCATTGCCATGTGTGTTGGGAGTGCATGCTGTCTGCTCCCGGTCGCTTTCCTGATGCTGATATTATGCCACCAAAACACTTGACCTTTAGAGCACTGATCGCCCCACCCCAAATACTTAGATTTGGCCTATGAAAGACGACCTCACCTAGCAGCAGATGCCGTCAAGCCCTACCTGAGCATGGTCTCCCCTCTCCTGGCTGCTCTTGTGCTTGTCCAGCTGGTGCCTGTGGCACTCTTGCAGAGCTTGTTGAGCTCTTTAGCTGCTTGGCATTACTTGGCCTGGTCGTCACCAGCCCCTGAGTAGGTCACATGGATAAACTTGCAGAGTGGCTTTGCAAGGGTCCACCTTCGAGATCGTCTTCTTCAGTGGCACCGAGATTAAGGTGGCCATAGTAGCAGCTGAAGTCTGCTCAGTCTGATAGGCCCTGCAGCGATCATAGATTCACTAGAACCAGAAGCACAGACTGCAGGCTAACTAAGCCCAAATTAGCACTTCTTGGTAGGATGAGTGCTTGAGACACATGTGTGTAACTTTTTTTTGGTGCAAAACATCTACAGCTTAGTTGTTCCCCCTACCAACATTCTGCTGCCCAGTGTGCTGGAAAACTCCGCTGCACTGGCACTTATCCGAGTTTTTTGCCAAACTCCACTCTCCAAACGGAGCATTCTGGCCTGAAGCGTGATGTCATGAGTGATGTCACTGACCATGTCATGAGTGATGTAGTATGTGACGTCATCAGCAGTGCATTACGGGTGCGCGAGTTATAGTTAGCTGAACTAACTATAACAGGGGAATTTCAATGGTTTAGTATGAGTGAAATCTCCAGCTAACTATAACATGTGTGAAACCTATGTTTTTTTCAGTGAATTTGCAAGGTTTTTTAAATGCTAATTCCTAACTATAATGTGGCTGAAACCTATGGTTTTTTCAGTGAATTTCAAAGGTTTAGTAAATGATAATTTTTAAATGTATAAATTATTATATTTCTTTCTTTTTATACTAATTTCTTACATTTTTATTAAAAATATATATATTTATTTTATTTTTTAAATTATATTTCATATTCTTAATGTAAAATAATAACAAAACTAAATCCCCAATTTTTTTTGTATATAAAAAAAAATGTCTCCATTTTTTACAATGAAAATCTGTATAATTCCCTTTTCATATTTTTTGGGGGTAATCGCACCATACGCGTACAGTGATCGCACCACACTTTGTACGGTAAATAGTCCTCTGCGCGTAGCCGCACACTCGTTACAGATACGCTTTGACCTTGCGCATCGCATCAACGCTTCTGCGTGACGTCAAATACGGCGCCCCGTAAGCATATGGCGCAAAAGTTTCTAATTGTTCAAAAACATATATTTATGTATTTAATGTACATATTAAGGGAAGACATTATCTAGGACAATCATGAAAATAGTTTTTTTTTACTTTTAATAAGAGATTATTACTTTTAAAAGCAATTAAGCAAATCGCAGTGGTACGTCATACGTACTCGCATCTTAAGAGCACCGTAAGAGCACTGTAAGCGTACGCAAAGTCATAGGACCATAAAAGGAGAGTTTTGATTGGTTCATAATACTTCCTATTCCAACTGTTGAAAGACCCCTCTCATTTTTATCATCCTACTTCGAGTTTCCTAGGAAAAAAAATCTATGCTGTGGAGCTGTAGTCTTTTACAACCAAACTCTACAATGGCTGCTCTTTTTGAGACTTCATCAGTACATTCCTCTAAGGAAGATTTTGTTACTGAGCCACCTCAGAAAAAGAGAAAAGAAGCTTTCATTTGGAAGTGTTCTTCGTTTCCGGAGGGACATAAAATGGCTGAATGTACCGAAAGTAACGTTTAAGATCTGTGAGGTTACACTTTCCAGGGCTCACCCCACTAAAAAATACTCTTTCGGGACAGCTTCAATGGTTCGCCATGTCAAAAATGTGCATCCAAATAATTATGGAAGGATGGCAACACAAAGGTTCTAGGAGAACCCTCAACCTGCAGTTCATTCTACTTCAACTGCACCACCACCTCCTCGGAGCAGTCCACACCTATTATTGTGCCTCAGTTTGCATATCTTACAATTCATTGTAAATTTTGCAGAGAACTCCTTTGTTACGGTAAGCAGTCTATTCACCTCATTGTGAAGAGAAAAGAAGAGCACCGTTGCCCAAAACAATATTTCCTTTTTCTTTTTTCTTCCTGTTCCACGTTTTTTTTGTTTCCAGTTTCATTTTTTGGTTTAAAAAAAAAACAACTAAAAACTTGCTGAAAAAAAAATAGAAAACTAAAAAGAAAAAAAACACTTCTTTTCAGAACTACCGCCACTGGCTTAAAAAAGAACTATATTTCTATATTAGTGTGTAAAACTTTGTCAGAATGAATGTGTAGTGCATAAAGATACAAATGAATTAGTACTGTATGGTGAATGTGAAAGTGCAAAACTATAAGGGAGTGCTACAGCATAAATGTAAAAGGTGTTTACCTATAGTATACTGTAGTACCTTCGAAGCACTTCAATGTAACATATCCTTATAAATATGTTAGAAGTCTATACTTCAATTTGCACTGCTAGTGAAACTGCCTGGGTGAATTTGTATGTGTTAGGAGAGGATTTACAACCCCCTTGTACCTCTTTTACACATCTTTTCCGTCAGTTTTGGGATGCAGCGGTGTTGCAAAAGATGTGCCATAGTGCCTGATATTTACAATGTGATGCATATGGAAGGTGCATCACATTCTAAAGCCCTGCGCTAGAAAGAGACTTTTCTGCGCAGAGAAGGGGGGGGGGGAGGAGTGGAGGTGTTCTAGCATAGGAACACCTCCTAAAAGTGACTAAGTGAAATCTATAAGATTTCATTCAGTCACTTTTAGGCCTATGCTACGTCAAAACCCTGCACCTGCTTGAAACAGGTGTAAGGATTGACACAGCTTTGTGAGCATAGAACCCAAGAGCATTGCTGGAGCTGCGTTGCACTTGGAACGCAAGTCAAGCAATGCAACACCTTCACAACACTAATACATCACATATCTGTGCAGTTTTTCCTCCATAATACACTAAATTGTAAATATGGTGCATCCATTGTGCTGATATCACAGTGCACAATAACTGCCATATCTCTGGGAATGTACCACTTATTGTACATCTGCTGAATACTGTTTGAATGTAGTGAATGGATTACTACACACTGATCAATGAGTCACTACAAAACTATAACAGGAATGACAGAGTGTTTGGTGGAAGTGGATGGATAGAGACTGGGGAATTCAAAATATAAAAGGTAAATTTGCAGGTGCATAGAACAGTACATGCATAGTAAATAGGAGTTTGAAGCAGTCCATATACTAAGGCCTACTTTGCTCCATAATTACTTGGGTACTGACTGCATGATTACAGCTCTGCAAAGAGAGTGAAGACTGAATTTATAAGAGTTTCAGTTTAACCACAGTAAATATATAAGGAAATACTGCTGAATGGCTCACTTCAATATTGAAACAGTAGAGTGAGAGTAATTGTGAAAGTCTAATGATATAGACTGGGCAATTGAATGTATAAAAACAAATGTGCAGGTACATAGAAGAGTGCATGCAAACTCTATACAGGTTTAAAGCAGTACATGGCCTAAGGCCTACTTTGCACCATGATTACTTGAGTACTGACTAGATAATTACAGTTCTGCAAGGAGAGTGTCTGTCTGAATTTAAAAGAGCTTCATTTTTAGCACAGTGCATACATAAGGGCATTCTGCTGAATACTTCACTACAATACTGAATCAGCAATCACAAAGAGTTTGCTGGAAGTGTAAGAATATAGACTGGATAATAAAAGCTATAAAAGACAAGTTTGCCCATGCATAGAAGACTGCATGCATAGTGTATAGGAGTTTGAAGCAGTCCATGCCCTAAGGCCAACTATGCACCATGACTACTTGGGTACTGGCTGAATTTTTACAACTCTGCAAGGAGAGTGTCTGGCAAAATGTACAGCAGCTTCACTTTTAGAACAGTGTATACATAAACACATACTGCTGAATGGCTCACTACAATACTAAAATAGCAGTACCAAAATGTTTGGAGGAAGTGTAAAGATACAGACTAGGCAATTGATAGTTTAAAAGCCAAGTCTACAGGTGCATAGAAAAGGGCATTTATTATTTGATAACCTTCCCAAAGCCCCAAGCGCCAGCACACCTTTCCGAGGGTAGGATTACGATTTACAAATGCTAGCATTTTTTAAATTAAGAACCATAAAAATAACAAATATTAAACCTTTTTTTCTTCTAATGATAATGATATTTTTTATACGTCTTCCATTTAGATGCTCTTAATCATGAAAATGCAAAGAACACATTTTACAGAGTAACACTTTTTAAACTCTCCAACGTATGTAAATAATAATACCTTATACGTGTTACTATCAAACTCGAAACCTTTACAGCTTCACAGTTTGTAACTTTTCTGAACATGTGCAGACGAAAAACAGTTAAAACGTGAGTACGTGTAAACTATAAAACGTGCCATCTACATAGGCGGAGCAAAAAAACAACAAGGGCACCCAAAGAGTCAGCACAGGACCTCGGGGAACATAGTTTTATCTAACAACAGTGGTCCCATGCATAGATAAGTTCAAGATAAAATGAATATAGACACAATGGAGCTATATTGAGTAGCGTGATTTGTCCAGCCGGACAGTGATCACAGATTTTTACTATAAAATAAATTCAACAAGGAAAATACCTTACATTCACAAAGAGTGAGACACAAGCCTGTGCCCTCACGCTTACAAATTGGCAAAGTAGGAAGATAGAAAAAGGCAGAGGAGAGGTGTTTAGGCAGAAAGTGAGCGATTTCTGAGAGATGAAAAAGTAACAGAAATTCAATTACACCATTAATTGCATATCTCATTCGGTATACATTCACATATATGGTGTTACAGTAAGTCGACGGTGTTTCGATCCCTTAACCATAATACACGGGATCATCATCAGGGCAAAAGTATTATGCCTAAGGAGTACATTACACAATAGCCTGTTAATTTGCGGCTAAGCGAAGGATCGTGGCTTGCTGTGCAGGGCCGGTGGCTGGAAGGAGTAATTGCCAAGATAGTCGCACTGCCGGATAATGCCTGAATTGGGCACTGAGTAAGTTGCAAATTAATGTAATAACAGTAAGGCAGCTCCAGGGCGGGGCCGTCCGCCGGGTGTGTGGGCTCCCGCTTCGTGTAAGGATTCTCAACCAGCTCCGAGGACAATCTTGCAAACGCCGAACATCTCCACTTTCAGATCCACACCGACCCCAGGACCACCCTTAGAGGCACCCTCATCTACAGGCCTCCAGGTACCCGCACTCAATTCAGCGATGACATCACGGACTTCGTCAGCCCACATGCCCTCGCCTCCGAGAACTACATTCTTCTAGGAGACCTCAACTACCACCTTGAAAACACACTCGACAGCAACACCACTACCCTTCTGGACAACCTGGCCAACCTCGGACTCAAACAACTTGTTGACACCCCCACTCACACAGCCGGACACACACTCGACCCTATCTTCACCTCCAGCAAGCACATCTCCTTCGATCGCACTACAGCTCTCCACTGGACGGATCACAGCTGTGTTCACTTCAGCTACAAAACCACCCTGACCCACAACCGTCCACAACCCATTCCCCGAAGAAACTGGAACAAAATCCCCACCGACCAACTCCTCACATCACTCAACCAAAACCCTCCCACCCTAGCAACGGACCCAAACCAAGCGGCCACCAACCTCAGGCAATGGATTTCCCACAGTGCGGACGAATTAGCTCCCCTGAAAAAGCTCCAGTTGAAATCAGCCAACAAAAAGGCTCCCTGGTTCAATGATGAACTTAAAAAATCCAAGAAGCTATGCCGCACCATGGAGAAGAATTGGAGAAAAAACCCAACCTCAGACAACATGGCCTCCCTCAAGACAGCCACCCGCAAACACCACCAACTGATTCGATCCGCCAAGAAATCAGCATTCAAGGATCGCCTCGACAACAATTCTCATAACAGCAAGGAACTCTTCAATATCGTCAAAGAACTCACTAACCCCACTGCAGCATCCAACGACATCACTCCCTCCCAAGACCTCTGCGATGCGCTATCCTCCTTCTTCTACAACAAAATTGCCGACATCCACAACAGCTTCAAGAATACTCCCAGTGATCAACCCGCACCACCCCCTTCAGATCCCACTCCTCCAACCAACAACCTCAGCGCCTGGAACCCAATCACCACTGAAGACACCATTCACCTCATGAACTCAATCCACTCTGGCTCGCCCTCTGACCCCTGTCCCCACCACATCTTCAACAAAGCCAACTCCATCATCGCACCCCAACTCCGCGATGTCATCAACTGCTCTTTCAACTCTGCCACCTTTCCAGAAATCTGGAAACACGCCAAACTCAGCGCCCTTCTGAAAAAACCCACAGCAGATCCCTCAGAACTGAAAAACTACCGACCCATATCCCTCTTCCCTTTCCCTGCCAAAGTCATCGAGAAAGCCGTCAACAGCCAACTCGCCGCCTTCCTTGAATCCAACAACTCCCTTGATCCATCTCAATCCGGATTTCGTGCCAAACACAGCACCGAAACCGCCCTCATTGCAGCGACCGATGACATCCGAACACTCCTGGACAACGGAGAAACAGTGGCCCTCATCCTACTCGACCTATCCGCTGCTTTCGACACAGTCTGCCACAGCACCCTTATACAACGCCTCAGCAACATCGGCATACAAGGAAAAGCCGTGGACTGGATCATCTCGTTCCTAGCTGGGAGAACTCAGAGAGTCCGACTTCCCCCATTCTACTCTGAGGCCACCGAAGTCATCTGCGGCGTTCCTCAAGGATCCTCACTCAGTCCCACCCTCTTCAACGTCTACATGAGTCCTCTCGCCTCCATCGCGCGTCAACACAACCTCAACATCATCTCTTACGCCGACGACACCCAGTTAATCCTCTCCCTCACCAAAGACCCCAACACCGCCAAAACCAATCTTCACGAAGGCATGAAAGAAGTAGCCGAATGGATGAAACAGAGCCGCCTGAAACTCAACTCGGACAAAACAGAGGTGCTCATCCTAGGATCCTCCCCCTCAGCTTGGGACGACTCCTGGTGGCCTTCCGCTCTGGGCACAGCACCCACACCCACAGACCATGCACGTAACCTAGGCGTCATTCTAGACTCCTCTCTCTCAATGTCCAGACAAGTCAACGCCGTCTCATCCTCCTGCTTCAACGTCCTTCGCATTCTCAAAAAGTTCTTCCGCTGGATCCCCCTCGAGACAAGAAAGACTGTCACCCATGCACTGGTCAGAAGTCGACTAGATTATGGCAACACACTCTACGCCGGTATTACAACAAAATTACAGAAAAAACTCCAGCGCATCCAAAACGCGTCAGTGAGACTCATATTAGACATCCCGCGTCAAGAGCACATGACCGTACACCTAAAAGACCTCCACTGGCTTCCCGTCAACAAAAGAATTACTTTCCGCCTTCTCACCCACGCACACAAGGCCCTTTATAATCTAGGACCCGAATGCCTCAACACTCGACTGTCCTTCTACAATCCCACCCGCCAACTAAGATCATCCAATCAAGCCCTCGCCGCAGTCCCGCGCATCCGAAAATCCACCATGGGTGGCAGATCCTTCTTCTTCCTGGCTGCCAAGACCTGGAACTCACTCCCTTCCCACCTCCGCCTTAATCAGAATCACATTTCCTTCAGAAAAGAACTGAAAACCTGGCTTTTCGACAAATAACGTACCCCTCCCTCTAGCGCCTTGAGACCCTCTGGGTGAGCAGCGCGCTATACAAATGACTGAACTTGAACTTGAACTTGATCCGGCTCCATGACATCCGGATCCATACACGAAGCCCTGGGCTTCGTGTATGGGATCGAAACGCCGTCGACTTACTGTAACACCATATATGTGAATGTTTTCCGAATGAGATATGCAATTAATGGTGTAATTGAATAGAACTACCTCCAATTCTCCAAAAAGAGCTATATTCTTTATATATTGTAAAGGAGTGAGTGTAGTGGTGAGCTCAGGGTGCGCGTACCGGTGAGCGTACATGGGAACGCACCCAGCGCTTACCCCACGAAAATTTCTAAAAAAAAATTATATATTTTTTGCCCTTCAGGGTCCTTCTAGGCCCCCCTCAGAAAACCTAGGGGGTCAGGGGGTATCTACCCTGCCCCCTTTTAATCATTTCCCCCTTTTTTATTTTCACCTCAGGTGTCTCGATTTTACTGAGACACAAGATGGCGGACTCTCCGGACTGTTTAGAATGTTGACAGACATCCGACAGCCAATCACCTTTCCGCTCACGCACTCCCGTAGCGCGCCGGGAGGGCTCCCCGGTTCGCGTACCGGTGAGCGCTCGGAGCGCGCCGATAGATATATATGTGTTTTTTAAGTTAATTTTCGTTAAAAAAACTTGAGCAAATTTCACCAAATATAACAAAGGCACATCTTAGTACCAGTCCCTACAATTTTGCAAAGTTTGGCGTAAATCCATTCAGCGGTTCGAGCTGTAGCCGTGTCAGATCGTCCTATGGAAAATTACATGGGGAAAACACGTTTTAGGACACCCTTTTTTTCTCAGCCCCCACTTCACAAATCCCCCCGAAACTTTCAGGAAAGGAGCGGAGCGGAGCTGTCCAAGATTTTGGAAAATTACACACAAATTCCTCAACCGGCGCCAAAGTTATTCCCAATAGAATGTTGCGGATTTCCTATGGTAGCTATGTCCTAACTATAACTACCTACTGGCGACCGCAAGTAGGTAATGAAAGGGTAATAAAAAATAATATAAATAATGCAACTTAAAAGAATACATGTTTTAATTAAATAAAAAAAATGTGTGTGTGTGTATATATATATATATATATACACACACACACATATATGTATCCTATCAGATCTTGACCTCCAAATAGCAAACACACCGGATCCCAGAACTAGCTTATTAGAATCAACTTATATAGGAAGAGGGTTTAGTAATACGGTTGATTACATCATAATATCGGCTAGTCTACAACCCAGATTAAATAACTTTGAAGTTATACCCAACAGTCAAAGTGACCATGCTATTCTCAAAATGGAACTGTATATAAATCATCAACAGTCTCTCCCTACCGCGATAGCTAGTGCACTGACCCAAGAAAATATAAACCTGGGCCAATTGAACGGGTACTCAATAAAGTGGGGGAAGATAAACCCAGAGGAAATTACCAAAGACTTGATAAAATCAGCATACCCTCAAATTAAGAAATGCTTAGACATACTCACAGAAGATGAGGAACTTCTTAATAGTTTCGCACAAATCATGGAAAAAATACAGTCCTTACTTACAGCAAAACATAAAGCTGGACCACGCCGGCCGAAGGGATGGTTCAATCAAGAATGTACTCAGGCCCACTCAAAGCTCAAACTAGCACTAAACAAAGATGAAAGAGACCCCCATATTATATCCGCCTTAAGAAAGGAATATCACATAATCAGAAAAAAGAGAAAAGCGGACTTAAAGCAAGCTCTATGGGATGAACTTCACGCCAGTGCACAGGAGAAAAACAGCCAGGCCTTCTGGAGAGTAATAAGAACCCCATTTTTGGTGGATGATTCGACTCCAAAAATTGAAGTGGCGATAGATGAGTCAGAATGGGTATCACACTTCTCAAAAATCTTTCTTTTTGAGGAGAACCTAAAAGCTCCGCCTTACCCCATTCAAATAGACTTTGACATCCCCGAGATCCTTCTGGCCCTAAAAACAAGCAAAAATGGAAAAGCACCAGGCCCGGATGGAGTCCCGGTTGATTTTTTCAAATATAAACCAGACCTTTGGGCCCCGATTATTACTAGGGTGTGCACGGCAGCGGCAAAGAAAGGAATCCTGGAGTCTTGGACAAGGTCCATCATGGTACCAATATTTAAGAAGGGAAACCGCCAGGACCCTGCTTGCTACCGCCCAATATCTTTGTTAGACTCACTGGGCAAGCTGGCAGGTAGGGTGATCCTGGAGCGACTGCAGGACTGGGTGGAGGAGAGAGGCATACTGTCTGACCTACAATTTGGCTTCAGAGAAGGCTTTGGAACTGTGGAGCAAGCCCTAAACCTTTCTCTAATTATTGGGAAATATATACACGCCAAGAAAGATAAATTATATATGATCTACGTGGACTTGTCCGCGGCATTTGACTGTGTTTCTCACACCAAATTGTGGTCCCTCCTAGCCCAAATGGGGGTAGATCCGCCACTCCTGAACTTTTTAAGGGAAATGTACTCAAAGCCCTCTGCCAGAGTCCGTTTTGGTACAAAAGGAGAGTTGACAACGTCTTTTAGAGTGGAGCGCGGGGTCAGACAAGGATGTGTCCTGGCACCTTTCCTCTTCTCCCTCTATACTAACAACTTGGAGGTTGAGCTCCTGAGAGGTGCCCGGGACCTCCCACAGGCAGAACATCGCCCGATCCCCGCTCTGCTCTATGCGGACGACGCTGTCCTCCTGGCACGGACTCCCCATGAACTTCAGAATACTCTTAATAGGTACTCCCAGTTCATGGGTACCCTAGACCTTCACATAAATGTGAAAAAGACTTTTGTGATGTCGGCAGGTACAGGGAGAAAACATCTGAAAAACATTACCCTTAATAACCAAAAAATAGACTCTGCAAATGAATATTGCTACCTGGGAATCACAATAGATAACAAACTGTCCTGGAAAAAGGCTGTGGAAGCGAGGAGACACTGCTTTAAAAGAGCGCTAGCAGCATTGGTGACATTCACACAAAAAGTGGGAAAACGACCGCCTGAGGAATTGTTAGCGATATATAAGGCCAAATGCCAATCGACAGCCCTATGTGGAGCAGGCTTATGGGGTCACACGGATGTAACCTCCCTGCAAATAGCAGAAAATAACTTTCTAAGGTTCTTGTTGATGGCCCCAAAGCGATCCTCAACCTATGCCTGCCACGTTGAATTAGGTGTACCATACATTGAGGACCTTGCAAAAATACAACCGCTACTCTTATGGCGCCGTATCTGGACTTCGGAGAAAAATGATCTCACCAAGATGATAGTGGCGGACCCTATGACATTGGACCATGCCTTAAAAATTAAGTGGTTAGCCTATATCAGAAACTTTTTCATTGACCTTGGGGCAGAGCAATACTATCTGAATCCTGAAAAAATCACTGAACTCGCAAAGAAACAACTAAAAGAACTAGCCCTGGGACATTTGGAAAACCTAAGATTGCAATCGGAAGCAGGCAAACCGTCTGTCCAACACGCTGTAATGGTCCAATCTACACTCTTAATTCAGCCCTATCTAAGGCTTAATCTTGGCCTGTTTGATCGCTACCTTCTGACAAGGTTCAGATTAAATGTATTTCATAGACTGGTGGCTTTTCCAACAGCAAACGTTTGGGATCCGAATCTACCCCTATGCCCCTGTGACGAGAAGTCAACACAGACAACTTTACATACTGTCTTGTTTTGCAAGTTTTACCATGAACATCGTAAAGTTTGGCTATTGACCTTGCTAAAATCTTGGGGTCTCAGGCAATGTCGCCCTGCCATGCTGTGTTTGCAGCTTTTGGATACTGAACTCGCTTGTTACCATGTTCTTAACTTTTTGAAGTGTATACATAGACACAGAAAAAATCTTTAAAGGTAATTCCCTTAAACAAATTAATGCTTTTATAACTCAGATGTGGAATTTACTTGTTATATATGTAATCACTTTGTACCTTTGATATGACTGTTTTATTGTATATTATTATTGCTTTTATGGATTTCAAACTTGAAACTCCGAATAAAGATTATTATTATTATTACATGTTTTTTAATTTAATTAAAACATGTATTCTTTTAAGTTGCATTATTTATATTATTTTTTATTATCCTTTACACCCTAAACACTAATCCCACCCTGCTCCCTTTAAATACCCTGCACCCAATAATCATAACCCACCCTTACTCCTTAAAATACCCCAACACCCTTCAACACTAACCCATCTTAACCCTATAAATATACCCTGTACACCAAAACCCAAACCTATCCCTAAACCCTAAAAATACCCCTGTACCCCAAAACCCAAACCTAGCCCGTAACGCTATAAATACCCCTGTACCTCAAAACCCAAACCTACTCCTGAACCCTAAAAATACCCCTGTACCCCAAAACCCAAACCTAGCCCTGAACGCTTAAAATACCCCTGTACCCCAAATCCCAAACCTACCCCTGAACCCTAAAATACCCCTGTACCCCAAAACCCAAACCTAGCCCTGAACCCTAAAATACCCCTGTACCCCAAAACCCAAAACAAACCCTGAACCCTAAAAATACCCCTGTACCCCAACACCCAAGCAATAACCCTATATCCCAAAACCCAAACCTACCCCTGAACCCTAAAATGCCCCTGTACCCAAAAACCCAAACCTAGACCTAAACCCTAAAAATACCCCTGTACCCCAAAACCCAAACCTAACCCTCAACCCTTAAAATACCCCACATGTGAGGTTATGGCTGAGATTCATAGACAATGTCTTTATTCTATGGCAGGGCATTAATGACAGAGCTAAAGATTTCATTACCAACCTCAATGCCAATCAGGTAAACCTAGAGTTTACCTCACACATCAGTGCTAGAGAAATTGAATTCCTAGACGTAAAAGTATATGTGGAGAGTGACATGATTAAAACTACCCTGCACAGGAAAGCGACAGCGGGTAACTCCACACTAAATGCCACTAGTGCTCACCCCAAACATCTAATTGAGAGTATCCCTTACGGAGAGCTCCTCAGAATTAAACGTATATGCAGTAGTACTCAACAACAAGAAATCTGCATGAGAGAGGCAATTGAAAGATTCCGTAGAAGAGGATACACAACATGCACTCTCAATAAAGCACTGGACAAAGCCAAAGCTAGACCAAAGGAATCATTGTTAGGTTCTCCAAGAACCAACAATAATGATGAAAATGTACAGGAGGGGGGAGGGAGACAAACAATGTCCCTAGATTGATTCTCACTTTCAACAGCCAACATCGCCAAATACGGTCTATTATTAATCAAAATTGGCCGATTGTTTTGACGGATGCAGTCATGGCACCTGAGATGCCCACTAGCCTTACTATAACATACGGTAGAGGCACCTCAATGAGAACACAAATAGTCCATGGCAACCCTGAAACCATCAAAAGCAATAAATCTACTTGGCTAAAACAAAGGGAGTGTTTTTACAAGTGCTCATCCCACAGGGCTTGTAAATTTGGCGTTACAACGACCAAATATAAGACTCCATTTACCCCCATGAGTCAAAAATCAAGGTATGTTTTGATTGCAAAACTGAGTATGCCGTGTATGTCCTGGCATGCACCTGTGGCTTCAGATATGTAGGAAGCACCAAGCTACAGGTGCATGTCAGGATACTTCAACATTTACGGGCAATTGTCAACAATGACACGGCATACCCGGCGGCTAGGCATTTCAAGGCTGTCCACAAAAATGATCTCAAACATTCGAATTACTTTGTAATTGCTGCTGTCCCTGAACCACTTCAGGGTGGTGGCAACCGTGAGAAGAGTTTAAGGCATTTAGAGTCCAAATACATCCTTGAACTAGACAGCAAACACCCCAATGGACTCAACACCACCGAGGACCTACACAATTTCCTGTAATATATAGCTTTGGCAGTATATCAATAGTTCCCTAGTACTCTCATACCACTCACATTGCCACTATTAACAATTCTTGATTATGTACATGCTTTCCTTACAATTGTAAAATATCTGGTTTTAATTCTTTCTAATACATTCAATATTATTTTTTGTTTGTATTTTTTAACATACTTCTCTAAAAGCTATCTTACCCCATTTTTTGCACAGCCAATTTTCTTTGCACTCACTTATTGCACTTTCCCAAGAAATACTACAGACTGCTGCTAGTGCGCTACAATTTTTGCATGACATAATTTTGTTCATTGTTACCATTTGCACATACAACTAGGATTGCTATCCACATTGATATCAATCCAGTTAGGCCAACAATCAGTTTAGGAATGTATTCCGTTAGACTGATATCTTGACTTGCACTATAACATATGTATATACATTTTTTTTTATCCATTTGTTATAATAATTTTTAAGATATTTATTCATTTTATACATATATTTATTTATTTAAATATATATATGTTTGTATGTACATTGTGCCCTTACATTTACATTTATTTATTCATATGTATAAATTTAGTCATATGCATATACATATACACATGCACAATGATCTAACACTAGCATCCCACACCGAGCCTGTCTATTTAGAGGCTTGTCAAGGGTAACCACCAACAGCATTCAAGCTACCAACCATATTGCCCTGTGATATGTGCATGCAAAATAATAAATGTACCATACAATGGAGATATGTTGCAAAATATATGTGCCAGATAATACGATGTATTACAATTCACAACAGCACAGCATTCATGCTTGCTCAGTATTTCCTCTATGTTCATCAATCACATGCTGGGGGTGAAAGCATCACAAATACAAAAAAACAGAGTATAAAAACAGAAAGCGGACTGTGTTTAGTCAATTGAAAAATAATGCTTGGTATTCGATACGCGTCTGACCTGACATAAGCTGTAAGCAAATAAAGACCTGCTTCTACCACAACATCTGGTGTCCGTTTCCCGTCCTTTGGAGCGCTACCGGCTGGGGTGCATCAGAGAGGTGCGGGAGAACTCGTTTGGATATATATATATATATATATTACTCAGGAAGTCAGCCTCACGTTCTGTAGAAGGATGACAGCGGACCCAGGAATTTTCAGGTGCAATCTTTATTATGTGCAAAAGCGCCCCCGCACCATAGCCATGACGCGTTTTGGGTCTTCCTCGACCCTTGATCACATGGCAGCGCTTAGGAGGTGAAATTCAAACTTTAAAGTGGCAGTGCACAAAGGAAACACATACGTCATCATAGATATAAACAACATACTATAACAGTGTAAAATGTCGGTAAACCTATTTTTCAAACAAGCAGCAATAAATGTACTGTTTTGTATATTAAAAAATAAGCTAAAAACATTTCCCATATAAATACAAAGGATGAATATATTAAAATATCATATATTTAAAATTTATCTAATAAAATTGTGCAAAAAATAGCTGCTAAAATAGCAAATAGCGACTTTGGGCAATCATTCTATCAGTAAATGTCACACTGGGAAAAGCTACTTGTAGGATACTACCTGTAAAATACACATTTACTATCCAAAACCAGACCTAAATGCCTTTCAGTTTAAAGTGCGAATCCGACATGAAACGTATGTTAAATAGTATTATACCAAGTTAAAATGTCTAGGTATGATCCAATGTGCAAAGTAGTGCATTGTAAACAATATAAGGTACAACCCTTGTGAATGTGCAAAAAGTGCAAAACATGAATTAATAACATTTAAAACAATGCATGTTATAATCACATTCCAAATAATAGATTAGTCAAACAGATTAAAAATATTATATATGTTTACGTACTTGAAAATTCATTATGGTAAGAAGAGTTAGCATTATAAACTATTACCATATACTTAGATTTCATAAATAGAACCAAAGATATCGATAAGATGAATGCACATGAGTGTTATTCATTACAGACATGTATACAGATCTTCCCCTGCATTCAATCCATTAGGATGTTTGCTATCTAGGTTCTATGATCCAATGTGCAAAGTAGTGCATTGTAAACAATATAAGGTACAACCCTTGTGAATGTGCAAAAAGTGCAAAACATGAATTAATAACATTTAAAACAATGCATGTTATAATCACATTCCAAATAATAGATTAGTCAAACAGATTAAAAATATTATATATGTTTACGTACTTGAAAATTCATTATGGTAAGAAGAGTTAGCATTATAAACTATTACCATATACTTAGATTTCATAAATAGAACCAAAGATATCGATAAGATGAATGCACATGAGTGTTATTCATTACAGACATGTATACAGATCTTCCCCTGCATTCAATCCATTAGGATGTTTGCTATCTAGGTTCAAGATGTAAAATGTTTCCAGTTTGCGAAGAGCACCCTCTCTGTCGCCTCCTCTTCTAAGGGGCATAACAGCATCTATTGCATAATATTTTAATAGATGGGGATTTTGATTATGATATTCCTTAAAATGTCTGGCGACAGGGTAATTTTCGTCACAGTGTATAATCGCTCTTAAATGCTGGAGCACTCTCCTATGGACTGGGAGTCTTGTGCTACCAATATATCTAAGTCCACAGGGACATTCAAGAACATATATCGCAAACTCAGTTTTGCAAGTTAGGTATTTTGAGATGCTAATCTCTTTCTTAAAAAAAGGAGAAGTAAAAGTTTTCTTGTTGGCTCCATTCTGACAAGCTTTACATATGGAACATTTAACAAACCCTTTCCTGTTACTTAACCAATCAGTCTTCAAAAGGATTTCAGGGCTGCTACTAGTCAGACTATTCTGCATGGAGCCAGCTTTTTTTAATGTTATATTTGGAGACATAGTATCACCCATTTTCAATACAGAATCATTCTTAATAAGATCCCAATGTTTGGTTAGAATTTTTCTGATATCACGATGTTGCTTGCTATATGTCATGATAAATCTTATGGTATCATCAACAGGGACTTCAGCAACCTGCTGTCTCATCGCTTTTGTGACTAGGGTCTCCTCTCTAGGCAAAAGTTGTGTTCGTTTCACTGCTGCCTGAATATTTTTGTCCGAGTATCCTCTTGCCAAAAAACGTTCCCGACATGCAGACTGTGCTTTTACCATATCTTCATGCCTACTACAAATCCGTTTAATTCGAAGCATCTCCCCATAGGGGATGCTCCGAATTAGATGGCGTGGGTGATTGCTGGTAGCATGCAATAAGGTGTTGCCAGCTGTTTCCTTTCTGTGTAATCTCGTGTGGAGTACTTGTTCATGAATAAATACCTCTACATCTAAGAAGTTGGCTGATGTTTTACTGATATGAGAGGTAAATTTTAAATTTAGACAATTTACATTAATTTCTTCGACAAAAGTGGCTGCTAAAGCTTCCTCTCCCCTCCAAATCAGAAACAAATCATCAATGTATCGATACATGCATATGATGTTGTTATTGATATTTTCAGCACTGTAGCCCGAGTACCTGCTTCTCCCACAGCCCCATGTGCAAGCATGCGTAGCTGGGGGAGAAGCAGGAACCCATCGCCACCCCCCTTGTCTGCTGAAAGCACTGTTTATCGAACATAAAGTAATTGTTGTATAGACACATTTCAATCATTGCCACCAGCATATCATTATGAGCATGACAGTGAAGAGGTCTGTTATTCAAAAAATGTTTAACTGCTTTTAATCCATCAAAATGATTAATGCTGGTATAAAGGGAGGTGACGTCTAGAGTCATAAGTAAATAATCCTCTCTCCACTGTATCAATTCTAGCTTTCTAAGGAAATGGCCAGTGTCTTGGATAAAGGTAGGCAAATTTTTCATGTGGTCCTGTAAGAAGAAGTCAATGTATTTGGAGGTGTTTTCTAGAATGCCATCACACGCTGCAATAATTGGTCTAGCTGGTGGGTTCTGGGCATCCTTATGGATCTTTGGGATAAAATATATACAAGGTATAGTGGGATGATTGTTCTTTAAAAATTTAAGTTCATCCGAGCTTAACAATCCCAAACCTTTCCATGCTGCCAACTTTATGTAGAAATTGTTCCAAAAGGTTTTAATAGTTGCAATATCTACTCGTTTGTAGCATTCCTTGTCATTTAAATGTCTCCAAGCTTCCTCCATATATATATATATATATATACACACATTTTTTAAATTGAATTAAAACATTTATTCTTTTAAGTTGCATTATTTATATTATTTGTATTTATTATTTTATTTTATTACGCTTTACACCCTAAAAACTAATCCCACCCTGCTCACTTTAAATACCCTGCACCCCATAATCATAACCCACCCTTACTCCTTAAAATAACCCAACACCCTTAAACACTAACCCATCTTAACCCTATAAATATACCCTGTACCCCAAAACCCAAACCTATCCCTAAACCCTAAAAATACCCCTGTACCCCAAAACCCAAACCTAGCCCTGAACCCTATGAATACCCCTGTACCCCAAAACCCAAACCTAGCCCTAAACCCTAAAAATACCCCTGTACCCCAAAACCCAAACCTAGCCCTGAACCCTATGAATACCCCTGTACCTCAAAACCCAAACCTACTCCTGAACCCTAAAAATACCTCTGTACCCCAAAACCCAAACCTACCCCTGAACCCTAAAATACCCCTGTACCCCAAAACCCAAACCTACCCCTGAACCCTAAAATACCCCTGTACCCCAAAACCCAAACCTAGCCCAGAACCCTAAAATACCCCTGTACCCCAAAACCCAAACCGACCCCTGAACCCTAAAAATACCCCTGTACCCCAAAACCCAAACAATAACCCTGTACCCCCAAACCCAAACCTATCCCTGAACCCTAAAATACCCCTGTACCCCAAAACCCAAACCTAGACCTGAACCCTAAAAATACCCTTGTGCCCCAAAACCCAAACCTAGCCCTGAACCCTTAAAATACCCCTGTATCCCAAAAGCCAAACCTAACCCTGACCCTAAAAATACCCCTATATCCCAAAACCCAAACCTAGCCCTGAACCCTAAAAATACCCCTGTACCCCAAAACCCATACCTATCCCTAAACCCTAAAACTACCCCTGTACCCCATAACCCAAAACTATATCTGAACCCTTAAAATACCCAAACACCCCAAAACATATACCTCAGTACCCGAAAACATATACCCCTATACCCATCCAAACATTTTAAAAAAACATGCTTTTACCATTCATGCATTTACAACGAATTTCGTTGTAAATGTATGCGTGGTAAAAGCATATAAAATGTAATGCCATGCGTTATAATGGCATGGCGGAGTCATGGTACTTTCGTAATGAAAGTTTGCGGAGTGATGGTATGCGGAAAGAAAGTTGCGGAATAATGGGTGTTTACCCTTCCCCGGTAAGTACATTGGTGGCACAGCAGCCCACATCTCCAGCAACATACTGATATTTTTTCACCACCCATTTGAAAAATGAACAGGTCTCTCTCATTGATGGCCAGCACCGACATACACTTTTAGACACACCTCCCGCCACAAGTTCTAGAATTGCGAACTTTAGAGCTGGGGAGCTACGTTCGAATCTCAGCATCAGCTCAACATCCTGTGAATCCAGGCAAATCGCTTTGTCTCCCCGTGCCTACCACAAATGAACGTGTTCTTCTGTAATGTAAATTGTGCTCATGCCATGTTGTCGAGTTCGCGCTATATAATATTGCAAGGAAAAATAAAGTAGGGAAACTAGAGATCACACACTACTGAATGCGCACTCTTAAGTGCATCCACAGTGCACTGTGAATCGGAGCATTTCACAGGCCTGTCAAAGATAAGAAATGCTATCAAAACGAAATCCTACAAAACAATATACTACTGGCCGGCAGCAATTCATACCCGGACAACGTCGGGACGGGCTGCTAGTATTATAATATTGATACTGTACTTCGCTCGAGAGGTGTTGCTAACCCGTCGACGCAAACCATAAACATTTACAATCAACGTCACAATGTTACACTTGTTATTATGTTTTGCCCTAGAGATCACGTACTGTTAATATGTATATTATAACATTAACAGTCTTAGTGATCCTAGCGGAATTCACAATCCGTTGTCACAAACAGTAACGATAAGTAAGCAACGTTACCGGCTTGCGGCTTTCAGTCTATTTTCCAATTGTGATCCTATACTGTGAGAATAGATACATATTATTATTCTCACTGTCATGATCTCAGAGGAGTTTATGACCCGGCGCCACGAAGATCTAATTTTATCACCTCCCGGAGAAAAGAAGTTCAGTAAATAATTACAGCTCGAAACTATTTCATTATGGATGTTCTGTTAAATTCATAACTTTATTTTCCTTTTCTTTTTACTGTACCAATGGTATCAATCGTTATATTATAATAGATTGTCCTATTGCTACAGAAGAGGAATGGGAGATTTTTCAGCGCCATCTGTAATATAATTATCAAATATTTATAAGTACTTGATCAGATATTTTTATATACATTAAAATATAGCTATCATGCATACTTTGTTACTTTAAATATTTAATAAACCCTACATTTCTGAATGTTATTTTCTAATTTCTATTCTTATTTGCGATTCCTATTCACCTTCTCCCTAAAGAATATATAGGACCTGTACTATATATTATAAGAGTAACATTCTATATATTCTTTGGTGAGTATGTGATTTATTAGCGGAACAGTCTGCAACTTGTAAACACTATGGCAGCACGTTTCTGAATTGTACAGAATACAAATTTTAGAAATAATAATGCATGCATTTCTATGTAATATGAAACAATTGATATTTTACTGTTTTACTTGTTCTCTTGATCTGAGATAATGTAGTGCGGGAGTGTTTGTTGTAGCACTTCTATTCTACTTTATCTAAAAGTAACTGATGCCCTCTTTCATCAACTGTAGCACAAAAAAGAAGTATACAGCCACCCTTAACTGATATTTTCTGAAATTCCATTTTTAATTGTCACCCCTTATATATATACTACAACAGTTTCTGAAGAAAGTTTATTTATATTTGCTTAATAAAAACTGTTTCAAACCTAGACTGAATTTTTTGCTGCGCAACCACACCTCCCCATCAGGAAAGTAAACACCACATTATAAGTAAATAGTACTACTAAGAAGTATGTCACCTACAAACTTGATGAAAGAAAACAGAGCAAGACACTTTCATTTCTCCGCCGTGATTTATACACCACAAGGCAACTATATAAATGGCCCTTGAAACATATATAAAAAATTGTTTACCTCATACTTCCTCTCCACCACCTTAGGGGCACTGTACACAGTTAATAGTGTTCCTAACCTGCCCTCTACTACTTTCTTTCCCCATACTCCTTTGGAAAATGCATCACAATTTCACTGACAACAGAGAACCGTTCCCACCCAATAAGGAGCAAATTTGTGTTCGGAACACTTTAGCCAATAAAATGTCCATGTTGTTCCAAAGACGAGCAAGGAATGACTGCTAAGCCTTCTACATTTAATACTTTACAGCCAATGAACATTAAACTTCGTAAAGTCCCGCTTGGAGCATGTTACCCTAATACTCCCCGAACAGGAAGGAATCCTTAATAAGACTTTACCAAGGACTTCTTCTATGACTAACGGTTCCTATGAAAAAAAAATATATAAATCTCCAGCATAGTAACTATTTCAATTAGCAACATATTGTGATGAACTTCTAACCACTGTACTCACGCAAGTGATCCATGAACTGTCACTATGGTAACAGGCAGAAAGGTACTGGCTGTACAAAAAAACGTTAGATTTACCTTGGATCCTCTACAAGACAGAAACAAAACTAAAATACCACATTTGCAACCCCTTTGCACAGTTTTCTTTTAATGAAAAGAGGCCCCGGGGGTGGGTGGGGGATCGAGTGGAGGAGAAGGCAGTCCCCGGAACTCCGGGGGGCCATGAGCCCCCGCATACATGTATTTAAAGAGCCAGGCAGCGATCCCCGCACAGGGGAGACCCTCTAGGCCCCCCATTATGAAAAACAAGCTGCCCCAGAGATTTGCCCCCCCGGAGGCTAATTAACAATAAAAAGGGCTTCACGTTTTTTTTCTTTTTCGCCCAAAACGCGTACCCTGCGTTTGAAAAAAAAATTATAATATCCCGCGTGACGTCATATATGGCGCCCCGTACACGTACTCCGCGAATGATTCTAATTGTTCAAAAACATATATTTATGTATTTAATGTACATATTAAGAGAAGAAATTATCTGGGATATTCATGAAAATTGTTTTTTGAAACTTATAAAAAGCGTATATTACTTTTAAAATCAATTACGGAAATATCAGCCGTACGTCGTAAGAGTAAAGATAGTTTGAAAACGTATACATTTTCTAAAACAATATAGCACTGCACACTAAAGAAGAAAAGTTAACACAATTATTGACCCCTCTCCCAACATTTAAAAGCCCCTGAGGGAGGTGGTAAATTAATAGAGACTGAATACGTTAGTACAGCCTACTGTGCTTACGCTACCAGAAAAACACAACAACAGTACAAAGCCCAGATTTCCATTGCAGTGATTTCTTAGTTGCAGGTCTAGTTGTCAGATCGACACACACTCTCTCATGGCTGCTATACACCCAAACCACACCCATCCAGCGCATCCGTCACTACACACATGACCCTATGTATAAAAAAGACGGGGCACACGTGTTCCTCGCCATTTTAGAGTTGTTCCCAAACTACTGAACAAGGGGGCCCACTACTACATGCTTGGCCTCTTTGGTTACTGAGTTAGTGGTGCCCAAAGCACTGAGCCGGTAAATAACCTGCGATGATAATGATGGGAGCACAAGTATGTGGTTAGCCATATACATTTACCACCCATGATAAAGGCATAAGCATAATAATGGCTTTCTGGTGACGAACACGCGTTGTAATGGCTGTGGCTTATGTGCGTCAAATTACTTTCTAGGTATAAGTGTGACCAAGTCTGATAACATCGGAGGCCAAGGACAAACACAGGACATCTCATCGATCACAGACAAGATAGGCGGAGGGTAAAATGAAAGTGACCGGTATAAAAAAAATGGAGGGAAACTACTAAAATGGCGAAGGACGGAGTATGTAATCAACGTTTGGCGCCTCGGCCATATGATTATTAATATATTACAAAAGTATAGCAGCGGATGACACACACGGCCTGGGAAAAGAAAGCGGCAAATTTAATACCTGAAATGAGAACATCTTTGCTTGGTGAACCTAAAGAAAAAGAAACATGGGCTTGGAAACAAGGCTGCTAATGCATAGAGAGTACAACTGATGCACAAAAAAAAACGGAAAGTTTCACATACTATAATAGAAATATAGCTCTTTTTTTCACCAGTAAAGTTAAGTCTCAAAAAGAAGTGTGGGGCATATTATCAAGACTGGGCGATAAAATTATCGCCGCTTTATCGGCAGGAAACTGACGATAAAGTGGCGATAATGGGCTTGATAATATGCACTATGGAATTCCAATCGAAGCTCATGTTAGATGTCCTTCACATCTAACATGAGCTTCAATTGGAATTCCATAGAGCATATTATCAAGCCCATTATCGCCACTTTATCGGCAGTTTCCTGCAGATAAAGCGGCAATATTTTATCGCCCAAGCTTGATAATATGGCCCTTTTGTTTTAGCCCCAATGCCCCCACGATCCTACCCGCGTCCTTCGAGAGCCGGCATTGCTTTGTCAGAGAGAGCAGCTTACATGCTGCTCTCTCTATCGAAAACCAATCTGCTTTCCTACTTGAAAGAGAGAGCAGATTAACTTGCTCTCTCTTTCAAATAGGAAAGCGGTTTGCTGTGGTAAAGTGGGAAGAGCGACGCTCCCGCCCTACCATAGCAAACAGCAGTGTCCCGTGGGTAGGCACCCGAGACACTGCAGCAGCCGGCCCTGGGAGGCCGTGGTCCCCATGGCCATCAAGGGCTCCAGGAGGGGGACCGCACGACCCCCTCCCAACATTAAAAAGCCCTGGGGGGTCCAGGTCCCCGGAGCTGAAAGGTCATTTTACATATTACCGACCCAGGAAGGTGGCAGTCCCCGGCACATGTACGGGGGAGTGGGAGCTGAAAACATACTTTTTTTTTAAAACCCCGAGGGGGTGGCGGTCACCGGGGCTGTGGGGAGCCTTACAAGCCCCCCTTTATAGATACAAAATTGCCCCTGAGATGTGGCCCCCTGGGAGGCTAATTAAGAATAAAACGTATTTCTAGTTATTTTTACCTATACGCGTACCCCGCGATTTCTTATTTTTATTTTATTTTTTATTTGGGGGCCTAAAGATCCATGTGGGACTTACTGAGCAGGCCTAGATGGTCAGGATCTTTCTACACTGCCCCCTTTCCTTTTTTTTTTCAACTTTGTTGTACTGTTTTCTTGTGACTCGGTTCTACTGAGGCACAAGATGGCTGCCAACACTTCCTGGTTTGGAGTGTTGACAGACAGTTGACATCCAATCAGCATGCAGCTTGTGCTCGTAATTGTACGGATTTCGGTAATCGTGCTGTACTTCGTCTCTAGATATCGCTATGATTTTACTTTTGATTTTCTCAGGAACTACTGAACGGATTTACACCATTTAACAAAAAGCACAATCTGTCAACCAAACTCTACCTCTCTGCCAAATTTAGTGTAATTCCGTTCAGCCGTTGCTGTAGCCCTGGCTAAAGGTCTCTATGGAACATTGCATGGGGAAAACACGTTTTGGGACCCCCTTTTTTTTCGGCCCCCACTTGACGAATCACCCACAAAACTTTCAGGGAAGGAGCGGAGCGGAGCAGGCCATTTTTTGTTGGAGAAATTTGCGAAGATTTGTCCACCGGCAACAAAGTTATTCCAAATAGAATGTTGTGGATTTCCTATGGAAACTAGGTCCTAATTATAAATATATATATATATATATATATATATATATATATATATATATATATATATATATATATATATATATATATAAAACTAAGAGTGCGCCAAGACCCGGTTCCTGGAAAAAGGTGCTTTTATTGCAATTGGCTCAGGCGGTCACATGATAGAGGCACCTGACGCGTTTCAGCTTTATGCTTTTCTCAAAGGTGTGTCCTCTTAAAGTGCAGTGTCCCAGTTGTTCCTAGTCACACAACTGTCAGTAGACCACACTCAAAGTCCCATGATGCATCTTGTGAGACATCGTTTATCGTGTGTTGTCCTCATGATGTTCCCAACTGCTGTCTCACCACCATAATGATATCGGGTAAGTGTGGCCACGCGGGGAAAAGGGGCTGGGCACTTCCACGTTATTGCATCACAATGTCAATGAAGCGCTGAGTCCAGGACCTGCTGAACAGAGGCATCAGCCTCGCTCCGCTCCCTTTCTCGCAACACACCACACAACCGCCGGCAATCCTCGGGCTTGTGATGCGGCGAGCGGGTCCTGCCCCCCAAATTTAAACACCAAAGAAGAGATGCTGTTGTCGGGGGCCCCAACCCTGCAGGGCGGTCTTGGCTGATGCAGAAGACAGCGATTCCCGCAGCATCTCTTCTTTGGTGTCTAAATTTGGGGGTATATATATATATATATATATATATATATATATATATATATATATATATATATATATATATATATATATATATATATATATATATATATATATATATATATATATATATATATATATATATATATTACCTACTGGCGGTCGCCAGTAGGTATATATAGTTAGGATTTTTTCTCTATGGGATTTTTGAAAATTCTATGTCTAATAACTTTGGTGTTTGTGGACGGAATCGGCTGAAATTTTCAGGAAAATGGCACATTTTGTTTCTGAGCAGCCCCTGAAAATTTGGGGGGGGGGGGTCGTCAAGGGGGGGGCCGAGAAAAAAGGTGGGTCCCAAAACGCGTTTTTCCCATGTTAATTTCCATAGGACGGTTGGCCTCACTTTTAGCCCGAACGGCTGAATGGATTTGCACGAAACTTGGCAAAATTGTAGGGACTGTTAGCCCGATGTGCCTTTGCTAGGTCTCAATATATGTCCTCCAGTGGATTTTGAAAAATTAACGTTCAAAAAAAGATACATATCTGTGACAGCGCTCCGGGCAGCGCTCCGGTTCGCGTACTTGAGCTGATTGGCTCTTCGGTGCCTGTCAAAATTCTAAACAGTCCGGAGCGGCCGCCATCTTGTCTCTCGGTAGGATCGAGAGACAAGAGGAGGCCAAAACAAAGGGGGAAATGACCATAAGGGGGCAAGGTAGATCCTCCCTGACCCCGTAGGTTTGATGTGGAGGCTTTAAAAGGGCCCCGTGGGGCAAAAAAAAAATCATTTTTTTTTTTTTGCGTGGGAAGCTTCCGGTTCGCGAACCGAGAAGCGGCCCGGGGAGCATACTATGAGGAAAAAAGAATGATAGTCTTTTTAAATATTGTATGTAAGCAGCAGCGTTACGGGAGTCCACCATTTTGTGTTTCAGTCGAATTAAGATACAAGATGGAGGGCAAATAGTGTTCAGAATGGGTAGAAAGGGGCACGGTAGACGTATCTTGACTCCCTAGGTTTTCTGAGGGTGGTTGAGGAGGCCCATATGTGCGGGAAAAAAACATTTTTTTAAGAAATTTTGCGCGGTTAGCTTCCGGTTTGTGTACCGGGTAGCGCTCCGGGGAGCATAGTTTGTTGAAAATTAGTGAAAAATAATAATTGTGAGTGATTAGATGTAGGGTAGCTCTGAGAAGAGCTTTTGGGTTTATGGTACATTTATGTACTTATAAGTAGGTACCAATGCACAGTCTTAAATTCAAAATGAAAATTCTGTTGCCCTCATCTGAGAAGTGAACTCCATCTCCTCTGTAGATATCTTGCATGCAAAAACGCAAGTTATTGTTGTACATGGAGCCCATTCCATGGTCTCTCATGTAAGCTGAAACAGATTTGTTTACATGCTTCCTCGACTTCTCAATTTGTGGACAAAATTGGTTCGACCACCTCCATTTCTGTCTTTGGCATATATTTGAATATACCAAGGCAGTTTGAGGAAAAAGTGCCATTAATTGCTCAAAGGTGTCCTTTAAAAGCATTTCCAGACCTCCCCAGTCAAAGTGCCCAAATCATTACCTCCACAGTGCACAATTAACAGGTCAGGTTTTGGCAAATGCATAAAGGTTTTCACCAATGGTATCAATTGGTGACATTTTAATCCTCTGTGGCCAAACCACTTAATTTGCACATCTTGTAAATTGAGGTTAGGTAACTTTCTGTTCTCAGCATACCTTTGAGACCAGTAGATGTAACTATGTCCAACAATCCAGACAGTAAACATGGTGAGAGAAGTTTCTGCTGCAGTCAGATGAAGTGTGGTAATGAAATGGCAGATGAAACAGTAGGAGTTTGTAAAGAAAAAAAACTGTGGAGTTTCAGTGCTAATGATTCACTAGCAGTGATTGGTGGATTTCCATTTCTGAAAAGAGAAAGTTAGGGTGCATGGATGTGTTCTTTGAAAGATGTAATTTGAATGGTCAAGGAAAAAACATTTAATGAAATATTGCACTGGATACGCAGGTGCACTGAGAGTTCAGAGTTCAATTGAAACATTGTTGTGTGAACTTGCAAACATCAGTGGTCTTTCAGGAGGTAGTTGCTATGCAAAAAAGGCAGAGAGGGCAGAGGGGGGAAGGGTTTTGATTTGAAAAAAGTGAGGGAAGAGTTTTGATTGGCTAACATGAGAGATATGTGTGATGAATGTCAGCATTTCTGTGCTTTCTATAGCTGCAGCCTCTGGAGTGCATACTCTTTGTTCTGCTGAAGACAATTTGGTGTATTTCTGAGACTGTTTTGAAACTCATAAAGTATTTGCTAAGGTGAGAAAAGATTTATTTAATTTAGATAGAGAATAGTATGCTTTAAGGAGAAAATTATGAAGAAAGTTGTGTTTTTAAAATGTTGCTTTGTCTCAAGTGTTTTACAAATAGATTTTGTTTCTTTGAGAAATTGTAATTGGAGATAATGTGAAGTATTAGTACTGACAGGGTGTTTTTGTACATAGGAGCTGTGCAGTGTTTTCAAATTATGACGTGAAAATCGTTTTTGAGGAAAAGGAATGCTTTTAAAATTTATCACAAGGAAATAATGGTGTCTGCTTCTTTATAAGGCATTTGAGTGTCTCTGATGTTATTTTTCCCATTTTAATTTAAGAGCTTTCTCCGTGGGGCTTGTTCCTTGTAAATATGCTCCCACCTGTGCTTGGCAAATTTCGATTTTGATTCTTTGAGTTACATAGCCATGTTAAAAGTGACCCAAAAATGGTGCAAGGGCAATCAAAAAACGCTTTCATGTGTCTTAAGGACATTTTAAGTCATTTCCTCTTGAATGTAGGTATACAATTGATTTATATGTTGTGTTTAAAAACGTTTTTTGAAATCAATTACATTTCTGGATATGTACTGCTAGAGCTTCATAGGTTGTTTGGGGCATATTTATAAGGCATTTGAGTGTCTCTGATGTTATTTTTCCCATTTTAATTTAAGACCTTTCCCCGTGGTGCAAGTTCCTTGTAAAGAGGCGTCTCACGTGGCTACGTGATACGTCACGTAATAAAGAATATATTTTACAGCTATAGATATTAGCTTTTAAAAAACCAATGAAATTCACTGAAAAAACCATAGGTTATAGACCATATATAGTTAGGAATTTGCATTTACAAAACCTTGAAAATTCACTGAAAAAACCATAGGTTAGAGACCATATATAGTTAGCTGGACATTTTATTGATATAAAACCAATGAAATTCCATATATAGTTAGTTGCACTAACTATATATCGCGCACCCGCAATCCACTGCTGATGATGTCACATATTACATCATTCATGACATGGTGAGTGACATCACTGATGACATCACTGATGACAACTCAAATGACATCACTGACAACGTCACTGATAATATCATTCATGTGATAATACGATGAACCTCTTCAGACTCTAATATAACCTTAGATACAATCAGTGTCAACAGACACTCACAGACTGTCACTCATCCATGGAGTTACTCATACATCTACTCAGTCATGCAAAGAATCAATCACACCTCCATTTCCTCAACTATACAGTTATACACACCTTACTAATTCAAACATATTCTAACACATATTTAATTTCCTATACGATCCCTAATACAAGTTCACAATGATCCATACAGCCACTCACACATTCACTGGCTCTTATGCACGGTTATATATGTCAACTCTCACATGCACTGTGTTTTACATATGTACTTACTTTGACATGTTGCACTGAGATATCCATTCACTCACCAATACACTCATGCACACAGTCAACCGCCCATGCAGCTGTTTCCACATGCACTTTTGAACCCATACATCTAGTGAATCAACTGCTCACACATCTATGCACAGAGTCATACACCTCCCAGCCACCCACACACACACTCAGTCTCCCATACAAATACTTGGGCAACCAATGAATATCCCATATAGTTACTCATATAGCTACCGATTAACACATTCAGCAGTTTACAGAACAACAGACATAATGATGCACAAATTAAGACAGTTTAGGCACTAACCCATGCACTCAGTGAGACACATTTAATCACTCTCTCATACAGTCAATCATGCGCCTACTAAATTCTTCATCCAGACACTTATACATCCACTCATTCTTCAATCTGTAAGACATATTTTAACTTTACAGAAACATACAGTCATTGGATAATGTCATCAGTGATGTCATTTGAGTTGTCATCAGTGATGTCATCAGTGATGTCACTGACCATGTCATGAATGATGTAATATGTGACATCATCAGCAGTGGATTGCGGGTGCGCGATATATAGTTAGTGCAACTAACTATATATGGAATATATATATATATATATATACATATATGTATATTACGGGTTACTCCGTTGGAAAGCAGGAAACATCCACAGACGGACACGGACCCAGGTTCAGTGCAAGATATTTTAATTCCTCTCTAATCGCCATTACGTGTTTTGGCTCGTCCGAGCCTTGATCACATGACAGTGGCAAGTTCAGAATGTGCAATATTTAAAGTGACAGTGCTTAATTACCATTTGTACCACGTGGTTTCGTCATCATAAACATAGAAAAAATACATATAAATTCTGATATTTCAACCACTCATATCTGATCACGTTTTCTAAATGTTGCAAAGCACATCGTTATTGTTCTTGAATTCATTAACACTTAATACTTCTGCTGCTCTCAGTCTGACATACCTTAAAATACCAGTAAAATACATTGTATTGTCTGGCTTTCGAGCATACAATATATTCAGCATTTTTTTATATTCCGGGATCAATCCTAAAGCTTTGTCTCTTTATTCATATGTTCATGTTATTTGACCTTATAGTATTAATACGTGGTACATAATCCCCAAGTGCTATTGTGCTATAAAGTGCATACGTGATATGTGTATTAAAAAACCTCAGATAATATTCTTCCAGAGTTAAATCAAATATTGTTTGAAAATTCTATGCCATATAGTACACGTTATTGGCGTTTTCCCTTTCTGGCACAGTTTGGAGAATCATACATCATGGCAAATTGATAACTTAATTTAAGGGATAGGAATGTTGTGCAAAATTATTATACTGATGTGTGTAAATACATAATAGTGAAGAATAGATAAAACAAGCTGTTAAAACCATTAAATATCTGTTGCTCAATATATTTACAAATATTTAAATATAAACATACAAATTCCTATTTTCAATACCCTGGTATAAAAGCTTTCTAATATTAACATAGAATAAATAGATTCCTAAAAACTGTGAATCAAAAAGTTAAAACTTAAGAATTTGCTGTATAATGTTGCCTCTTATCCCATAGATCTGTAACAAACTGCCTCATGTCAAACAAGTGTGCAAATCCTCTGTGGCATTTAGCCTCCCAGGATGTTTAAAATCTAGCTGTAATATATATCTGGTTTCCAGCTTTCTTAGTTTATTTTCACTATCACCCCTTCTCCTACTGGGGGGGGACCACATCAATTACGTAATACTTCAGGTACAAAATGTTGGATTCATGTTTTTCCCTGAACTGAAATAGGCACTGCAATGGGAACTTCAAAGGCAATACCTGCACGGCATGGACTGCTCCAGTACATGCCATGTAGGTACTGGTATAAATGCACACGGGGCACATTTTATGCCCCCCTGTCTGCATCCAGATGGCGTGAGGCACAAGGAGCCCTTAGGGCCCCATTTGTTTCCTCACCACCACACTTTTCATGGCGGTCACCCCGCCATGAAAAGTGTGGCGTGAGGAAACCTGTAATATGCTTGGCAAGGGCACAGCGGCCCCGCCAAGCATATTGCAGCCTCAGAAATGCTGTGCAACCGCCAGGGAACAGCGATTCTCTGGCGGTGTCAGCAGATGCAGTGGCCCCAAGGTGGCCCAACCACCCTAGTCATAGGATCAGAAGACGTCACCATGAGTCTGATTCATAATAAGCCTCTTAGCCACATTATACATGTGTATACCAGACCATGTAAATATTTCTGCTTCTGTGTACTTATTAATGTACATATAGAGGGTCTTATGTCTGGTACTAAAACTTCACTAAGAACCTCATTACGATGCCGGTCCGATCGCAACTGATGGGCCGTCGGTTGCGCTACAGTCCGACCGTTGCATTAAAATGCACTGCAGTTGGAGGCAGGGCGGAGGGACCGACCAACGGTTCCGACAGGCTCAAGGACCCCGACCCAATGTTGGTCGGATTGTAATTACCTACAATGAAGGCGGTGCCTGTTCAGGCACGGCCATTGAAAGGCAGTCGGAAACGGACATTGAGTTAATATGGCCCCTGTCCATCAGCGGCCTCAGCAATGGAAACATACATTTTACCAATACGGCTTGTTCTACAACCGTTTTCCGACTAAAGCACAAGCCGCAATGGAAAAAAGGGTGTTTCAGACTGCCTCATGGGCAGTCATATCCTAATTTGTCAGATGGAAACACCGACTACTAGTCGGTCAGTTTACATTCCGACACGACCAGCATCGTAATAAGCCCCTAAGTGTTGGGTATATGTATGTATGCATATCTGTACATATTTAGATGTGTGGGTATTTCTCTATATGTGAATATGTTACTTTCAGTTATTTGTTAAAGGAAATTAAAAATAAAATACACTTTCTAAATTCCCTTCAACCCTTTTTCCACCCTCTTCTCTGTGACTCTTTGCAAACTTTTCTGTCTACAATTAACTCCCAAGCACTTTGTTCAAACCTCCCTTTTCTTTTTTTCCAATGCACCTAACAGGCACACATGCACACTACTCCTAATAACAACTCATAACTGCTTTTTTCTAATCCACTTTCATTATTCTATCCTTACTCAAAATACTACTACAAGCAATACGCAAGTATAAAAGGAAAGAAGAACATACTACTAATCTACTAACTATTAAACTCTAATCTTGGGTTCTGGAGTAGCGTGCTACTCGCCGCAAAGCACTTCAATGCCTCATAAGGGGTATTAAGCGCCATATAAATACAATTTATAACTTAAGACATACAGCTGTTTTTGTGTCCGCTCCTGCTTCAATGGTTTTCTTGCCAGTCTCAGTTCCATGCTCCTGATTGAATAGCTTTCATCCCTAGTCTCATCTTTCCTCTGCCGAAGGAGCATTTCCATGTTACTGTGTTATTATAGAAAAGGCGCATAATGCCCATAGGGCTCAAGGGGCTACAGCCACCCCCCCCATTGTGTGTGTCAGCCCAAGTTGAGACAGCTTCCCGGGCACACACACACAGACAGTTTTTTATCTGCTGTGGGCTGGCTGGCGTCCATCTTATCCGAAAGAGACACGTTAGTGATAGGTTCCTTACCTTACCTTAGAATATCTCCAGGCGTCAGGCTGGATCCGGAAAGTTTTCGCTAGCAGTACCTGTGCACGTCAGTAGGTGGTGTTGTGCGGCTCCGTGTCCGTCGCTTGCATCGTAAGCGACAAGATGACGTCACGGAGACTACTTAGGCACCACCCATGCGCACTGACGTAAGTTCTTTCTTTTTCCGCGCCAGTTAGCGCAAATCCGATTAGAGAACGTACCTTAGTCACTTTTTGTCTATCTTTTTTGGGACTTTTGTCTCTTGTGTGTCTTCTCTGGTGCACCGAGGGATGCCTGGTTTTATGTCCTGCGGGGCCTGCCATCACAATATGTTGTGGCGCACCCCCACGGCGTCGTCTCTACTGCCTGGAGCGCGACCACGACTCCCGGTCCTGTTTGGACTGTCGGGCCATGGCCCCGAAGGCCTTGAGGGAGTGGCGCCAGAAGTTGCTTGAGGTTTGGCACTCGTCCCAGCCCCGCACTCGGTCCAGGGGCCGTTCCAAAGAATGCTCACAGGGCCTCCATCATCGCTCCTTGATAAGGGTGGGCGTAAAATCCGTTTCGCTGGCAAATTTGCGGTTTTTCCGCGATTTCGCGATCCGCGAATCTCGCGAAATCGCAGTAAAATCCGCGAATCAGCGGGGACGAATTTTCAGCCAAGCAAGGGTTACAGCAGCAGGTGCAAAAGTTGAACCTAATTTCTTTGTAACCTTTTACAAAAGGGTTACAAACAAATTAACTTCAACTTGGACACCTGCTGCTAATTGCTTCCTGGCGCCTCGTTGCCTACTTGCAACTATTCTCTGACCCTGCTCTGACCCTTGAAGCAGGGTCAGAGAATAGTTACAAGTAGGCAACGAGGCACCTGTCCAAGGAATTAAACCTCATCAGGAAGCACTTACAGATATAAAAAACAGGAAGAAGGGAAAGGATGCCAAATACACCCATTTTGAGTTGTCAGGAGGGGTTAAACTAAAAGAGACCTTTACAGCACAATTTTCATATGCATTTTGCTAAAAATAAAAAGCTGTATGTTCTGTAGGGGCAACTCAGGAATCTGGCCCTTCCGAGATCTGGCCTCTCTTTCTTTCTCTCGTTCTCTCTCTCCCTCTCTCTTTCCCTCTCTTTCTCTCTCTTTCTATCTATCTAGCTATCTATCTATCTATCTATCTATCTATCTATCTATCTATCTCTCTCTCCCTCTCCCATAAACGACTGCATGGGTAACTTCGCTATGCAAGCGGCTCGCGAAGACGCAAAAAGCCCCACGAACCCACAAAAAACCCCGCGAACACGCAAAAAACCCCGCGAACACGCAAAAAACCAAAAATTCGCACAAATGCGCGAATTTTGCGGATCCCGAATTCACAAATCCGCAAATTCGGGGATCGCGAATTCGCAAAATTCGCCCATGCTTACTCCTCGGGCTCCAAGTCTTCGCCCTCGAATTCGGGTAAGCGACAACACAAAAAAGTTGAAGAAGCGTTGTCGCTCTCCGACTTCCCCCCTTCGGTCCCCAGATGCGGACGAGGGGGACAGGGGTTCTGCCCCTGCGGCTCCTTTGGAGCCTGGGAGTCCCATGGCCCACCTTACCCGGATCCGTCGACGACTCATGCATAGGTGCAAGAATTTCTTACTGCCATGGACCGCCTGTTTAGGCCTCGGCTCCCGCGGGTGCACCCTTGGGGCCCACGTTCCCGTGTCAGGATCCTGTCTGGCCAGCAGGTCCGGCGCCGCAGGATCCTGCGCCGCTGGCTCCAGCACCACCCTTGGCTCTGCCTCTGGCGCTGCAGTGGATACCATCGGTTCCGCCCCTGCCCCCGTTCCAGAACAATTTTGTCCCCACCCGGGATCTGAATTGGGACACGGCGCCGGTTCGGCCCCATCCGGCGCTGTTCGAGGAGCCGCTCCTGACGCTGTTTGTTCCTTCCCCGGTCCCTGCCCCGCCGCCGCGGTCTGCGCCACATATGGCGAGGTAGAGGACAACTGGGAGGGGTCCGAGGACTCTCTTGCTAATCAGTGTGAGTCTGAGCAGGATTGGGCGGATGACTTGAAGGAGGTCCGTGGCCTTGATGTCTCTCTCCCCCGCCCACCATGGAGTAGGGTGCTTCCTGCACAGTGTTACACCGTTGGGCGTTGATGCACAAAAAAAAACGGAAAGTTTCACATACTATAATAGAAATATAGCTCTTTTTTTCACCAGTAAAGTTAAGTCTCAAAAAGAAGTGTGGGGCATATTATCAAGATTGGGCGATAAAATTATCGCCGCTTTATCGGCAGGAAACTGACGATAAAGTGGAGATAATGGGCTTGATAATATGCACTATGGAATTCCAATCGAAGCTCATGTTAGATGTCCTTCACATCTAACATGAGCTTCAATTGGAATTCCATAGAGCATATTATCAAGCCCATTATCGCCACTTTATCGGCAGTTTCCTGCAGATAAAGCGGCAATATTTTATCGCCCAAGCTTGATAATATGGCCCTTTTGTTTTAGCCCCAATGCCCCCACGATCCTACCCGCGTCCTTCGAGAGCCGGCATTGCTTTGTCAGAGAGAGGAGCTTACATGCTGCTCTCTCTATCGAAAACCAATCTGCTTTCCTACTTGAAAGAGAGAGCAGATTAACTTGCTCTCTCTTTCAAATAGGAAAGCGGTTTGCTGTGGTAAAGTGGGAAGAGCGACGCTCCCGCCCTACCATAGCAAACAGCAGTGTCCCGTGGGTAGGCACCCGAGACACTGCAGCAGCCGGCCCTGGGAGGCCGTGGTCCCCATGGCCATCAAGGGCTCCAGGAGGGGGACCGCACGACCCCCTCCCAACATTAAAAAGCCCTGGGGGGTCCAGGTCCCCGGAGCTGAAAGGTAATTTTACATATTACCGACCCAGGAAGGTGGCAGTCCCCGGCACGTGTACGGGGGAGTGGGAGCTGAAAACATACTTTTTTTTTAAAACCCCGAGGGGGTGGCGGTCACCGGGGCTGTGGGGAGCCTTACAAGCCCCCCTTTATAGATACAAAATTGCCCCTGAGATGTGGCCCCCTGGGAGGCTAATTAAGAATAAAACGTATTTCTAGTTATTTTTACCTATACGCGTACCCCGCGATTTCTTATTTTTATTTTATTTTTTATTTGGGGGCCTAAAGATCCATGTGGGACTTACTGAGCAGGCCTAGATGGTCAGGATCTTTCTACACTGCCCCCTTTCCTTTTTTTTTTCAACTTTGTTGTACTGTTTTCTTGTGACTCGGTTCTACTGAGGCACAAGATGGCTGCCAACACTTCCTGGTTTGGAGTGTTGACAGACAGTTGACATCCAATCAGCATGCAGCTTGTGCTCGTAATTGTACGGATTTCGGTAATCGTGCTGTACTTCGTCTCTAGATATCGCTATGATTTTACTTTTGATTTTCTCAGGAACTACTGAACGGATTTACACCATTTAACAAAAAGCACAATCTGTCAACCAAACTCTACCTCTCTGCCAAATTTAGTGTAATTCCGTTCAGCCGTTGCTGTAGCCCTGGCTAAAGGTCTCTATGGAACATTGCATGGGGAAAACACATTTTGGGACCCCCTTTTTTCTCGGCCCCCACTTGACGAATCACCCACAAAACTTTCAGGGAAGGAGCGGAGCGGAGCAGGCCATTTTTTGTTGGAGAAATTTGCGAAGATTTGTCCACCGGCAACAAAGTTATTCCAAATAGAATGTTGTGGATTTCCTATGGAAACTAGGTCCTAATTATAACTATATATATATATATATATATATATATATATATATATATATATATATATATATATATATATATATATATATATATATATATATATATATATATATATATATATATATATATATATATATATATATATTCACAGAAAAAACCATAGGTTATAGACCATATATAGTTAGGAATTTGCATTTACAAAACCTTGAAAATTCACTGAAAAAACCATAGGTTATAGACCATATATAGTTAGGGATTTGCATTTAAAAAACCTTATTTTATTTGCACAAAACCATTGAAATTCCATATATAGTTAGTTGTACTAACTATATATCGCGGACCCGCAATCCACTGCTAATGATGTCACATATTACATCATTCATGACATGGTCAGTGACATCACTGATGACATCACTGATGACATCTCAAATGACATCACTGATGACATCACTGATGACATCTCAAATGACATCACTGATGACATCACTGACATCTCATTTGACATTACTGATTACATCACTGATGATATCATTTATGTGATAATACATCTTCAGACTCTAATATAACCTTTGATACACTCAGTGTAAACAGGCACTCACAGACTGTCACACATCCATGGAGTTACTCACACACCTATTCAGTCATGCAAAGAATCAATCACATCTCCATTTCCTTAACTATACAGTTATACACACCTTACTTATTCAAACATATACTAACACATATTTACTCTCTTATACAATCCTTGATACAAGTTCACAATGATTCATACAGCCACTCTCACATTCACTGACTCTTATGTTCAGTTATTTATATATGTCAACTCTCACATGGAGTGTGTTTTACATATGTACTTACTTTGACATGTAGAACTGAGATATCCATTCACTCACCAATATACTCATGCACACAGTCAACTGTCCATACAGCTGTTTCTACATGCACTTTTGAACCCATACACCTAGGGAATCAACCGCTCACACATCTATGCACAGAGTTATACACCTCCCAGCCACCCACACACACACTCAGTCTCCCATACAAATACTTGGGCAACCATTCAATAACCCATATAGTTACTGATATAGCTACTGATTTAAACATGCAGCAGTTTACAGAAGAACATAAATATTGATTGCCAAATTAAGACACTTTAATCACTAACCCATGCACTCAGTGAGACACATTTAATCATTCTCTCATACAGTCAGTCATGCACCTACTAAATCCTTCATCCAGACACTTATACATCCACTCATTCTTCAATATGTAAGACATATTTTAACTTTACAGAAACATACAGTCACTGGGTGTTGTCATCAGTGATGTCATCAGTGATGTCATTTGAGATGTCATCAGTGATGTCATCAGTGATGTCACTGACCATGTCATGAATGATGTAATATGTGACATCATTAGCAGTGGATTGCGGGTCCGCGATATATAGTTAGTACAACTAACTATATATGGAATTTCAATGGTTTTGTGCAAATAAAATAAGGTTTTTTAAATGCAAATCCCTAACTATATATGGTCTATAACCTATGGTTTTTTCAGTGAATTTTCAAGGTTTTGTAAATGCAAATTCCTAACTATATATGGTCTATAACCTATGTTTTTTTCTGTGAATTTCATTGGTTTTTTAAAAGCTAATATCTATAGCTGTAAAATATATTCTTTATTAAGTGACGTATCACGTAGCCCGTGAGACGCCTCATGATGCATCGCATAACCGTGACGTATCGTCTCTGCAGCGCAAACCAAACCCAAAACGTAAGCGCGCCAGAACACGCTTAAAGATATATATATATTTTTTTAACCTTAATTAGACAAAATCCACACGTGCACATATCACAAACGTTCAAAAAACACAATATGTCGGACTCCCGTTACGCTGCCGGTTAGCTGCCCGGTTAACGTACCAGTAAGCACCTTTACCGCGAAAAATCGCAATTTTTTTTTTTTCACCCCCCAGGGAACTTTAATAGCCCCCTCATCAATCCTAGGGGTTCAGGAGGGGTCTGCCTTACCCCTTTCATTCATTTACACCTTTTTTTTTTCCACCTCTTGTCTCTCGATCCCACAGAGAGACAAGATGGCGGCCGCTCCAGACTGTTTACAATGATAAAAGCCAATCAGCTTCTCCTCAGACTCCCGTTACACTGCCGATTAGCTTCCCGGTAGCTGCCCGGTTAGCTGCCCAGTTCGCGTACCAAGACGCGTCTCTACGGCGAAAAAATCGGATTTTTTTGTTTGTTTTTTTTTGGCCCCACGTGGCTTTATAATATCCCCCTCATCAATCCTAGGGGGTCAGAAGGGGTCTACCTTGCCCTCTTTCCTTCATTTCCCCCTTTGTTTAGGCCTCCTCTTGTCTCTCGATCCTACCGAGAGACAAGATGGCGGCCGCTCCGGACTGTTTACAATATTGACAGCCAATCAGCTACTCCTCAGACTCCCGTTACACTGCCGGTTAGCTTCCCGGTTAGCTGCCCGGTTAGCTGCCCGGTTCGCGTACCAAGACGCGTCTCTACGGCGAAAAAATCTGATTTTTTTTTTTTTTTTGGGGTTACACTGCCGGTTAGCTTCCCGGTTAGCTGCCCGGTTAGCTGCCCGGTTCGCGTACCAAGACGCGTCTCTACGGCGAAAAAATCGGATTTTTTTTTTTTTTTTGGGTTACACTGCCGGTTAGCTTCCCGGTTAGCTGCCCGGCTAGCTGCCCGGTTCGCGAACCAAGACGCGTCTCTACGGCGAAAAAATCGGAATTTATTATTTTTTTTTTTTGGGTTACACTGACGGTTAGCTTCCCGGTTAGCTGCCCGGTTAGCTGCCCGGTTAGCTGCCCGGTTCGCGAACCAAGACGCGTCTCTACGGCGAAAAAATCGGATTTTTTTTTTTTTTTTTTGGGCCCGGCGTGGCTCTATAATATCCCCCTCATCAATCCTAGGGGGTCAGAAGGGGTCTACCTTGCCCCCTTTCCTTCATTTCCCCCTTTGTTTTGGCCTCCTCTTGTCTCTCGATCCTACCGAGAGACAAGATGGCGGCCGCACCGGACTGTTGACAGACACCGGAGAGCCAATCAGCTTCGCTTCGCAAAGTTCCGATACGCGAAAAGTTCGCGAACCGGAGCGCTGCCCGGAGCGCTGTTACAGATATATATCTTGATTTAAACGTTAATTTCTCAAAATCCACTGAAGCACATATATTGAGACCTAGCAAAGGCACATCGGGCTAACAGTCCCTACAATTTTGCCAAGTTTCGTGCAAATCCATTCAGCCGCTCGAGCTAAAAGTGAGTCCAACCGCCCTATGGAAAACTCAATGTTAAAAACGCGTTTTGGGACCCCCCTTTTTTCTCAGCCCCCCCTTGACGAAACCCCCCCAAATTTCCAGGAGCTGCTCAGAAACAAAATGTGCCATTTTCCTGAAAATTTCAGCCGATTCCGTCCACAAACGCCAAAGTTATTAGACATAGAATTTTCAGAAATCCCATAGGGAAAAAATCCTAACTATATATACCTACTGGCGAACGCCAGTAGGTAATATATATATATATATATATATATATATATAAAACTAAGAGTGCGCCAAGACCCGGTTCCTGGAAAAAGGTTCTTTTATTGCAATTGGCTCAGGCGGTCACATGATAGAGGCACCTGACGCGTTTCAGCTTTATGCTTTTCTCAAAGGTGTGTCCTCTTAAAGTGCAGTGTCCCAGTTGTTCCTAGTCACACAACTGTCAGTAGACCACACTCAAAGTCCCATGATGCATCTTGTGAGACATCGTTTATCGTGTGTTGTCCTCATGATGTTCCCAACTGCTGTCTCACCACCATAATGATATCGGGTAAGTGTGGCCACGCGGGGAAAAGGGGCTGGGCACTTCCACGTTATTGCATCACAATGTCAATGAAGCGCTGAGTCCAGGACCTGCTGAACAGAGGCATCAGCCTCGCTCTGCTCCCTTTCTCGCAACACACCACACAACCGCCGGCAATCCTCGGGCTTGTGATGCGGCGAACGGGTCCTGCCCCCCAAATTTAAACACCAAAGAAGAGATGCTGTTGTCGGGGGCCCCAACCCTGCAGGGCGGTCTTGGCTGATGCGGAAGACAGCGATTCCCGCAGCATCTCTTCTTTGGTGTTTAAATTTGGGGGGTATATATATATATATATATATATATATATATATATATATATATATATATTTCAACAGGTTTCCCAGCAAGGGGCAGGTGGAGTCGCAGAAAGGAACAGGCTGCAGACGTTCTCAAGTGTTCGAATTAATTTAATGCATTAATCCTTTGGGGGTTGTAAAACAATATAGAAACCAACGCGTTTCGACAGCGTCCGCTGTCTTGCTCACGGTCAGTATACTGTGCATCGCTCAACAGTTTTAAGCAACCAACAAACAAACAACAAGATTGCCCCGCCTCCATGTGTCACATGTTCCCTGACACATATGTTTAGGGATTCTGGGACTTGTAGTCTAGCCCTTTGTTATGATTTACTGTGTATGTTAGTGATTACATGTGAGGGGTTAATTGTGTATTAATGGGGCATAGTGGCTAACTATGCGTTAGGGTGAATTAGATGTTACTAATCCTCCTAAAGCCATTGTTGGTACTGTAACCGCTTTAAACTAGGGGAGTGTGGCCCTCCAGTGGGTACAGTTAGCCATTGGACATTTTGAAACATCACTGAATAACCCTGGTATAGCCCTCCAGTGGGCATTTCACATGTGTGTTGGATTAGTGATTCAACATTATAATTAATTAATTAATTAATCAGTAGTTTAAATATAGCCCTCCAGTGGGCTTGGTATGTCATAATTCATGGCTTAATCTGTGAGTACTCGCCCAAGTGAGCTCAAAACAAAGGTGAAAACTGGTGGGGGGGTGAGAAAATTATAATTGGGGGACTAAAATGGAATTAATAGTTCATGGCAGGCGGAAATTGTAACGGAAGTCAATTAAGTTCATTTAGAGGTGTATGTAAAGTTCCTCCGATTGATTTAACCCTAATGGGGTCATAGTTCTGAAACCAAGGATATGTTTCGATTCCTTGCGGCGTAGTGTTTTTTCATTATGTCCTCCTCTGGGCGATGGGTTCAATGTTTCAATACCCCAGAAACGCAATTGCTTCCAGTCCCCATTGTGCTCTGACTCCATGTGTTTTGCAACTGCGTTGCTTCTATCTCTATGCACAGTTGCGCGAACATGTTCGAGGATCCGTTTTTTAAGTTCACAAATTGTGCTACCAATGTACCTTAGTTTGCACGGGCATTCAATCATGTACACAGTGTATCTGCTGTTACAAGTTATGCATTGATTGATTTTCCAGTTTTTTTTGTCCGGCATGGTTATTTCCTGGGTTGGTTTTGCGATTTCACAGGCCTTACAATGGTAGCACTTCACGAATCCTTTTGTTTGTAGCCAATTTTTTCTTTTTGTTGGTGGCTGGAAATGGCTGTGAACCAATTGGTCCTGCAGATTTTTCGCCCTTTTGTAGGTTACGGTTGGATGATTGCCCATCCTTTTTCCTATGATTGGGTCCAACTGTAGAATCTTCCAATTCTTTTTTAAGATTTGGTTTAGTTGTTTTGTTTCTCTACTATATGTTGTGATCAACCTGATCGGCTCATCTTCTGTTTGAATAGGGACTGCTTTGGATTTCAGGCTGTCCGATCTTGTGGTCTTGTTTGCTCTTTCCCAACAAGTTTTTACTGTTTGGTGATTGTATTGTCTCTTTTGGAAGCGCATTGCCGAAGTTTGGCTCTGTTTTTGCCATTCGTTTTCTTCACTACAGATTCTCCTGAGCCGAAGAAATTCCCCATAGGGGATGCTTGATATCAGGGATCGTTGATGGAAGCTGGTGGCTTCAAGTGTTGCGTTAGTGGCTGTACTTTTCCGATGCAAGGTGGTTTCCATTCTGTTGTTTTTGATATAGACTTCGGTGTCCAGGAAGATAGCTTTGCTAGCACTGATGTTGTGAGTGAATTTTATACCTGGTGAGCTCGAATTCAATATTTCAAAGTATTCAAGGAATTTTTCTTTTCCACCGTTCCATATCAAGAACAGATCATCGATAAATCTTTTCCAGATTATGATGTGCTTTGTGAACTGGTTTAGTTTGGTATTCCATGCCACTGTTTCTTCCCACCAGCCCATGGCGGTGCAGGCATAGTTTGGGCTAAAGGAGAAGCCCATAGCTGCTCCATTCTTTTGCCTGTATATTGAGTCCCCAAATAAGAAGATGTTGTTGTTCAATAGATATTGTGTCATATCCATCAGCATGTTGTTGTGGTTGGCGTAATGTATATTGCGTTCCTGAAAGACATGTTTGCAGGCATTTAGACCCATCTCATTGTCGATGTTCGTGTATAATGAAATCACATCCATTGTGATCATTATAAATTCCGGCTGCCATGTGATGAGCTTTAGGTTGCATAGAAAATCCGTCGTATCCCTGATGTATGATTTGAGTTGTTTCACGTGAGGATTTAGAAAAAAGTCTATGAAGTTAGATAGAGGTTCAAGCAGGGAACCATTTGACGACACTATAGGTCTCCCTGGTGGCTTCGTGGCATTTTTGTGGATCTTAGGAAGGAAATATATCGTCGCTGTTTTCGGGAAATCTACCGTTAGGTATTTGGTCTCATCAGAGTCTAATAATGATGCATTTTCCCATTGCTTTATTTTTCCGTCCAGGATCCTCTTGTTGTCATAAGTCGGATTAATGTCTAATTTTTCATAATAGTTTGAGTTATTCAATTGATTCATGGCTTCCTCAATGTATAGTTGGTGATCCCATAGGACGATATTCCCGCCCTTGTCGGCCATTTTTATTTCAAAATTTGATTTGGTTTTGAGTGATGCAGAAGAAGGCATCCGGGCTTCGACCGAGGAGGGACCACTCCAAGGTAAGAAGCGTCTGGGTGCTGGAGTACGGAGATCTAAACTGTGCCGTGGGTAGAACAAAACGCAATGACAAGGGAAACACATTGAAGTGTAAACCGGCTATCTGGGGCTCGAATATTTAACCTGCATACTGAATTGCCAGATAACGTGGAAACTGTTACTGAACGCTAACAAACAATTAATGAACATAACTTTGGCAACAGTAACCAACAGGAAATACGAGAGCAGGAACAGGTTCGTTCTTTCAGAAAACATATCTGAATAATTGTATATCCACTACAGGGGGTTGGGAACAAAGGAGAAGGAAAACATGGACAGGCGGGAAGCTAAAAGGAAGGAATTAATTGTCACAATGTTTGACAAAAGCAACTCCAGTAAACCTATGGAAAGCAACAGAGACCAAGGAAAAAACGACACAAAGGAAAAACTGCGCCTTTGGGAGAAATTAAATAAAAAGGAGATAAACAAATCATGGGAACTTATCTCCTTACAAAAATACCTGGAAGTGGAAAGAGTGCCCCGTGGTCTGCGCATACTGATAATGCCGAGTCAACAGGATGTAACCAATGACCTACTTCAGGAGTGGGGAGAGCATACCATAAATTCATCATTAGGTCTGATTAAAATATTGGTAAAGCATATTGAGATAGCGCTTGATAAAGTAAAAGAAGAACTAAGAGCACTGGAAATGGAATTGGATGCATTAAAACTCAATACTGAAATGACCAAATTTAAAGAGGACCTAAATAAACAAATTGAAAAACATGAAGAGGAAGTGAGAATCAGAAAACAAACTAAATTCGAAAGGGACGCTAATGACTATGCCCAAGGGCGCATATTCACGTACGCCAGAAAATATGACCCCTTCAGACCGCCAAGATCAAACCCGGCAAGCTCATCGTCCAGCATGGCGTCACTAACGTCAGCAGACCTCAGTGAGGAAGAAGCCAACCTGGATCCCCAACAAAAGATTTTTTTAGGGGATATGCGCCTAGTCTTGTCACAACGACAATGGGAATACAGCCACGGGGCGCAAAGAAATACACGCGGCAGGGCCAGGGGGAGAGGAAGAGCATGGCAACCAAGATTCACAAAACCCACACCAGGAGGGGCTACAGGAGAAACAGTTACAAACGAAAAAATCGGCACGGAAACCAGATTGATGAAACAAAAGAGGGGGAAGTAAATGAGGAACTACAGATAATCAACTTATCAGGAACGGAAATTTCTGAGGCAGAAACCTCTTTACTTAAAAAAGGAATAAACTTTTGCCCATCGGCACATATAGACATAGCCCAAACAAGGATTGACCTATACCTGTATATCCGCAAAATCAAGTTAGCTAAATTCTTCACTGAGAGGGAAAATAAACCCAAAATACCGAAAACTCAACCCAAACCAATATCAACATTATTGGCAAAAGAATCTGAAGCGTACTTAACATTATTAAACTTAAATGCGGAAGAGGATATGGATATCAATCTGGAATCAGCAATAACACAGTTGGGAGCAGGAACTAGCGGTTTCAAAGCAAAATCCAAATTCTACCCCCAATTAGCCCCAGGGAACAAAATCGACTTATTCCAGGAAGCGGTCATTCATGACCTATACAACATAAAACCGAAAAACAACAATAATGACAACCTCTCCAAAAATGAAAGGCAAGCTCTGGCATCACTCAAAACCAAATCAAATTTTGAAATAAAAATGGCCGACAAGGGCGGGAATATCGTCCTATGGGATCACCAACTATACATTGAGGAAGCCATGAATCAATTGAATAACTCAAACTATTATGAAAAATTAGACATTAATCCGACTTATGACAACAAGAGGATCCTGGACGGAAAAATAAAGCAATGGGAAAATGCATCATTATTAGACTCTGATGAGACCAAATACCTAACGGTAGATTTCCCGAAAACAGCGACGATATATTTCCTTCCTAAGATCCACAAAAATGCCACGAAGCCACCAGGGAGACCTATAGTGTCGTCAAATGGTTCCCTGCTTGAACCTCTATCTAACTTCATAGACTTTTTTCTAAATCCTCACGTGAAACAACTCAAATCATACATCAGGGATACGACGGATTTTCTATGCAACCTAAAGCTCATCACATGGCAGCCGGAATTTATAATGATCACAATGGATGTGATTTCATTATACACGAACATCGACAATGAGATGGGTCTAAATGCCTGCAAACATGTCTTTCAGGAACGCAATATACATTACGCCAACCACAACAACATGCTGATGGATATGACACAATATCTATTGAACAACAACATCTTCTTATTTGGGGACTCAATATACAGGCAAAAGAATGGAGCAGCTATGGGCTTCTCCTTTAGCCCAAACTATGCCTGCACCGCCATGGGCTGGTGGGAAGAAACAGTGGCATGGAATACCAAACTAAACCAGTTCACAAAGCACATCATAATCTGGAAAAGATTTATCGATGATCTGTTCTTGATATGGAACGGTGGAAAAGAAAAATTCCTTGAATACTTTGAAATATTGAATTCGAGCTCACCAGGTATAAAATTCACTCACAACATCAGTGCTAGCAAAGCTATCTTCCTGGACACCGAAGTCTATATCAAAAACAACAGAATGGAAACCACCTTGCATCGGAAAAGTACAGCCACTAACGCAACACTTGAAGCCACCAGCTTCCATCAACGATCCCTGATATCAAGCATCCCCTATGGGGAATTTCTTCGGCTCAGGAGAATCTGTAGTGAAGAAAACGAATGGCAAAAACAGAGCCAAACTTCGGCAATGCGCTTCCAAAAGAGACAATACAATCACCAAACAGTAAAAACTTGTTGGGAAAGAGCAAACAAGACCACAAGATCGGACAGCCTGAAATCCAAAGCAGTCCCTATTCAAACAGAAGATGAGCCGATCAGGTTGATCACAACATATAGTAGAGAAACAAAACAACTAAACCAAATCTTAAAAAAGAATTGGAAGATTCTACAGTTGGACCCAATCATAGGAAAAAGGATGGGCAATCATCCAACCGTAACCTACAAAAGGGCGAAAAATCTGCAGGACCAATTGGTTCACAGCCATTTCCAGCCACCAACAAAAAGAAAAAATTGGCTACAAACAAAAGGATTCGTGAAGTGCTACCATTGTAAGGCCTGTGAAATCGCAAAACCAACCCAGGAAATAACCATGCCGGACAAAAAAAACTGGAAAATCAATCAATGCATAACTTGTAACAGCAGATACACTGTGTACATGATTGAATGCCCGTGCAAACTAAGGTACATTGGTAGCACAATTTGTGAACTTAAAAAACGGATCCTCGAACATGTTCGCGCAACTGTGCATAGAGATAGAAGCAACGCAGTTGCAAAACACATGGAGTCAGAGCACAATGGGGACTGGAAGCAATTGCGTTTCTGGGGTATTGAAACATTGAACCCATCGCCCAGAGGAGGACATAATGAAAAAACACTACGCCGCAAGGAATCGAAACATATCCTTGGTTTCAGAACTATGACCCCATTAGGGTTAAATCAATCGGAGGAACTTTACATACACCTCTAAATGAACTTAATTGACTTCCGTTACAATTTCCGCCTGCCATGAACTATTAATTCCTTTTTAGTCCCCCAATTATAATTTTCTCACCCCCCCACCAGTTTTCACCTTTGTTTTGAGCTCACTTGGGCGAGTACTCACAGATTAAGCCATGAATTATGACATACCAAGCCCACTGGAGGGCTATATTTAAACTACTGATTAATTAATTAATTAATTATAATGTTGAATCACTAATCCAACACACATGTGAAATGCCCACTGGAGGGCTATACCAGGGTTATTCAGTGATGTTTCAAAATGTCCAATGGCTAACTGTACCCACTGGAGGGCCACACTCCCCTAGTTTAAAGCGGTTACAGTACCAACAATGGCTTTAGGAGGATTAGTAACATCTAATTCACCCTAACGCATAGTTAGCCACTATGCCCCATTAATACACAATTAACCCCTCACATGTAATCACTAACATACACAGTAAATCATAACAAAGGGCTAGACTACAAGTCCCAGAATCCCTAAACATATGTGTCAGGGAACATGTGACACATGGAGGCGGGGCAATCTTGTTGTTTGTTTGTTGGTTGCTTAAAACTGTTGAGCGATGCACAGTATACTGACCGTGAGCAAGACAGCGGACGCTGTCGAAACGCGTTGGTTTCTATATTGTTTTACAACCCCCAAAGGATTAATGCATTAAATTAATTCGAACACTTGAGAACGTCTGCAGCCTGTTCCTTTCTGCGACTCCACCTGCCCCTTGCTGGGGAAACCTGTTGAAATTGTAGCGGTCTGGCTCGACCGCGGGAGTAACGCGACCAGACACCTTGCAGCGCCTAACAGAGGGAAAGTGAGCCGCTTTGCGAGAATATATATATATATATATATATATATATATATATATATATATATATATATATATATATATATATATATATATATATATATAACCTACTGGCGATCGCCAGTAGGTATATATAGTTAGGATTTTTTCTCTATGGGATTTTTGAAAATTCTATGTCTAATAACTTTGGTGTTTGTGGACGGAATCGGCTGAAATTTTCAGGAAAATGGCACATTTTGTTTCTGAGCAGCCCCTGAAAATTTGGGGGGGGGGGTCGTCAAGGGGGGGGCCGAGAAAAAAGGGGGGGTCCCAAAACAAGTTTTTCCCATGTTAATTTCCATAGGACGGTTGGCCTCACTTTTAGCCCGAACGGCTGAATGGATTTGCACGAAACTTGGCAAAATTGTAGGGACTGTTAGCCCGATGTGCCTTTGCTAGGTCTCAATATATGTCCTCCAGTGGATTTTGAAAAATTAACGTTCAAAAAAAGATACATATCTGTGACAGCGCTCCGGGCAGCGCTCCGGTTCGCGTACTTGAGCTGATTGGCTCTTCGGTGCCTGTCAAAATTCTAAACAGTCCGGAGCGGCCGCCATCTTGTCTCTCGGTAGGATCGAGAGACAAGAGGAGGCCAAAACAAAGGGGGAAATGACCATAAGGGGGCAAGGTAGATCCTCCCTGACCCCGTAGGTTTGATGTGGAGGCTTTAAAAGGGCCCCGTGGGGCAAAAAAAAAATCATTTTTTTTTTTTTGCGTGGGAAGCTTCCGGTTCGCGAACCGAGAAGCGGCCCGGGGAGCATACTATGAGGAAAAAAGAATGATAGTCTTTTTAAATATTGTATGTAAGCAGCAGCGTTACGGGAGTCCACCATTTTGTGTTTCAGTCGAATTAAGATACAAGATGGAGGGCAAATAGTGTTCAGAATGGGTAGAAAGGGGCACGGTAGACGTATCTTGACTCCCTAGGTTTTCTGAGGGTGGTTGAGGAGGCCCATATGTGCGGGAAAAAAACATTTTTTTAAGAAATTTTGCGCGGTTAGCTTCCGGTTTGTGTACCGGGTAGCGCTCCGGGGAGCATAGTTTGTTGAAAATTAGTGAAAAATAATTGTGAGTGATTAGATGTAGGGTAGCTCTGAGAAGAGCTTTTGGGTTTATGGTACATTTATGTACTTATAAGTAGGTACCAATGCACAGTCTTAAATTCAAAATGAAAATTCTGTTGCCCTCATCTGAGAAGTGAACTCCATCTCCTCTGTAGATATCTTGCATGCAAAAACGCAAGTTATTGTTGTACATGGAGCCCATTCCATGGTCTCTCATGTAAGCTGAAACAGATTTGTTTACATGCTTCCTCGACTTCTCAATTTGTGGACAAAATTGGTTCGACCACCTCCATTTCTGTCTTTGGCATATATTTGAATATACCAAGGCAGTTTGAGGAAAAAGTGCCATTAATTGCTCAAAGGTGTCCTTTAAAAGCATTTCCAGACCTACCCCAGTCAAAGTGCCCAAATCATTACCTCCACAGTGCACAATTAACAGGTCAGGTTTTGGCAAATGCATAAAGGTTTTCACCAATGGTATCAATTGGTGACATTTTAATCCTCTGTGGCCAAACCACTTAATTTGCACATCTTGTAAATTGAGGTTAGGTAACTTTCTGTTCTCAGCATACCTTTGAGACCAGTAGATGTAACTATGTCCAACAATCCAGACAGTAAACATGGTGAGAGAAGTTTCTGCTGCAGTCAGATGAAGTGTGGTAATGAAATGGCAGATGAAACAGTAGGAGTTTGTAAAGAAAAAAAACTGTGGAGTTTCAGTGCTAATGATTCACTAGCAGTGTTTGGTGGATTTCCATTTCTGAAAAGAGAAAGTTAGGGTGCATGGATGTGTTCTTTGAAAGATGTAATTTGAATGGTCAAGGAAAAAACATTTAATGAAATATTGCACTGGATACGCAGGTGCACTGAGAGTTCAGAGTTCAATTGAAACATTGTTGTGTGAACTTGCAAACATCAGAGGTCTTTCAGGAGGTGGTTGCTATGCAAAAAAGGCAGAGAGGGCAGAGGGGGGAAGGGTTTTGATTTGAAAAAAGTGAGGGAAGAGTTTTGATTGGCTAACATGAGAGATATGTGTGATGAATGTCAGCATTTCTGTGCTTTCTATAGCTGCAGCCTCTGGAGTGCATACTCTTTGTTCTGCTGAAGACAATTTGGTGTATTTCTGAGACTGTTTTGAAACTCATAAAGTATTTGCTAAGGTGAGAAAAGATTTATTTAATTTAGATAGAGAATAGTATGCTTTAAGGAGAAAATTATGAAGAAAGTTGTGTTTTTAAAATGTTGCTTTGTCTCAAGTGTTTTACAAATAGATTTTGTTTCTTTGAGAAATTGTAATTGGAGATAATGTGAAGTATTAGTACTGACAGGGTGTTTTTGTACATAGGAGCTGTGCAGTGTTTTCAAATTATGACGTGAAAATCGTTTTTGAGGAAAAGGAATGCTTTTAAAATTTATCACAAGGAAATAATGGTGTCTGCTTCTTTATAAGGCATTTGAGTGTCTCTGATGTTATTTTTCCCATTTTAATTTAAGAGCTTTCTCCGTGGGGCTTGTTCCTTGTAAATATGCTCCCACCTGTGCTTGGCAAATTTCGATTTTGATTCTTTGAGTTACATAGCCATGTTAAAAGTGACCCAAAAATGGTGCAAGGGCAATCAAAAAACGCTTTCATGTGTCTTAAGGACATTTTAAGTCATTTCCTCTTGAATGTAGGTATACAATTGATTTATATGTTGTGTTTAAAAACGTTTTTTGAAATCAATTACATTTCTGGATATGTACTGCTAGAGCTTCATAGGTTGTTTGGGGCATATTTATAAGGCATTTGAGTGTCTCTGATGTTATTTTTCCCATTTTAATTTAAGACCTTTCCCCGTGGTGCAAGTTCCTTGTAAAGAGGCGTCTCACGTGGCTACGTGATACGTCACGTAATAAAGAATATATTTTACAGCTATAGATATTAGCTTTTAAAAAACCAATGAAATTCACTGAAAAAACCATAGGTTATAGACCATATATAGTTAGGAATTTGCATTTACAAAACCTTGAAAATTCACTGAAAAAACCATAGGTTAGAGACCATATATAGTTAGCTGGACATTTTATTGATATAAAACCAATGAAATTCCATATATAGTTAGTTGCACTAACTATATATCGCGCACCCGCAATCCACTGCTGATGATGTCACATATTACATCATTCATGACATGGTGAGTGACATCACTGATGACATCACTGATGACAACTCAAATGACATCACTGACAACGTCACTGATAATATCATTCATGTGATAATACGATGAACCTCTTCAGACTCTAATATAACCTTAGATACAATCAGTGTCAACAGACACTCACAGACTGTCACTCATCCATGGAGTTACTCATACATCTACTCAGTCATGCAAAGAATCAATCACACCTCCATTTCCTCAACTATACAGTTATACACACCTTACTAATTCAAACATATTCTAACACATATTTAATTTCCTATACGATCCCTAATACAAGTTCACAATGATCCATACAGCCACTCACACATTCACTGGCTCTTATGCACGGTTATATATGTCAACTCTCACATGCACTGTGTTTTACATATGTACTTACTTTGACATGTTGCACTGAGATATCCATTCACTCACCAATACACTCATGCACACAGTCAACCGCCCATGCAGCTGTTTCCACATGCACTTTTGAACCCATACATCTATTGAATCAACTGCTCACACATCTATGCACAGAGTCATACACCTCCCAGCCACCCACACACACACTCAGTCTCCCATACAAATACTTGGGCAACCAATGAATATCCCATATAGTTACTCATATAGCTACCGATTAACACATTCAGCAGTTTACAGAACAACAGACATAATGATGCACAAATTAAGACAGTTTAGGCACTAACCCATGCACTCAGTGAGACACGTTTAATCACTCTCTCATACAGTCAATCATGCGCCTACTAAATTCTTCATCCAGACACTTATACATCCACTCATTCTTCAATCTGTAAGACATATTTTAACTTTACAGAAACATACAGTCATTGGATAATGTCATCAGTGATGTCATTTGAGTTGTCATCAGTGATGTCATCAGTGATGTCACTGACCATGTCATGAATGATGTAATATGTGACATCATCAGCAGTGGATTGCGGGTGCGCGATATATAGTTAGTGCAACTAACTATATATGGAATATATATATATATATATATACATATATGTATATTACGGGTTACTCCGTTGGAAAGCAGGAAACATCCACAGACGGACACGGACCCAGGTTCAGTGCAAGATATTTTAATTCCTCTCTAATCGCCATTACGTGTTTTGGCTCGTCCGAGCCTTGATCACATGACAGTGGCAAGTTCAGAATGTGCAATATTTAAAGTGACAGTGCTTAATTACCATTTGTACCACGTGGTTTCGTCATCATAAACATAGAAAAAATACATATAAATTCTGATATTTCAACCACTCATATCTGATCACGTTTTCTAAATGTTGCAAAGCACATCGTTATTGTTCTTGAATTCATTAACACTTAATACTTCTGCTGCTCTCAGTCTGACATACCTTAAAATACCAGTAAAATACATTGTATTGTCTGGCTTTCGAGCATACAATATATTCAGCATTTTTTTATATTCCGGGATCAATCCTAAAGCTTTGTCTCTTTATTCATATGTTCATGTTATTTGACCTTATAGTATTAATACGTGGTACATAATCCCCAAGTGCTATTGTGCTATAAAGTGCATACGTGATATGTGTATTAAAAAACCTCAGATAATATTCTTCCAGAGTTAAATCAAATATTGTTTGAAAATTCTATGCCATATAGTACACGTTATTGGCGTTTTCCCTTTCTGGCACAGTTTGGAGAATCATACATCATGGCAAATTGATAACTTAATTTAAGGGATAGGAATGTTGTGCAAAATTATTATACTGATGTGTGTAAATACATAATAGTGAAGAATAGATAAAACAAGCTGTTAAAACCATTAAATATCTGTTGCTCAATATATTTACAAATATTTAAATATAAACATACAAATTCCTATTTTCAATACCCTGGTATAAAAGCTTTCTAATATTAACATAGAATAAATAGATTCCTAAAAACTACATACAGCTGTTTTTGTGTCCGCTCCTGCTTCAATGGTTTTCTTGCCAGTCTCAGTTCCATGCTCCTGATTGAATAGCTTTCATCCCTAGTCTCATCTTTCCTCTGCCGAAGGAGCATTTTCATGTTACTGTGTTATTATAGAAAAGGCGCATAATGCCCATAGGGCTCAAGGGGCTACAGCCACCCCCCCCATTGTGTGTGTCAGCCCAAGTTGAGACAGCTTCCCGGGCACACACACACAGACAGTTTTTTATCTGCTGTGGGCTGGCTGGCGTCCATCTTATCCGAAAGAGACACGTTAGTGATAGGTTCCTTACCTTACCTTAGAATATCTCCAGGCGTCAGGCTGGATCCGGAAAGTTTTCGCTAGCGGTACCTGTGCACGTCAGTAGGTGGTGTTGTGCGGCTCCGTGTCCGTCGCTTGCATCGTAAGCGACAAGATGACGTCACGGAGACTACTTAGGCACCACCCATGCGCACTGACGTAAGTTCTTTCTTTTTCCGCGCCAGTTAGCGCAAATCCGATTAGAGAACGTACCTTAGTCACTTTTTGTCTATCTTTTTTGGGACTTTTGTCTCTTGTGTGTCTTCTCTGGTGCACCGATGGATGCCTGGTTTTATGTCCTGCGGGGCCTGCCATCACAATATGTTGTGGCGCACCCCCACGGCGTCGTCTCTACTGCCTGGAGCGCGACCACGACTCCCGGTCCTGTTTGGACTGTCGGGCCATGGCCCCGAAGGCCTTGAGGGAGTGGCGCCAGAAGTTGCTTGAGGTTTGGCACTCGTCCCAGCGCCGTACTCGGTCCAGGGGCCGTTCCAAAGAATGCTCACAGGGCCTCCATCATCGCTCCTTGATAAGGGTGGGCGTAAAATCCGTTTCGCTGGCAAATTTGCGGTTTTTCCGCGATTTCGCGATCCGCGAATCTCGCGAAATCGCAGTAAAATCCGCGAATCAGCGGGGACGAATTTTCAGCCAAGCAAGGGTTACAGCAGCAGGTGCAAAAGTTGAACCTAATTTCTTTGTAACCTTTTACAAAAGGGTTACAAACAAATTAACTTCAACTTGGACACCTGCTGCTAATTGCTTCCTGGCGCCTCGTTGCCTACTTGCAACTATTCTCTGACCCTGCTCTGACCCTTGAAGCAGGGTCAGAGAATAGTTACAAGTAGGCAACGAGGCACCTGTCCAAGGAATTAAACCTCATCAGGAAGCACTTACAGATATAAAAAACAGGAAGAAGGGAAAGGATGCCAAATACACCCATTTTGAGTTGTCAGGAGGGGTTAAACTAAAAGAGACCTTTACAGCACAATTTTCATATGCATTTTGCTAAAAATAAAAAGCTGTATGTTCTGTAGGGGCAACTCAGGAATCTGGCCCTTCCGAGATCTGGCCTCTCTTTCTTTCTCTCGTTCTCTCTCTCCCTCTCTCTTTCCCTCTCTTTCTCTCTCTTTCTATCTATCTATCTATCTATCTATCTATCTATCTATCTATCTATCTCTCTCTCCCTCTCCCATAAACGACTGCATGGGTAACTTCGCTATGCAAGCGGCTCGCGAAGACGCAAAAAGCCCCACGAACCCACAAAAAACCCCGCGAACACGCAAAAAACCCCGCGAACACGCAAAAAACCAAAAATTCGCACAAATGCGCGAATTTTGCGGATCGCGAATTCACAAATCCGCAAATTCGGGGATCGCGAATTCGCAAAATTCGCCCATGCTTACTCCTCGGGCTCCAAGTCTTCGCCCTCGAATTCGGGTAAGCGACAACACAAAAAAGTTGAAGAAGCGTTGTCGCTCTCCGACTTCCCCCCTTCGGTCCCCAGATGCGGACGAGGGGGACAGGGGTTCTGCCCCTGCGGCTCCTTTGGAGCCTGGGAGTCCCATGGCCCACCTTACCCGGATCCGTCGACGACTCATGCATAGGTGCAAGAATTTCTTACTGCCATGGACCGCCTGTTTAGGCCTCGGCTCCCGCGGGTGCACCCTTGGGGCCCACGTTCCCGTGTCAGGATCCTGTCTGGCCAGCAGGTCCGGCGCCGCAGGATCCTGCGCCGCTGGCTCCAGCACCACCCTTGGCTCTGCCTCTGGCGCTGCAGTGGATACCATCGGTTCCGCCCCTGCCCCCGTTCCAGAACAATTTTGTCCCCACCCGGGATCTGAATTGGGACACGGCGCCGGTTCGGCCCCATCCGGCGCTGTTCAAGGAGCCGCTCCTGACGCTGTTTGTTCCTTCCCCGGTCCCTGCCCCGCCGCCGCGGTCTGCGCCACATATGGCGAGGTAGAGGACAACTGGGAGGGGTCCGAGGACTCTCTTGCTAATCAGTGTGAGTCTGAGCAGGATTGGGCGGATGACTTGAAGGAGGTCCGTGGCCTTGATGTCTCTCTCCCCCGCCCACCATGGAGTAGGGTGCTTCCTGCACAGTGTTACACCGTTGGGCGTTGATGCACAAAAAAAAAACGGAAAGTTTCACATACTATAATAGAAATATAGCTCTTTTTTTCACCAGTAAAGTTAAGTCTCAAAAAGAAGTGTGGGGCATATTATCAAGATTGGGCGATAAAATTATCGCCGCTTTATCGGCAGGAAACTGACGATAAAGTGGCGATAATGGGCTTGATAATATGCACTATGGAATTCCAATCGAAGCTCATGTTAGATGTCCTTCACAACTAACATGAGCTTCAATTGGAATTCCATAGAGCATATTATCAAGCCCATTATCGCCACTTTATCGGCAGTTTCCTGCAGATAAAGCGGCAATATTTTATCGCCCAAGCTTGATAATATGGCCCTTTTGTTTTAGCCCCAATGCCCCCACGATCCTACCCGCGTCCTTCGAGAGCCGGCATTGCTTTGTCAGAGAGAGGAGCTTACATGCTGCTCTCTCTATCGAAAACCAATCTGCTTTCCTACTTGAAAGAGAGAGCAGATTAACTTGCTCTCTCTTTCAAATAGGAAAGCGGTTTGCTGTGGTAAAGTGGGAAGAGCGACGCTCCCGCCCTACCATAGCAAACAGCAGTGTCCCGTGGGTAGGCACCCGAGACACTGCAGCAGCCGGCCCTGGGAGGCCGTGGTCCCCATGGCCATCAAGGGCTCCAGGAGGGGGACCGCACGACCCCCTCCCAACATTAAAAAGCCCTGGGGGGTCCAGGTCCCCGGAGCTGAAAGGTCATTTTACATATTACCGACCCAGGAAGGTGGCAGTCCCCGGCACGTGTACGGGGGAGTGGGAGCTGAAAACATACTTTTTTTTTAAAACCCCGAGGGGGTGGCGGTCACCGGGGCTGTGGGGAGCCTTACAAGCCCCCCTTTATAGATACAAAATTGCCCCTGAGATGTGGCCCCCTGGGAGGCTAATTAAGAATAAAACGTATTTCTAGTTATTTTTACCTATACGCGTACCCCGCGATTTCTTATTTTTATTTTATTTTTTATTTGGGGGCCTAAAGATCCATGTGGGACTTACTGAGCAGGCCTAGATGGTCAGGATCTTTCTACACTGCCCCCTTTCCTTTTTTTTTCCAACTTTGTTGTACTGTTTTCTTGTGACTCGGTTCTACTGAGGCACAAGATGGCTGCCAACACTTCCTGGTTTGGAGTGTTGACAGACAGTTGACATCCAATCAGCATGCAGCTTGTGCTCGTAATTGTACGGATTTCGGTAATCGTGCTGTACTTCGTCTCTAGATATCGCTATGATTTTACTTTTGATTTTCTCAGGAACTACTGAACGGATTTACACCATTTAACAAAAAGCACAATCTGTCAACCAAACTCTACCTCTCTGCCAAATTTAGTGTAATTCCGTTCAGCCGTTGCTGTAGCCCTGGCTAAAGGTCTCTATGGAACATTGCATGGGGAAAACACGTTTTGGGACCCCCTTTTTTCTCGGCCCCCACTTGACGAATCACCCACAAAACTTTCAGGGAAGGAGCGGAGCGGAGCAGGCCATTTTTTGTTGGAGAAATTTGCGAAGATTTGTCCACCGGCAACAAAGTTATTCCAAATAGAATGTTGTGGATTTCCTATGGAAACTAGGTCCTAATTATAACTATATA